>NC_091950.1:196270467-196870467 GCF_031021105.1 Erythrolamprus reginae
CATTTTTTTTGTGAACGGCTGCTATTTAATTGGATTCTGGGGAAAGGACTATCAAAGCCATGGAAACTTGTTGTTGCTTTTCTTGTACAAGTGTGTGTGTGTGTGTGTACATGCATGTTGTTATCTTCCTAAAACATTTCAATTTTTTAAAAATGTAATAATTATTTTAAAAATAATAATGATTAAGTCCCTTGCTTTGGTGCTCCAGGTCCAATGCCATTTGGAAGCTTGTGGTACAACAAGTTAAACTTGGAACACTTGTGGGCTTTTGGTACAGTTGTCGATCTGTCAAATCACAGCCTGGCACGTGCTTCTTTAAGCAGTGAAGCAGAATGAGCTATGAGGGTAGAACTCCTAGATTGTAGCTATTCCTGGATCCATGGGGAGATTTGGGCTAGACACCTGGACAAGAAAGGAATAATAACATATGGTGCTTTTCGTAAGGATTACTGCAGTATCCCAGCTTCGACTGAAAACTAGTAAAAGAATGGCCCCATTTCATTTGGGCCACTTTTGTCACCTCATTTTTCTTGAGAATATTTCTGTCCTTTCATTTGCCACTCACTGCCCTTTGGAGTCACTTTGGCTATGGTGGATGAGCGGGCTATGTGTGTGTGTCGTGTGAGAGAAAATGAACAGGTAGGATAGACTGATAATTTTTACTGCAAACTCTAAATGAGAACCTTTATGGATTATGCTGCCGAAGTCTGACTATGAACGATATTTTGCCTCGAGGGACAACTTTTTCCCCCCTTTTTGGTTCTGTAGCGATAATCCAGGAGAATAGATTAGTAATGCCTATTCTCCTCTGCAGCGCTGCAGATGCTTTGGAGGGAGGCAGGTGAACTTTGCAGTGTAATAAAACCCCATGAAGAGCAACAGCTTTCTTTTTTTCTTCCTCCCAGAGGAAAAGGAGTAGTAGAAGAAGAGCAAATGAATGCGGAAAGAAAAATCAATAATGGATCTCGTTTTGAAAATTATTTTCCCTTCTCCCCCTCCCCTCCCTCCCGGCACCGCTTCCGGGGAATCATTTCTTTTTCTCCTTGCTGACCATCTTTGCCCCTTTGTGTTTTTATGATTCCTCAATCATCCTTTCAAGGTTGGTAAAATGAGGACCCAGATTGTTGGGGGTAACATGCTGACTCTCTGTAAAGCGCTTAGAGAGGGCTGTAAAGCACTGTGAAGAGGTATATAAGTCTAAATGCTATTGTTATTGATATTAATCTCTGGGTCCTTTCTCTGCTATGGGAGCCTCAAAGGAAGGGGTCAGTTTTCAGAAGGACTAGTCCAGTGTTTCCCAACCTTGGCAACTTGAAGATATTTGGACTTCAACTCCCAGAATTCCCCAGCCAGCAAATGCTGGCTGGGGAATTCTGGGAGTTGAAGTCCAGATATCTTCAAGTTGCCAAGGTTGGGAAACACTGGACTAGACTTTGCAGTTTATATACATGGTGCAGAGAGGGAGCAGAAGGGCTGTGGGAACAACCCTTCTTTTCCCTGAGGTAAAATTTCTTGTGGGCAGGAGCCAGGGCTAAGCACCAGAGCATGTCCAGGTCAGAAATTTATGTATTAGCCAAAAGTGGCAAATACAGCTTTGTTGTGACAAGGTTGTGGAGACTGTGAGGGTGTGAAAGAATTCTTTGTGTAAGTCTTCCAGGATAAGTAGGCCGTTTAATGGTGCCTTGCCTGAGATCTCCCCCCTCCTCCACCCCGTTGCTGCAGCTGGCAAAGGGAATTCCCTGGAATTCAGGATTTCAGGATATTCCCTTTCCCTGGAATCCTGAATTTTTCCTAATTGAAAAAAAATGGAATGGGAGTAGAGTTTTGGAATCGGAGATAAAGAACCTTGATAAAAAGGAAGTTTTAAGTTTGCTTGTGAAGGCTTGCTAAAACAAAACAAAACAAAATAAAAAACCCACAGCAAAAGAGACCTGAATCTGTTTAATATTCAAATTTATCTTCCATCATTCTTGGGAAGAACATTATCTCTGCCCTAATTAATTAATTGGATTGCTATGCTGCCCTTCTCAGTAGACTCAGGGCGTCTTACAAAGCGGGAGCAATACAAAGAGACATTTAAGAAACCCAATGAATTAAAACTAATCTAAATTTTATCTAAAACCCCAATTATTAAAAATGCAATCACTCACATTCATTCCATTTACACTCATATATATATATTATATAATATATATAATAAAATTCAGCAAAAACATGTGATACTGTATATGCAATATATTGCATATATCACATGTTTTTGCTGAATTTTTAAAATTAAGGGAGAGTAGGATAGCGCTATTTCAGCCTTGTTCTGGCCTCATCCGCTAGCCATACCCTTACTGGGATTTGATCCTGGGGCTATTAACCTCTAGGCCACAGGATCTGATCCCTTTAGATTTGTACCAGGGAGGGACTATATGTTTTTTCTGTCAGATCACCCTGGTATATAGAAAGGAATGTCACAGTTCCTTTTTACCGCTAGGCCCAACCCAGGGCCATTTCAAGGCAGTTAATTTATTAATAGCTGACAAACTATATTCTGTATGTATCACATGTTTTTGCTGAATTTTTAAAATTAAGGGAGACTAGGATACACACACACACACACACACACACACACACACACACATATATATATATATATATGTCACATGTTTTTGCTGAATTTGAAAATTAAGGGAGTCTAGGATAGAAAACAAAAAAGATTTTTTTCAACAAAAAAGCACACACACACACACACACAAACACACACACACACACACACACACACACCTATCTTCATATTCATAAGTGTTCCACTTTTAGGAGGCAATTAGATACTTTTGTTAATACAATCAGTTTGGCAAGATGCATATTGTGTTCTGCTTGCAGGATGAGACAAAACCAGGAAGAGAGAAAAATGTGTCTGCTATAAAAAAGGTGGGGGGGTTTCCCTCTGAGGGCTGCTGCTTTTGTTAAGGAATACCATCGCTCTTCTTTGTATTAGAACTTGGTTTAGCTCCAGCAGGGCTCTTGAAAGCTTCTAAGAACTGTTTCAAAGTTGCATTTTGTCTTCAGAAAGCCACATTCCCAAGTACATGTATATGTGCTTTTGGAGATCAGCTCTTTCTAATGAAATAGCCATTTTTTTAAAAAGTTTTTTTTAATAAAACCCTGAATTGAACAACTGGAAAGAATCATTATCCTGGACTGTATTTTGATAAATCTGTACTGAATGTATGAATGGCTGATACAAATGAAGCAGTGTTTTATAGCTGGAAATATGATACGTGGAATGTTGATTGTCATGGTTAACTTTGCAAAGGCAAATGTGCCCTTTAATTGAGTTAGATTACTACATGAACACACCATGCAAAAGGTGTGTGTGGCAATAATAGCAAAGTGATGTGTGCTCCAGCTTCCTTCTGGGATCTTTATTATTACTGTTATTTACTTCTTTTATCCAGTCCACAGTTCTGGGATTTCTTAGTGCCTCCTATCCAGATTGGCATGGCCAAGCTTCATTTCTTTTTTTTTAAAAAAAGGTCTATGACCACCTGCTGAGACATAACCACATCAAAGTTCCTTACATCCAAATAGAGAGTCCTTAAAGCAATAAAAGCAGGCTGTGATCTTTGTTGTTTTATGGTGGGGATCTGAGAATAGGAATTCTGCTAAGTCTCCTTTGTTGAGTTAACATCCAAGGTGACATTTGAACCTGGGACACTTTTGTTTCTAGTAGCTGAGATTCCTAACCTTTGTAGAGCAGGGTGGAGTTATAGGCTCAGAGTGGTCAGATTTTGCAAGTTCTGCTTTGGCAAATTGGACTCAAGGATATGTTTGATTTTTGATTGATTGTAAGAGCTGCTGTTTCTATTTTCTGCCTTGGAGTATCTAGTAACTGGTAGTACTAGTTACTATGTACTCCAAATGTAGAGCTATAAGTGGCAATCATCACCTATCTAAGCTCTATTTTGTAGTTTGTGTGACCAAAGTATTGCACCATGTATGCACGCCATTTCTGGGTATCTTGCTGTGTGAATGGTGAACACCTGGATTTTCAAGTGTGCAAAATTTTTCCTAGTGAAGTCAGCCAGTTTGAAAGGTGGGTGTGCACCATGTGGGCCTCCAGATTTTATTGAGCTACTACTTCCCGTTTTCCTCAACATTAGTCATGCTGGAAGGCACTGCTAGGAATTGTAGGCTAGCAACACCTAAAAAGCCACAATTTACCCCTGCCTTCTACTTCCAAATGAGATATAAAGAGGGCTTCAATCACTCTTCAAGTGTATACACTTAGTTTGGAATTGTAATGAAGAAGTTGAATAAAGATTTGCCTTGTTCTTTCTTGAAAAAAAGGAGACCAGTCTTCTCTATAACTTAAACTAGCCTTTCCCAGTTGGTGCCAGCAAATGTCTTATATTACAGAAAAGTAATAAGCAAAGTAAGTAAATTTTCTTTAAATGAGAAAGGCAGGTTTAAAGCCTTAGTATTTTAGTCTGATAGAGATTCAACAAAGTGCAATCTTTCCAAAGTTGAAGTTTTCATTGTCCAAGTGAAACAGAATCACAAATGTTAAAAGGAAACGTGGCTACTTTTTGGGCCAGAATGCTACTAATGGTCAAAGGAAATGATTAGGGTTGCTATGCATTATTTTGTTTGTATATATAATTAGGGAGCCATTCTGCTAAATGTAATTGGGGATAATTTACCGTGCAGCAAACGTTGACTTTCCTCATTGACTATGGCTATTTCAAACATTGTTGCTTGCTCCTTAATACAATTACATTTAACATTCTTTAACTGATGAATGTGAATATTTTGCAGTTTGCTGACAGTTTGGATTGCCTTTTTTTATTTGTTGTCCTTGCGGGAGCAAAGTTGTCCTAATCCAACAACATTTCTGTTAGATTTCAATTTTCATGTCATCATTCCGGCTTCTGTTTTGTTCAGATTCACACTTCACGTTCTTGTGTAATATTTTTTTTTATATTTCACCCATTTACATTTCACACTTAGAGAAGTCTACTTCCTATTTTTACTTTAATCACACCTATCAAGGTTTCAGGTTTTTTTCTATAATGTAAAAAAGTTGAGTGTGATATTGTACATTTGGGTAAAAAGGGTGGCACACATATCTATGGTGCTATAGAATGAATTACGGTAATTTCTATTCAAACTCTGCAATATCATCGGAGCAGATGGGGAACACCATCTTCATCTTACTCCATACTTTATTAAAAACATGTATTCCCATGTTTCACACATGGTTAGTTTGACCTGTGTAGACTTAAAATTCTAAGTATTGGCAATAAAACAGAACCAAAGGCAATTGGAAGGCCAAGCAGCTTCAAAAGCACTGTACAAATATTTATTCATTTTTGTTAAAACTTTCATGCCACCCATCTCACAAATGGGCGGAAAAACCAGCAGAGATATCAATGAAGGAAGAAACAGTCATATTTAAACATCATCCGACAGGGGGGAAAAACTGCACTGCCAGTTTAAGGTACTTGGCCTTGGAAACACATACCTTTGGGTAAAAAGTGACTTGAGTCCAAGGGTAGATTTATAATTTAAAGTGAGTATAATTTAATATGATTACCTCTCCCTCTATATTTCATAATCCATCCTTATTTTATTCAACTATAAGTCAGCTTCGTGGACTGCACTAAGTAATCAGCCTGTTCGGTGGAAGAACATTTTGGAGGCCCACCAAGCAGGATGTGCTTTTCCACAGCTGAATCACAGATGGAGAGAAATTCAAAGCAGAGAATTCATTGAAATGAACAGAAAGCTTCCAGATACTTTGGCTGCAAATTGTGAAGGGCTTCTTTAGGTATTCTTTTTGGCACGCCTGGGAGCCTGGACAGTTGGCAAAGCTTTGTATAAGTATCATGATGTCATTATCCTGCTGCAAGGTTTTTTGGATCAATTTCAGTTCCTTAAAGTTCCTTCTAACGCATTACTATATAAAACACATTGCAGTAGTCTGCCATAGAGATGAGGTAGTCTTGAGCACAAGCTCTAGTTGAAAGCATTTTCTACCACCCTCTGCTCCATTGGTAAATAAGGATCAGTTAATATCTCTGCGAATTTCATCTTTCAGAGGGATTATTACAACCCTACTAACCCTAAATCAATAGTAGGGCGTTATTTTATATGAACTTTAGATCTATTGGGGTGTATGGATGGGGAGAGTATATGAATGTCGGTGGGACCTTGCTACTGGTTTTGTCATAATGATGTAATTAGTGTCATACTATCAGCTCTGCCCTTTTCATATATTGTCAATCATGGTTACGTTGACTTGTATAGACTCAGAATCAGAACACAAATCTTGTTAATAAAAACTGAATAAAAATATGTATTCATTTTGTTAAATTTATGTGCCAGCCATCTTACATGAAATGTTATTTTTAAGCATTTTTACACCATATGCAAAATATGATATGCAGCAGGGCTTTTATTGTGTTTACTGAAACTGCAGTACTGCGTTCATTGCCTTCCCCTCCCATCTCCTGCAACAGATGTTGCTGACAGTATAAGATTCTAATAACACAGAATATTTGTATCTCGGGGTTGAAATGAGGGATCCTTGGTGCTCTATGAAGCTGGTTGTTTTCTTGCTGAGATTTCATTGTGAGCCCTGATAATGTTACCTAGTTTGGGTAATGAAAAGTCCAGCACGAAAACAACCAAGCTCAGAGAGCACCAGGGCAGGGACCCCTCAGAATAAGATTCTAAAAGATTATTAGATAAATAGTGTGCACCTTTCACATATATGTGCAAACATAATTTTTCAATCTTTTTTTACCTTCCTTTTGATCTCTCAAGACCACACTCCTTTTAAAAAATACCATCCCAATACTTCCAAAAAAGGAATGGCTTTAAAGCAAGCAAAGACTTCTGTAAAATTAAGCTGTAGCTAAATTGCAGTCTTGGAATTACAGTAGAATCATCTGTACTGTGGTATTACTGTTAAGTTTATTATTTCTGATGGATATTTGCTAGACATATTGGTGTCATTATGTGGTCATTTTGATGTGCGTTGCTTCAAATTTAAATATGAAATGTGGGATAGAAGCAAATAATATTTTTCTACTAAAAACATTACTGCTGAGAGCTGTAATGGGATTTCTCATCCTTTCAGTAGTAAGGATACAATGGGTGATTAATCCTATAGCAAATCTAAATATTAATTTGGCTCAATTAGTACAAGGACTCTCTTTATGTTATGTATTTATAATGTGCTTATTTATATCCAGTCCTTTTCCACAAACGTCTTAGGATAGCCATGTGGATGAGCTCAAGGTACAGGGTATGAAACTGATGCTGAAAGGGAGTGGATGGAAACAGAAGGATTTTTGTAGCCCTGTTATTTAAATTCAGACATATATACAAAGAAATAAAGAAATATGTAAAGAAATATTTTAACACTAAAGAAGATGGATATATGGATGGATGAATGGATGGATACATTGATTGATAGATACATAGATTGATTGCATTATTCTACATGATAAAACGTTGTTTGTAATATGACATCTGGCAAACTGAATTTTAATTTCTCATAACATAAAATGTTAGAAGCAGCAGAACCAGTAGTAGTGGAATTTGTTTCATCCTCTCTGCTTTCATATTTTTCTGTACTGTTTGCAATTGTAGCAGTTTGCAACCAATCATCCATATTTTGAAAAAAGTCCATTTAAAAGTCCAAAAGTATTTCTACATTACATAAATACTCATTAGGCCTGGATTTCTTGGGAAAAACACCCAGCCAAAAGTGGAGTCAATGACCTAGGCAGAAGGAACAGCTGACGAGTAGAGCTCTTTGATACTTCCTGTCCAGGCAAGGAAAGAACTTGAGATTACCACAAGGGCTCCATCCAGAATGTTGCTCCTTGTGAGGAGACTTCAAGAAAGCTCTCTCTGGTGGGTTTATAGCTCTGGGAATTTAGAAAATAGTCATCTTGTTCAAACTGTTGTCAGCACCTTCAAAGAGTACTGGGTGGAATACTTCCTTTTCTAATTGGTTTTTTTTTAAAAAAAATGCTTGTTTCAGTGCGTTTCAGCTACATGTTTTATAGCGCCAAATGAGTTTCATTCAATCTTTAGTGAAAGAAATGGGGAATGGAGTTTTCAATACAAATTTACAGATTTTAAAAATTAGAGAGGGGAGAAGAATTAAACAGCCAAAATGATTAAAACTCTGATTTAGAAAGTCACAAATGGATTTGAGGGACCTCTTAAATTTGAAATAAGATTGTGGAATTAATTATAAATCTCATTTCCTATGAGAAAATGATTTTTATTTTGAATTTTTATAAAAATGACAAGACTTTTAAAATTGACACTAAAGAGTATGAAAAGGAACTAAAGATTAGAAGAATTAAAGGAGTACAACATTTAAATTTGACTTACAAACACAGAATGAATAAAATATTTTAATACTGAACATATTGAAATATATTTTTGAACAATGAACTCAGAAGTTGATTTTATAAAAGTGTCTGTCTCTACAGAGATTGTTTTAAATATTTTATTAAAGAGGAACAAGTTTTACCTGACAAGATTGAGACTTATTTGAAAGTGGATTTTAAAATGGGAGGCTATATATTTGACATGGAAAAAGATGTCACACAGAACATAAAAAAGAATCTTGGTGATGTCTTATATAATAAAAGGGATAAATAGTAAACCAAGATGTTGACCTGGACAATTTTTCTATATTGGATTTATAAAAGATATTTGTTAAAGCTTTGGAGAATTTTTTGAGAAGGAACAAACAAAAAATCAATTGCTAGGACATTATTTTAAGGGACTAAAAATTATTAGAAGCAAAAGAAAGGAATATAAAGTTGTTTTATTTGATCAAGATTAAAATAGAAATATATCTGATAATCCTAGGAGGATTGAAATGACAAGGCTTTAAGAATTTTTTTATAGAGAAGAGAACTAGGAAGAAAATATCATTTTTTATATTTTAAGAGAAGGTGATATCACTAAAACTGTTTAGGTGTCAAACTTGCCACGTCACATTGCTATCACTTGATGTATCGTGATATTTTCACTTTGTGGAGTTGGGGTGGATGTGGCCTTGCGAGAGGCATCCGGCCCATGAGCTGCCAGTTTGACACCCCTGATGACAGACAGATAGAATCCATGTCATTGGCATGGTTTTTTCCCCCTTTGTGAAGCCACTTAAGCACCCTCTTGCTGCTGCCTATCTTTGCAAATATGATTCTCATGTATGGTTTTTCTGGAGGAAGTTCACTCCAAAGGAATTTAAAGCATAAGAGCATTGCAATTGAGGAGTATAATCCTATGTTTCCTTATTAAGTCCCATAGAGCTTAGCGAGACTTAAGTAGATGTTCACAAGAGGCCACCTTTAAGAAACTCTCTTTGGTAACAAGGTTATGCATGTAACCTTGTAGATTTGGAATAGGGTGTAGAGTTGGAAAAAATTGTAGGAGTTTGGAGGCAGGTTTGATTCCTGTGAACCTGATAAAGAGAAGGTAGCTAGTCATTTTCTGTATGGACTTGCAAACTCTGGTGTCTTCAGCCAGGAAAGAATAAAGTGAAGATGGGAGTGGATGGCTAAATAGATTCAGATTTTTTTTAACCCTAGAACTACAGAATTTTAGTGTTCTGTGAAACCCAGTTTAAAAAAAAATAAAAATAAAGTAGCAGTCTTTGGACTTGTGACATATTAAATAAAGCAATGGCTTGTAGTTTATCTTTAATCTGTGCTATATTTTTTCTTCCATAATAGTTCTTCCTCGACATAATTCATAGATTCTTCCAAAGTTAGTTAGGGTTAGGGTTTTATAGATTTTAGTATGTTTTAACCTGTTTTTATTTTCCTGTTTTTGTTTCCTTTAAAAAGAAAAAGGATTGAATTTAGCAATATTGGACTGAAGGTGATGTTTTTGTACATGGGATGGTGTAAATTAATATAGAAGCAGTATGGGAAAAATTAATTATATAGAAAAAAAAATCTTTAAATAACAATTTCATTCCAACTTTTGTATTGATTTAGCATCTACAAGTATGTCCATTATCTTATATTTTTATTTACTTATTTTCATTTATCAACTTTTTATCAAGGATTGTGAGAGTGAAATGATTAATGTGCACAATCTTTACTGATTTTTTTCCCACAGAACAATCCTGTGATGTCAGGCTGGGAAACAATGCTCACTTAGTAAGCTTCACGGTTGATGGAGAATTTAAACCTAGGTTTCCTCAGTCGTAGATCAATATGACAATGTAGCTAATGTCCCCCCCCCTCCCCGCGAACCATAGTTTGTATCCAGGCTGTTAAGATTTCTTAGTTTTCAACCTCTCCATGCACAAAATGACTATTATTGATACACTATACCTTGCAAATTGATTGTCACTGTTGTTCCAGGTTGGAACATGCATGCAGTTTCAAGGAGTTCACTTTGAGTGGCAAGCAATTATAGACATCAGCAGGGAAATGACCAGTGCAGCGGTGGGCTATGAACTGGAATGCTAAATTGCGCTCGCCGCCGCAGCTTATAAGTTCTTGCGGAGTCAGCACGATTTTGCTGCTGCACGGAGCCGCAGGCACGCCCGTGTTTCGGCATGTGCGGAAGCAAAAAAACCTCGCTGAAACACGGGCATTCCGTGAGCGATTTTGCTACCTCCACAGGTGCGGCAGCAAAATCGTGCTGGCCCCGCAAGATCTTACAAGCCGTGGCGGCGAGCGCATTTTAGCATTCTGGCTCGTAGCCCACCGCTGGACCAGTGCATGCATGCGCCAGAGCAAAAACTATATTGAAATTCAAAGCCAAGTCAATATTCAAGAGTGCAGTCAACAAACAGTCCAGCTGCTTAGGTGCTACAGAACAGTAGCCAGCTTATATGGAGTCAGATAGCCAGATTCAGGCAGCATATGGGATTCAGAGATATGAGAAGGAGTTTAGGTTTGAATGACTACCGGTACTACTATGGAGCTCTGATTTAGGTCAGTCACCTGGGTGTGGTCAAATTAAGGCCATCACCTCTTGTTTCTTGAGGAACCAAGCTTGGTGTATGTGCTTAGTTCTTCAGAGGTTTTGTCTCTCTCTCTGTGTTCTTTGCCAGCAGTCATGTAGAACAGGAACAGAACAAGTTAGATGACCTCTGTCACATTACTTGTTCTACACCTCTTCTGGATGACTACTGGCAGACTCTAAGGGCTAGATTGCTTCCTGGTTCCTGTGGCTGGCATTCCTCCAGAGCGGGCATCTCCCCATCCCAGTCCTCTTTCTCCCTGGAGAAAGACAGTTGGGAGACTATGGCAGTTGTGAAGGTTTAATCAAACAGAGACACCAAATTGGGAATTTGCAGGTGGGCTCATATCCTTTTATCTCCAGGGTAACATCGGAGACCCTGAGGACTTTTCAAGTCAATTGTTTTATACTAATGTGTGACTCTAAACTACATCCAGGGCATTATAGTTTCAGGGAAAATAAACGTACTTAATGCATAGCAGTATCTTGTTAATGACAGTTCCAGTCTAATCTCTGCGGAGGGTGTAATTCTCCAGTGTTTGGAAAAATCTCAGGTTCTGAATTCACAGTAGCTCTATTCAAGTGCTATAGAAACTGGAGAGTTTGCCAAGTGTGTGCTCATGTCTTTCTCCTGAAGACTTTTGTACATTCAACTTGAGAATCTTGGCTGGGATAGAAGCCAGTGCACGTCTGAAGATTTGCTAGTAATAGGGTTGGATTTTAGGGAAGCATCTGGATAGCACAGTGGCTTAGTGAATCAAATTTGGGGCAGAAATAACAGAATGGAGCGGTGTTTTGTGACTCAAGCACTCTTCAGATGTCCAAAAGAAATTGATTCGCTTTTCTGATGTAATGTGGAAAACAATTCTGTTCTAATTCCACAACAGGAGGCCCTTGTTTTTCTGCCAGATACACCTATTACAGGTTGTTAGGATTTGGTTCTATTCTTCTGATAATTTTATTTCATTTCAATAATAGCTGTGCTATTTCTTGTTAAGGCTTTACACCCAGGAGGCAATTACACTCTCTTCCCATTGTATATATTGCAGCCTCAGAAATGTTAGATCAGTAGATTGTAGAGAATTGGAAAGCCATGCAGGCAATGCCGTCCCTACCTAATAGAATGGAAGACTTTTGCCCTCTGGATATGGTAGCTGCCAGCTTTAAACAGTGGGTTTCTTTCTTCTGCCTTTTCAAATCAGTAGCCATGTGGTTTCCTGCCCTGGAAAATGTCTGTCTCTTGTTTACAAGCTGCCTTTCTCCAGCAACAGAACTTCCCATTTCACAAATTCATCAGTTACCCTTTCTTAGTTATGATTATGATTTGATTATGATTTATTAGACTTGTATGCCGCCCCTCTCCGGAGATTCGGGGCGGCTCACAACAGTAATAAAAACAGTATATGATGACAAATCTAATAATTAAAATCTAAAGATAACGATAATACATTTAAAAGTCTAAAAACAAGGAACCCCAATATATAAAAACATACATACAATCCTATCATACACAAATACAGTACTACATAGGCAGGGGGAGATGTCTCAGTTCCCCCACACTTGATGACAGAGGTGGGTTTTGAGGAGTTTACGAAAGGCAAGGAGAGTGGGGGCAGTCCTAATCTCTGGAGGGAGCTGATTCCAGAGGGTCGGAGCCGCCACAGAGAAGGCTCTTCCCCTGGGTCCCGCCAGACGGCATTGTTTAGTCGACGGGACCCGGAGAAGGCCAACTCTGTGGGACCTAACTGGTCGCTGGGATTCGTGCGGCAGAAGTTATGAACACCCAGTTGTTTGTTCGCCACTTTTCGTACCCCTAATGCCTAGTGGTGACTCTTGAGTGGCTTAACAACAATGAATACTCATAATAATAGTTATATAATTTACAGTTTAAAAGATGGGTGAAAGATATTTAAAAGAAGGTATTCAGCCATTAGAGAAGGCCAGAAGGATGGATGCAGATCTCATCTCAGGCATGGACAGGATCTCTAAAGCAGAGGCCACCAACCTCGGGGACCACTAAATTCATAATTTTAAATACCCTGGACCACTAATATCATCTGCCTAATAACAAGAGGGGCGGGCGTGGCTAGGTGGTCATGTGACTGGTTGGTCATGGTCAACTCGATGTCACTCATGGTTTCTACTCACCCATCTCCTCCCAGCCACTCCTTGCCTCCCTGGCTGGGCTCCTTAGGCCACCATGAGAAAGAATTGACAAAGCACCTGGCTAAGTTCAAATTGGATTTGACCAAAAGGGAGCTCAGTAGAAGCACCTCACTGAGGTCTACGAGCATAGGCTTTCCAAGCAGAGGGAAGACCTGCAGGAGTGCAAGGCCAGGCACCGGCACCTACAGAATCAGCAGGCTGAGATGGTCAGCCAGTTCTAAGCCAGGACGCAGTCCCTCTGGAACAAGGTCCTCCGGCTCTTCACCACCAGGGGCACTTTCCTCCAGCCTTCGCAACAAGAGGCTGAAGCCCACAAGTCGGAATCTCTGTCCCCTTATGACCTACACCCACAAACACAAAACCCTCGAAGGAGGAGATTCTCTGCAGCAACACAATGTTCATGGCACGCATCCAGCCCAGGGGCCGTAGTTTGAGGATGCATGATTTAATGCAATGTAAAAAATGCAAATAATTTTTCTGTGGACCACCAAAATTTTCTCATGGACCACCGGTTGGTGACCACTGCTCTAAAGGGCAGGTGCCATGGCAGAAAAATTTCTGCTCCTGGCTCCTGACAGCTGAAATTCCTTGACCATAGGGGTCTGCAACCTGCCTTTCTCTGGAGACCCACAGCTGTCTGCCTCAGAAGTGGAGAAGTATCTTTTGTTCGGAATTTCAAAGCATCCAGGGCGTTATAACTTCAGAACAAAGCTTTGATATTCTTAGCTACACAGTTGTTGCATCCAGCTTTGCATTTTTTCCCCAGGAGTTGGCCATGAGATGGTCTTAGAGCAGTGCTTCTCATTTATTTTCTGTTACACCCCCATAAGAAGAAGTAAACATTTCGGAGAGTTGGGGAGGGAGGTACCGACACTTACAAGCTCAGCGATTTGGGGCCCAATGGAATTTTAGTGTAATTTTATTATTTTACTTATTATAAGCTGCAAGCGAACTATTGGCTGAGGAAGGCTGCTCTACCCACTTACATGGGAGTAGGTCACACTGAACTCAGTGGGGCCTGTTTTCGGTTAGGCAGGCATAGACCATGGTTAGGTTACCCTCTTTTGACATGGGGCCAGGACAGCTTAATCAAGCCAATGTTTTCGGCTCCCCTGCCTGGTCCATAAGCACCGCTTCTGCTGGGCATTCACAGTGAATGGTGTGGAAGGAGGCTTTAGTATGTCGTTTGAAGCTTTCGCCCAGCTGCAGAGGATGCTCTTCCTTGTCCAGCAACAGGTTTGCCACACCATTCATGGTCACCATGGCCCCACTAAGGACAAGAATCCACAGAGATGCCCTGTCCTGCCTGGCTGCTTTCTCTTCCAGGCTCGAAGCAGCGTGCAACTGGGAAAACACTCCCCATCCAGGGGAATCGATTGAAAGGGATCACACATAATAATAATAATAATAATAATAATAATAATAATAATAATAATAATAATAATTTATTGGATTTGTATGCCGCCCCTCTCCGCAGACTCGGGGCGGCTAACAACAATAATAAACACAACATGTACAATCCAATAATAAAAACAACTAAAAACCCCTATTATAAAACCAAACATACACACAAACCTACCATGCATAACTTGTAATGGCCTAGGGGGAAGAGCTATCTCAACTCCCCCATGCCTGGCGGTATAAATGAGTCTTGAGTAGTTTACAAAAGACAGGGAGGGTGGGGGCAGTTCTAATGTCCGGGGGGAGTTGGTTCCAGAGGGCCGGGGCCGCCACAGAGAAGGCTCTTCCCCTGGGGCCCGCCAAATGACATTGTTTAGTCGACGGGACCCGGAGAAGGCCAACTCTGTGGGACCTTATCGGTCACTGGGATTCGTGCAGTAGTAGGCGGTTCCCAAGGTAATCTGGTCCATTGCCATGTAGGGCTTTAAAGGTCATGACCAACACTTTGAATTGTGACCGGAAACTGATCGGCAGCCAATGCAAGCCACGGAGTGTTGAAGAAACTTGGGCGAATCTTGGAAGCCCCACGATGGCTCTCGCGATCTGAAGTTTCCAAACACTTTTCAAAGGTAGCCCTATGTAGAGAGTGTTACAGTAATCGCACCTTGAGGTGATGAGGGCATGAGTGACTGTGAGCAATGACTCCCTGTCCAAATAGGGCCGCAACTGGTGCACCAGGCGAACCTGGGCAAATGCCCTCCTTGCCACAGCCGAAAGTTGATGTTCCAATGTCACATGCTCCCTGGGGCCCCATGTGCCCCCCGACATTGCTCCGTGCCCCCTCACGGGGGTCCACTGCACTATTTCAGAAGGACTGCCTTACTGGTCTGTTAGGCTTCTTTGAGATGATATGTGAGGTCAACAAAATTAAGTTTCGTAGCTGTGAGAGTTTGATGGTGGGATTTGGAAAGAATGTATTGATTATTGTTATAAATAGATTTTATTTCTGTTTTTGAACTTTACAGTGCTATAATGGTTTCTTCTCAGAGTTCTTATGATGCGGCCTAATAAAATTTTAGGGAGCATTATATGGATGTATATTTTTAGTACTAAGACTCTGAAGAAAGAGAAAAAGGATATGAGAGACAGTAATATTCTGTATCTTGGTTTCATTGGGTTTGCCATCTCAATGGTCCATGTGCATCCAGTAGCCAACTTTTACAAATCTGCCTTGGTACTTTTCCTCCAGAGAAATGGTATTTCATTAAGATATGTGTTTAAAAATGTGGAATTGGGTCAAAGTGGATAGATTGGGTTTGTTTTTGTTTTTTTAACACAGAGCCTTAGCATGTTTGTTAAGCTTCCTAGAAACAATCCCCTTTTTTCTAATCCCATCAGCAGAAAGATTTGAAGCTTTTGTGACACCATCAGGTATTTGCTTTGCTTTGAATTTTACCTAAAATGTCTCATAGAGTTTGCTGAAACAATTTCCTTAAATTGTATTCTTCACTTTGGGAGAAGGGATGCTGCCATTCTTCTTCTAAAGTTCCAGAATGAGACTAGAATTGGGCCATCATGGAGTTTGCAAATGGTTAATATACTACGAAGCTTAAAAAAAAATCTAAAATATTTGGCACTTATAGAAGTTCCAAAAGTAAGACAAAAAGTATCTTTTAAAAAAAATCCCATGCTGGAGAAAGTTGCTCCCATCCCAGGAACATTCTCCTCACTGAATACATTTACAGTAAAAAAATTGTATTCCCAGTTACTCTAGCCACAAAGAGAACTTGAGGGGCCATCTGTGGAGTTTTAATAAAAGAGCTGGTGGATTTGATATTGGTGGATGTATTGATAAAAAGTTTTCCTTACTGCCCCAGGTTGGATTTATTCAGCTGAGGCGTCGGTCAGCATTTGGAAAAAGTGGGTTATGGTTGTTATTCAGCGAACATGAAATTTGGTGATTGTTGCCTCCAAATGCTAAATTAAAACAACCTGCTGGCTATAAATTGTGACAATATATTCCACTTCACTGTTTGTCTTGGATTTGGTGTATTTTTGTTTAATGTCTCTTCTTTTTGCCCACAAAACACTCATGCAAACAGGCTTCTTGCTGGTATTCAGAACTTTTGCATTTTTTTGACAGCTGGTTGCTTAATTTGCTTGTTACTGAAGCTATAAACTCAGCTTGATTTTTTTTTAAAAAAAATCTGTACCACTCTTTATTTAGAAATAATATCCAAGTGGGAAAGTAACTTTCTTCTCCTAAAAATGGAAAGATCTGGCATATGACCCCCAGGAATTCACCTTGGACTTGGTTTAACAGAGGTCATTGTATAGAATATACTGACTCAGTCTATAGGCTCCTCCTGTTGTTTGCCTAATACAGTATATGGGTAAGATGCCTCACAAGTAGTCCTCAACTTACAACAATTTATTTAATTGACTTTTCGAAGTTACAACAGCATTGAGAAAAGGGACTCCTGATCATTTTTTCACACTTAAGACCGCTCCCGGATTGCCATGATCATACGATCAAAATTTAGCTGCTTGGGAATTGATTCCTGTTTATGTATTGTCCTGGCGTCACGGGACCACCTTTTGCAATCCCCTTCTGACAAGCAAAGACAATGGGGAAACCATGTTCCTAATTTAATAACTACAGTGATTCACTTATGGCAAGGAGGGTCCTGAAATGGTTGTAAAACTCACTTAACTGTCTTAGCAGCAGAAATTTTGGTCTCAGTTGTGGTAAGTTGAGGACTACCTGCACTTTTAAACAGCAAGGTCAAGTAATTTCCCTCTGTGCCTTAAAACCCCTTTGAAAAGGCCTGCCAAAATGGCCACAGGTAATAGAAAATATCAATTATTGTCCTAAAATCACAGCTGAAGGGGATCCAATTTTAACAAAAGACCTCATTTTTTTCCAGGCATATTTTCCAGCATCTAGTAGTTAGGATGTTTAGCCACCTACGTAAAATTTGATTGCTGTGCTTCCTTTGTTCTTTCACTTTTTCTTTTTACAGAAAAAACATTTGCCTTTTGCATATTCAGGGAGGAGGCCATTTTCCCTGAGGGCCAAGGAGCCTAAAAAGGCTCTTAATTTGAAAGAAACTTGGACGGCCTTGGGGGGGGGGATTCACACAGGCAGATAGATTCCTTGAATCTGGTTGAGCAATGTGGCATTTCCTCTCTTTTTGAACTGGGCTTTTCACATTTTTGTTGACTAACAGGGAAAAGCAGTTCCAAGCAATTGCTGCTGATTGGACAACTCAGAGAGGTTTAGGAGTTGGAATTTAGCATTTTCAACTTGGTTGCCTTAAGAGCTCCAGGCCCCTCTGTGTGTATCCAAGGGTATGAGTAATTTGAGCCTTCCTAAGCAAAGAAATCTGAGATCTTCTTTGATTGTATATATTGCTCTCCATGATATCAGTCTCACAGTAATTACTGAAAACAACTGTGGCATTTAGTCATCTAAGCCATCTAATTTATCTGACAGGAATGAACAGTGCCAGGGATTTAGTGTGAGTAATATACAGCAGCCCCAAATGGTAGTTGCTGTTTATTTGCTTTTCTAAAAAGCAAATTTTTTTAGTGGTGTAATCTACACTTTGTGCTGTGAAAGGCTGAATTCTGGGACTTTTCCAAAGGGACTTTTCCAAAGAACGTGCTGTCTATTTGTTATTGGCATAATTCTTCTTCCGTTAGCCAGGGGAATGGAGTTTTAGAGAAGGCTTAAACTGCTTGATGAAGTATACTTGACACACTTTTAAGTCTGTGTCACAGCCTTAAGGGCTAGAAGCTGATAGGATGAGCATTATTAAACTCCGCTGATTTCATAGCATTAGTAAGTACATGCTTGAAGTTCTTTTTGTGAAATCAGTAAGATTCAAAAAAGACTAAATTTAACTGAATCCTCTCCTCTGCCCTCTATCACCCCTCCCCTTTACGTCATGCTTTCAAAGAACTGAGGGAGATCTGCTTTTTTCTTTTTGGCTAGAAATGATGTTACTTTTATAATCGTTATTAATTATCTAGCAATAACACTTATATAGCAACAGCACTTAGACTTATATATTGCTTCACAGGGCTTTAGGGCTTATAGAGTCAGCATTTTGCACCCAACAATCTGAGTCCTCATTTTACTGAAAATAGAAGGCTGACGCAATCTTGAGCCGATCAAGATAACTCTTGTGTTTCCCTAATTATATTTGTGGCAACTCTTCCTAAGAATGCGGTATATGTGTTGCATGGTTTTTAAATGATGGGTTTTTTAGATGCTTTTTAATATTAGATTTGTTTACATTGTCATACTGTTTTATTATTGTTGTGAGCCGCCCCGAGTCTTCGGAGAGGGGCGGCATACAAATAAAATAAATTATTATTATTATTATTATTATTATTATTATTATTATTATTATTATTATTATACAGTAGTATAATAGTAACAATATCTCTTTCTTATCTGAAGCAATTGAGATCCTCCTGGTCAAAATGCTTAGATAAAACATCCTATGGGCTGATAGAATTCTGAATTATGTCTCTGAGCCCACAAGTTTTTAAAGTTGATAGATCCAAGGGTAATCTCAGCTCTGGAAAATTACTCTGAATAAATATAATCCTGACTGTAGAGGGGATGGATGGAGTGATACAGTGATAGATAGATAGATAGATAGATAGATAGATAGATAGATAGATAGATAGATAGATAGATGATAGATAGATGATAGATAGATAGATAGATAGATAGATAGATGATAGATAGATAGATAATAGATAGATAGATAGATAGATAGATAGATAGATAGATAATAGATAGATAGATAGATAGATAATAGAGATAGATAGATGATAGATAGATAGATGATAGATAGATAGATAGATGATAGATAGATAGATAGATAGATAGATAGATAGATGATAGATAGATAATAGATAGATAGATAGATAGATAGATAGATAGATAGATGATAGATAGATAGATGATAGATAGATAGATGATAGATAGATAGATAGATGATAGATAGATAGATGATAGATAGATAGATGATAGATAGATAGATAGAAAGATAATAGATAGATAGATAATAGATAGATAGATAGATAGATAGATAATAGATAGATGATAGATAGATAGATAATAGATAGATAGATAGATAGATAGATAGATAGATAGATGATAGATAGATAGATGATAGATAGATAGATGATAGATAGATAGATAGATGATAGATAGATAGATGATAGATAGATAGATGATAGATAGATAGATAGATGATAGATAGATAGATGATAGATAGATAGATAATAGATAGATAGATAGATAGATAGATAGATGATAGATAGATAGATAGATAGATAGATAGATAGATAGATGATAGATAGATAGATAATAGATAGATAGATAGACAGACAGACAGACAGACAGGGCGAGCCATTAGCACCACCTTTTATTTTAGACAGGTTGCTAGGTAATGATGGCATCTGCCATCGGAGTTTATTTTTGTCCTTGGCGCTACCTGACTACTGGTGCTGTTTCTCAGTGGTACCATTTGTGATTTTTGAAGAGGCAAAAGTCTTCTGCTTTATCTGTTACCATCTCTTTTGAAAGTACTGTAATGCTTGACTGAGGCGATTGCCTACCATTTTTGTTGGGATGGTGACAGAGAAAGGAGACAGAAAATATTTTGAAAGGAGAAAGTCAAATCACAGGTTAATTTGACCTTTGCAGTTGTACACCATCCAAGATCCTTTGAGTCAGACAAGACTTTAAATGTTGGCAACAATTAAGCCTTTGTGCCCAGCCTGTGTCCTGGGATTAAAACGGTTGTTTTGGGTCTTAGAAAGAGTTAGTGACAAGAGTGCTCAGGACTAGATGCTTTGGGGTTGTTGATAGAAGGGAGAGAAAAGGAAGAGTGAGGATGGGGGAAGGGGACCTTTATCCTAGGGAATATTATTATTATTTACTATTATTATTTATTGGATTTGTATGCCGCCCCTCTTCGCAGACTTGGGGCGGCTAACCACAATGATAAAAAACAACATGTAACAATCCAATTTAATAAAACAACTAAAAACCCTTATTATAAAAAACAAACATACACACAAACATACCATACATAACTTGTAATGGCCTTGGGGAAGGAATATCCTAACTCCCTCATGTAGGTATCTGTGCCATTGTCTAATCCAGGGAGGGGATTTTTACATTTCTCCCTTCCCTGAGTTTGATGAAGCTCTAAGTTTGCCAATCCTGATAGCAGGGCCGCCTAATTCGACCAGGGCTTTCTTTGTAGTTAATCTTTCCTGAAGGCAAATCAATGAATTGCAGCCCTTTAAAGATGTGTTTACCTAATGATAACTCTTATTTACCCAATACTATTATAAAAAAGTGATTTATTGGTACATTGGGGAGGGACCTGGTGATTTAATTTGGTAGTAGCAAGTTGGAAGAAAGAAATAGAAGAAAGGTGATGACATTGAGTACAGCAGCAGCTATAACACTCTATTGTTTTGTTTTGATTTTAACTCGTTATCATCGCTCCTTTTTTGTCACCTCTTAGTCCTTTGGTGTAACAGCTAGTTCTTAATAGTAGTAGTGATGCCGCAAAATACTAAACATAATATAATTTTAAGGCAATTAACTGCCTAATAGTATCTTCAAGAGTGTTATTAATTTAGCAGATTTGACAAGGCTTGGAGATCAGCAAGTGGTTTCTCCCTAGCAGTGCTCTGCAAGGATTCGAACGTATTTTCCTTGTAAACTGCTTGATGTTAGACAAAAAAAGAAAGTTTTAATTTTATATATATATATATACAGTGGAACCCCGACATAAGAGCTGCTCTACTTAAGAGCAACTCGAGATAAGAGCTGGGAGGGGAGAGATATTTTTGTTCTACTTACAAGCCCAAATTCGAGATACAAGCGCCAAGGAGCTGTCTCCTGAAGCCAAACGCTAACTTCCGCGTTCGGCTTCAGGAGACAGCTGCGAAGCGGCGCGCGTGTTTTAAAAGGTTGCAGCCGGCCTGGGGGGCTTGGGGGGGTGCTTGCAGCTTTCTTTCTTGCTCTTTTTCTTTCTTCTTTTACCTTCCCTTCCTCTATTTCTTCTTTTCTTTCTCCTTCCCACCTTCTTCCCTCCCTCCCTCCCTTCACTCATTCCTCTCTTACTCTCCCCTTTCATAAGTTTCCTTGCTTCCTTCCTCTGTTCCTGTCCCTTCCCTCTTTCCTTCCTTCCTTCCCACCCTCCGTCCATTCATTCACCCATTCCTCTCTTGATCGCTTAAAGCCGGTCCCTGGTGCAAAAAGGGTTGGGGACCTCTGTCCTACAGGATTGGGTGGCAGAGAAGTTGAACATATGTAAATTTAAAAGTTTAAGAAAGTTTACAAGTTAAGTGAAAGAAACTTCATTATTCATTTATATGTACATGTACATTTCTTCATTAAAAACATGTCTTTCCGCATAATTTAGACTAACTTTGTGAGTTTTTTGAGGGCTGGAACCAACATAGAAACTTTAATAAAACCACTTAGCTTTCGTTAGCGTGCTGCTAACTTCGTCAGAGTTTTTAAAATGCCGCACGCTAACGAAAGCTAAGTGGTTTTATTAAAGTTTCTATGTTCCGGTGATCGAGATGGCTGCTGCCTCATCATTCACATATATATATATATATATATATATATATATATATATACACACACACACTATATATATACTATATATATATGAATAGATAGATCTAAATCGATCTATCCTAGTCTCCCTTAATTTTCAAATTCACCAAAAAACATGTGACACACACACATACATATACATGCATGCATGCATACATACATACATACATACATACATACATACATACATACATACATATATATATATATATATATATATATATATATATATATATCCATTTTACAACAGCACGAAGCTTGGAAACTTCAGCCTGATGATGGTGGATGTGATTTCACCGAAACGTCGCATAAACATGCAAAATATTACACAGGGCAAATTACATATACCCGTGAAAATCTATGAATATATGTATGTATGTATGTATGTATGTATGTATGTATGTATGTATGTATGTATATGAGTTTGTGCATATAAAATTGGAGGTGCATTAGGCCATTTGTATGTGTTTAGCACATTAAATTATTTATTCAGGACCCTCAAAACCAACCCTGGATGTAATCTGTAGCTTCTTTTATGGGATTATTGAATCCAGATGAGGTATGTCTACAACGGCTGTGGGTCAGTTTTCCATCTGGTTTGGAATTTTGGTGGTGCATTTGAAAGATACAAGCAATGTCATGTGAACCTTGGTATCCTTACAAAAATGAATGGAATTAGGTTATTTTTGCATCACAATACATCTGATGCAGATTACATATTCAGGGTTATTTGCATGGTTATGTCCTAGTAGACTTTACTAGACACATAAACAGTAGTTTGGAGAAAACTAACATAGGTTAATGCCAGAATCTTGTAGTAAGTGGAGCAGTGAAACTAGTGAGGGAGAGGGAGTGCAGATAATCCTTGACTTACAACCACAATTACAACACCGTCCTGCAATTCATCCAGTGTTACTACCTCCTTGTTGCAGATTGGTGTTTGGGCTGAGAAATTAATAACTATTGGTAACCAGGTACTAGGAGAGCCAGTTGGGTGTAGTAGTTAAGGCACCAGTTATAGAAGCCGGGAGACTATGAGTTCTAGCCAAAAGCCAGCTAGATGATCATGGGCCAAGTATTCTCAGTCCTGGCAAAACACTTCTGAATATCTTGCTAAAAAAATTGTAGGGACTAATCCAGATCATTATCAAAATTCTCAAGGAACTTCTCACTCACCCCAAAATCCAGATACACAGCTACACTTATCCTCCTGCTTTCTTCCTAGATTTCTTATGCCAGCTCTCATTTCTGTCTCAAACCTTGTCTGAACATGAATGCAGCACCTCTGTAGCATTTTTTAAAGAATCCCAATTTCTGTGTAAGCCTGCAAAACACAATACAAAAAGGATATTGCTTTTTTAAAAAAATGAATCCAGGAAAGTTAAAGCGTAAAGCAGCAGCATCGTTTTTTCAGATTTGAGCAGAAGCCTGAAAAGTCACAAGCTTGTTTTTATGATGGGCAGAGAGATGTTGTGCTTGCCTGAGATTTATAAAGCACTTTTTCCAAATCACTGTTTAATGTGTCTATTTTAATAGGTAGTTGTGCAACTCTTCTCCATTTTTTGATTGGAGCAAAGTGCATAGTGATTCTATCTGCCTGTTTCCAGATTGCGTTCTTCTACCCCCAAGTGCATTGTGATTTTGATCTGATATTTACACATTCTAATATTAAATGGTATATGAAAGTCAGCTTGTCGTAGTGGTTAAAATGCTGGCCTAGAAACAGGGAGACCAAGTTCCAATCCTGCCTTAGGCACGAAAACCAGCTGGGTGACTTTAGGCCAGTCACTCTCTCTCAGCCCAACCTACCTCAAAGGATTGTCATAGTACATAGAAAAGGAGGAAGAAAGAATATTATGCTTGTTCACCATCCTACATTATTTATAAAAATGATAACACTGGAATAAAAATCTAACAAATACATAATATATATATATAGCTGAAGGGATTGGATACTGTAGCCTAGAGGATAATTCTCTGCCTTACAAGGCAAAGGTTGCAGGTTCAAGTCCCAGTGGGTATGGCTAGTTGATGAGGCCAAAATAAGGCCGAAATAGATCTATCCTAGTCTCCCTTAATTTTCAAATTCAGCAAAAAACATGTGACACACACCACACACACCATACATACACAGCTTATCATTGACAGATGACTTTTCTATAAATGGATTGTCTGGAACAAATTAAGTGCTGGTCCTTTGTTTATTGTTAACTCTTCTTTAATAGATCCACACAGTAGTAGATTTTTTCAAAAAATCTATACAGTAATTGGCTGTGTTGTTCTTTTTTATGTTTGTTTGTTTTTTTATTGCTAATGACATTAGCCCTCTCAAGAATCCTGAGGCTAAAAGACAGGGTAAATATACTTAAATAAACCCCACTTTCTGTTCCCAAAACCAGAGTCACATTTTTTTGGGATTTGGATCTTTAAAAATTTGTAAGGATGTGCATGTGAATATGTGTGTACACAGTGATCAGTTGCTGGAGGGAAATAAAACCGCTGTATTGCTGAAATAAATTGTACTATATGGTTAATATTTTGGTTGTTTAGATAGGATTATAGGACAGTATAGGAGGGGAGATGCTGAAATGGAGAAATGTAATATTTTTAAACTCCCGTACATTAAACTCTTCAAATTTTCCCTTGAAAATTTGCCATGCATTACAAGCCTTTTTAAAAAATGCCACTCCTTTTGGGCTGCTACCCTAAATTTATTCACAGATCAATTTCATTGAATTCAAGTGGACTTACTTCTGTTCAGATACATAAATGCAGTTTGCATTGTCAGTTGCAGTGATAAACATAGATGTACTGTGTTTATTTTGTACTAAGGCAAGAAATGATTTGCTTTATTTTGGTTTAGTATATTATGTTAGTAAACCAATCATGTTGATCAATAGATTTATATTCTGTCATTTTTTTTGGTTCCACTCAAGGCGATGTGCGTTGTGCTCCCTCTTCATTTCTGCCCTACAAAAACAGCCTTGTAGGGTAATTTATTCTGTTGTGTCAACCTAATCACTGTTTCCAAGGGAGCTACTCTGAATACATACTGTAAATATAACTTTTCCCAGGACTAAGGTTCTCCTAAAAGTTTGGATTTTATCTCCAGGAATCCCAAATAAATGTCCATTGGTTGCCGGGGAACATGCAAACTGGAGCCCAGCATGTCTTGAAGTTATTACCATAGTTTGAGAAGCAGCCTCCAGTGTTTCAGGCTGAGGAACATGAGGCATAAGATTGTACCCTGGATGACTATTTTAAGTTGCCTGGCATACTTCAACTCCAATATTTGTCAAGCCATGTTGAGATTACATCATTAGATTCTATACCTCCACCTTCCTTCCCACCAGATGCCAACCTTGAGTGCATATATGTGTTTATTAGATAAGTGTTTTCCTGGCACGATTGCTTCCTTCCTTCCACAGTGTGGTGAGCAGATGAGTCTGGAGCCTGCTTCTTGCTCTCTCCCTGGCTACATTTCCAAGGGCGAAAATACCATCCCAAGAGGCCTGAGAAAATGATTTAAGAATTTACCGTGAAGGCAGAAAGTACCATCCTGGCAAAAGTGCATTTAAGATTTTTATCCTATTTTAGGGAAGAAGTCTTCTTTGTCTTCTGCTTTTTTTAAAAAAATCCTTGTATGGTATTACTTCCTTTTTTTTTTCAGTGTGTAACCCAGGAGGTGTACACCTAATACCAAAAGGGGAAAAAGTTTTTGACTATGAAACCAGTATCAAAGAAATCATAGCAAAAGTGGGGAGGGGGGGGGCAGAGAATTGAAGAAAATTTTGTGGACTAAAGGTTATTTCATCCTGTTGTAAACTGCTTTATCAAAGGTTCCAGGTAGCTTACATTTAGTAAGACCAGTAACGCCATTAACTATAAAAAGAAACAACCTCCACAAATAATGTTAGAAAAGTATAAAACCACTTCTGGACCTGTAACAGTTGCCTCCAAGTACAGTGTGTTATAATGAATAATTCCTTTATTTCACAAAACTGTCCTTTAGATTTGTGTAATTATTTTCTTGGTTTTGCTCTTGAATTTTCCACTGTAAAGCAAAGTTAAAACCAAAATGGCTATTAAAAAAACACACACCTCGTGAACCTTTTTTAGATTTGCCTCGTTTTTAGGCTTGCCCTTTATTTTTTCTCAAGAAAATATGATCTCTATCACTATAGGGCATCGTCTGTTCCGATAGGAAATATTGCCTTGATGGCCTCCCAGAAATGTTAAGGAGGAGAGAGCTGTCCTAATCTTCTGGGACAAGCTCCAGAGAGAGGGAACTGTAACCCAAATTTATCTCCAGGCTCCCTGTCCATTGGTATTCCAGTGGGTAATCTGTAATATGGTCTACTGGCCCTCACATAGTAGATGGCCAAATTCTCCTTAGAGAACATATAGTCCTGCAGATAATGAGGATCTCAGCCATAAAAATCCCCTTTATAAACTCTGTAAGACAATTCTTGTTACCTCCTTGAATTTGAAAGATTTGCACATTTTTCTAGTTGTCTACAAAAAATAAGAACAACTGTAAATGCTTGTAGAGTGTGCCAATATATTTATATGCTGCCAACTGTGTACATAATTCTATACGGAGTTCAAAAAGTCAATGCTACGAGGTCTTGCTGCATAGAAACTAATTCAAGGAAATAACAGGGAGAGAGGCAGTTTTGGCAGCAAGGAGAGCATGTTTTGTCCTTAATGGCGTCACTGCAATCCTCCTGGATAATCACCCACCCAGAGGGTGGAGTCTCTGTACTGTCATCGCTGCACATGCTCAGTCGCCATGAAAGTCACATCTTGTTCCTTGCTACCTGGAAAAAACAACAGGCCAGACTGGCTAGCGGGTTTTGTTTTCTTCTGGTAATTGCCAACATTGGTAATCGGTCCAATGCAGATTAGCTCCGACTTTTCTGGGAATCAAATATTTTTGGTGTGTGGATGCCCTCGGGCTATTGTTGGTTCAGTTCTTGTGAACTTTTTGTCATGGAGTTTTCTTGGCAACAGTATTGAAATGGTTTCTTTTGGAATGTTATTTTAATCTTCCCAATCCAGCCCTCTGGCTGTTTCGATATTAGTCTTCCATCCAAATACTAAATTTGGTGCAACCCTACATAGCTTTTTGAGATTAGCCAAGGTTGGCTAGATGCTGCCATCTAGCTGGGACAAATAGAAGATGGCTGTCCAAATATTTTTGTCACAGCCTCACAGTTTTATCCCAAATTCAGATGTAATATTCCGTTGGGGCTGAAAGAATATATATTACGTCTGAATTTGGGATGAAACCGTAACAAAAATACACATATAGCATTTTTGGAGTAGCAGAGCAAGGAAGAGAACGCTGTATTATTCCACCAGGAGTTCAAACTTAGAAACCATTCCGCCTTTCCCCAGGTTTTCAATGCATCATTGCTGGCTGACTCTCCCCCCCCCCAAAGCTCTCTAGAAATGAATATTCATAAAGATTGTCATCCACAAAAGAAGGACTGGGATGTGTACACTAAAAGGGGCACTCTCCTGAGCACACAAAACCTGATTTATTTAGCGAAAGCTGCCTGAAGCCTTGCTTGACTGATTTCCAGCTTTCTTTTATCCAAAGGAGACAGTGACGGTGATGTGGTCTTTGTTGCTAAAATAAAATCCCCAGGCAAAAGCACAGGAGCAGCCAGCGAGGTTCTCCCCCAGTGCCAGATCTGAAGCACTGGTGGATAATGCTTGTATGCACAGTATAGCTTTTACTGCCTGACCATCATTACTTTTGAGGGAAGAACGACTTGCTTAAATATTAGCATAGCAATATCAGTTATCAGGGGTGAGACGGGCCCAGGCGAAAAGGAAAAAAAAATTGCTCATTTTCCTTCGGGAATGAACTTTATTTGGAATGTTAGAAAGCCTTTGTAGTACTAGTTGATTTTAGGAAACGCTTTCTGTTATATGTTTCTTCCGTACATATAATCTGAATGATTTTTTTTTTAAAAAAAACCTGACATTTTAATGACCTCAGGAAACAATCCCTCAAGATCCAAAACAGCGGCAGGTTGTCATGTTGTCAAGGCATTCACACACTGGGAGATGCTATTGGTGAGTTTCATTTAGACAAAATGCCAAAGATCTCACTTCATTCTGATAGAAGGAATGACACTTTAAATCCTCTCCTCCTGAGCTGAAACAATCAAACAAGCGCCTGATTCAATTCAGTAAAGCAAAGGAGAATATGGAATCTAAACCAATTCATTCAAGGGGCTAAGTTTTATTTTCATCCTTTTAAAGGAAAATAATGATAAGCAGGGACATTGTTTATTTGAATCTGCTGAAATGACGCACAGAACCCAGGAAAACAACGTTTTCAAAATGCCTGAGCCACACATACGTGGAATAGATTAAGCTATGAATTTTGAAAACGTGTGCTTCCAGGCATAAGGGTGCTGGATGGGAACATTTATCATTTCAGCTATTTTTCTGAATTACTCCTCTACCAGAGAGCAGGGCTCAGTTATAACCTATTCAGTTCTGGGCTTATTGCCTCAGGGGCAGCAGAACACAACAGTCTACTTGTGTTGCAGCCGGTTGAGCTTTTAGCTTAAAATGGACACCATTCTGCCTTCAATATGAGTAACCAAGATCCCTTATCCTTATTCTACTGTATTCTATTCTTACTCCAAAATAGAAAGATCTGTCAGGGATTAAATCTGCCAGGGATTAAAAAACCAGGAGTGTTTTATCACCACAAGCCAAGGAGTCATAGTGGTTAGAATGTAGTATTGCAGGATAACTCTGCCCACTGCCAGGAATTCAATCCTGACCAGCTCAAAAGTTGACTCAGCCTTCCATTCCTCTGAGGTCGGTAAAATGAGGATCCAGATTGCTACAATATATTGACTCTGTAAACCACTTAGATAGGACTGTAGAGCACTATGGAGCAGTATATAAATTTATGTGCTATTGCTATTATCTTTTATTGAATCTATTAACCTGAATTTTGTTTAATAGTTTTAGGGACTTGGGCACAATCTTAAACCATCTATCCAGCAAAGTTTAATTCTCTGCTGTGGATTATTTTCTATTACAATATATTCTAAATATAGGTGAAGGTGCTTTCTTTTTCCCACCAGGAAACCAAAGTTCCCTAACATTTCCTTAATTATATGAAATAAAAATAATGAATACAGAAGCTCTAAAGAGAAAGATGGAAAGCCCTTCCAAGAATAATATTATTCTTTTGGGAAGTTCTCCGCTCTAAGTTAACTGGGAACCTACCACCTACTGGAATTAAATTCATGGTTACTAAAAAACTCAAATACACCAACCAGAGACCAATACCTGAGGTATAGATTTTATTTAAGTTGATTATTTAACCAGTTTTTATCCCAATCGCAAATTACATTTCAAAACGGGGAAGAAAGTTAAGTCTTAAAATTGAACAGAACAGTCAAGTCTTCCTTATCACTTCCTGCCCCAAGACTAAAAACCCTATTTTTGTCACCTTAAACCAGCGGTGAAATCCAATTTTTTTATTACTACCGGTTCTGTGGGAGTGGCTTGGTGGGCATGGCAAGGGAAGACTACTGCAAAATCTCCATTCTCACCCCACTCCTGAGGCCAGCCAGGGGAGTATTTGCCGGTTCTCTGAACTACTCAGATTTTCCACTACCAGTTCTCCATAATTTGCTGGATTTCATTCCTGCCTTAAGATTCTTTTGTTTTAGGGATATAATTTCAGGCAAGGGAAGAGAACGATCTTGTTGCAGCTATTGTTAAACAAAGGAGTAGATTTGGAAGTTACACAGAAAACCCTCCATAAATTTCAATCTACCTTCTGCCCACTTCTAGGCAATGAGAACAGGGAAGAGATGTTTGCATGTTGGAATGTGTCCATAGAATCCACACTATTGTATTATGCAGGGGCTCCAGAGGGAAAGTAAAGAGTTTGAAAGCAAGCAGACTTCACATTTAGGGAAAGTATAAGTGTGTTGCAGTTACTAGTCAACTGTTTTTGTAACTAGACCAGTTGTTTATGCATAATTCAGATAGCAGGGAGGTAGTACGTACATAGATTATGATGTGCGCCTTACTGCAACTTTTCTATACTGTGGGTCATAGAGAGGTTTCCGGATGATGGATTTTACTGGTGCTCTGTTTTGTGTTAAACTGCTCATAGACACAAAACGTCTTACTTTGCTGGGAGGCTGATGGAGAAAAAAGAAATGAAAAGGACCAGTGCCATTGCCTGTAATGTTTGCATCTGAAAAGTAAACATATATATGTTAGGAACCGACTTTTTTTTGTTAGACAACCTGATGAATGTGTTCTATAAATTATTAAACTTCATTTAGGTAGTTATTAAAATAATCAGTCTATTGTCTTTCTAGAATGTGTAGCTGCCTGGTTTCAGATGAACAGCAATTCCTGGTAGAAAATGATGGATTCCGTGTAAAATACATAATATGGCATATGTTTAACCCAAAGATGACAGGCAGAATAGGAGAATTTAAAATATTTTTATGTCATGTTGGCTTAGTCAGCAGGAGGTTGGAAAACGTTCAGCATTAAAAGACTGCGGTTGTCTTGTATCACACGCAGAATCTATAGAATTAGACAGATTTGTTTAACAATTTAGATTTAATCCAAAATAGATGCTGAATTTTCAATAATGTCAGTAGCGTAGGTAACTGGTTTCTGTGAGGCAGTGCCTGATAAATCTATTCCTAGGCAGACAGAAATGTAGACAACAACAAATGTGGGGAGGAGAAGAATATAGGAAGTCCTCATTTACCAATTACAATTGAGACCAGCAGTTCTGTCACTTAAGTGGCAGAGTCGTAAAGTGAAATGTCTTGTGACCATGACAGCTTTCAAGATCAGTTCTTCCTCTGGTTAGAATCACTTTTCAAATTCAATCTTTAAGCCCTGTGCCATGTGACTGTAACTTTTGACTTTCTCCCAACTTCTCCATTTACAGTAATACCTCGACTTACGAATTTCATTGGCGTGGGAAGGAGGCTCGTAAGTCAAAAAGCTCGTATGATGAAACATTTTTTCCCATAGGAATCAATGGAAAGGCAATTAATGCGTGCAAGCCCAAAAATCAGAAACCGGCCGCAGACGGGCAGCCGCCGCGGCGGAGGCCAAGTTTCGCTCCGGGCTGTGCCCCCTCCGAGCGCTCACCGCCTGTCCCTGTCAGCGGCCCAGCCACCTTCACCCGCCCGGACAACCGCCAGAGGAGCTCATCCGGAGGGGCGCACGGGGAAGGGCTTGAGCCGCCGCCTTCTCCTTTCCCCGTGGGAGCGCCGCACCTCTTGTCTGCCTGGCCCGAGAGGCACGAAACCGGTGCTCATGCTGGGCGGCCCGCCTGGAACGCCAGCAATGCCGCCGGGCCGATTGCCGAGTGGGGGCGGGGCGTGGGAGGAGGCGAAGGCGCTGCTTGGCAATCGGCCCGGCGGCATTGCTGGCGTTCCAGGCGGGCCGCCTGGCATGAGCACCAGTTTCGTGCCTCTCGGGCCGGGCAGACAAGAGGTGTGGCGCTCCCACGGGGAAAGGAGAAGGCAGCGGCTCAAGCCCTTCCCCGTGCGCCCCTCCGGAGGAGCTCCTCTGGCGGTTGTCCGGGCGGGTGAAGGTGGCTGGAACGCTGACAGGGACAGGCGGTGAGCGCTCGTATCCCGAATTTGAGCTCGTAAGTAGAACAGAAATATCTCTCCCCTCCTAGCTCGTATCTCGAAATGCTCATATATAGAGCAGCTCGTATCTAGAGGAACTACTGTACTTTGCTTATTGGAAGCAGCTGTGAAAGTTGCAAATTTATGATTGTGTGACCCCAGCCATGCTGCAACGGCTGCAATTTCGAGGGCCAAAGTTTTTTGTAACTTTGTACTGCACCCTCGTAACTCCTTTTTAATCCCAAAAGTAATTTTTGCTAATGACAACAACTGGGACCATAGTGGCTGTCATTAGTGTAGCCATAAAGCAGTTGTCACCTGCCAATATGGATTTACGATGGAAATCCCAGGTTGCCTCGTTGTGTTCATTAACAAAAAGAAAATTATTCTTTAAGTGAGCACCTAAACTAATCCAAGTTTGATCCTTCAAGGCTGAACCAGAGTAAGGAGTGCCTCCAACTCCCCACTCCTCCCTCTCTCTCCCCCTTTCCTTTATCTTTTGACTGCCCTGCAATTTGCACCAATTTTGGAAAGCTTCAGCTGTTATAGCAAGCACCAGCAACCATTTGTTCATCCAGTTGCCTTCTCTCCCAATTTCCAACACCAATTTTTCACTCTTGTGTCCAACCACTGCAGCTGAAGCAGAAATACGTCACTGCCTTGGCTATCTTTAACTTGGACCGCAGCTGCCATGTTAACCCAGCTATTCCCTGGCTTCCCACATATGGCTTCTCAACCTATCCCAGCAGCGCAGCGCCAAGCTGCAGCAGTCATGAATCTTGCAGAAAGCATTCGTTCCTCCAGCTGCCCTCTCTTCCAGTTCCTCACACTGACTTTTAGCCTTTGGTACCCAGCTGCAGAAGCACCTCACTTTCTTTTCGGTCTCCATTTTGGATCCAGCTTCTGCGTGGAGGATTTCTTACAAATAATGAACACTGAACTTTCAGAATGCTGCTGTCAAGGGCATGGAATCAGGAAATCCAGACAGTTCAAATGAGTATATAGGTTTATTGCAAGCTTAAAGCTCTCTATGAGAATCTGAACTACTGTACTAGCAATCAAGGTAAATTGGCGGTAGATAAGAGGAATTCAGGGTGGGATGGATTTAGATATGTTGGGGGGCCCCAGGGAACTCTAGGCTGATTAAATTTTGACCTCTCCCTCAGGCTCAGCTTGGTCATTTTCTACAGCTATCCTGTATTTGTAAAATTGCACTGGCCTCAGAAAGCCAGCACAGCCAAGCACCTGAATTTTGATTGCACCACACTGGGGATATTGTAACAATCATTACTTCGGACAAAGGTTGTAGGTCATAAGTCAAGGACTGCCTGTATAAAATGAGAAGAGTTTTACACTCAACAAGGCTTGTTTCTGTAATTATCATAGTCTTTCTGACGTAGGCTTCCTGAGAGAGCATAAATCACAAATGTAGTCCCCAAAACCTCTTTTTATTTCAACGGCTGTGAATTATGTTCATTCGCAGCTGTAATGAGTCTCAAACCGTTTTAATTAGTCTGACAGAAATCTGCAGTCTTTCGGGAGAAGGCTTTATCTCCACCTTTATCTCTCTTGACACGCTGCCAAGACCTAATTAGCAAGTAGCTTTGCAAGGCCAAACTGAGCACAGAGTCAAAAAGAAGCTGCTGAGTTAAACCGACCAGAAGAATCAAATTGCTTCATGCAAAGGCTCAGGTCCATTTGCTCCTCTTTTACTCAAACTCAACCCAGACAAGACGGAGTGGCTGTGGGTCCTGCCTCCCAAGGACAATTCCATCTGTCCGTCCATTACCCTGGGGGGAGAATCATTGACCCCCTCAGTGAGGGTTCGCAACTTGGGCGTCCTCCTCGATCCACAGCTCACATTAGAGAAACACCTTTCAGCTGTGGCGAGGGGGGCGTTTGCCCAGGTTTGCCTGGTGCACCAGTTGCGACCCTATTTGGACCGGGAGTCACTCCTCACAGTCACTCATGCCCTCATCACCTCGAGGCTTGACTACTGTAACGCTCTCTACATGGGGCTACCTTTGAAAAGTGTTCGGAAACTTCAGATCGTGCAGAATGCAGCTGCGAGAGCAATCATGGGCTTTCCCAAATATGCCCATGTTACACCAACACTCCGCAGTCTGCATTGGTTGCCGATCAGTTTCCGGTCACAATTCAAAGTGTTGGTTATGACCTATAAAGCCCTTCATGGCACCAGGCCAGAATATCTCAGGGACCCCCTTCTGCTGCACGAATCCCAGCGACCAGTTAGGTCCCACAGAGTGGGTCTTCTCCGGGTCCCATCAACCAAACAATGTCGCTTGGCAGGACCCAGAGGAAGAGCCTTCTCTGTGGCGGCCCCGCCCCTCTGGAACCAACTCCCCCCAGAGATTAGAATTGCCCCCACCCGCCTTGCCTTTCGTAAGCTGCTTAAAACCCACCTCTGCCGCCAGGCATGGGGGAACTAAGATACACTTTCCCCCTAGGCCTTCACAATTTTATGTATGGTATGTTTGTATGTATGATTGGTTTTTATATAATGGGTTTTTAACTGTTTTTTTAGTATTGGATTTTGTTGTACTGTTTTACTGCTGTTGTTAGCCGCCCCGAGTCTGCAGAGAGGGGCGGCATACAAATCCAATAAATAATAATAATAATAATAATAATAATAATAATAATAATGATAATGATGATGATGATGATGATGATGATGTCTTAGGGGAGGGGCCAACATTCTCCAAACCTTACTCCTGAGTAGCCCTTTTTTCCCTTAACTGCTCTTGCCTTCTGGCAGCTCTGCACATGCGCGCACTGGGTACAGGTTCTCCTGTTCCTCTGCCTCACTGATGTCCGGTTCTGGAGGCTCCAGAGTCAGCACAGAACTCCAGGTGGCCCTGGCTCCATCTCTGCCTCCGACGCAGAGCCTTCTCCAGACTCCAGGACTGGCCCATGTTCCTCCCCAGCCTCCTTGCTGTCCAACTCTGCTGCCAACTCCGCAAACCGCTGGCGGACCACAATAGTCTGTGGGAATGAGAATATAGCCATCTCCCACCTCATATCATTGTAAACTATGACTTCCAGCATCACTCATTCTTGGGTCCACTGAATGGTTCTGCTGGTGATTATAATTCAGCAATAACTTGAAAAGCTAAATTCCTTATACCGTGATTTACCTAGTTCTTGCAGGGCAGACAAATTTTGTTTCTTACGGTATAAAAGTAGCAGTAGAGATAATAGAGTGGTTGTAGGAGTAATTAAGGTATTGCATTACCACTAATGGGGAGAAAAAAGATAATATGATATATGTTTGTATAACATGTCTATGAGTTAATATGTTTAGACTTGACACTTGCAACTAATAATTGCATTTATATGTAAAGGAGGAGAAAACAGAACCAGTGATTGGTGTGCCTGCATAGCCTATTGCTTCTAAGACTTTGCTCCCTTTTCTTATAGTTATTTATTATCAAACTAGAAAATAACATTTAAGTGATTTTATATTTGTTCCTCCCCCCCCCCTTTCCCTACTTTAATAATATGTTAAATAACATTAGGTATGTATGTTAATGAAGAGTCACTCTATGAGGGAGATGGGCAGTTTCTAAAGATGTTAAATAATAAATATTCACACACACACACACACACACACACACACACGTGCACGGCTGTCCTTAAAAGGAAATATGCTTGAAGTAAAAATTGCTTCTGAGTAAACATCCATTCTCTCTGTGCATGGTCAACCTGCCAGGGGTAACTGAATCAGCAAATGTTAAGTAATGAGTTTCGATAGATAGATGTTTTATTATGGTCATAGACCAGCTATAAAAAGAAAACTCATGCTTACAATGTGTCACTTACACAAAGTATAAAACAGAGTTCCAAAATGAACATCAATAAAACTTGAGAATAGGCCTTTTATTGCTCTGCCTGCGAGTCAGCTTAGGAATTCCCCCAAGTTGGATTCACTGTCAGGGCCTGCTCATCTCCAAGCCTCAGTCCTTGCCATGTCTATAACAGGACTAATGCGATCCAGAATGCCTTCTAAATGTTTAATTCCTTAATCTACTGCACGAGACAAGAGTGTTGTGTTGTATACTACAGCTTGATGAAATGATGCACATCATGCCAACATACCTTGAGTGTGGTGACTTGAGTGATCTAATAAATTTGGCTACGTGGGGCCTAACCTTATTTTGGTACATTTAATTGTCTCTGCAGACATAAAATATATCGGTTTATACTGGAAATTAAAACAAGGTAAAATTTAAATCCGCAACCACTGAAGTCTTTGTCTTAGAAAGCTCATCTTTTTGTGAGCTTTCTGCACTGGTATGAGATCACTGGCATCAAGATGCCTCTCTGATGACTTCTGGACTGCACTGTATTACCTAGAGCTCTCGTTCACTTTTACTGCCCGTTAAGTTCTGGATTTTATTATTTTTCAAATTTTATTTTATTATTTATTTTATTACTTAGATTTGTATGCCGCCCCTCTCCGAAGACTCGGGGCGGCTCACAACACGTGAAATACTGCTTAATGTTTTTGTTTACTAAAAATTAACAGTGAAATTGATTATGTGCCATAAAGTTGGTGACATACATAGATTTTCTCCATGGCAGTGGACCAGAGTACCTTCGGAACCGCCTGCTACCGCACGAATCCCAGCGACCCAGTTGGCCTTCTCCGGGTCCTGTCGAATAAGCAATGTCGTTTGGCGGGCCCCAGGGGAAGAGCCTTCTCTGTGGCGGCCCCGGCCATCTGAAATCAACTCCCCCCGGAGATTAGAACTGCCCCCACCCTTCTTGTCTTCCGTAAATTACTCAAGACCCATCTATACTGCCAGGCATGGGGGAGTGGAGACACCTTTTCCCCCAGGCTTTTTAATATTTTTATATTTATGTTTGGTATGTATGTTCTGTTTGCTTTTTAATATGATAGGGTTTTAATATGCTTCTTTTAATATTAGATTTGTTTCGCTATAATATTATTTTATTATTGTTGTGAGCTGCCCCGAGTCTTCAGAGAGGGGCGGCATATAAATCTAATAAATTGAATTGAATTGACATCCTGTCCCTCGTCTAAGCTTTCAGATCTTCCAATGGTGCGATCATCACCACTTTACTTTGAGTGTATCTACCTTGTTGTAGGTCATCTTCCTCTTCTCTTTTCTTCCATCTTTCCCAGCTTTAAAGTCTTTTCTAGAGAACTGGGTTTTTGCATCATGTTTCCAAAGTACACTAATTTGAGTCTGCTCATTTGTGCCTCTAGTAGAAGACTGTGGGTTGATTTGTTTAATCATCCATTGGTTTGTTTTCTTGTCCGCCCCTGATATTCTCAGGAGTTTAGTAACACAAAAGTTCAAAAGTAGCAATGCCCTTCTTTTCCCACCCTCCAAAAACTACCTTTTGCTTCCCAAGAATGTCCAAGGACACCCGATGGTTTGCACTATCTTTAGAGATTATGTACGTGACATCTGAATTCTGTAATTCTATCATTTTATTTTGGTTTTGCCCTTATCTCTGGTATGAGAGAGGTAGGCTTTTGTTTTTAATTTGGAAAGTAAATAAAATTATTTCAGTGACTGCAAGCTTGGAAACCTGGAAAATAATAACTATTTTTCACTGATGTTGTAAAACAAATGTCTTTCTTGGTAATATTTACTGCAGATCACAGCAAAAAAATATAAAGAAAATAATTGCAATAGATATTCAGTTAATACAAGTATCAATTGAAACATGTTGTCAGAAAACGTAGTTTCCATAATTTAAAACAAAACATTTTCTCGGTTTAAAATGCAAATTATCAAAATCTCCAGAGAATACAAATTACTTAACTTGCTATCAAAAGACTTTATAGTGTGAATCAGGTCAGGCTTCTAAGGAAGGTATTTCAATTTCTAGGGCATCAGAGTTGTGGAAACTCTTCCCTTTTTGGATTTCTGGGAAAGAAGTAATGAATGGAAGATAACTCCAGAAAACAACTGGGGTGACAACTGCAGTGGAACTAAGAGCAGGCAAATAGACTGACTCTTTGATCTGGACCAAGAGAGGACCTGATACCATCAATGCTCCAAACAATTATTGCCAATAATCTGCAAAATAACAGTCTCCAGCAGGTTTAGAGCTCTGGGCAATGATGAGAGAATAACTATCTTGTGGAAAGTGCAGTTGGGTTCACATGCTTTTCTAATCATTTTCAACTTTACTTGTTAACTTCTTTCCGACTATTAACAACTTTGGATCAACACTTTTTACAGCACAAGCCTTAGCGAAAGAAGTTTTACATACGAATTTAAGGAATTTAAAAAAGAGGGTTTTTGGCATAAGCAGAAAAAGAGTGATTAAACTTTGATTTTAGAAAGTTACAAATGGACTAGGGGTCCGCATAAATTTAAAATAAGATTGTGGAATTAATTATAAAAAATTCTTCCCATGGAAAAATGCTTTTGTTTTAAATTCTTAAAAAAACTGGACACTGAATGGAACAAAAAGGAACTAAGATTGCAATTAAAGAAGAAGAAAAAACACTTAAGCTCAATGTAAAAATACAGAATGAAGCCAAGTACCGGTATTTTAACATTGGACATACTGAAGGATTTATTGAACAGAGGACCCAGAAATTAATTTGGAGTCTCTGTATGTTTAAAAGATGTTATGGAAGAGGAACAAGCTCTACCTGACAAGATTGAGGCTGACTTGAAAGTGGATGTAAAAATGGATAGCTGCAACAATGACATGGTAACAGAAGTTATGCTGGATGTCTCAGTAATTAAAAGGATATAGAAATAACAAATCAAGAGAATTGCATGGATAAATTTCCTACACTAGATTTATAAAAGAGGCTTGTTAAACCTTTGAGGAATTTTGTGAGAAAAGGACAAAGAAAAAATGGGAAAAAATGTTCCAGGACATTATTCAAAGGAACTAAAGATAAAAATTGTTTTAAATAAAAGGAAGGAATATAAGGTGGTTGGTTTCATCAGGGTTAAAGTAGACATGTTGTTTTCTTTAACCTTTAAGGGTCTTTTGCTGACATGGACTGAAATGATGAAGCATTAAGAATTGTTTATAATAAGTGATGATAGATAAGAAATGAGAACATTTCTTATATTTTAAGAGAAAATGATAAGTAATTAGAATTGCTAGTTAGTTGTAATGAAAGTAAGTTCTTTATACATTTCTTTTTTAACTCTTTTCTCACATTTTTCTTATTTTTCAGTTTATATGATTTTTTATTCGTGCACTTGTAATTTTTAATAAAATGGCTATAAAAACATAGGTGAGAATTATTTTATGGTGGCATACAAAAAAGAAAAAGAAACTTTCTCTTTTGTTACTACTTTCTTAGTATCAGATGTTGGTAGCAGTCTGAGGAATTTAAATTTTTCAGAGAGATTAATATGAGACAAGGCATTTTAAAGAAATTTGGGTATCAAGCTCTGTGAAGCGTTGAAGTTCAAATATAGTGTCTTGAAAAGATCCTAGGAGTGAACCCATAAAGCAGCTGCTGAATTTGTAATTAAGGGTGCACATAAAATGGGAAATGCCTGTTGTTTCAAGATGGAAATAAACTTAGGTCTGCTGTATTCCAAATGTTTTCAAAATAAAATTATTTGAGGTGTTTCAAATGTTTTGCTCACTGAAAGCAATGGAAACACTGGAGCAGCTGCTTTGCCTCTTATTTTATTCTTCAAGAACATAGGAGTAGTAACGTAGTTTTTGCAGTATAAGATGCATCGGACCATAAGATGCACATAGCTTTAGAGGAGGAAAGCAAGAAAAAAAAAATCTGCCTCTGTCTTCCAGCATTCATCCGGTATTTATCTGGCTAGTGTCCTTGCACAAACAGCCTGGTCACCTTCAGCACATTATCACAGTTCCAGCACGTGGTTCAGCAGGGCTCTGCTTTGTTGTGGCCACCTGAGTTGAGCTGCTGCCGCTGGCGGAAAACACTGGAGCCTTTGCTGCTGAGCAGCTGATTGGTGGTTAGATTGGCTTCCTGAAATGCTGGCGATGGGTGCCGGTGGCAATCCTTGCCATGTAGAACAGTTGATCGGTGGCATTCCAGGAGGCTGTTCCAACCACCAATCAGCTGCTCGGCAGCAAAGGCTCCAGCATTCCCCGGTAAATGGTGTCAGCGGTGACAGGCAGCAGCAGCAAACAACCCCCTTCCTCCTACTGCAATATTCACTATATGACGCAGAGATATTTCCACCTACCTTTTTGTGGGTGGAGGTGTGTGTGTGCCTTATAGTGCAAAAGATATAGTACTTCAATTCGTTTACACAAACCTTTATGTTGCTGAATCAAAAAAATTCAGGACAGAGTAACTAATTTTGTTAATGTTTCTATTGGTTTGATCATCTTCTAGCCCAGCCCTTCCCCACGCCCAAAGATAGACAAGGTATAGACAGAGAGAGAGCCATGGTGGTGCAGTGGTTGGAATGCAGTATTGCAGGCTTACTCTGCTTACAACAAGGAGTTTGAATCTCACCGGCTCCATCCTTCTGAGGTCAATAAAATGAGGACCCAGTTTGTTGGGAGCAATCTGCTGATATTGTAATCTGCCCAGAGAATATGGTAAATGGGTTTTAAGGAGTTTGCGAAAGGCAAGGAGGGTGGGGGCAGTCCTGATCTCTGGGGGGAGTTGATTCCAGAGGGTTGGGGCCACCACAGAGAAGGCTCTTCCCCTGGGTCCCACCAGACGACATTGTTTCGTCGACGGGACCCGGAGAAGGCTAATTCTGTGGGACCTAATTGGTCGCTGGGATTCGTGCGGCAGAAGGAGGTCCCTTCTGGTGGTGGATATGGCTTGCATGTGGTGCATATGACCCATGGGCCACTAGTTTGACACCCCTGCTATAGAAGAATGTGGAGATCTCCTTAAATGAAGGAATGATGAGAGAAAAAAATATGACAACTCAGTTCTATAATGAAACATGAGAAATAGCTTGTGTGTGTTTGATATAATAGTACAGTATAGGCAACAGAAAGAAACAGTGGGAGGCTTTTAAGATTCTGTTTTTACATCTTACGAAAAGAAAATAGGATTCCCATAATCCATGTAGTGCCTGTTTCCTGACCTGGCCTACCTCTAAGGGCTGACACAGGCAGATCTTACAAATTATACTTTCTTCCATTTCTGTGAGGTTTTCTTAATAGTTTGGCTTTTAAAAAGTAATCTCCATGGCCAATTTTTGTAAGCGCAGATACTGACTTAGAATGTGCATGCATTTTTTCCCTTTTTCCAGCCTACTAGCCACCTTAAACCCAGCAAAATGGGTTGGATTATTTTTTTCAGAAAAGCAAATGTTTTTCCTTGCGCAAAGGAGTGGCTACTGGCCAAAAAAAGAAAAGTTGCTGCTACTTTAATATTACAGGAAAATTCAAGAACGTGCATACCAATAGAAATAAGTGAAAAGTTTTTTTTAAATTATTATTATTATTATTATTATTATTATTATTATTATTATTATTATTTATTAGATTTGTATGCCGCCCCTCTCCGTAGACTCAGGGCGGCTTACAACAGTGATAAAAACAATATATAATGACAAATCTAATAGTTAGAATCTAAAATAACAATAATACATTTAAAAAGTCTAACCTGACTGGGAGGAATTTTGGGAGGTGATGTCCACCCACCTTCAAGTGGCTCAGGTTGTAAAACGCTCTCCCAGAATATCCCACCTCCAGTGGTGGCCCCCGAGAGCCCAGGAGATGGCGGCGCTTAGCTGGGTGAGACATAGAAATATTGAAGATGGACGTCAGAAAAAGACCTCCTGGTCCATCTAGTCTACCTTTATACTATTTCCTGTATTTTGTCTTAGGATGGATATATGTTTATCCCAGGTTTAACTGGAAAAATAGTGATATATATATCACTATTGATATATATAATTTTAATCTATTTCGGCCTTATTTTGGCCTCGTCTGTCTGTCTGTCTGTCTACCTATCTATCTATCTATCTTGCTAAAAAAATATAAAGGTAACAGTCCACACATCCTAGGTATGAATGAAATATTCTCATTGAATACTTTGTTCTGTACAAATATGAATGTGCACAACAGCATGTGAAATTGATTGTCAATCAATGTTGCTTACTAAGTGGACAGTTTGATTTCACAGAACTTTGATTTACTTGGAGTTATATTGTGTTGTTTAAGTGTTCCCTTTATTTTTTTAAGCAGTGTATGTACATACATATGTATACAGAGAGAGAGAGAGAGAGAGAGAGAGAGATAAATACATGCATACATACATACATATAAGATAACAGGATGTAAAAAATATCCTGGAAAATATACTTTTTAAGGACTATAAATTCAGGGGATCTGGAGATATAATTTTGGGACTGATTAAATCTATAATGAACGCATTAAGGCTAGAAGTTGGAAGACAAAAATATATGTAATATATTTTTGCAATTACAAAAGTATATGTAATTGTATTATTACTGACAGCACTGTGAAAAAATATGTCAACCGAATCATTACAATGTCCATAAATAATGTTGTTTGTTAAAGAAAAACTGTAAATAAAACATATACAAAAAGGCATGTGCATAAAATACTTGATACATGGAGGAAGCAGTCCAATTTAATATAGAATCTTTTTATTTTTAAATGAATCCTAAAGATTGATACTGCCATGTGTTCCCAAAAATAAGACTCTGACTTATATTTTTTTGAACCCTGAAATAAATGCTTGGCCTTATTGCCATGCATTCAAAAGCCCGATTGGGCTTAATATCACGGAATGTTTTATTTTGGAGGAAGCAAGGTAATGAGCCTCAGGAATGTGCAGGGTGTAAGCTTCATATACTGAGTAAATCAACACTGTAGTGTATTCGCCCACATTTCTACAACACTCCGTGGCCTGCACTGGCTGCCGATCGGTTTCCGGTCACAATTCAAAGTGTTGGTAATGACCTTTAAAGCCCTCTATTGCATTGGACCAGAATACCCCCGGAACTGCCTTCTACCGCACAAATCCCAGTGGCTGATAAGGTCCCACAGAGTTGGCCTTCTCCAGGTCCCTTCGACCAAACAATGTCGTTTGGCGGGCCCCAGGGGAAGAGCCTTCTCTGTGGCGGCCCCGGCCCTCTGGAACCAACTCCCTCCGGAGATTAGAACAGCCCCCATCCTCCTTGTCTTTCGCAAGTTACTCAAGACCCACCTATATCGCCAGGCATGGGGGAACTAAGACATCTCCCCCAGGCTCTCTTATATTCTATGTTTGGTATGTATGTGTTATATGTTTTTTTTAACAGTTGGGGTTTTTTATATACAATTCTTATTATTAGATTTGTTCCATTGTCTATACTGTTTTTTATTGTTGTGAGCCGCCCCAAGTGCGGCATACAAATATAATAAATAAATAAATAATAATAATAATAATAATAATAATAATAATAACTAGCCTTTAACTTTACTCCCCCTGATTAGAAGATTTTTACACTAGTGTGGAAGCAAAATAATACACGTGAATTTTTGCATTGCTTGCCAAAAAGAAAGAAGAGTAGACTCAACAAACCAGCCCACATGAACTGTGTTCCCATGGCAGTTAAAAAACCCAGTAGCTTATCAGGCAGGTGCACAGCGGCAATCAGTTTTCTTTTTATGTCTGGTCATATGTTTCACTACTTCATTCCTCCTCGCCTTCCACTCCCCCATTTTCCCATGCATGTTAAACTAATAGTTGCATAGTTAGGAATTGATCCTTATTGCTGCACTAGCTAGGCTGGGAGAGGTTTTTAAAAAGCAGCTTCATTGCAAACCACAAAACAACAGCCTCAGTTGCAGAACACCCAAAAGATTCAAAACCGGCCAAGCATTATTTCATGCTTAAAACAAAAACACCAGAAAAGCTTGTTTTGTTCTGGTCTTGAAACTTACAACTCTCAAAGCAGAGATATTGTGTTTCCCATACTTGGAACATTTAGAATGGCCACGTTGAGGTGAGAAATGTTTGCACATTTGTAATGATCATCTCTGAAGTTTTCAGAAGTTGCTGCATTTGTAACAAGTTGTGATAGTCTAAATAGGATATTATATTATAAGAACGTGTGGGCCACACAGCATCTCTTATCCAGTGTGGAGATGAACCTTGGCTCACCATCGTATGTTCTATCCATAAGTGGACATAAAGTGTTACGTTCCCTGAAAACAACTCAAGAATTGAGCTATAAGGTCACAGTGTGGGTAGAGGATACTGCACCTAACTGAGTACTTCTGAAATAGTGAGGTGCCCCCCCCCGGGTGTCAAGGGGGTATCAGGGTGCGTGTGACCTGGGAGAACATGTGTGGTCCCTCTTGATCAATTCCCTGGATGGGGAGAGTTTTCCCAGTTGCATGTTTCTCCGAGCCCGGAAGAGAAGGCAGCCAGGTGGGACGGGGCAGCTGCATGGGTTCTTATTGTTCTTGGGTGCCACTGCTGGATAAGGAGGAGCACCCTTTGCAGCTGGGTGAAAGCTTCGAATGGCACCCTAAAGCCTCCTTCTACACCAGGGGTAGGCAAAGTTGGCTCTTCAATGACAATGTGGACTTCAACTCCCAGAATCCCTGAGCTAGCATGATTGGCTCAGGAATTCTGGGAGTAGAAGTCCACAGATCATAGAAGAGCCAACTTTGCCTACCCCTGTTCTACACCATTTGCTGTGAGTGCCTGGCAGAGGCGGCGCTTAGGGCCAAGCCAGCAACCCCAAAACATCGGCTTGATTAACTTGTCCTGGCCCCATGTCAAAAGAAGGCCCTCACCATGGTAGCCTTCCTAACCGAAAACAGGCTCCACTGAGTTCACTGTGACTTACTCCCAAGTAAGTGGGTAGAGCAGCCTTCCCCACCCAATAGTTTGCTTGCAGCTTATAATAAGTAAAATAATAAATATTAACACTAAAATTTCATTGGCGCTCAGACAGGAGAGTTGGGGGGGGGGTGAAATGTTTACTTCTTCAATTATTTTCTGTTATGTCCCCCCTAGGAACGCCCCCCCCCCTGCAAGGTCTAACCTGTGATGAAGCTGTAACCAATAAAGTTGTAACTATTAGACCTTGCAGAGCTTTAGAAAAGAAAGGAAGAATCCAATTCAGATTGTGCGTGAACATACACATAACAGCTGTTGGCAACATCTTAAACCAAATGTATATTTTCCCATGATCATACATCAGCTGTGAAGACACAGCTGTTTTAATGGGCTGCCAGCAAATATTACATGTCCGCCCTCCCACACCATAGGTTACATTTTTCCTTTCAAATCCAAAGAGCTGCAGCCCCGTAGTTTTCATTATGGTCAGATACAGCATCAGGCCTGTTGTATGCTCAAGAGTCTTCCCCAGTGGTGAAATCTATTTACTTTCCCTACTGGTTTGGAAGCGCATGCTTTTTTCACCCTCTGCACATGCGCAGAAGGCTTTGGGCATGCGCAGAGGGTTAAAAAGAAAAGAGAATGGTGACATCTGGGCAGGTGGGTGGAGCCTCGTGCTGCCGCCACTTCTGATTCGCCAGTTCACTGTTGGCTGCCACACCAATAGCATTTAACCCCTGATCCTTTTCCCCAGGACTTGATGCTCCAGCTCAAAAATCAGAGAAAGTGTTTGTCCGCTGCCTTGAATTTCTGGAGGAAAGGTGGGCTTTAAATATAGCGCATCACAAAAATAAAGTAACAGTCCCTACAGTTGACAGTCACTCTCACTTTTCCATTATGCACTTTCCACCTTTATATGGCTGTTTACAGCATGCTTTTATTTATAGTTGTATGTGAAAATGTATTTCCCGCTGTGCTTTTCCTGAACATTTCTTAACGGCAGAAATGAATGTGTGCTCCACTGTGAATGCGTCCTTCACAGCTAGATTCTGTGGGAAGAATTCAAAATATTGTCCTTTTTGAGCAACAAATCTCATGTCTGGTTCTTATTAAGGCCTTGTTTCCATTTTCACAGATCCCTAATAACACTTGGCTCTTTCCCATTAGCGTTGTAGACTCTGGCCACCATTCCTTCATTTTCCACATGCAGATTTGAAGGCCTCCCAGCTGTTATTTAAATTCCAGCAGTTCAGAGCTTGCCATTTCCAGGGGGGGAATTAAAGACTAATACCAAAAATATTTAATCTGATGATATGTTTAGGTTCAGCTGTTTTGTCCTTTGTTGAGAGAGACAGATATTTCTTTGTGTATCGGTGAGTTTAACAGCCTCATGCGGACGTGGAGTAAATAGCGTTACCATGGTTTTTGTTTGCCTCCGTTCTGGGTTTCAGATGGAAACTGTTTGAACTTGGTGAATTGAGTGTCACATTCATCTTAAGTAACATCAAAAACATCTGTTTCCCTGGGTTGCTGCCCATCTTTATTTTTTAATAAGCATTTTAGAAGCTGATCTTATTAAATGCAGTAGTTGTACGGTAGTCTCATTTTAAAAGCTGCTGCTTAAATTTAGTTACTTTATAAACCATTATTTTGAAATACTAAAAGAGTTTTAAGCAGCAAAGGCATGCTGCCCTACGAAATAAGGGCTTGAAACTGGTTGCAAATGTATATTGATTGCCTTGGGGATTCACCAAAGGGAAACCAGTGATATCATAAATAACATGTCATCATGCCAATTAGATGAATTATCTTACTTGGAACTGGAACTACATGGTGCAACAGACAAACTACAGTACTTACTTCACATCATTTGCACAATGGTGTCATAACATCCATGACCTCATTGTGGCTTCTACTGGATGGATACATTTGTTTAAGCAACCGCATTTAGCTATGATTATTATTGTCAGGATATTCTGCCAATATCTCCGGCAGAAAGTGCTTTGTACAATCTCATCAGTATAAGACATTTGTACAGACTGCAGAATTGGTCTCTTGAAAAATGTCATTGTTCAGTTTTACAGTATCTAACAGGAGAGATTTATTTACCAGTTCCCCTCTCAATTCATTTAAAAACGAGAATCTGTGCCCAATTTAGCTGAAGCACATATTATTTATTACAATACAATACAGGAGGCAACAAAAGAAAATCTAAAAAAAGGACAGGGATGCTACTTTTCTGACATTGTTAGGGAAATTAGAATATACATATGATTCACCAATAAAATTAGGTCAAGCGTAGGTGAATTGGTACATTGGTGAGGTCAGATATGAGGTGAAATCTGAAGCACTGAGGTGGAACTACAAAAATAATAGCAGATTGACAGAATAAAGACTTCTCATGATCATGATTCATTTTAGAGAATTCTTTTTATGGGTTTTTCTTATGTTGACTTTGCTTGCCAGAGCCTGTGCTCTCTTCCTAGTATTTACGCACAGCTTTATTGATAGTCCTTGACTTTCTGACATTGTTCTACAGGTCCTTGTGAAGGTGATGTAGAAGGAATATTTTGCTTATCTTAACCAGTGTCATATTTTTCTCCTGCAGTTAGATTTGGTACTCTGATTTTAAAAAATGATAGTGAATTGTATGGGCCATAAATTATTTGGAGAAATATTCCACTGTGTGTGTGTGTGGGCATATATTATGCAAAAATATTTTTATTTGAAACCTACAGCCTGGGGCAATGCACATTTTGATTTTGCACATTGTGCTAAACATAAATGTAGATTGTTTGCTTTTGGCGTAGTGTTTTAGATGAATGCGATGTTTGTAAACTATGTTTATCACTAGGCAGGCACTATGAAGCAGAGTATTCTCCCTCATGATGGATAATAGCAGCCATGCATGGGTTAATCCTCTCTGTTCAATGATTGGACTGAGCCTGCCAAAGCTTCTATTTTTGTTGTTGACTTCCTTCCTGGCTCCAGTTCTTTTTCTCAGTTGCTCAGCTAGGATCGTTGTGTTACAGCTATCCTTAATTGCAGTGTCTTGTTGAAAATTATTGCTGAAATAACAGGTTTCATATTGAATTGTTCTTCCCAGTGTGAGTCTGTTCCATTTTGACTGCTTGGGGAGATAGCTGGGATGTGAGCGGCCGCTCGCGCCTCATGGTGGAAGGGGGGAAAGGTAGGATTAGTTCTCATTGCAGTTCTCTCCTCTTCCTAATCGATCCATGGGGGGCTCCTAGGGTTGTTAATCAACTGAAAGGCTCCTCATCCACATTGTTAATGAGCGCTGGATCCATATTCAATTCAATTCAATTTATTAGATTTATATGCCGCCCCTCTCCGAAGACTCGGGGCGGCTCACAACAATAATAAAAACAATATTCCAGCGAAAACAAATCTTAATATTAAAAAGCACATAAAACCCTATCATATTTTAAAAAAGCAAACAACATATACATACCCAAACATAAATATAAAAAAGCCTGGGGGAAATGTGTCTCAACTCCCCCATGCCTGGCGGTATATGCATATTTAATTACTCAGCAGGCAAGATGAGTCGCCCCCGCCATTTTGGATTTCACCAATTGTCCAGGAGCCAAAACAAACATGGGAACAGCCTTCTAGCCTGAGACCATTCTTCACCTTTAACAAAAGATAGCTTTCCAATGCAAGTACAGTACAGTCATCGGCCCTTCCCCAGCAGCCACCTCCCTCTTCCTCCCTTTGACCACGAGGCTACGGTGGCCATCTTTTTACCAATTGGGCCTATATCAGATCTATGTCAGGACACTATAATGGCAGAGGAATGCCATCAGCCTGGATCCAGTTCCAGATTCCCCCTTGGATAAGAAAAAGCCTCCTATGGTAGAAATCCGCGGCCTTAGAAAAGGGCACCCTGTTCTGGGAATGAGATAGGATGCTCCATATTATGGACGCCAATCTGACAGGATGGGGTACTCACCTAGAATTACATATGATTCAAGGATGGTTGTCCAAAGAAGAAATGAATCATTAATGTTCTGGAGCTGAAAGTTATCCATCTGGCACTTCAGCATTTCCAGCATTTAATCTCCAGGTACCATGTTTTAGTAAAGATCAACAACGTCATGTCCAAGGCCCATGTAAATCAGCAAGATGGAACAAAGTCCAAGACTAATGTCAGTACCAGATCAATCCAGATCAGTTCATGGGAAGAACTCAACCTTCTCTCTATCCAGGCAGACCACATTTCAGATGTGGACAATGTGCAGGCCGATTGGCTAAGCTGAACATCACTCAGTCAGGCGGAATGGCATCTCCATCCAGATTTATTCCACAAAGTGCTGGAGAGGCTTGGAATCCCACTAGTGGACATTTTCAGTGCCTTGTAATTTCGGTCACTAAAGGAACGTAACCCTGCACTCTGTAACCTATTTTTCATTAAATTAGAATTGTGAGCCAAATTTTCTTACAGGTTTTTTTTCTAGAAGGAAACTCATCAAACTGAACTTACCCAATTTGACTAAATCCTAATCACAATGAGTTTTTTCTGGCCTTAACTTAACATTTTGTTTTTTTCTAGCTTGTTGTTTCATGACTTATCCTTGAAGTATTTGATAAAATTTTGCAGGGGGAGAGAGGGTGGGCTGTCAGAAAGGCACACAGCTGAAAGCTGAAGGATGATTTGCGTCTGTTTACTTAGTGCTGATTTAGGTGAGGTATACCTTCTGCAAATAAGTTGCTGTGGTATTTGAAGGTTCATACTTAAAAAATGAATATAGTAGCGACTGTAGATGTTATTCTCATCATCCTCACCTAAGCCAGTTGTGAAATATCTAAGCATTTATATTCTGTGAAGGTTTTGGAACAAATTATACGCATATCATGAGATTACAGTGATTGTTCCCTAGATGGAAAAGAGCTTTAAGAGGCTGAATGGAGATTGTTCTTGGCTGCCCGACTGTCAATACGGAATTAACTCCCCCCCCCCCATTGCTTTTTCGTCTTTGTGACCTTGTATGGGATTTCAAGTGTGTGACATCTGTAGCCAGGGAGTGTTTAAACCTAGAGGAGCAAGCTAAGAGAACCAGGCACAGTATGGTTTCTGGAATTCTTTCCAATCCTATAATAATAATAATGATAATGATAATAATGATAAAATAACAATAACAACAACAACAACAAACAACAACAACAATAATATAATAATAATAATAATAATAATAATAATAATAATAATAATAATAATAATAATGCTCAAACTGCTGACAGGTATCATAGATGACAGAATTCAAGACTACCTAGAAGAAAATGACATCATGCCAGTGGAGCAAAAGGGCAATAAAAGACAAAGCAGGGGTACAAAAGACCAGCTCCTAATTGATAAAATTATTTTGGAGAACTGTAAGAACAGGAAAACAAACCTATACATGACCTGGATTGATTACAAGAAAGCCTTTGACTCACTGCCACACAGCTGGATCATAAAATGCCTGGAAGTCATTGGAGTTAATGAAAATATCAGGAAATTCATAGAAAAGGCGATGAAATATTGGAAGACTGAGCTTTTTGTTGGGAATGAAACCTATGGACTGATCAACATCAGAAAGGGCATCTTCCAGGGGGACTCTTTGTCCCTATCGCTATTAATCATCGCTATAAACCTGCTGTCACTTATCCTACAGAAAACAAACTTAGGCTACCAAACTGTTAGGAATTCACCAAAAATTTCACACCTGCAGTATATGGATGACCTGAAGTTGTATGGAAAATCAGAAACTAAGATACAGTCACTAACCAACACTGTGTGAATCTTCAACAATGACATCAGCATGGAGTTTAGCCCGGATAAGTGTGCCACAGTGACACTGAAAAAGTGGAAAATCACTGAAAGTGAGGGTATTGAAATGACAAATGGTCAAACCATCAAGTGCCACTAGCCAGAAGCCTACAGATATTTGGGCATCTTGCAACTGAATAATATCAAGCATGGTCATGTGAAAACTGTGATCAGCAAAGAGTACATCCAGAGGACCAGAAAATTTTTGAAGAGCAAACTGAATGGTAGCAACACTATCAAGGCTATAAACACTTGGGCCATACCTGTCATTAGGTACACAGCTGGCATAGTGAACTGGACTCAAGAAGAGCTGGACAACTTGGACAGGAAATTAATGATGATCCATCATGCACTACACCCACGAAGTGACATTGACAGGCTATATTTTCCAAGGAAAATAGGCGGCAGAGAACTTTTGCAAGTGAGGCAGACAGTGGAAGAAGAGACGCATGCATTATCTGACTATGTGAAGAAGAGCAAAGAGCCAGCATTGATAGACGTCAACAATAGGAAGCTTCTCAAGATGAAACAGACGAAGGACCAGTACAGAAAAACTAACTCAATATCATATGGACAGCTGGCGGAACAAAGCATTGCATGGCCAGTTGTTGGAGAGATTGAAGGAAAAATGGATAAAGAAAAGACCTGGTCATGGCTTACAAGTGGAACACTCAAAAAGGAGACAGAAGGACTACTACTGGCTGCACAAGAACAGGCCATTAGAACAAATGCTATCAAAGCCAGAATTGAAAAATCAACATCCAAAGTGCAGACTCTGTAAAGAAACAGACGAAACAATCGCTCACATACTTAGCTACTGCAAAAAGATCACACAGACTGACTACAAGCATAGACACGGTGCCATGGCGCAGATGATCCACTGGAACCTGTGCCAGAACTACTATCTACCAGTGGCAAAGAGCTGGTGGGATCATAAGCCCAAAAAAGTGGTCGAAAAGGAGCAAGCAAAACTACTGTGGGACTTCAGACTGACCGAATTCTGAAGCATAACACGCCAGACATCCTGATTGTGGAGAAAAAGAAAGTATGGATCATCAACATTGCAATCCCAGGAGACAGCAGAATTGAGGAGAAGCAGCTAGAGAAAGTAATTTCTCTAGCTTAATACCAATACATTAAATATCTGATACTAATCCTCTTCTTAATTTCTTTAACTCTATTAATACATTTTCTGTATTTCACTCTATTTTTATTTCTAACTTTTATATTTATTATCTAACCATCGATAGAAAAACTCCCATACAATATAATATTCAATTTGTTCTTTCTCTTCAATTGCCAGTGTTAATCTATTCATTTCTGGATATTCTAATATTTTCCTAATCACATTCTCCTCTGCAGGGATCTCTTTGCTTTTCCAATTTTTTGCAAATGCAACTCTAGCTGCTGTTACTACATGGATATTTCAGGTTGTGGTATCATCTTTTCCAACATCTAGAAACACTGTGAACGTGTAAAGATAAGGATGCACTGAAGGGATTTTAAGAGTCGGGGTGGCACAGCAGGTAGAGTGCTGTATTGCAGGCCACTGAAACTGACTGTAGATCTGAAGGTCAGCGGTTCAAATCTCATCACCGGCTCAAGGTTGACTCAGCCTTCCATCCTTCCGAGGTGGGTAAAATGAAGACCCGGATTGTGGGGGGCAATATGCTGGCTCTGTTAAGGAGTGCTATTGCTAACATGTTGCAAGCCGCCCTGAGTCTAAGGAGAAGGGCGGCATAAAAATCAAATAAAATAAATAAATAAATAAATAAAATCCCAATCCCCCCCCGGGATGTTCTTTGCAACCCCTGGCTAATTTTGATTTATTACCTTCTCTCCTTCCACCAAAGGGAGAGAAGTTCCGATTCTGTTCCGTTTTCAGACATTAACCATGCTAAGAGACAAAAATCTGAGCCTCTTTGCATAATTTTCAACATTGGACTGGAAAGAATAAAAAAGAGCTGGCCATTCTCCTCATTCAAAATCTGTTTTTTTTTTTAAACAAGAAAGTAAAGAAAGAAACCTAGGAAGTGCTCTTTTTCTCTGTTTGGGTGACAGTACAATTTAACTAAAGTACCTGATGGGAATATGCAGGGAAAATTAAAAGAAAAATCTCAAAAAATCATGAAACTTTTTTTTTTGCGCTGTACTTTCAGAGAGAATAAGTTTAGGTGATTAATTGGAACTCAACCTTGGAAAGAAAGAGGGAGGGAGGAGCGTATTTAAAATGATAGATCTAACTTGTGTATTTCTGATTTAAAGGAAAAATAGAATGTGTAGTCAAAGCAAAATATTTTAATGCCTGAATTTTAAGAGTATTTATTCTGAAAAAACAATGTCAAAAGTCCAGCCCATGAAACATGGAGACCTTTTATGGGTTGAGCCAAACCTGGACTTAAGTCTCACTTTCACTGAAACTTAATCTAATTTAATTGAGCCCTAACTAAGCTTTTGTATTAGTTTCAAATCTCTGTGGGTTCATGCAGCTAATTTAATGTAGATCCAACCAATCCTGCATGGGTTTTTATTTCATTTCTCAACATATGTTGCTTGCATCTGTGTTTACCGTCACAATTACAGGAGATGGAGAAGTTATTTTTTAAAAAAATAAGTGAGGATCCCTGTGCAGTGTTTCAATTGTACCTTATACCGTGCCAGGGTTTGGGGGCTTGTGGTTTTGTTTTGTTTTTGTAGTGGTGAATTATAGCCAACAATATTGCACCATTATCTTAGCATCTTCCTTCTGCGGTGCCTTACTTAAAAAGTGCCATCCAGTTTGTGAACTCCAGAATGCTTTGCCTCAGAAAGCATGTGTCTTTTTAATATGTCCTGGCTCAATTATCACATTCAATTTTGCCTGCCAAAATAGCCATATATATTATCTAGCGAGTGACAGGCTGGGCCTTTATCTGTGCTTGGCTGCTTGCCAATTGCTTAATTGAAGCTCTGTGTTTGTGATGTGTCAGATCTTACAGAGGTCTATTACACCCAGCTAAAACAATATTTTGAAAATGTTTGAAATGAAACCCAAGCCTGAGTATTTATGCTTCTTTCTTGGATAATGGCTTACACTGGTCTTGAGCGCTTGGTCACTTAAGGTACAGTACTACTATTATTATTATTATTATTATTATTATTATTGTTATTACCTGTGAGGATGTACATTTGGGGCCTTTTATATTCATTAATGTCAACGCTAAACTGTGTCTTTGACACCTCTCTGCAGTTTCCCTTAGGCTGAGCTATCTGGTGTCATGTACTCTGCCTGTAGTTGAAGAATACTCTTTACACTTAGTCTGCATTTGCTTTTATTTCATGAGAAGCTAAAGTTATTTTTGCTTTCTTGTACATCCAACTTCAGTGAGACCTTCAGGTAAACCATACACTTATGCTACATTTACTGTAGTGCTGTTGGTTTGAACAAGCTTTGGGGAGATGTTTCCATTGCACTCAACTACAGTCTTGGCAGTTAAATACATATGGTGGCATATTGGCGGTAACTTAACAGACCAGAACTTCTATGAGTGACTGAGTCACTCATGCCAACAACCTTTTTACTATGATTGTTATGCAAATCACTGCAGTTATTAAGCGAGTCATATGGTCATTAAGCAAATTCAGTCCCCCCCCCCCCTTGACTTTGCTTGTTGGGACCCAGCTGGCAAGATCACAGATAGCAATCTGAGAACCTGAATTTGGATCATATGACCGTTGGGATTCTGCTGTGGCGATAAATGCAAGGACCAGTCATAAGTCACTTTTTGTTGTATGAACAGTCATTAAACTAATGGTTGTAAATCAAGCACTACCTATATTTGGTGCAGCCCAAATGATCGTAAGATATCCACAGGCAAAATAACAGCAAAGTGTTTTGAGTGATCTATGAGTCCTGAGGTTTTTTTAAAAAAATATGGGCTAGCAATTCTATTGTAGTTAGGCACTTACATTATATACTGCAGTTGAGTAATATCCTGTCACTGTTGCAAATAACTAACTTATAGGGTGAACGTCAAGATAATTAAAGATACTATATATGCTTATATTTTTCTAAAAGAACACATTTGTTAAATGTCTTTTATTCAGGGTAGTCTTTTGATCTATTGGATTCAAGGATTGGAACAGACCGTGTTGCTGGACATCACTCAGCAATTTATAGAATATTATTATTATTATTATTATTATTATTATTATTATTATTATTATTTTTTTATTTATTTATTTATTTATTTATTAGATTTGTATGCCACCCTTCTCGGAAAACTCCATTGGAAATTACTTTAAAAAACAACTAGTGGAAGCTTAAACCTTATTCAGCTGTAGGTGATGCGTTCACTCTATGGTAGAAGTAGACTAATGTCTCAGAAAATGTGGAACCCTCGGTAGTCCTTCACTTGCTATCACAGTTGAGCTCCTAATTTCTGTTGCTAAGCGAGGCAATCACTGCCCCATTTTACGACCTTTCTTGCTGCAGTTGTTGAATCACTGCGGTTGTTAAGTTAGTAACACGGTTGTTAAGTTAATTTGGGTTTCCCATTGACTTTGCTTGTTGGAAGGTTGCAAAAAGGGACCAAATGGCTCTGGGACACTAGCAATCATAAAGATGCCATTCAGATGTCGAGAGTCTGAATTTTGATCACACACTGACAGAGGATGCTGCAACCGTCATTAAGTGTGAAAACCAGTCATAAGTCACTTTTTTCAGTCCCATTGTATATTTGAGTGGTTGGAGCTGTTAGTGGTTTAAAGGAGCTGTTGTCAGTTGAGGGCTATCTGTATAGTTCTTTGCAGATGCTAAAACTGCTCATTCCTCTGCATCAACTCCAATCTCTTCTTTTTTAAAAAAAAACCCTCTGCTTTTCTTCTAGTAAAGTGGCAGGTGGATCCTTATTACTCTTACTCTGTTATCAAAATATCCCAGGGGACCCGTTAGATGATAACATGATATTTGTTTGCATTTGGCATGATTAAATCTCCAGTCCCCTGTACTCTTGGTGTCCTCCAAGTGAGTTGTACCGTATCGCCCACATAGTTGGATTAGAGAAGGCTGGACTAGCCAATGTAAGAGACAGTAAAGGCATAAGACAATGAGAGGACGTAGGAACAGATAGATGGGATTATGCCCATATATTATCTGGGGGGGGGGGGGCGAGGAAGAGTTAAAGACTATAAACATTAAGCTTGGAAAAGTCAGTCTTCACTAACCATGGCAGCTACAAGGTGCTGTAGACCAGTGTTTCCCAACCTTGGCAACTTGAAGATATCTCCAAGTTGCCAAGGTTGGGAAACACTGCTGTAGGCAACACTGGTAGGTTTGGTAGATTAGTGGCCTGACAGCCAAGGTTATTATTTTTAGGTTCTAATGAGATATACGTAGCTAACAGGCAACATTCATATACCTGTATTAGTATTTATCTGTTTGTAACACACATTGATCCATTTCAGAAATGAATCCTGAATTTCAAGGAAGATCCACAGTAGTGCATTTGTTTTGTTTGTTTTAAGTACTTTCAAATTGATATCGGTAACCTCATGAGGTTAGGGGTTTTTTCTGTATCGAGTAAATGTTCTCACCTCTTTGGTCACTTAGCCAGGAAACAATGGAAGTTTGGAGGCCTTGTTCATTTTGCCTGTTTCATGTTGTATTGTGGGACACGGTAGCTCAGTGGCTAAGGCGCTGAGTTTGGTGATTAGGAAGGTCGACAGTTCAGGAGTTCGAATCCCTAGTGATGTGTAATCCGGTGAACTCCCGTTACTTGTCCCAGCTTCTACCAACCTGGCAGTTTGAAGGCATGTAAAAAATGCAAGTAGAAAAATAAGGAACCACCTTTGGTGGGAAAGTGTTCCGTGTGCCTTCGGCATTTAGTCATGCTGGCCACATGACTACAGAGATGTCTTTGGACAGCTATGGCTTTGAAACGGAAATGAGCACCATCCCCTAGAGTCGGGAACGACTAGCACATGTATGCAAATGGAACATTTACTTTTTAATGGTTTTTTTGCAGAAAAGAACTACTGTATTTTTTGGAGTATAAGACGCAACAGAATATAAGAGGCACCTTAGTTTTTGGGGAAAAACTAGGGAAAAACTATCTGCCTACCAGATAGGGAAAAATATCTGCCTACCAGATATTCATCTTGCTATCATCCTTAGTCTGGTCAGATTCAGCACATTCTTTTATCCCCTGGTTAGGACTTTAAAAAAACCTTATTTGGAGAGAGTAACGATGAAAGAGCTTGCAAGCAGGTAAGAGCCGGGAACATCGTTAGCACCTTGTTAAGGCTGGAAAGAAAAATTCTGAATAAGTAGAGCAATGACAAAGGGCCTGCAAAGACTTAGGCCTTGGAAAACATTCTTTGCAAAGAGAAACAATGAAAGGGCTTGCAAGCCGCTAATAGTTGGGAACATCATTAGCATCTTATTAGGGCTGGAAAGAAACTTATTCGGAGTAAGTAGGGCAATGGGAAAAAAAGCCTGCAAAGACTTGGGCTGGAAACACATTCTTCGCAGAGAGAAACAATGAAAGAGCCTGCAAGATAAGAGCTGGGAAGATTGTTAGCTAGTTAGGGCTGAAAAAAAGCTACATTCAGAGTATAAGACAGCACCCAAATTTTTAGCCTTTTTTAGGGAGGAAAAAAGTGTGCCTTTTGCTCCGAAAAATACAGTACTTTTTGCCCTGTGTATGATTGAGTTCAGTTTTATCCAGGGGTCTCATGACTGATTTCCACTCTCCTCTTGCCTTCATTTAAAAGATTGCAGATTGGAGAAAGACAATTGAAATAATCTCTACACAAATGAAGTTAGCTGGGTCAAAGATTTGGGAAAGAGCTGTTTGAGAAAAATGGAGAGTGAAAAGGATTGAGAATTATGCTTCAGGTACATTTGCAGTTCATTCAGAAGCAGTCAAGATTTAGCTGAGCGGAAACATGCATGAGAAAGCTAGCTGAGTCAAAAATAGTCATAACATTTGACAATTATGTAGAACTTTCCACAAGTTGCTTATTTCTCTGCAGTAGTTTTTATAAATAACGATCCAACAGGTACTGCGTGTGATAATCTTCAAAGGTTGGAAATATCTTGTATCTATCTACCACACACTATTTTCCCCCTCACATCATCTTTATCCTTAATGAGATAGGAACACAAGCTTAAAACAAACAAAGGAAAAATGTTTGACTTGTTCTTTTTCTTTTCAAGCATTCGTTTCAATTATATCTTGAGGCTATTATATAATATATATATAATTATTTTAAAAGAGGAAGTGAAGAAGGGTAGCACTCTGGAGGAGGTGTGTGTTCCTTCTATAAGGTTTTTTTTTTAAAGAAAGATAACTTGTCTCCCAACACAAAAGGATAGGAAAATAGATGGAATTGTTTTGTTAAACATTTACATATGACTTTCTCATATAGGATCCATATGCCTGAAGTCTGAAAATAGAATAGAACAGAACAGAATTCTTTATTGGCCAAGTGTGATTTGACACACAAGGAATTTGTCATTGGTGCCTATGCTCTCAGTGTACATAAAAGAAGAGGTACATTTGTCAAGAATAATGAGGTACAGCACTTAATGACTGTCATAGGAAATCAGGAAACAAACAATATTGGTATAAATTGTAAGGATGCAAGCAACAAGTTACAGTCATAAGTGGGAGGAGATGGGTGACAGGAATGAAGTGAAGACTAATAATAATAGTAATGCAGCCTTAGTGAATAGTTTGAAAGTGGTGAGGGAATTATTTGTTTGGCCTGAAGTCTGAAAATGCACAAGAAAACTTGACAGAAAAAATTAGTGTGGGGATAACCAACTTCTTGATGGGTCAAAGATATACTTAACATTTTAATGAGTTCAGAAAATGGTGGCACATCCCACATTAAGACAGAACTACTTGTTTGTGTGTGTGTTGTATATTTGTGTAGGTGTAAACATATACATATACACAAGTTTGAAGTGAAAATAATATAGGAAGCTATATATTTTGCTGCTATTTAATGATCTAGATTTTTGCAGCCCACATCTAGCTGCCTTATGTTTTAGCTTTTAAAAAAAATGCTTTTAAATTACTAACAGAAAAATAAAAGACGCAAAAAAGAACAAAGCACACATACATTATAAAAAACAATGTAAGTGCTTAAAAGTGGAAAAGTCTTAAGTGTTTTTAAAAAGTAAGAAAATATTACAGAAGGAAAAAAATAGTGTGCTGTTATAACAATGAACTGTTACAATTGTATATCTAATTATCTGACACAAACATTCAAGTACGGTATATGTGTGTGAGAGCCTGTTTGTATAAATGAGCCCCATATTTCCTTATACACTGCTCAAAAAATAAAAGGGACACTTAAACAGCACAATATAACTACGAGTAATTTAAACTTCTGTGAAATCAAACTGTCCACTTAGGAAGCAACACTGATTGACAATCAATTTCACATGCTGTTGTGAACATTCAACTTGTACAGAACAAAGTATTCAGTGAGAATATTTCATTCATTCAAATCTAGGATGTGTTATTAGGGTGCCGCCCCTTTTTATTGAGCAGTATATTTATCCATACAATCTACTCACAGATAATGAGTATAACCAGGTCTTCCAATCCTTTGAGGAAATAGAGCCATAATTTATTTTGTTTTTCACTTTGCAGTATCAGTCTTTTAGAAGGGCACGAAGAATCCATTCCTGTTGTCAGTTGTCAAATTTCATGTAATTCAAGAGAAAATTATTCTCTGAAAATTCTAGCTTCAGTTACACAATCACATTTATTGGTCTACTACCACACTCTCCCATAGCATGGTAAGTATAGGACATTGTAAAAAGATTGCCCTTATTATATCTTCAACAAAATGCTGTCCTAGATAATTCTTTTCAACACAAATATGATGGAATCCAATAAATTCTAAATATTTTTGTTGCGTAAGTCATAAAGGTCCAATGACACTCTAGGTATAGAAGTTAAAACACTTTTGATTGTCTAGGCAGTATGGGAACCTCTTAATTCTTTATTAAAGGCTTTCATGTTATATTTTACACCACTTTTTTTACTAGTGTTCCTTTACTGCCTGACTTAACATGGTAGGAAGTATAGTGCTGTTGTCAAGCTCTTTACAGCGACTCACAATTATAAAAGCAAGATAGTCAAGGATTCAGAATAGGCAGGTTTATTGTAGTGAGCAAGCGATTACATTATAAAATTTTGGAAGCCAGCTCTCATTTAATCCTGAATATATTAAGGTAATATCTCCCTGTTACTTTTGATCTTCTATCAGAGTCTTGGTAAATAGGGAGGATGCTAGTCACTTATTTGTTATCACAAAAAAGGGTGATTTGTTTTTCTTTAGCATTTTGGAAACGTATCATTTTTAAGGTTATAAAATTCCATATTTTGTCAATCAAGGTCAGGGAGCATTCCCAAGGACTTTTATCCATCTCTGTGTTTTCAACTTAGTGGGTTCAACTACAGTAGTCCCTCACCTATCGCTGGTGTTACATTCCAGACCTGGCCGCGATAGGTGAAATCCGCGATGGGGAATTTATCGACTGATAGTACTTATTTAAGTATTTATATTGTAATTGTTTGGTAAGTTTTCATTGTTTTAAGTGTTTATAAACCCTTCCCACACAGTATTTATTTTAGATACAGTATTTAAATACAGTATTTACAATTTTAGATATATATATATTTTTGAAAAACCTGCCGATCGAGTTCGGCGGGCTGTTTAAATCTGCCAATCGACTTCCTCAGAAACCCGCGATGAAGTGAAGCCGCAGTAGGTGAAGCGCGGTATAGCGAGGGACTACTGTACTTTCAACTACTACAGGCTGAGTAGCTAGAACAGATTCTAAAATACACCATTGTGGGACAGATAATATATGCTTGGATAATCCATAATGTATCGGGGAAAGATAGATGTGAGTTCTATCAAAGCCACTTGATTCTTATGCTTGAAGTAAAATGGAAAAATATACCAAAAGATCTAAGTGATGACATTTATATGCAGGAAGTATCTATGATGTCCTTTTGGCTCCTACCCAGCAGGCTGCTAGATTTGCAACACCACAAACTTAAATTAAATTGCTGTCACAAGCGATAATATACTTAGTGGATTTCCAAAAGATAGAAAATGAACTAGTTAAACAGCCTTTTGGGTGGGAAAATCAAACACAGACACACACATGTATAACATGCTTCAATTTTGTTTTAGGTAAAGTTAAGATGCATAATGTATATTATGTATTATAAAGCAGTCAAATTCCCCCACCCTGCAAGTGAATTCAGTTGTCTATATATAATATTCTTTGCGGCATTTGAAACCTACAATTTGAATGGATTTATTCTGTGGTGGACAATTTTCTGATTGTATTGTAGTCAATGGTTTTCCTTATATTTTAATTTACTTTTTTTTTAAAAAAATCATGGTTTAGAATCGAACAACTATAGGATTTCCTTCTCTCATAGGTAATAGGCTCCTAGTAGGCTCTCCTATGTGCTTACTATCAGGGCAAATGGGGTGGGACCTGTTGCAGATGCCTTGCCATCACTGCTGAATTCTCTTTTCTACTTACAACGGTCAATTCACATTATGCAACAAATGGTCATCGGAGAAGAAGCAACCCTTCCCCTGTTACACTTTAGGAGACATCTGTATTCAGGCCTTTTAGCGATTGAATTATATATACTTATTGTTGACTTTGTTATTGCTTTACAAGATTTTAGTGAGTTGGTTTATTTAGTTATCTAAAACTGACTATTTCCTCAACTTACAACTATTCATTTTGCAACCGGTCAAAGTCACAGTGGCACAGTGGAAAAAAGACTTACAACCGTTTTTTCTCAATCCCCACGAATTGTGTCCTCAAAATGTGAACACTTGGCAATCGGCATGTATTTAAGATGGTTGCAATGTCCCTACCTCTTCTGACCTGATAAGCAGAGTCAATGCGGGAAGCCAGGTTCACTCAACAACCATGTTACTAATTTAACAGCTGCAGTGAGTCACTTGAAAGCGGTGGCAAGAAAGGTCGCACTTAACAACTGTCTTGCTTAACAACAGAAATGTTTGGCTTAGTGGTGGCTGTAAGTCAACGACTACCTGTATTCTCTCTCTCAAAACTCTAGGCCAGTGATGGCGAACCTTTTTTTGGCTCGGATGCCAAAAGGGTGCGCGTGCGAGCGATAGTATGAGCGTGTGTGCCCACACCCATAATGTAATGTCCTCTTCCCCACACGCATGAGCACAACCCCCACACTGCCCCTTGCACATGAGCCCAGGCCTCATTGAAGCCTCCAGACTTCTGGTAAGCCCGTTGGGCCGTATTTTGCTATCCCCAGGGTTCGAGAAGGCCTCCTGAAACCTGGGGAGAGTGAAAAGGATCCAACCGGAAGTTGAGGAACAAACTTCTGGTTGGGCCTTTTTTTTTGCCATCCCTAGGCTTCAGGAGACTTTCCTGAAGTTTAGGGAGAGCAAAAACAGCTGAAAATCTGATGGCCAGCGCGCGCATGTATACATGAGCTGAGATAGGGCAATGCCTCACGTGCCCTCAGATATGCTCTGCGTACCACTGGGTCACCATCATTGCTCTAGGCAACATAGAGTTTCCCTACTCCAGATTAAAATATAGCAGCCCTGCGGATGGCAGCCCATGCATTACTGCTCTTCAAGATCCCATATAAATAAAATTAGGTTTATTTATTTATTTAATTGGATTTGTATGCTGCCCCTCTCCGAGGACTCGGGCGGCTCACAGCATATACAAAAAACGGAACAATAATATAAATCCAATTAATACTACATTAAAAACAACCATTAAATTCTATTAAAAGTATGTAAAAACCTATCAAGCCAATCATTCAACACTCATACTTGAAACATTCATTGATCAGAGGGAAGATCTAAGAGTCCCAAGCCTGGCGGCAAAGATGAGTTTTTAAGCTCTTTCGGAAGGCAAGGAGGCTGGGGGCAGTGCGAATCTCTGGGGGGAACTGATTCCAGAGGGTCGGGGTGTTGTATCTAGATTCTAGAGGGTCCTTACCTTTGCAAGGTGCTCAGCCCGCTGGGACTGAGCCAGGACCTTCCGGAGGTGATGGTTATTAAAGTACAGACAGAGCATGTTCGAATGAACTAAACTTTTATTATAAAAAATAGAAAAATAAAGATTGTCTGAAGAGACATAAAATGGCACATCTACATTGCTAATGAAGATAGTGCATAATGGAGATTCTCTAAAACTAGAGATCTTCTTCTTCCTGCAAGGAGGAGCATGTGAGCAAACAGGTTACATCACAAAGGAGGAGCTACATTAATAAACAGAGTTAACTATCTAACTACTGGATGTTTCTCAATGTCTTTGGACGCTGTCAATCACAGCGTGACACGGGGCTCCCACAGAGAAGGCTCTTCCCCTAGGTCCCGCCAGCCGACATTTTTTGGTTGATGGGACCCTAAGGAGGCCAACTCTGTGGGACCTCACCGATCGCTGGGATTTGTGCGTCAGAAGGCAGTCTCGGAGATAAGTTGATGGCCTTATAGAAGACCTAACAATGAAGGGGGGGCAGGTATGTTTCTGGTGACAGGCGTTTCATGGTATCGGAGCTACCCATAGAGAAGGATTTCCTTGAGCTTCAGATCCCCTTCACATCGCAGTAGGCAGGAACTCTGAAGCAGCATCTTCATGATGAACATACAGGACGAGAAAAGAAAAATATTTTGAAAGAGATGTTCCTGACAATGCTTTTAGAAAGCCAAGCTTGACTTCTTATATACAGTACAGTGACCTTATCCCATTAATTCTGTTTCATTGCGATCACTGCAAGTTGAAAAAAGCTCTTAGAATTACGAATGGAAGCTATGCAGAAATAAAATAATCAAACACCCAAAGGTTCATTGAAGTCATAGATATATAATGGTTTGTCTCCTGAAAAATGCTTCTTCTTCTTCTTTTTTGCTAAAAAGAGATCATCATGGGTGTACATTTCGGTATGGCTCTAATTAAAACATTAATCCATCTGTGTTGCTTGCTTTAAAAACGTCTTCATTTTAATTCAGTGTGCACAGAAATCTATATTCTGTGATGGTACTGAAGTGTTGTAACTGTTCCAACACGTATAAATCAGGGCTAGTGAATTTGCATAAAGTTTCTTTTCCTCTCCATATTAATTAATAGAAGTTGAGCTATTTGCAAGCTTTTTGTTTTGGCAGAATCCAGTCTCCCATTAGCTACCATTTTCGGAAACATTGCAGTGTTGCATAAGCTGACTTGTATTCAGGGGAAATCCTGCATTTTCGAAAGACTTTTCTTATTTACACTTTATTTCCTAAAGGGATATCACTCAAATACTAAAAACCATGTTGGGATCTTTGCTCTGCATTGCCTGGATAAGATAGTACACTCCGTATAGAACGGGTCCCCAAACTTGTCATCTTTAAGACTTGTGGACTTCAACTCCCAGAATTTTCTATTCTGGCTGGAGAGTTCTGGGAGTTGAAGTCCACAAGTCTTAAAGTTGTCAAGTTTGAAGGCATCTATTATAGAACATCATTGCCCCAAAGCCAAGCTGACCCCATCCTTGATGGTTTTCTAGAAAGGACTGTAGAAACATATAAGTCTGACGGCAGAAAAAGATCTCATGGCCCATCTAGTCTGCCCTTATACTATTTTCTGTATTTTATCTTAAGATGGATCTATGTTTATCCCAGGCATGTTTAAATTCAGTTACTGTGGATTTATCTACCACGTCTGCTGGAAGTTTGTTCCAAGGATCTACTACTCTTTCAGTAAAATAATATTTTCTCATGTTGCTTTTGATCCTTCCCCCAACTAACTTCAGATTGTGTCCCCTTGTTCTTGTGTTCACTTTCCTATTAAAAACACTTCCCTGCTGGACCTTATTTAACCCTTTAACATATTTAAATGTTTCGATCATCTCCCCCCTTTTCCTTCTGTAGACTTGGCTTTACCATCTGGGGATCAGTGATGTGGAACCCATAAAATGGCTACACACGTCTTGAATGGTTGTGGTCTCCCGGGGAATGCATTTTAAGGTTTTAATTGTTTTTAATGTTTGCATTGTTTATATTGCTATTTCATTTTGTTTTGTTTTGGGGTCCGCTGGCACTATTTCTGTTTTAATTCTAAGCCACCTGGACGCACGCATGTGAGATGGGCAGCTACATAAATTGTATAAATAAATTAAATCAAATAAATCTGGGAGTGAAAGGAGCCTGTGTCAGTTTTCCAGCAAGGTTAGGAAGTTCCTTAATAGCTTGAAAAAGAGCAAGTCAAGTTAAATAAATGTTTCTTCTCCCAGAGATTTTGCGAGAGAAGAGGTAAGAAAGGAAATGTGTACTTGCTGAGGACTGATGAGCGGAGACGGGAGATTTTCAAGTGATGGATAAATTCACTTAGAAGGAAGACAAGGATGCCTGTGTAGGGATTCTGGGCACTGAAAACCTGCTTAGCTCAACTCCCTTGAGCTTTTACTGGGGGGAAAAAAAGATAGTTCTCCAGATTCTTCTTGGCATCTTTTGAGAGATGTAGAGGGATTTATACATTTATATTTGCTTTTGCTCAGTGAAAAAACCCCTCCATGTTCTAGATTGCAAACTCTGTGACATACAGTCCATTTGTTGTTATATCGAGGCTATCAAGGCAATTTATCTGTTGATGACATACCATAAGTGGTTTGAGCTTATGGGTTATTCTGTTAATTCTTTAATTTCGATTTCATAGATAGAAAGCATTTTTGCCCTTCAGGTTGCTCCACGGTCCGTCTCCAACAACCAATCAGACAAGAGATGCAGTCAGTTCTATGTATATTTGCCCAGGTGGTGGTAAAACCCACATATTGTGTACTTTGGTTTTTTTTAATGTGATTATTGGAGACTGGAGAGCTGCACAGTTGATTATTGTGGACATGTTTGTATATCTTAGACTAATCTACCTGACACAGAGTTCTTTGATGCGAAGATTAAACGATTTTCATAATTTCTTTTAAATAATTCGCTATGTAGCTGTCAAAGGTTTTATAGTTAATTAATATTTCTTTTAATTAATACAAATATTTAAAAAGAAACAAAAGTTTTATAGTTGATTATTTTAGGATTGCAGCATTCTGAGGGGTGAATTTGAAGTGCTTAGATTCACATTGTTGGTATATCTAAATAATCTTATGTAAATTCAGAGAATGTTACTCATTCCTTCTTCGTAAAACTTTTTGTGAGCATGAACAATAATATAAAGCTAAATAAGGCAGATAAATAACGTGGAAGTGTAATTATTATTATATTTCCCCGTATCAGACTAAAGTTTGGAACTAGCCGAAGTAAGGAAAATGAGTTTAAATTCTTTCGGGCGGGGAAACCGGATGGCTGGATGGAGGGAGAGCGTAATAGAATCTGAGAGGTGGTCGTCTTGAGAATTACCCTTCCTTACCATGCCCTTGGTTTCTTTGCTACGTACTAAAAGATTTGGCAAGTCTGACTAAAGAAATGACATGACGAATGTCTGGAAATAGTCACTGCACATTTAGCAGATTTCAGGAGCAATTTCTGCCAAGCATTTCCCAAGCGCTATTTCAGGAAACCAGGGGAATCTGTATTCTACTACCCAGTGCTGTGAATCTGAAATTGCTTAACATTTGGTTTTGGCTTTTTTTTTTCTTTTTGTACTTTCCCATTTTTCCCCCTTATAGTGTGGAACAGGTAACACTGGATTTTTTTAAAGCATCTCTTTATATACAAATCCATGTTGTCATTTTAAAAAATCCACACGGAAAAGAAACCAAATTCCTCCCAAATGGTTTGTAAGGGCTCCTTATGAAGGAAGATTGCAAAGGAACCAGATCTTCCAGCCAAAACTTCCATGCCTGGAAGGAAGGAAGGGCAGCGTAGCTAGTTAGCTAGTTAGCTAGCAAGCTCTATTTTCAGTTATTTGTTCTTTCTGTGCCCAAGCAGTTTTCTGCAGAGCTAGATTGGTGGGGAGGATATTATACCCAAAGCACATATGAAATTTTGGAAAACGGTGTATCTTATTTTGAGAGAGAACCTCCTCATGCTATCAGAAACTCTTACACAAAAGGAATCAATGTAGGAGGCCTATTTATTTATTATTTAAGGGGTTCTTTAAGCTATAAACCTGTCAGGATGTTGTAACATTAAAAAGAAGTGGGGGAAAGCACTCGAAACAATAAGAAGGCAATTGAACTGGAAAGAGAAAGCCACACCTGAATTGCAGAAATAGATTGTTGATATGTGTATTCTTTGTGAACATTTGAATTAAGTCTTTCTCTCTGTACAAAGTAGCAGGGAAGAAGACTTTCTCAATCAATATACAGTGATCCTTCGTTTTTCGTGGGGGATGCGTTCCAAGACCACCCGTGAAAAATGAATTTCCGTGAAGTAAATATTTTGTTTAATGTATTTAACGAGTATTTGGACTTTTAAAACCCACCCTTTGCATTAAACAGTCATTCTATAATGTTTCTCAGCTGGAACAACATACATACCAGTTTCTTTAATAGAGTGCAGTAGTACTGTAGAAGAATTTTATGAATTTTTAATGCATTTAAAATTTTCAATGGATTTAATGGATTTAAGCCCCCTTTGAAAACCCATGTAGTAGCGAATCCGCGAAAGATGAACCGCGAAGTAGCGAGGGATTATTGTAGTCAGTGTGGTTAAATTGTTTTGTTCATCAAACAATTTCAAGATTTTTTTTAAAAATTGTTATGCAATCATTTTTGAGATTGTGTTGATTTTTAAAATATTTTTGCCTATATTTGAGCTCGGGGGCGCTGGGGTGGGGAATTATTCATTTAGCTTAACACAACACAGTAGTGAGAAATAATAGATAACATCCCAGCCTAGAGAATGGGATGGGGACAAAGAGCCCATCAAGATAAACATAACTGGAATGCAAAATCGAAGATAGCACGAGAAGTTGCCATGCTTTTCCTTTGTGAGGCCACACTGGCCTGCCTATCATCTTGCTGATCTTCAAATGCAGCTGGGTGATCTTTTAACACTCAAAAATACCATTAAATCGGCTTTAGAATTCATAATGACCCTCTTATACATAGGTTCGGAAAGGCGTTGATGGCCCATTCAGTTTGTGCAGTATGAGGGTTACATGAACTGGCAGCTTGACCCTTTGGTAGTACCTACTACTCGGATCTTTTTCTACAGCATGCAGGGGACTGCTCAAGCCTCTTGTAAATCTGTTGGGGGCTGGGGGGGGACAGTAATTGTCCCAGTCGCCCCACCTTTCACTTTGGGGGAACTCTTCTTTGACTCAAGGAAGCCCTCACGTGTCAAGTTGAGCAGGTGTTCAGAAAGCAAACATATGCATGTTCTAATTGTTTTGGTATTGCTCACTTCTGTTGTTTTTCTTGCAGAAATCCATTGATACAAGTTGCGGTGGGAATGAATAAAATGAATGACACAGAAGGTTCTCTATTACCAAACAGATTAAACTCATATCAACAGATTAAACGGAAGCCAAAAACTGATATAGCCTTATTTCTTCTCTGGTTTCTAAAATATTATATTCTATCTGGCGTATCTACTCCAGATCTGCCCTACTCAAATTCTGAGTTGCAGTTTGTCTCCTCCGATCTCTTTCCTCAACTACATACTGAGCAGGAATTAAATTTCTTTCTTGTAAATAGTTGGGATCAAGGGGCTTAGGTTTGCTATAACGATCCTTCCCAAAGGTTTAGTTTTCTTTTCGTTTTTGGTACAGATTTATACAGTCCCTCCGAAAACAACAAGGAAAATGAAGTTTAGGCTGAGGGGGCAAAATGGCTTAATGTTCACCCTCCTGCATGCTGTGCAGGCTCCTTTAACCAGAGGGCATTCAGGATTTGAAATTAGAGTGCCTCGATTTCCCCCGCTCTTTTGTTTGCAGGTCACCTTTTAATGGAACTGTAAAAGCTAAAATATAGACAGTAATCCTCCTATTTGTCATCCTCATTGCTGAAGGGCTTAAAAGTTCAGAAGGGTAGTAACTCAGCTGTCAAAAGCTGAGGAAGGAAGAGGGACAATACCTTAAGTATGTTTACTTCTATATGTGAAGGCGCCTTTAGCCATAAGGGAAGCTGGACATTATAGAATGGGATGCTTTTCACCCGATTAAATGTTATTTCCCACAGTATGTGACATGTGTGAGGGTAACCTTTGTAGGACTATAATCAACATGACTGCATTATTCATTTATACTCCTTTATGCTTTGCACACTGATAAACACACACTGGAGTCTGCTTTTGATGTAAGGCAGATGTTCTGTGTAACCTATGGTTTTCAACTGGCAAATTACAGATTTATGCAACTATCCTTCCTATCCCCATCACCGTTCCTTCTCCAGAGTAATTCTGTTTCCCCACCCACTCCATGAAGAGTTTCTCGTGCTATAGCTCTACTTGCTCCAGTTGAATTTAACCAGGATTAGAAAGCTCTTGTAACTTTTGGCTTGGTTATTATTATTGTTGTTGTTGTTATTATTATTATTATTATTATTTATTAGATTTGTATGCTGCCCCTCTCCGAAGACTCGGGCGGCTCACAACAGTAATAGAAACAATATAACAGTGAAACAAATCTAATATTAAAAGAAAACATATCTAAAACCCCAGCAATTTAAAACCATACAACACATACATACCAACATAAAATATAAAAGCCTGGGGGAGGATATCTCAGTTCCCCCATGCCTGGCGATAAAGGTGGGTCCTGAGTAATTTGCGAAAGACAAGGAGGGTGGGGGCCGTTCTAATCTGTGTGGGGTGTTGATTCCAGAGGGCCGGGGCCGCCACAGAGAAGGCTCTTCCCCTGGGGCCCGCCAAACGACATTGTTTGGTCGACGGGATCCGGAGAAGGCCAACTCTGTGGGACCTTATCGGCCGCTGGGATTCGTGCGGTAGAAGGCGGTTAACATTACTGGCAACAGTACATCCTTAAGTGTATGGTTACCGGAGAATACAACTAGAGAAGAAGAAATTAGTGCCCGAAATGAGGCAAAATAATGATGCCAATCATGATTTACCGCTGAACATCACACAGAGAACAGTGGTTACTTTTTATTATTATCGCTAGCTGCCTTGAATGGCTAAAATGGCTGAAAATAAATAAAAGGGCATTGTTAAAGGGTTGTATTTCCATGTGTTTTTAAATCTTTAAATGACCATTTTCCAGATTGTAGATTGGGATCCAGAAAAGCATATAAACCTTAACATCCTTTCCTTTTATTTCCCCTGCAAGCAGACTAACAGGGATATCCCCCTTTGAGACCAATTTCTATAAGTATATGGACATGTTTTAAATTCCTATATTATTTTAAATCTATATGTTATCCTTCTGTTGGGCAATGCCCAACATCATTTAAGGAGGCCTAATTAAGTTTCTGTTCCTGGCTTATATTTGGTTTGAGGTTTCTCCTAATGAAGAAGAACATAACTATGCATGCTAGCGTTATCTTAATCTGAACCTTTGTTGGCGGGTTACAGTTTTCACTTTTTCTTTTACATTGACTCTACAAGTGCTTTGGATCTGAGAGGAGAAGCTGCTTCTGAACATGCATGTAACATTTGACTGCAATTTTTTGGGAGAATTTTTTTTCCAGATGGCTTGTAGCTGTAGCTATAGCACAGACTCTGGAAATGGCGTAAATGATTTAGCTATAGCCAGCAGCTCTGGGCTGCAAAAACCTAGCCCACCCTAGGAAGCACCCCAAAACACAGAAAACAAATGCTACTTCCATCTACTGGTTATATGGAATTTTACAGCCTAGATTTGGTAACCTTAGTTGCCGCCAAGTTGTTTCATGCATACCCATGGATTCTTTTGCTTTAGGGCTGCTGCACTACTCTGAAATATATTTATAAACCGGTGAACAGGGCGGTGTTTATACCTAAATGTATTCTTGTGGCATGAGGCCACAACTGTCAATTGGAAAAGAGAGAGAGCATGGCATTTATAATTTTAAAAAGGAACAGAATGGCTTCCTTGAATCAGTTTAAATCAGAAACGCATTTTCCCTGTCCTGATTTTTTCTTTTTCTTCTCATGTATTTTGACTCTGAAGAATCTAATAAGATTTTATCTCCATTTATTTTCATGGCAGTTTAAGAGTCAATTGAAAGGAAGAAAAAGCCTGGCTGGTGAATTTTTTGGACTTACTTGCCAGCCTGTTTGCCTATGTAAATTAGTTTCTGTGTAGAGCTGAAAAGAGAAGTATGACATGTAAAGTTGTGATATAATAATAGTTTTAGGCATAACCCTGTATTTAATTCCTGAAACTAATGTCAGGGGTGCATACTTGTAAGTTGGTGAGTAGGTGTGTTCAAATAAATACAGTGGAACTTCGGTTAACGAACGACAGGATTAGCGCACATTTCGGATAACAACCAAAAATTTTGGCAAAAATTTGCTCCAGATACCGAACAAAAATTCGGATACTGTACATACATTTTTGGTTATTATTCGAAATGTTACACCCATGTCCCTCACTCCCGCCCCCCCCATGCTTAACTCCTTACCCCCCCCCCCATTGTTCTTCGACTTACCTCTTTACCTCTTGCCTCTCTGCCTTCATCTCCTCGCCACGGGGGCAGCAAAGCATCGCTTTGGCTATGACGAGGCAGGCACTGAGTTTGCTGGTCCCAGGGGGGGCTTCTCTTTAAGGACAGCGGTGGTTGTGGTGGCAGCCTGGGCATGGACGTGATGTTCCTCGAAAGAAAGCAGCATCGGGAACATCACGTCCATGCCCAGACCCCCACCCCCGTCGCAATTGTCCTTGAAAAGAAGCTCTCCTGGGACCAGCAAACTCAGTGCCTGCCTGCCGAGGGGACAGAGGCAGAGACACAAGAGGTAAAAGAGGTAAGGAGAGGGAAGTGAGGAACAATGGGTATGTGGGGGGCAAGAGAAAAAAATCCTTTATTACTGGTGGTCCTGGAACGGAACACCCGTGATAAATAAGGAATCAATTTTCCCCATAAGGAATAAAGGCTGGGAACCAATTAAATCCATTTCCATTGTTTCGGATAACAACCATTTCGGTTAACAACCAACCTTCTGGAACAGATTGTGATCGTTAACCAAGGTACCACTGTGTATTCTATTCCACAAATCGATCAAACACAGTTGTCCTTTATGTACACTGGTTCCCCTTATAAGCATAGTTGATACAATATACTGGATGTTGAGAAATCTGTCTAATTTCCCAGTGTTTGTTTTTGTTACGTAGATATCTTTGTTTCAGAATTTTTCTTTAGAATATTCCCAACCATCACTAGTTATCTGAAAGAATGCTATTTAAACTCTGAGAATTCAAACTAATAATCAGTTATTTTGTTTTACTGAAATCATTTTATTTTATTTATTATATTTATTACATTTCTTTCTCCCCCATCTCTCACTGGTACAGCAATTCCTCATAACAATGACAATTAGTTTATCCTTGTATTACTGCTTTGTGGCTGTGTATAGCAGTGTTTCCCAACCTTGGCAACTTGAAGATATTTGGATTTCAACTCCCAGAATTCCCCAGCCAGCAAATGTCTTCAAGTTGCCAAGGTTGGGAAACACTGGTGTATAGCATATGAATGCTACGGTACTTTGCTCACATTCACACATTGGGGAAAATGCTCCCCTGTATTGGCTATAAATGCTCCCCTGTATTGGCTGCCCAGATAGAATAAATTATCTAGTATAGGGATGTCAGACTTGATTTCATTGAGGGCCACATCAGGGTTGTGTTTGACCTCGGAGGGGCCAGGGTGGGCATGTGACTGCCTCCTGCAACTCTCTGCAAGTGAAAACGGAGCTCAGGCGCGGAGTACGCAGTTCTCCTGAGCTCCGTTTTCAGCTGGGATGATTTTTTGGAACCCTCTGCCAGTGAAAATGGAGCTCGTCCTCCCGCTGGCAGAGGCACCGCGGGCCAGTCCTTCGCTATTTGCAGAGCAGTGGAATCTAAGCACCCTGCAGGCCAGATCTAAACGGGCCAGATCTAAGAACCCTGCAGGCCGGATCCAGCCCCCAAGCCTTGAGTTTGACACCCGTGATCTAGCACATGGATTTAAATAAACAACAATTTTTTCATCTTCTTAGCCTGATATCTCATTTAACCGCACGAGTAAATTTTACTCCCTACTTAGAAAAACCCCAAAATGATATTTTCTAAAAGTATGAAAGAAAAGCTGACTAAGAAAGAAAGAATTAAAGGTAATATCTTTATCATTGTCACCATTAAGAGGTGGCTCTTAACTAATTTCAGATGAAAGGGCATCTCTCTCTCTGTCTCTCTCGCTCTTTCTCTAGAGTTGCTAGGCTCAGCCATTATTAGGTGAGTTCTGAAGAAAGAAGACAGCTAATATTTTCCCTTAGGGATGTAAAGGCAAATCCCGTGCGACCAGCCGATTTTGATTACAAGCAGGATGAACACAGCTCCTTCCTTTCTCCTATTGTCTCAACTGTGAATTTTAAAAGAGGAGAGTTCTTGCATTCCACAAATTATATTGGAAAAGAAAAGTAATTGATAGATGAAAAGAAGAGTTTCAGATGAGATAGAGAAGCATTATCCCTCCCAACATATTTTTTTTTTTAAAAAAAAAAACCTCATTAGTCTGTAATAGCCATACAAAAATTGGTATGTAATTTTTAAAAAGTGCGGGTTGAACGTGTTTAGTATGATGATAACTTTTGGATTTTCCTGCTTTCCAGTTCTGGCTCTACCGTTGCAGCCTTCCTCTCTTACATAGGTCATCAATAGACAGACTTTTGTCACAATATCTAGAATATGCAGTGTGACTTTGAATTTTCATGGGCAGGATTCCTTGCAATAGTCCATGAGGTCAATTGGTTAAGATCCTTGATGTTATGAAATCATATTGATTATTCAAGTTGTGTTCCCACACAATTCAAAACGGAGGCTTAGAATAGCCAGCCTCCATTCTAGGAACAAGGATCTTCTCTTTCTGCCTGTTTTACCACCTTGATGCTGTCTTGCATCTGCAGTTATGGGAAATTGATTTCTTCCATCAGCCTATCAATCGATTCCTTTTGTGCGGCTTTTTCTTCAGTGCACAGATTGAAACAAAGCACAGGATAGGATAAGAAGACCCGCAAAGTCAATTCGACTTAGGCCATAATTGGGACCAGAAGCTCTATCACTAAGTGATGAAGTCATTAAATGAATTGCTTCTGATTTAAACAAATCATGTAGTCTTCAAGCAAATCTGATTTTCCTAGTCATGACTGCAGGGGCACTGCCGTGATTGTAACGTGGGAACTGGCCATAAGTCCATTTTTTCCCATGCCATTGTAACTTTGTGGGAGAGAGGGGTGTTTATTAAACAAATGGTCGTAAGTCTAAGACACACAGACTTAGAAACATAGAAGACTGACGGCAGAAAAAGACCTCATGATCCATCTAGTCTGTCCTTATACTATTTTCTCTATTTTATCTTAGGATGGATATACTGTATGTTTATCCCAGGCATGTTTAAATTCAGTTACTGTGGATTTATCAACCACTTGAGCTTTCTAATAATATTGAATAAAATACAAAAAGTATGGTAATTAGTTTAGTGTTTTATTATTCTCGCTTCCAAATAGCATAGATACTTTCTGTCCTGGGAAATATTATTTATGCAAAGAAATTATCATTCCAAGCTTACTGAAAGTTCAGGTCACTTAGGGTCATAGCCAAACATTAAGCAGGTTTAACCATATAAATTTCATGAGGCTGAACCATACTTTGTCCGATGCTTGATTTCAGCCCCTCTTATAGATGGCCAAAGAGGATTGGACCTCTTGCAGTTTTTTAGATCTCTCACCGTAAGAATTTTAATAAAATCATAACCTATTAAAGTAAAATGCCAAGTAATTGTAGTTTTCTAAGTACAAGAAATTGGCCAATATTGAAATTTGAGCCCTCTCTTTTGAATTTGAAGACCAGGCCAAATAGTTTTGATTGGATCTGTTTTAATTATAATTTTCCATTTAAGTGTTGTTGTTCTTTCTTCTAAGGAAAATTGTATTCTGTAAGTAGAGAATATTTCAGAATCTCCATATGATCCTGAAGTAGAAGCCTAAGGCAACAAAATGATAAAAGGATGCTGGAAATTATAATTTGATATTATCTGGAATTCACTAACATCATTATCTCTATTATTAATTAAACAGACATTTCCCCCCAGAAATTAATTGGGAGTATTCTTGGTACCCAAAACAACTTGGTAACATAAAGGTTGATATTTATATATTGCCTGGATTTTAATATCAATATCTGGTTTTCAGAATGTTAAATATATATTCAACAGAAATCAATTAAATGAACTGCTGAAAACTCTAAGATAATTCTCTTTTTTCCCCCATCTTATCTTTTGCTGTGTTCAAAATGCACAATCCATTTTGCTGAGCAATTTATTTAACTGGTATTGAAGAGAGAGTGAGATTATTGCTTAGATAATATTCCAGGTATGGTGTGCCCTGCAATTGTAATTTAGTAGTAGCATCTGTAGTTGCATAATCTGTTTACTGAAAATCCGAACAATCAAAGGGTCTTTCTTTTCTTTTTGCTTTTTGCTTTTTTGGCTTGAAATAAAAGTAAATTAACCTGATGCTATTGTAATCTTCATGCCATGTGGGATACTTTAATCCAAACTGAGCCTTAAACCATCATTTGTTTAAGCTAAATCTAAACTCAGCATCATCATCACGCAATTCAACTTTGCAATTCTCAATTTTTCCCCCCAATCTGAAATGAATTCATATATTCGTAATGGTAAACCTATGGTACACGTTCCGGAAGGGGCCAGCCGTTGCCCGTTGCTCTTCTGTGTTCTGGCGCATACATGTGTGCTGGCCAGCTGGTCTTTGCATGTGCAGGACTGCCGGAAATTGGGGCCAGCTGATCTTCGCGCACGCATACATGGCACAAACCAGAAGACCCGCAGACTGGCACTCACAGACATAGCAGGGAGCTGCTCTTCCGGTTTCCGGCGCTTCGCTCCCCTGCGCGTGCTCCCATTTTGGCACTTGCTGCCGGAAAGGTTCTCCAACACTGCCATAGATTAAGAGGAAACGTTCCAAGTAGTCACTGAGTCTTATCAACCTCGGCAGCCAATCCAAGTTTACTTTTGCAGCGACTGTGTCCTATCACCCAAGAACAAGTTGAAACTGAGACCCGGCTTACCAAGGAATAAGGTGATGTCTAGCTGCTCTCTCTGCAGGGAAGAGGGGTGTGAACTCATTGCTGTCACTCTAAATTTCAGATACAAGTGAAGTGTCTCCAGGATTAAGTGCAACTTCAAACTCGGCTCTTGCCTTTTTTCTGTGATTTTGAAGTCTGCCTGGCGTCAAACATCTGCTGCTCTAGATATAAAATAAAGCAAAGGCTTGTGTTTGTCATGGACCCAGTAGGGCAGCAGAATGACCTGATTTGGCATGACTTTTCAAGCAAATCAGTCAACCAGAACAGAGCTGGAAGGGACCTTGGAGGTCTTCTAGTCCAGAGGTCCCCAACCTTTTTTGCACCAGGGACCGGCTTTAAGCTAGACCAGTTTTCCATGGCCCGGTGGGGGGGGGGGCTTTGGTCATATGGGGGTGGGGTTATGGAGGGGTGGAGCTTAGTGACCCAGCCCTCCACACTTCTCCACAGGGCGGGGAGAATCAGGAGGCTCCTTTGGCGGCTGGGGGCTGCCTGGCTTTGTGATTTTGGCTGGGGGGGGGGAGTTAGGAAGGTCCTACTTCTCCCCCCCCCAGCCAAAAATTCAAAGCCTATCTGCTGGATACAGGCGATGAGTGGGACAGAGCGGCACGGAAGCCTCTTGCAGCAGCTGCTACAGCCACCGGCTTCCGCGCCGCTCGTCCCACCCATCGCCCGTATCCAGCAGATAGGCTTTGAATTTTTGGCTGGGGGGGGAGAAGTAGGACCTTCCTAACTCCCCCCCCAGCCAAAATCACAAAGCCAGGCAGCCCCCAGCCGCCAAAGGAGCCTCCTGATTCTCCCCGCCCTGTGGAGAAGTGTGGAGGGCTGCATCACTGCCCGACGCCCCACCCCGTCCTGCATAATGTTCTCTGCCGGGAGGGCAGCGGCGCCGCGGACCGGCTGAAAAACCCCAACGGCCCGGTCCTGGTCCACGGACCGGTGGTTGGGGACCTCTGTTCTAGTCCAACCCCTTGATCAAGCATGAGACCCTATACCAGTGATGGTGAACCTTTTTTGGCTCGGGTGCCCAAAGGGTGTGCCCACACTCACTCTGCCGCACAAATCCCAGCGACCGATTAGGTCCTACAGAGTTGGCCTTCTCCGGGTCCCGTCAACTAAAAAATGTCATCTGGCGGGTCCCAGGGGAAGAGCCTTCTCTGTGGTGGCCCCGACCCTTTGGAACCAGCTCCCCCCTGAGATTAGAATTGCCCCCACCCTCCTTGCCTTTCGTAAACTCCTTAAAACCCACCTTTGCCGTCAGGCATGGGGAAACTGAAATAACTTCCCCGGGCCTATATTGTTTAAGTATGGTGTGTTGTGTGCATGTTTTTAAATTATGGGTTTTTAGTTTAAATTATTAGATTTGTATTACATTGTTTTGCCACTATTGTTGTGAGCCGCCCCGAGTCTACGGAGAGGGGGGGCATACAAATTTAATTAATAATAATAATAATAATAATAATAATAATAATAATAATAATGCAATGCCCTTCTCCAACATGTATGCACACAACCCCTCGTGCTGCCTCCCCGCGCATTCGCACAGCCCCCCACACTGCCCCCTTGCACACGTGCACAGGTCTCATTGAAGCCCCTGGACTTCCTATAGGCCCGTTGGTTTATTTTCACCATTCCCCAGGGTTCAGGAAAGTCTCCTAAAGTCTGGGGATGGCAAAACTGGCATCCGGTTGGTCCTTTGGGCCATTTTCTGCTGCCCCCAGACCTCAGGAGGCTTTCCCTGAAGCTTGGGGAGAGCGAAAACGGCGAAGAAGAAGGCCAAAAATCAGGTGCCCAGTACAAACATATGTGCATTGGAGCTGACATAGGACAACACTTCGCATGCTTTCAGATATGGCTCAGCGTTCACCATCACTGCCCTCTACCATTTCAGACAACTTTCTGTCCAGTCTCTTCTTAAATGCCTCCAACAATGGGGCACCCATAATTTCTGAATGCAAGTTGTCCTACTAGTTAATTTTTCTGATTGTTAGGAAGTTTCTCCTTAATTCCAGGTTGCTTCTCTCCATGATAAGTTTCCACCCATTGTTTCTTGTATGAATGTATGAATCCTTCCATGATTTTATTTTGAACCACTTCTTTATTTGAAATGGATATTGTCTATAGGGGGTTTCCCACCCCCACCCCTAAAAAAATGTGGAAAGAGACATCTCAAGTGGAGGGTTGGGTGCAGAATGATGAGAGGAATGGGCCTATAGTGATGGTTGTGGAATCCACTTTCACTTGTGCAAAGATTTCAGAGATGATAAGAAGCGGTAAGAGATGTGCAGCCAAGTTCTTCGACGAAACCACAAATGAACAGAGCCTGTCTTTCATAGAGTCAAAGCTGTAGCCACCGTGGTAAGAAACTGGTTTACAGGCGAGAATTATTATTTTTTGTATCCCTAATCGTTATATATATATATATATATATATATATATATATATATATATATATACACACACACACACACACACACACACACACACACACACACATAGTAAAATACATGATGAAGGTTATAGAGGAGATACTCATAGTAAAATATATCTATGAAAGAATAGAAAAGAAGATATAGTAATAGAACATATCAATGAAAGAATAGAAGAAGAGATATAGGAATAGAAGAAAGGTATAGGAGATATAGGAGAGCAATAGGACGGGACGGAAGGCACTCTAGTGCACTTGTACTCGCCCCTTACTGACCTCTTAGGAATCTGGATAGGTCAACCGTAGCTAATCTAAGGGTAAAGTGTTGGGGGTTTGGGGATGACACTATGGAGTCCGGTAATGAGTTCCACGCTTTGACAACTCGGTTACTGAAGTCATATTTTTTACAGTCAAGTTTGGAGCGGTTAATATTAAGTTTAAATCTGTTGTGTGCTCTTGTGTTGTTGTGGTTGAAGCTGAAGTAGTCGCCGACAGGCAGGACGTTGCAGTATATGATCTTGTGGGCAATACTTAGATCTTGTTTAAGGCGTCTTAGTTCTATAGGCTTTCTAGGCCCAGGATTGAAAGTCTAGTCTCGTGGGGTATTCTGTTTCGAGTGGAGGAGTGAAGGGCTCTTCTGGTGAAGTATCTTTTTTAAAAAATCTTCAGAATTGAGAAGTTTTTTTTTAAAAAAATTAAACATGAGTATATCTGGTCACTTACTGTATAATGATTAAAAATCAGCAGCAGATGACCCAGAGAAGAAAAGTCTTTGAGAGGGGAAGAAAGGACAGTTGTTTATTGGCTCAGGTTCCTTATTGCAAACATCCCTGCTGTACAAACAGGCCGCCCGCTCGTTAAAGCTGGTCCCTGGGCATTTTCACAATTTATTGCTCATCTGGCTTGACTTCGAGTTGAAAACTTGAGCAAATTTTGCCTGAATTGATTTCTTCCACGCATCAAGGTTGTAATAAAAGAAGAAAGAAAATGGAGCTTAATGAGACTTTTAGTTACTCTAGTTAAGAGAAAGAATTGCTTGAACAGTTTATTCCCTGGCTTTGTAGCTTTAACCCCTTCCTTTTATGGTGCTGCTGAGTAGGGCCAAAAGGGATATCTGTAGGAAGCAAGTAAGCATAGCATAATCCATCTCTTTCTTTCTTTTTTTTATTGCCTCACAATGTAAATTATTTGGCATGCCTTTTCTTAATGAAAATATTACTGTTAATGTGTGGAGTTGGTTACTTTGTTTCTGTGCCTTCATGAAGGCTATCCGCGAAATTCTGATTGGGCAATTTTTAGAAATTAAACTCCCCCTCTTCTCTCTCTCTTCACACACACACACACACATCACAGAGTGGTGATTTGTGTTCCACACACCCTTCAAAACCACACCTGTGCCCTCATCCCCCACCTTTGTTTTTGTTCCCAGGTGTGCTCTCGCTTCTTGATTTTGATACAGCCAAGATCACTTTCATTAGTATAGGAAGAGCAGCTGTCTTGGTTTGAGGTTTAGGCTGGTGAGCGCGGCTTTATCTTCTTCCACGTAAGGAAACACAAATGCCATAATGGTGAACCTTGTGGCACGTGTGACACATGCAGAGCCGTATCGAAGGGCATGCGAGGTGTTGCCCTATGCCAGCTACAGCGTGCATGCGCCCCCTGGCCAGCTGGGTCTATGCTTTATTTTTTGGCTGTTTTCGCTCTCCCCAGGCTTCAGGGAAGCCTCCTGAAGTGTGGGGACAGCATAAAACAGCCCAATGGGTAAACCAAAAGTTTGTTTCTGAACTTCAGGTGGGCCCATTGGGCTGTTTTGCAGGAGTCTGTTGTGAGGCCTGTGTGCATGTGCAGCGGCAGCTGCAGGGGGAAGAAATGCATATGCATGAGGAGCAGCACAGGGATTGTGTGAATGCTTGGGGGAGGGTATGGATGTGGGCATTTACAGTAGCGTGTACACACACACCCTTTTGGCACATGAGCCAAAAAAGGTTCGCCGTCACTTTATTTATTTATTTATTACTTAGATTTGTATGCCGCCCCTCTCCGAAGACTCGGGGCGGCTCACAACATGTAAAAACAAATCATAAGCAATCAGACAAATTTAAAATATTTAAATATTTAAAAAACCCCGTATGCTAACAGTCACACACACAGACATACCATGCATAAATTAAACGTGCCCAGGGGGAGATGTTTCAGTTCCCCCATGCCTGACGGCAAAGGTGGGTTTTAAGGAGTTTACGGAAGGCAGGAAGAGTAGGGGCAGTTCTAATCTCCGGGGGGAGTTGGTTCCAGAGGGCCGGGGCCGCCACAGAGAAGGCTCTTCCCCTGGGGCCCGCCAACCGACATTGTTTAGTTGACGGGACCCGGAGAAGGCCCACTCTGTGGGACCTAATCGGTCGCTGGGATTCGTGCGGCAGGAGGCGGTCTCGGAGATATTCTGGTCCGATGCCATGAAGGGCTTTAAAGGTCATAACCAACACTTTGAATTGTGACCGGAAATTGATCGGCAACCAATGCAGACTGCGGAGTGATGGTGAAACATGGGCATACCTAGGTAGGCCCATGACTGCTCTCGCAGCTGCATTTTGCACGATCTGAAGTTTCCGAACACTTTTCAAAGGTAGCCCCATGTAGAGAGCATTACAGTAGTCGAACCTCGAGGTGATGAGGGCATGAGTGACTGTGAGCAATGAGTCCCGGTCCAGATAGGGCCGCAACTGGTGCACCAGGCGAACCTGGGCAAACGCCCCCCTCGCCACAGCTGAAAGATATTGTTCTAATGTGAGCTGTGGATCGAGGAGGACGCCCAAGTTGTGGACCCTCTCTGAGGGGGTCAATAATTCCCCCACCAGGGTGATGGACGGACAGATGGGATTGTCCTTGGGAGGCAGAACCCACAGCCACTCCGTCTTATCCGGGTTGAGCTTGAGTCTGTTGACACCCATCCAGGCCCCAACAGCCTCCAGGCACCGGCACATCACTTCCACCGCTTCGTTGACTGGGCATGGGGTGGAGATGTAAAGCTGGGTATCATCCGCATATTGATGATACCTCACCCCATGTCCTTGGATGATCTCGCCCAGCGGTTTCATGTAGATGTTGAATAGCAGGGGGGAGAGGACCGACCCCTGAGGCACCCCACAAGGGAGAAACCTAGGAGTCGACCTCTGGCCCCCCACTAACACCGACTGCGACCGGCCAGAGAGGTCACTGCTCTATTTCATTCAGGATCCTTATTTTCATGCTGTTAAGAGCAATAGATAAGTAGTGATCTTGTTAAGGGGTATCAGGAGGAGGGGAGAGTTAAGTTTGGCTTCTTCCCCCAGGAATTCTGACATGGCCTGGAGAGTTACTTATTACTTAAGTTGGGTGAGGCAATGTGTACTGGGTCTGAGAGAGAGACACACAGAAAATACATGGAAGAGAGGTGGATAAATGAAAGGGGGTGGGAGTATCTCCTGAATATTGGGTTTGATTCCATGACAATATACATGACACCCAAATATTCACCCATATGTGGATATAGTCCTCAACTCCACCCAAAGTCATTAGGAGTCAACAGATAATACTAGTATCTCTTGAAAAGTTTGCATCCTCTTGACATCAATACTTTCCCAGCATACATGCTGGCTCTGTTAAAAAGTGCTATTGCTAACATGTTGTAAGCCGCCCTGAGTTTAAGAAGGGAGGCATAAAAATTGAAATAATAATAATAATAATAATAATAATAATAATAATAATAATAATAATACTTCCCGTCAAACTGCAATTCGCTGACTTGAATTCCTAAGGACTTCTCTGTTTAGATAAGAAGTATACTGCAAAACCTCAGATGGCCACTATATGGCAGTGAAGTGATAAGAAAGATCTGACCCTTTACTGCCACCTAGTAGCATATCCAGATTTTTTTTTTGCAACCCATTTTTTAAAAAGTCTAACCGAAAGGGCATCTGGTGTTGAAAATCACTGATTTCACAATGAACTCAAACCTCATATCCAAGCTTCTACATCTGAATGTTGGACATCCCAATTTATTTACACTCGTTAAAGACAGCAGAAATATTCCACACGGAATCCCTGTGCTATTTAAAGGCCAATGCTTATGTGTGCACCTGCTGGGCCTTTTACAAACAGAGACTGACCACATTCACACGTGGATTCTTGGGTGGAAAAAAACCAACAACCCCTTTTCTCTCAAGCGCTTGGGGTGTTGGGTATATACATACACTGCTCAAAAAAATAAAGGGAACACTTAAACAACACAATATAACTCCAAATAAATCAAACCTCTGTAAAATCAAACTGTCCACTTAGGAAGCAACACTGATTGACAATCAATTTCATTTTGTTGTTAGCACATTCATCTTGGTACAGAACAAAATATTCAATGAAAATATTTCATTCATTCAAATCTAGGATGTGTTATTTGAGTGTTCCCTTTATTTATTTTTTTAGCAGTGTATTTTCTGCCTCTTTCTTCTACTTGCTCCCAATTCTTGGTCGTTGCAGTTCCTAAAAAGAGGAGTATTTATTTGATCTTATAGCCAGCTGTGTGACCTTGGCCCAGTCACTCCCCCTCAGCCGAATACACCTCACAGAGTTGTTGTTCTGGAGCATATGTGAAGAGGAGTATTAGGTATGTTTGTCACCTTGAGTTCCTTATAAAAAAATAAAAGTAGGAGATAAAAATAAAGAATGTTAGTATGTGAGCGAGTGATATAGATGCAAATGTGTGTGTCTGCCTTGGACTTCAGTGTGTTGATAAAAGACAACAGTTCTTTTCATTTGAGTTAGGTGGCCTGTATTTGTCAGGATGGTAATTCCAGGCCAGTTTGTTCTCCATTGTTTGTGAACCGATTGTTATCTGGGCAATAACAAACCCTTCAAACTCTTTGGCTCCAGTCAGCTTTTATTGCCTCGGAACAGATGTTTCCTGGTACAACTGGAATTCTTTCACAACCGATTAAATGGTTGTAGTGATCCTTACTCCGTACAAATGATTATATGGCATCACAATCACATTGACACGTATTCGATTTTTAAAGGATGCTTTCTGTATAAACAGTGTATTCTCCCAGGGAGGTTCTGCTGTTTGTTTGTTTTTTGAAGGCAAATGTGCCCTTGTGGTAGTGCAGAGCATAAGACTTTGAAATGTAATACTCTTCTTGATTTTCACATATTTATAATTCTATTTTGGGAGAAACAGATGTAAAACATTTTTTGTTTCATTTTTTCTGTGCTCCGAAGACTCTTCTTTCACTTGCTTTTAATTATATGTGATGTGGATAAATAAATAAATCCTAGGGGTTAAAGCCACAAACCTCTGTATATTACTCTGTAATAAAAACATACATCTACAAATAAATTGTTGTTGCAGTTGTTAATCTGCATGGTTCAGGTTTTTTGCTTTAGATTAGCTGTTTGTGTTTATATATGATATTTTCCTGAATGTTACAATTTCCAGAATATAGATTAATCACACTTGTGAATTATCATTAGCCACTGACACCATTATCTAAAGATAATGGTTCACCTGTACTATAATACTTATCTTTGTGATTGAGAGGCATTCAGGCGGAAGCTTGAATTGGAGGTTTAGATGCACGCCAACATTTTATATAGTTATTTAATTGGCGCACATTGCATCCTGCCTTTTCTTTCTTTTCTTTTCTTTTCTTTTTGCAAGACTGTTTAAAAACATTTATCATTTAAAGTGACCTCTCAGAGATAAGATAGAAATGAAAAAAAGGAGCGAGGAAGGGAGGGGAAAATAAAAACCCTTCAGATTATCCACAGTGCAATATCGTTATTTATAAAAGTTAATTCATAGGGATGAAACTCAATTCAGAGTGGTGAGAATGGTTCCATGGGTTGTTTCCTTGGAAGCATTGAAATTGTAATTTGGGGAGGGTGAAAAAGAACCCCAAAGTAGATATTATGGACAAAAATGAGATTCTGATTAAGATTCTCAGGTCATTCCCTTGAAGCTAAGGCATCTCCTATTTTTATTGCCAAAAGGTTATTACAAAATACAGATTCTAAGCCACATCTGAGGGTACACCTCAGTTTGTTTTGTTACATTTTTAAGTCTTTAAGTCGTGTGAGGTAGGACCAATGCCCCTTTCTGTGTACATAAAACCTTTGGGGAAACTGTTCTATCGGGCATGCAGATACAGGGGTTGTGTTAAGTTACAGTATGATCTCTCTGATACTTGCTTTAGTGTTGATCACTCAGCAGCTGTGATGTGTAGAGATACTGTATGTAGTCAGTGGTTTTCTGAATTCAGCCAATTGGAAGTTTATTGTTTACATATGTTATTAAAAAAATATCTAGGACAAGGGTAATGTTATAACCTCAGCCACGAAACCTCATTTAATAAAGCTATAATAAGAGTTCAGGGAGGTCCTGAAAAATCACGTCCAAGTCTGTCGTGCTGAACAGTGAAATATTATTTTACTTGGATCAAATAGTGTAAGAATTTGGATGTTTACTGTCCTGACCTCCTTTTGGCCTTTGAGAACTTTAAAGACAACATCTGGTTGAGACATACGTGCAAGTGAGATACTGTATATTCCCAATCTCCATCCATCTATGTATTCTCTCCCTTTCCTCTGGCCGCACTTGATGCGGCTGGGGCAGATCAAAATCTAACTGATGCATATTTGCAAGATTTTCTGATCTGTCGAATTATTGCTTCTCCCCGCCCCCTTAATTTACGGTTATGTTTTCATTTCGGAATAAATTGGTGGCTTTTATTTGTTGGTATGGACACAGAGAATTAAATTGCATTCGGAGGGCCTTATTTATACTTATTTATTTATTCCTGCCTTTATTCTTTTTTTTATAAATAACTCAAGACAGCAAATACACACAATGCAGAAAGTCTTCAACTTACAACTGGTTCACTTAGTGACCATTCAAAGTTAGCCAGCACCGACAAAAGTGACTTATGACCAGTTTTCACACTTTACGACCAATGTAGCATCCCCATGGTCACGCAATCAAAATTGAGACACTTGGCACTTGACTCGTGTTTATGACGGTTACAGTGTCCTGCGGTCATATGGTCCCCTTTTCTGACTTTCTAATAGGAACCACATTCATTTAACAACAGTTTGTCTAATTTAACAACTACCGTTAATATTCACTTAACAACTGTGTCAAGAAAGTCATAAAATGGGGCAAACTCATTTAACAAATGTTTCACCTTAGCAGCAGAAAATTTGGGCTCAATTGTGGTCGCAAATCGGGGACTACCTGTACTCTTTCCTCCTCCAATTTCCCCTCCCAACAACAACCCTGTGAGGCAGGCTGGGCTGAGTGAGCGACTGTTCCAAAATCACCCAGCCAGGTTTCACGCCTTAAGGCAGGACTAGAACTCACTGTCACCTGGTTTCTAACCTGGTGTCTTAACCACTAGACCCATGATGGCGAACCTATGGCACATGTTCCACAAGTGGCACGCAGAACCATATTGGTGGTCATGCCAGCTGATTTTCGGGCCTTCCGGGCCCACTGGGAGTCGGGAAACAGGCTGTTTCCGGGCTCTAAAGGGGATGGGGAAGGCTGGTTTTTTTGCTCTCCCCAAGCTTCAGAACCCTCCCCTAGAAAGCCTCTGAAGCTTGGGGAAAGCGAAAAAGGAGCGTGCCATCGCATGCCAGGAGGGGGATGATCACATGCATGTGCACCAGGTGGGACCGCATGGAATTCTGGGTGTTGGGCATGCACATTCACAATCCTCCCATGTCTCCTCCCTTTTGGCACGCAATCCCAAAAAGCTTCGCTATCGCTGCACTAGAGAAAACTGGCTTTTAATAAATTTTTGGTTGTTCTATGCTTATGGCAATATATGAAACATTTTTACTTCTCGCTGCTTTATTCTACAAGATCCATTTAAAGTCAGTGTGGCGCCATGAGTTATTTATCACACCTTTAGACAACTCCAGGCCATGATAACTTTTCATGTGCCCCACAGGCGCCATTCGTGCACACATGTGCTGTCTATCCCCTAGTTCAGCTTGTATTTGAAAACAGTGCAAGAAAAGGACATAATACTGTAGCCCCACTTGAAGCAGCATGAATAGCACAAGTCAACAAACGATCATGGGCCGAGTTTAGTTTGGCTCTGACAAGGCGCACTCAGTAAGTATCAGACAGTCTCCTTAAACCTATTAGAACTCTGTCAGTTGTCTGCTACTGTACAGAAAGCACAAAGGTGCCATTTCCAAAATGTGGATAAAGATTGGAATTATTTACACAGCTCGAGTCTTGGTGTAAACTTTTCCTGGTAACATAGAGGCTTACACCTGTTATGATACAACAGTGAGTAGCCATCATTTGAGACAGTGATGAAACCTCATACAGATAGGAGGGTGAACAACTAGCTTCGTGGTGTGACCGGAACAATGTGCAACTGAATATACTCAAAACCGTAGAAATGGTGGTAGATTTTAGTAGAAACCTTCCCATTCTACCACCTCTTGCATTACTAGACAACACGGTACAGTTTTACCTCGACATACGAGTTTAATTCGTTCCAGACCCGAGCTCTTAAGTCGATCAACTCGCATCTCGAACGAATGCCTTTAGACTGTTTTTCGCGCCGAGATAACCGGAAGCAAGGAGATTCTTGCGCTACCTAGTGAAAGCTCGGCTCGTATCCCGAATTTGAGCTCGGGTGTCGAACAGAAATTTCGCTGGCGTTGCAGCTCGTAACTTGGAATACTCGCATGTGGAGCAGCTCGTATCTAGAGGTACTACTGTATCTACAGTAGAAACTTTCAAATTTCTAGGTTCTATCATATCGCAAGACCTAAAATAGTCACTTAACATCAAAAACATCATCAAAAAAGCACAACAAAGAATGTTCTTTCTGCGCCAGCTCAGGAAGCTCAAACTGCCCAAGGAGTTGCTGGTACAGTTCTACAGAGGAGTCTGTCATCTGCACCTCTATAACTGTCTGGTTCGGTTGTGCAACCCAACAAAACAGACACAGACTTCAGAGGATAATCAGAACTGCAGAAAAAACAATTGCTACCAACCTGCCTTCCATTGAGGACTTGTATACTGCATGAGTCAAAAAGAGGGCTTTGAAAATATTTACTGATCCCCTCGCTTCCTGGACATAAAAATGTTTCAACTCTTACCCTCAAACAACTAAACAAATAATCCCCTCAACACTGTCAAACTATTTATAAAGTCTGCACTACTATTAATCTTCTCATCGTTCCTATCACCCATCGCCTCCCACTTAATACTGTATGACTGTAACTTGTTGCTTGTATCTTTAAGAATTTTATAAATATTGATTGTTTCCTGATTGCTTATTTCTACCCTATGACAAATCATTAAGTGTTGTATCTCATGATTCTTGACAAATGTATATTTTCTTTTATGTACACTGAGAGCACACGGACAAAAGACAAATTCCTTGTGTGTCCAATCACACTTGGCCAATAAATAATTCAATTCTGTTCTATTCTATTCCACAAGGCGGGAGTTCCAAAATTGCCCAAGATGACCGATTTGCATACAGAACAAGTCAGGTTGGGTGGAGAGTTGCTTCCCCAAACTTCTCCAGAGACTCTTTTACCCTTAAGGGATAATAGGCCATTGTGTTAAATATAACCAAATTGTGTTAAATCTCTTCCACCAAGGAGGCTTAATTGTAGTTTACTGTCCAAGAGCATTCCAATAGAATGAGTGAATGCTGTGCTTTGGGAAGCTTACCCGGAGAATCCCTGTGGCTGGGTGCCAGATTTCAAAGCTGGCTTTTTTGCAGAACATCGTTAGTGGTTGGACTTTGTCTGACTGTATGAGATAGGGATGACTCTTGGGCAGACCCCGATCATTTTCTGCAGAAGGGAAAGAATAAGATAGATGTAAATGTACACACCGAGGCATGGCTTTTTTTGACCCTGTCACTTGCTGCCACCCGATGCTCACATGAATTTTGCAGTGAGAACATCAGCTGCTTCCAGACTAGAGGAGATCCAAAATGCATAGATATTGCCCATATGTTCGTGAACATGTATATTTCTGAAAAAAAAATGCATGTAGTAAGCAGAATAATTAAGAATAGGCCCCATCCCCACTTTCTAACAGGATATTTTTTGGTTGGTTGGTTTATGAGGGAAAGCATTTTTAGTAATCAGCAGTAATATATTCAAAAAGTCTTACTGCCTCAACTTCCACCTTATTTGGTCCATTGTTTCATAGAAATGAATTAAAGAGTGTTAATTAGTTAATTTGATGTACTGAATCTTGTATCCCTTAGACACAGAACCCCGCTGGGTGACTTTGGACCAACCATTCTGTCTCAATCCAACCTCTATCGTCAGGCATGGGGGAATTGAGATATTCCCTTCCCCCTAGGCTTATAAAATTTATGCATGGTCTATCTGTATGTATGATTGGTTTTTCTTAAATTGGGGTTTTTTAAATTACTTTTAATATTAGATTTGTTTATATTGTCTTTTTCACTGTTGTTAGCCGCCCCGAGTCTGCGGAGAGGGGCGGCATACAAATAAAATAAAATAATAAAATAAATAAAATAAAATAAAATAAATAAATAAATAAAATATTTTTGCGGGATTGTTGTCATGGGAATAAAACAGATCTTCAACCAAATTTAGATAGAAGCCAAAGCAAGTAAAAGGAAATTGTACTAAATAGCAACAGTGCAATTTAAATAAATTTGTTTATGGAAAGTTTTCCAGGGAAGGAGGTGACCAGATCTCTCAAAAAAGCCTTGTACAGATATATGCAAGAGAGGTTATTTTAGTGCCTGTATATTACAGTTAGGCAGTTAAGGTGATTTAAAAGCACTGCTGGCATTCCTTCCTTTGGTTCAGTTCTTATTTGTTATTTTAGGCAAAAGCCATGGAGTACATTAAAGGATTAATAAATTTATATATAAATCTGGATTTGCCAAGAACTTTTACTCCAAATGAAAGCAAAAGTTGCTTTCTCTTCACTAGCGTTTTTAAAGTCCAATTCTAAAGAGAGCTATGCTGGCTTCTATTGCAAATTTAACATCTGGAGTTTCATTCTTTCCAACTTCCTTCCCCCCCACACCTTTTTAAAATAAAGACTTTTCTTTAAACTTATAAATCCCTCCCTCCCTCCCTCTATGTGTGTGTATATGAACACATGCCCCACATTCTAAATATGGGTTGGGATTTAAATCATGTTAAGTTTCCAAATGACATAAAACTAGATTAACAGCTCAGTCTTAATGATATTCATTCTAGAAATAACTCCCATTAATTGCTGGAGAGGCTTTTTGAAAAAGCAGACTTATGTTTGTGTCTATTTTAGGTTGATTGGAGAAGTTGATGTCTTATCTGGTAATTTATTTGACAGATCCTAGACAGCTTTACTGCATTGTGAAATTACCTTCTCTCATCAACTTGAAGACAACAATACTGGTCTTTCCTGGATACTTTTTCCTTCCTGGTCCTCAAATTGGCATTCCAGATGTTGCAATCCTATATGTCTAAATGAACATATGTTGCAACTGTGAGTTTAGTTCTAGGTTATGTAGGACCAGAGGTTGTTTTGACTTCATGAGGAAGTATGATTTCTGTTACTTATGGGCTGAGGTTTCATAAGGAAATAGATTTGGAAGAAAATTATTTGAAATGTGCACCTCAAATGCTTTTATAATTATTATTAGCAACAGTATTTATTCATTTTATTTTATTTATATAAAACTTCTAATTAACGTGAAACCTAATCACAAAACATGCAGCTTCTGGAGACTCAATATTTTTCTAAATATAGCTTATTGTTCTGTTCTTGATTATTGCTGATATGAATACTTTCATAAGAACCACTTTTTGACTCGTAAAATGTTTCCCCATAAGCAATTTAAAACTGATCAGTGGGAACTAATTACAGTGTCTAAATTCCCAAGCAGTTTTGGCATAATGATCACAATTCTGGGACCTAATCTAAACTTGGCCGCCCGTATATGTAGTGTGCCGTGTTGCGTTAAATCTGTGATATTTGCTTGAACAAATCTTTTATTTATTTCTGTGTATTTCTAAAAACAGGTTTTGTAAAGGTATTTTAATTCTTCAGATAACAAAAATGAAAAAAAAGGAAAATAATGTTTGCGTAGGGGCACTCCTTTTGTTTTAAACCTTAGATTAAGAACCTGCATATTCAGAAGGTAGATAGGTACTAGAAGGTCAGGAGTGGGTTTCTCTTAGCTTCTATACCAGTTCAGAAGTGCACCCGTCGCGTTGGAGGTGCTGACTGATCAAACATCAATAGGGGAAAGACAGATTTGCTGAACAACCCTATGATTCACTTAACAACTGCAGTGGATTTACCTAATCATGGCAAAAAAGGCCATAAAATGGAAATTCTTGGTCTCAATAATGGTCATAATTCTAGGACTAATAGTTCCCCTGCAATAGAGCAACCAACTGGGTTCCACCCTAAAGTACCACCTTTCCAAACAATATACAGTGCGTTCTACAAACTGCTAGGTGACAATGGCAGAATAATTTCCCATTTGCTCATTGTATTTTCCCCGTCAACCTCCCATCATTCATAGCAGAGTTCCCTATAGTTGATATTACTACTGGCCAAATCAAGAAACAGGTGCAGGTAGTCCTCAACGTACAACTATTCATTTAGCAACCATTCAAAGTTACAACAGGACTGAAAAGAATGACTTATAACTGGTTTTCACACTTACGACCATTGCAGCATCCCCAGGGTCACACGATTAAAGATTTGGACACTTTTTATTACTGGCTCACATATATGACATTTGCCATGTTCCTGAGGTCATAAGATCACCTTTTGCCACCTTCCAGTAAGCAAAATCAATAGGGAAGGTTGTAAAATGGGCAAAACTCACTTAACAGCTGTCTCACTTAGCAACGTAAATTTTGGGCTCAATGGTGGTTGCATGTCGAGGACTGCTTCTAATTTGTTCACATTAAGTTCCATTTAGGAAGAGGTTCCAGCCTTTCTGGAAGATAGGAAATGCATTGCTTGGTCAGCAAGCTTCCCAGGTGGACCCTGTGCGGATAATTCTGGTGGTTGGTTTTTTTTTTCTTTCCCCTGACCTTTTTTTCCCCCTGACAAATTTATCTAAGGAATTTCAAAAAAATTGCATGTTGTGTTTCTGAATTTTTTTTAATCTACACTGTTATGATGTGTTAGCAATATACATTAAAAGTCAACAGCCAGCAGTGGAGAATCGGAACAAAGGTGGCCTTTGCATATTTCCTTGACCCTCTCTAACAAGTGGAAACAAAATAAATTGTGCATTATAAGCAATCAATATGCAAATGTGCTTGATTTGCATGTGCTCTATAAGCCCTAGAGTGAGGTATTTCTCTGTGCAGAATTCTGAATAGATTTTGCCAGATGCATCCTGTTCTCATGCTAGCTCATTCGCCCCTGGGTTTGCTCTCAGCAGATACGAATCTTAAACCTGTAAGGTATGTGGGAACCTTAAAGTCAAATATCTGTGGGAAGCTGGAAGATTAACAGTGATCTGAAGGAATTTGAGAGAGCAAGGTGAGGAAACATCACTTCCTAAGCTTTGCCAGTTCATATGAATCATAATGCCTGCAAGAAGATTTTTCTTTCTTTCTTTCTTTCTTTCTTTCTTTCTTTCCTTCCTTCCTTCCTTCCTTCCTTCCTTCCTTCCTGTCTTTGCTTCAAGCAATAACTAATGCTTAATTGTGCTAGCTCTTGGAGGTATAGTGAAAAGGGGGCTAAATAGCTAAGATTCTGGAGTATCTCCAACAGTTCTACTCTTCCAGTGTGGAAGCCAAAGCAATAGAAAGTTCTGCCATTATCCAAAGAGAGCTTTCAAAGCAGGTCTCCTTCATTGCATTCGAACAGGAGTCCTGCCTCCTGTTGCTCCTAAGTTGTACCACGACAGGTGTGGCAATAATAGCAGTTGTGGTTTGGACAGTACTTGCAAGTATCCAGAGCACTTCATGTGGATTTTCTCGTTGGAATTCTTACCTTGGATCACCGCGGAAGGTACATTATTACTCTTTGGTCTTGTTTTTATTAGGTTGAGAGACATTAGTTTCCTTGAAACTTTACCTGCTGAACGATGAACATGTTATTTCTGGAGTCTGTGCATGGCTTAGCATTTTTTTTCTTTCTTTCTGGGCGTGTGTTAGCATGCCTAGTCTTCTAACTCACTTTCCGAATAAGGGAAAGAAAGAGAGAAACTTTCTTTGAATGCAGAAGACAAAGGGAAGAGATCAATGGTTGGTTGTAAAATATTTCACCACCGGTTCGCAGGTGTGCAACGCTTCTGCGCATGTACAGAAGCCTCCCGGGTGGGTGGGCAGAGGCTCTGGGTGGGTGGGTGAAGCCTCCTGCTCAGTGGTAGGCTCCTACGGGTATGATCAGGTATGCAGTAGCAGTAGCAAAAGTTTGGTCATGTACATAGTGCCGGTAGCAAAATTTTGAGTTTTTTGTTTTTGTTTTTTTCCCTTCTGGGCTCTCGGTATGTTTTTCCTATCATAGTAAATGAGGTTGAATGTGTATAATTTTAGAAGAGCTGTGTGTGTGTGTGTGTGTGTGTGTGTGTGTGTGTGTGTGTATATACACATACACTTTATATAATAGATAATCAGGGGTGGGCTTCTGCCCGGATGGGGGAGAACGCAGTGGGGTAGCAAAAATGGAGCTCCATCCCGGAACACCCAATTTGCACTGAAAGATGTTGAAACAAAATGCATAAGCCACGCCCACAGTGTGGTAGCAAAAATTTTGGTAGCCCATCACTGCTCCTGCTGCCAATGCTATCGGTTCTAAGAACTGGTCCGAACCGGAGCAAACCACCGCTGGAAGAGACCCCAGACTGAAGGACCTCTTCAGTCTGCCTTGATGAACAGGCATTTTTACTGCCTCCTCAATTCCACTTTCCATGGGTTACTTCTGGCTTCTTATCTGATGCCCCCAGGGCCTTCAGCCATGGGTCATTAGTTCTGTCCTATGGACTTTTCTGCCCTTTGTCCCATCTGCAGCATCCCACTTCTTATGGTTCAGTTGATTTGTATCCCCAATGTACGCACAGGTAACTTTTTCTTTCTGTCTCTTTGGCTTTCCTCGTGGAAAAAGTAAATCCCTCCAGCCTGTTACATTTTTATCCACCTTTGAATTGAACAGATACAGTATTTTTTTGGAGTATAAGATGCTCTGAAGTATTAGACACACCTAGTTATTGACTTACCTCCTTGCAGCAAACAACAAACAGCCAGTTTCAGCACAGCCTGATTAGCCGCCTCCTCTACCTTCCAGAAATTTGCCTCCTTGCAGTTTTAGTTTCACTTTCAGTTTTAGCACAAGCAGGTAAAAGTTTCAGTCTGCAGGGATTGCCATAGCTATTGCCCCCTGCCTACATACTGAATAAGCTGATGGTCGGGAGGCCAATAATCAATCAATCTGCAGAGATGGGCGGCATACAAATCCAATAAATAATAATAATAATAAGAAGAAGAAGAAGAAGTAGTAGTAGTAGTAGTAGTAGTAGTAGTAGTAGTAGTAGTCGGTTGTGCTAATCAGGCTCCGCACTGTTTGCTGCAAGGAGGCAAATTGCTGGGAAGCAGAGGCCAAACGTGTGGGTGGTTGGGCGGGGCTACATTCAGTGTATAAGACACATCCAAATTTTGATCCTCTCTTAAGAGGGGAGGGCAAGCGCATCTTATACTCCGAAAAATACATTACTTGAATATAACAGCTACCCCATCTTTCCAAGTGGCATATTAAATTGAGATTTCACTGTACAGTATTTAGCTTTTCATTGTAGGTTGCATAGAAAGATGTAGATATAGAGATATATAGTCTGCTATGTATGATAATTAATGAAGGAGGGTAACATATAGCAAAAATGTTACTTCATAAAACAAGAAACACATAGCTTCCTCCAAAAGCAATACATTTTGAAATATCATTAAATTTCAAATTGTTTCAAAGAACAAATATCAGGGCTGCTAGGAGCCCTAACAAGGCTGTGCTACAGAAAGATCAGATTAGCTGTTCTTTCTGATATTTCATTGTGAGCAGCAGGAAGAGTTTTAACTTAACCCAGCTCGGAACCTGTAAAACTTCTCTGTCCTTATAGTTCAATTTGGTTCAGTTTTATTGCAGCTCTAAGGCCAGATACAGACAACATATTGGATGAAGCAAACATTACATCCATATATAACTATATCTATATGTATCTGTGTGTGTACGTGAGTGAGAGAGAGAGAAAAAAAACCATGCATGTGTACATGGATGTATACACATGTATATGTGTACATGTATATACACACATGCTGTCAGATTTCACAGCTGTTAAACCTCTACATAGAAATTATTCTTGATTCCATAAATTGAGGAAAATATAATTTTATTAGAAATCAAGTTATTACAGTAACGCATAATCAGAAGTGAGAATCACATGCCAAAGTTCAACTTTTCCCTCCCTTAACAGTCTCCCATCGCTGACCCCTCTGTGACCACTCAGTAAGATGTTTTCAGGATGCCCACTTCAAGCTTAGGTTGGTATGAAGCTGCGGTTCTCCTCCCAGCCAAGTGACCTTGAAACAGCCTATCAAGGAGATACAGTTTCGCTTCCCCTCCAAGCAATTATCCTACCATCTACCCTCCCCAGAGTTCATGCATGGACTTGTTCCCACAATCAAGCGTGATGTGGCAGCTGACATATATATAAAAGAAAAACCTAAGTATAAGGGAGTGTAAAATAATTGAGAATATAGTTCCTGAAATAAATCCAAATAAAATACCTGTTCTTAAAGGAATGGTGGAGAAATCCTTCCTGTTTTCTGTTCAATCCCTACTACGGGCATGAAACACTACCAGTTCTGCCCGGTCCGTACATTCTGCTAGCGGCATCCACCGGTAGTTCGGAAAACCCGTAGTTGTGGCAGCACAAGGCTCCGCCCCCCTGCACAGATATCACCATTTTCTTTTTTTAACCGTCACACATGTGCAAAGCATTCTGCGCATGCACAGAGGGTAAAAAAGTGTGTGATTGTAGGGAGGGTGAAAAAGTGTGCTATAGGGAAGGTAAGAAGATTTCACAGCTGCCCTACTATACTCCTTTTTGGAATGTAAGAAAGAATTAACCTCAGAATCTAGAGGTGAGAAAAGAGAGAATCCAGTGTCAGATTTCTGCCTCCAAGTTTAAAGTCAACTTTTGAATCTTGGAAGGGGAAATACAGTAAGACCAACAGAATACAGGCATGGGAAATGTGGTACTCATGGAAACAGAGCCACGTAGCACTTTATTGCTAAGATCTTTTTAAATTTTTCCACATCAAGTTTTATTTTCTTTTAATAATAAGATTTTCTTTCTAGCTATCAAGTATAAAATTAGACATCTAGTTTATATATATCATGCCTGGAATTTTGAGTGTTTAGCAGTCTGTTTACTTCAGTTTGTGTCTTTTATGTAAGCTTCAGAAATAATTTCACATGTGAAATTGAAGTTTTTGTTATGCCTTCTGAATAGGAGCATTAATGTCAGATTTTGACATTGTTAAAGGTATGCCTTCGATAGCATTAAACACCCAAAGTTTCCCTTCTAACGTTCTATTCCTCCTCCCTTTCATACCCCACTAAGGTTGTATATCTAGGCCTTGACTTACAACTGCTTGTTCAGCAAATTTTCAAAAAGATGAACTAAGGAGCTCAAAGTGATGGCCATTACAACATGTTAGAGTATCTGAGCTGTTGGCTGTCAGATTACAGTGTTCCCTCGAGTTCCCTCGATTTCCGAGACCGCCCACGAAAGTCGAATTTCCGCAAAGTAGAGATGCGGAAGTAAATACACCATTTTTGGCTATGGACAGTATCACAAGCCTTCCTTTAACACTTTAAACCCCTAAATTACCATTTCCCATTCCTTTAACAACCATTTACTCACCATGATTACTGGTACTCACCATTGAATAAGACACTTAGTGATCCTGATATTTATAAACATAATTATTTATTAACAATAATTATTTTTTTTGTTATTTATTTGCAAAAATTATTAGTTTGGCGATGAGATATGATATCATTGGGTGGGAAAACCCGTGGTATAGGGGAAAAAAACCGTGAAGTATTTTTTAATTAATATTTTTTGAAAAACCGTGGTATAGGCTATTCACGAAGTTTGAACCCGCGAAAATCAAGGGAACACTGTACATCTATAATGGTTTGCCAAGTCATTTGTAATTATGTGATTCATTTCCATTTGCAATCTTCCTTGCCGGTTTCCTCTGAAAGGAAGTCAGTAGGGAAGCCAGCAGACCGCTTCCTGTTTCCAGCAATGGTTCCTTCCCTCCATGGGCTAGAAAGATTGACAAGAGCTTCGATGGTGCAGTGGTTAGAATGCAGTATTGCAGGCTAACTCTGCCGACTGTCAGGAGTTCAATCCTAACCAGCTCAAACTTGACTCAGTCTTCTATCCTTCTGTGATTTCGATCGCATGTGGATTCAGATTGTTGGGGGCGATATGCTGACTCTATAAACCGCTTAGAGAGGGCTGTAAAGCACTGTGAAGCAGTATATAAGTCTAAAGTATATAAGTAAGTGTAAATGCTATTTCTAAGTGCTGTACTTTTTAGTGCAAGGTCAGAGTGGTAGTGGTGGTGGTGAGAAAGGCTATCTGTGCTAGAGAAATAAATATCTCCAAGCTTCCTTTCTCTGGTACAACCCGCCTATTGTCTTGTCGTCCCTGGGCTAGAAAGTTGAAAAAGACCTTCTAGCCCAAAATGAAGAGAAGGAATGGTTTCCCTGTTACTCCCCCTCCCAAGGTTTACTTCTATTTTTCTTGCTTCCTTTCTCTGGCCCAGCATGGCAGTTCTGCCCATGGAGGGGAGCTTCCTGCCCTCTTTCACTCCATTTGTTTAACAACCTCTGTGGGGGTTGCTTAGTTACCTCACCTGGGAGGGTAGTGGTTGTTGAGCAAGGCAGTCCCCTGGGTGCCCCACCTTTAACAATTGCAATGACTTAAAGGCTGTAGTGGGCAGGCTCCTTTAAGGTTGTAAGTCAAGGACTACCTGTAGTCTTTCTTGCTGTGGCCTATGATCAGCTGATCTTTTTACCTCAGCCATTTCAGTTTCAGTTTCTTTTTCACAAATGCACACAAATATGCCCATGTCACACCAACACTCCGCAGTCTGCATTGGTTGCCGATCAGTTTCCGGTCACAATTCAAAGTGTTGGTTATGACCTATAAAGCCCTTCATGGCACCGGGCCAGGTTATCTCCGGGACCCCCTTCTGCCGCACGAATCCCAGCGACCAATTAGGTCCCACAGAGTGGGCCTTCTCCGGGTCCCGTCAACTAAACAATGCCGTTTGGTGGGACCCAGGGGAAGAGCCTTCTCTGTGGGGGCCCCAACCCTCTGGAACCAACTCTCCCCAGAGATTAGAATAGCCCCCACCCTTCTTGCCTTTCGTAAGCTTCTTAAAACCCACCTTTGTCATCAGGCATGGGGGAATTAAGATATTCTTTCCCCCTAGGCTTCTACAATTTATGTATGGTACGTTTGTATGTATGATTGGTTTTGAAATAAGGGTTTTTAGCTACTTTAGTATTGGATTGTCGCATGTTGTTTTTACCACTGTTGTTAGCCGCCCCGAGTCTACGGAGAGGGGCGGCATACAAATCCAATAAAATGAAATGAAATGAAAGAGACTGACTAACAGTCTGGCTGGCTGGTTGACTTACTTGGTCTGGCGTACTGTAGTTCTCATTGTGAAAATGCTTGCACTGTAAATCTCAACTCCAGCCACTGGAAAAGTGCTGGCTGGTGGTGATGAAACGACAGCGGTAGCGTAACAGAATATACTCTATCTATCTATCTATCTATCTATCTATCTATCTATCTATCTATCTATCTATCTATCTTTGATTTGATTTGATTTGATTTGATTTGATTTGATTTGATTTGATTTGTATGCCGCCCCTCTCCAAGGACTCAGAGCGGCTTCCAACAACAGTACAATTTACAAATCCAATATTAAAACCAAAACATATTAAGAAACCCTTATTAAAAACAATCACACAATTCAGCAAACCATACATAACGCGGGACAGCTGGGGGAATCAATTTCCCCATGCCTGGCGACATAGGTGGGGTTTCAAGAGTTTGCGGAAGGCAAGTCTATATTCTTTGAAAAGCTCGGGTTGAAAAATGGTTATCGGGTTGCAGAGTTGGGCAAGGTTCCCAAATGAAATCCTTGAAAGCTCCAAGTAAACAGTACAGACGACTGGTATCAAATGATTTCTATATACACAGCTCTCCACAGAAATGTAGACATGTGAAATCCAGGGGCAATAATGTAAAATCAAGTCATTATTTCCTCTCTTCTCCTCTCTTCTCCTCTTCTCTTGAATTTCCTTAAAGCAGGGGTGTCAAACTGGATTTCATTAAGGGTCACATCAGAGTTGTATTAGTCCTTGGGAATCCAAGGTAGGTATTGCTAGAGTGGCCCAAGCACTCTGCCAGCAAAAACAGGCTCCCGAGCTCTGTTTTCATCTTCGATGGTCTCCCGCAACCCTCTTGCCCGCAAAAAAAGAGCAAGGAGAGCTGCCTGCGGGCCACCCAAGCTCCATTTTCACTGGCAGAGACACTGCAGGCCGGTCCTTCGCTGTTTCCAGGGCGACCCCCTGGGACGGGTCTGGCCCTTGGGTCTTGAGTTTGACACCCCTGCCTTAGAGCTTATATGGGGATAAGATTTCCCAGACCAAAAATAAATACCAAAGGAATGGTTTATGGAAGACTTGGTTAGCTAGGAGGGAAAAAATCAGGATTACATTTTTAATGGGGCAACTCCCAGCCTCCCCAACCACTTTATAGTGGCTTCAGAGGTCACAATCATTAAAACTGGTGGTGAGGTTTCCATTCATTTTGAATTGGGAAAGATATATAAATACCGTGGTACTCCTCATACAGGCTTGAGATCATTTGAAAAGTAAAGTCTACGGAGAGGAGCGGCATACAAATCCAATAAATACATAAACAAACAAACAAACCAAACCAAACCCAACCAACCAACCATCCATCCATAAAAATTCAGGGGGGAAAATCCCAGAAATTTTGGAACATACTTAATGGAATACAATTTTGACACTATGGCACAATGTGCTTTGATTTCTTCCTCCTGTTCAAATGTTCAGCCTGGCCCTGGCTTCCAAAACATGGTTTGCCAATTTTAAACAATAACTGAACAGCTAAGAAATATTCATTAATTTAAATGGATTATAACTACATTATAATAATTTTTATAAATTATGTACATAATGTGTAATTTGCATAATTTACAAAAACACACCCTTTATTAAGGCTGAAAGTGGATGCTTGTCCTTCATGATTGTTTCTTTTTTTTAAATCAATTTGTCATAGAAGTAGGAAATATATAGAAGTTCCCAGCATTAGGAATGGGTGAACCCTTGGCTCAATTACTTTTTGATTTGTTTTTCCCCTTCTTTTATTAAAGATGAAGTTAAATATCCTTTCCTTCATGGAATGGGAACAACTTGAGATTTTAATTTTAACTGCTGTCAAAGTAGGTGAAATTTTTTTCCCTTTCCAGATGGAAGACTAAAGAGTACTGATGCCTGCAGCTTCCTTCTTATTTGCTGACTGGCTTCTAATCTTTAACCATTATTATCTAAGGTAGTGTTTCCCAACCGGTGTGCCGCAGCACACTGGTGTGCCGCGAGACATGGTCAGGTGTGCCGCGAAGAAATAAGCTCAGCTTCTGGTCTCGCAACTTTTTGCGAAGAGAAAAAAGTTGTGAGACCGGAAGCTGAGCTTGCTTCTTTGCGCCTTCCAAGTTTTCCAGCAGCTGCGGCGCCCCGCCCGGCTGGAGCTTCCCTGTCAGCAGGTGAGCTTTGGGGCTTGGTGGGAGGGCAGCGGCAGCGGGAGGGCGGCGCGCAGCGGGAGGGTGATGGCGGCAGCGGCAGCGGGCAGGAGCCATGCCGTGGGGCGGTGGCAGGGTGGTCCCTCTCTCTCTCCCCCTCTCTTGCTTTCTCTTTCTCTCCCCCCTCTCTCCCTCTCTCTTTCTCCCAGTAGCCGTGGGGCGACGTCAGGGTGATCAGCTGTGAGGCGGAGCTCCGGAACAGAGGAACAGAGCCACCAACGGCGGCGGCTGGAAATGCTGGAATTGCGTGGCTGGCACTTGCCTGCTGGCTGGACCAGGACGGAGGCTCAAGCCCCACGTCCATGCCCAACGCAATGCCAGAAATGTACGGCGTCTAGCCACCGCCGTCTGTGCCTCCGTTCTGGAGCTCACAGCTGATCACCCTGCCGTCGCCCCATGGCTACTGTTTAGTTTAGTTTAGTTTAATCAGATTTGTATGCCGCCCCTCTCCGCAGACTCGGGGCGGCTCACAGCAACAGCAATACAAGACAAATCCAATATTAAATTAATTTTAAGAACACCACAAATTAAAAACCAATCATACACACTAGCATACCATACAAAAATTTTATAAGCCTAGGGGGAAGGAACATGTCAATTCCCCCATGCCTGACGACAGAGGTGGGTTTTAAGCAGCTTACGAAAGGCTAGGAGGGTGGGGGCAACTCTGATATCTGGGGGGAGTTGATTCCAAAGGGTCGGGGCCGCCACAGAGAAGGCTCTTCCCCTGGGTCCCACCAAACGACATTGTTTAGTTGACGGGACCCGGAGAAGGCCAACTCTGTGGGACCTAACTGGTCGCTGGGATTCGTGCGGCAGAAGGCGGTCCCGGAGATATTCTGGTCTCTTACTGGGAGAAAGAGAGAGGGAGAGAGGGGGGAGAGAAAGAGAAAGCAAGAGAGGGAGAGAGAAGAAGAGAGAGGAAGAGGGGGGGAGAGAAAGAGATAGCAAGAGAGGGAGAGAGAGAAAGAGAGAGGAAGAGAGGGGGGATAGAAAGAGAGAGAAAGAGATAGCAAGAGAGGGAGAGAGAGGGAGGGAGAGAGGGGGGAGAGAGAGAAAGAGATAGCAAGAGAGGGAGAGAGAGAAAGAGAGAGGGAGAGAGGGGGGAGAGAAAGAAGGAGAGAGAGGGGGGAGAGAAAGAGAGAAAGCAAAAGAGAGAGAGAAAGAGAGATAGCAAGAGAGAGGGAGAGAGAGGGGGAGAGAAAGAGAGAAAGCAAAAGAGAGAGAGAGAAAGAGAGAGGGAAGAGAGAAAGACAGCAAGAGAGACAAAGAAAGAGAGAGAGAGAAAGAGGGGGGAAGGAGGGTGAGGGAAAGACAGAGAGAGGGAAGGAGGGAGAGAGAAGGAGGGCAAAAAAGAGAGGAAGGAAGGGAGAAACAAAGAGAGATGGAGAGAGAGGGGAAAGAAAGAGGAGGGAAGGGAGAGAGAGAGAGAAAGAAGGAGAGAGAAAAATAGAGCGAAAGGGAGGAAGAGAGATATTTTTTGTCCAAACTTTTTTTTACACCCCCCCCCCCTCAATGTTCCCCAGGATTTTGTAAACGTGAATAATGTGCCGCGGCTCAAAAAAGGTTGGGAAACACTGATCTAAGGAAAGGACAACATAGTTTTCCTGCTCTGTCACATGATGACAACATAGCCTTCTCAGCTACTCCATGCTGGCATTAGCTTTCTGTGTTAAATTTATGTGGCGCAGGTAAAGTGCATGTTTTATTCAGCTCGTTGTTGAGAAGAATATATTTTGCAGCAAAAAAAAAAAAGCTTGAGTTTAAGCAAGATGGATTTAAGGGTAGAAAAAAATGTGGGGAATTTTTTCAATAAACAGGTGGTTCATCCCAGATCTTTTCACTCAGTTGAAGACATACAGTACAGTATATACAAAAGCACGCCATGGAGGAGATGCAGATTTTTGCTCTCTGCTGCTTGGGAACTGTTCGATCTTTGGGAGCTCCCTCGTGTGGAGAACCATTGAATTGCAACTAGCCATTTTCTCAATCTTCACTTTTAAATTGTGGGCTGACTGTGATAAAGCTAGCCATTGGATCTACCAGGTTAGCAAGGAATCTGCTTAGGGTAAGTTTTAAAATTCCATCTTCCTTCCTTCCTTCCTTCCTTCCTTCCTTCCTTCCTTCCTTCCTTCCTTCCTTCCTTCCTTCCTTCCTCCTTCCATTCCATTCCATTCCATTCCAGAACCTTGGTGAAAATCCAATTAAGGTTCCGTTTTGGATTTCCCCTTCAGTCTTGAGTGGCCATAAAGTTGTCAGTTTTAAATTTCCAGCCTTTATGTGATCATTGCTTTGGTTTCTGGCAAGTCAAAGAAAAAAAACCAACTTGGAAGCACTCCTCAGTGGATCTCACTTTTCTTTCATGTTTGCTAGGCATTTTCTGATTTGCCCATGTAGTCAGTGTCATTCATCTCAGGTGTGAAATGCTCCTGGTTCATTTGTGCCTGTCAGTTATAGGAGAGCCGGTTGCGAAGGGAGCACGAGGCTCCACCCACCTGCCCGGACACCGCCATTCGGGTTCTTTTGCTCTCTGCACATGCACAAAGCCTTCTGGTGGCATGTGGATAAAGTCTTGCGCTCCAGCTCTCCTACAACTGACAGGCACAAGTGAACCAGGAGCATTTCACCCCTTATTCACCTGGTTATTTCAGGAATCCAAACGTAAGCATCTCTGAGAAAGGTTTCTGTCGCCTCCGTTTGTCCAGAACATCAAAGCAGAGCTAGGTACAGCAAGTATTAAAAGGGCAGGTCAAATATAAAAGGGAAACACAGTATTTTATATTATAGGATCAGTACAATTTTGTCTATAATGTATATAGGTTATGTTATACAATCAATTAGGAGAGATATTTATATTTTGTTAATTGGTTTTAATATATGGAAGTTCTATAAATATCTATATAGAATCAATTATAAATGTTTCAATACAATTATTTAGTTTCCAATTAATGTTAATATTTACAAAATAAATATAAACACAAAATACTGTGTTTTCTTATAGACAAAATTGACTGATAAAATTGAATGCTTTATTCTTCTACTCTATATATACCTTACTTTCATCCTATGCATTAAAACCTTACGTTTCTTACGTTTCTTGTATGCCGCCCCGAGTCTTCGGAGAGGGGCGGCATACAAATCTAAGTAATAAATAAATAATAAATAATAAATAACTTATTAACACCCTTTAACCTTTAAATAAAAGGGCAGGTCAAATTGTAAACTTCTTTTGACATAAAAATTACAATCCCTTTTTTAAAAAATCTAGATCCATGGGGCACCCAGTTCCTTAAAATATAGATTATTAAATAGTTCATTTCCTCATTTGCAGGGAATGGATTTTAAAAAGCATAATCCTTGGGATAGGGACGTCAATTGTGCTGTGAAGGAACATGGCTTACTAAGTGTGTTCAGAAGCATTTGTATCTTTGAAGTCAGTTCAACAGGCAGATCAACAGTATGAATCAGGGGTGAAATACTCCCAGTGCCTATAGGTCGTAGGAGAGCTGGTTGCAAAAGGAGTGTGAGGCTCCACCCAGCTGTCCTACCCCTAACAGAGGTTTTGCGCATGTGCAGAGGGTAAAATAACCCAAATGGTGGCATCCAGGTGGGTGGTCAGAGCCCCACACTCCCTTTGTGATTGAAGGGAGCTTCGCGGCTCTCCAACAATCCACAGACACGTGCGAATGGGAGCATTTCTCCCTGATACAGGGCATGATAGTCTCCTTTTACAGAGTTGGTTACAAGTTTAACTAGCAGATCATGGATGTAATCAATACAGTTGTAAACTTTAAAGAAATGTTTTAAAAAATGGTAAAGGAGTCCCTACAGATTTTTCTCCATAGTTGTTGCTGACTGTATCAGTTGGTGCCCATCTCTGTTTCAAGGCCATTGAGCCAGCACTGTCCAAATAAATTTCTTTAGCCATGTGGCCAGCATGATGTCATGGAGCACTGTTTCCTCCCCACCAAAGTAGTACAGTGATACCTCGTCTTACAAATCCCTCATCATACAAACTTTTCGAGATACAAACCCGGGGTTTAAGATTTTTTTGCCTCTTCTTCCAAGCTATTTTCACCTTATAAACCCAAGCTGCTGCCCCTGGGATGCCCCGCCTCCGGACTTCTGTTGCCAGCGAAGCGCCCGTTTTTGCGCTGCTGGAATTTCCCTGAGGCTCCCCTCCATGTGAAACACCACCTCCGGACTTGCGTGTTTTTGCGATGCTGCAGGGGGATCCCAGCAGCGCAAAAACGGGTGCTTCGGCTGGCAAAAGGGTGAGTTTTGGGCTTGCATGCATTAATCACTTTTCCATTAATGCCTATGGGAAACATTGTTTCATCTTACAAACTTTTCACCTTACAAACCTCGTCCCTGAACCAATTCAGTTCATATGACGAGGTATCACTGTACTTATTTACCTCCTCATTGTCTTAATTGCTGAGCCTCTGTGCAGCCCTTGTAAGAAGTGTACACACTATTAAACAATATGAATATTTATCTCTCGAGGTGATATAATAGTGGACTTCTCCCTGGGAAGGGAGAAGATTTCTTCTGAGATTCAATCATTTGAGAAATATTTGCGGGGAAAGACATCTACAAAGGTCAACAGAATGTTGCTTCCTTAACTTAAATTCCAAGCCACGAACTTAAGGACAGCAAGAATTAAAGAGTCCCACATGGTTTTTCTTATAGTTTTACTTTAAACGTTCTTCAGTTTGTGTAATCAGTCAAAGTATGGTGAAAATTAAATTGTTTTAAAAGTTCTGAATTTCTAACTGGCTGTTTATCCTAGACAAACCTATTTTCTAAGTTTGCAGTAGCTGGAGTTGATCTGTATTGGCTTTAGTAGACTGTGTTGACACATCGGGCAAAGTGTGTGCCTTTTTCCCCCCATGGCTGAAATAGCTTTTCCTTGGCCATAGCAACCATTTCTGGTTTTAATATCTCTTTACTTCTCCTAAGCTTCAAGGAATGTGTCCAGTACAATTGCTTCCTGTTTATGTCCTTCACATGTGCCTTAACTTTTGAACAATTAAATGATATTAACTGATATCTTGTATTCAATTGCTTTGAAAATCTCAGATTTGGTACTCAGTGCATTTTGATGTGAAAATTTTGTCCTGGGATTGGCTGCCTTGTTACTCATTACGTTATTCCTTATGGGAAAAATTAGTTTGATGCTAATTGTTTTTTACACTCATTACACCTCCCAGAATCAATTAACAGTGAGTGCCAAGGTATCACTGTATAAAGATAGATATCATATTATTCCAGTTTTACTTTAACCTACTTTGTAGAATTCTGGCTTTAGCTTTTCATTTTGGACAAATAATATTTTATTGTGGTTTTTGAAGGGTGTTTTTGTTTTTGATTCTAGAGGTGTAGTTTACAATGGCAGTAGTGATAATAATAATTTCTATTATTGCTCTATGTTATGTTTTATGTTTGGTCCTCTTCTACTTTTAAATAGTTTGTTAATTGTTTCATTCTATACTGGTCTTTAACCGGAATAAAATTTGCCCGACTATGTCCTCCATTTTTATTTTGTACCTTATTTATGCTAGATCTTTAACGTGGAAATGAGCTGAAGTTAAGGGCAGAATCGATTAAGACAGCTCATGGAAGAATATATAAGATGGAGTTACATTATGCTGACATGAGTTTTCCTTTTTTTATTATGACAGGAGAAAGATATTTGATATCTAGCATGCTGTCGGCCTGCTATTGTACATATCCGGCTTTTTGCCAAGGCATCTAGGTCTCTGACAGTGTTGGATATGTCAGTCTGGATTTAATTAATTTTATTTTTTTAAAAAAATTCGGCCACATGCTTTCAGCATATGTGTCTATAGAGAAACATCACAAGTGCTTTTGCAGTCTTTTCAAAATGAAAGAAGTTTGGTGTAAGCTATGGCTGTATACACCAAGACAACTAGACACAAGAACTTTTTTTCCCCAAATGCCATCACTCTGCTAAGCAAATAATTCCCTCACCACTGTCAAACAATTCACTTAAGGCTGCATTACTATTACTATTAGTCTTCTCATTGTTCCTATCACCCATGTCCTCCCACTTATGACTGTAACTTGTTGCTTGTATCCTTATGATTTATATTAATATTGTTTCCTAATTGCTTATTTCTACCCTAGAGAATCATTAAGTGTTGTACCTCATGATTCTTGACAAATGTATCTTTTCATTTATGTACACTGAGAACATATGCACCAAAGACCAATTCCTTTTGTGTCCAATCACACTTGGCCAATTAAAAAATCTGTATTCTATTCTGTGGGATCCTAAGATCCTTTTTCAAGCCTGAAGTTTACTCTGAACAGACATTTATATATGGTTACTCTGCTCCCATCAAGAGAAGAGGAAGGAAGCAACTTTTACTAATTTCCTTTGCCCCTGAAAATCTCAACTAAAAGGTTGGGCAGTTCTAGAACAAGGGGGAGGGAAGAGGGACTAGAGAGAAAAATGAATTGACCACAGCAGAAGCACATATAGGCAGTCCTTAATTTACTCGTAGTCTCTTAGTGACTATACAAAGTTATGACAGACTTCCCCTGGTTACATGATTGATTTGGGGAGCTTGGCAAGAGAACTTTCAGAGGAGAGCAACTGAGATGATTAGGGGACTTGAGACTAAAACATATGAAGAGCGATTGTAGGAACTGGGAATAGCTAGTCTAGTGAAGAGAAGGACCAGGGGAGACATGATAGCAGTGTTCCAATCCTTGAGGGGCTGCCCCAGATAGGAGGGGGGTCAGGCTATTTTCCAAAGCATCAGAAAGTCAGACAAGGAATAATGGGTGGAAACTGACCAAGAAGAGATTCAACCTGGAACTAAGGAGAAAATCTCTGACAATGGGAGTGATCAACCGGTGGAACAGCTCGCCTGCAGAGGTTGTGAGAGCTCCAACAGTTGAGACTTTCAAGAGGAAATTGGGTTGCCATTTGTCGGAAATGGTGTAGGGACTCCTGCTTGAGCAGGGGGTTGGACTAGGTGACCTACAAGTTCCCCTCCAACTCTGTTACATTTGAAGTGGTCCACATATAGGTCATTTGTAGCATCCCACAATCCTGTGACCACAATTTATGATGGGGGGAGGGGTTGTTAGAAAATGGCATTCACTTCCAGTTCCACATCCACTTCCAACAAAAAAAATACACACTGGAGATAATGGATTTGCTTAATGACCTTGGCATTTTGCCTAACAAATACTTAATTTTTTTAAAAAAAGTAAATTCAGATACGATCATGTGGTCACCCGCTTAACGATCAGCAGCCTTACAATGTACTGTATAATCCTGGCTCGATTATGGTCATAAATTGAGGATTATAAATATTGTTTTCTTGTGCCCTGCGGAAGAAATTTTAAATTGCAGCGGTGACAGGACTTTGCTGTGACAATTTAATTAACAATAAGGATTCTGTTTAGTGCAACGGCTTTCAAGTACTTTGGTATTTAAATTGAATATTTTGTGTGGAGTCTGGAATCCTGATGGTTGTAATAGCAAGACCTGCTTTATCTTCCTTCGATTATACACTTATTTTGGAAGAGTTCCACAGTAATAAATAAAACTGCCACAATAACCATCATTTTAGGATTGTGCCTTCGGTTTGGGGGATTTCACTTGTTAACAATGGGTTGCGACCAATCAATATGGTATCTAGTAATGCAGATGCTTTGTTGTGTAAACTGTACCCAGGGTTTTCGGGCGTTCATTAAATTACCAGATATGAGCCATGTTTAAATACCATAGTTCTGGTGGTCTGCAGAGTTAGCAATGATTCCTTTTATGAAAAACTTACTAAGGAGGGAGTAAAAAAAACCCCAAAGCTAAGGCTGCACCCATTGCCATCTCCCCATACAAAGAAGCGGATCCTGAGCTTATTAACTTGCTGTCGAGGTTGATTCAGACCCAGATTGTTGGGGGCAATACGCTGGCTCCGTAAACTGTTTAGAGAGTACTGGAAAGCACCGTGAAGCAGTATATAAGTCTAAATGCTACTGCTATTATTCTTCCCATCTACTCCATCTGACAGTACTCCTTTGTTCACTATTGTAAGAGCCTAGGAAGCTTCCAAACAACTATTAGTGTCTGCTTTGCCAAGGAATGGCAAACACATGATAAAGATCTTTTGCATCACCAAGCTACCTGATCTTTTTATCTGGTAATACCAGGAACTGATACGTTGGTCAAACACTGCCTTGCCTAGTGTAATACGTGAAGCGCTATAGAACACTGCACATCAATAACAGTTTTTTCCCAAACGCCATCACTCTGCTAAACCAATAAGTCCCTCACCACTGTCAAACTATTAACTAAGGTTGCATTACTATTACTATTAGTCTTCTCATCGTTCCTATCATCCATCTCCACCCACTTATGACTGTAACTTGGCAATCCTTGTAATCCTCATTAATATTGATTGTTTCCTGATGGCTTATTTGTTCATTAAGTGTTGTATCTCATGATTCTTGACAAATGTCTTTTCTTTTATGTACACTGAGAGCATATGCATCAAAGATCAATTTCTTGTGTGTCCAATCACACTTGGCCAATAAAGAATTCTATTCTATTCTAAAAAGAAAAAGAATTGAAGCAAAGTTTCCAAGATTGTAAGGGAAGGATTTAGGTTATTTGAAATTCCAATATGCTTTCCAATTCTTTATTTTGGTTTAGGGTAAGATTTTTTTTGTTAATCATTTTTGTTTTGCTTCATTTATTTTCAAACTCTCAACCTCTCTAAATTCTTATACTTATTTAGCCAATATGTTTCCTGATTCTAATGGGGCCTCAATTATAAACACCATGTCATCTGCGAATGCCTGTAATTTATACTCCTCTTTTCTAATTCTCAACCCTTTTATTTCTTGATTTCCTCTGATCTAATTTAATGAAATTTCTAAATAGAGTATAAATAGTAATGGTGATAATGGGAATCCTTGCGAACCCTTTTGTTTATATTCATCTTTTCTGTTGTTTCCCCATTTAATATTATCTTTGCTGTTTGATTTGAATATACCGTCCTAATCATTCTATTAAATTTCCCCCAAAATCTCATCATCTCCAATTGTGTATTCAAAAATTGCCAATTAAGGTTATCAAAAGCTTTTTGCTCGTCAACCAGAATTAAAGCAAGGTGTTTATCAGGATGGGCTTCATAATATTCAAGTATGTTCAATATAATTCTAGTATTATATTTTATCTGCCGATTGGGGAGGAATCTGTTTTTGTCAGTATGAATAATTTTATTTAATATTTTTTCAATTGTTCCACCATAATTATTCTGAATATTTTATAATCTATGTTTAGCAGCAAGATTGGCCTAAAATTCGGAATTTTCTGAATATCTGTTTCTTCTTTTGGGATTAATGTGATCAAAGCCATTATATATTTTTTTTATTAAGCTTGATTTGATTTCATTACTAAGTATACTGTCTTGAAGGTATAGTAAACATATAAATAATGGATTGTTTCATTTCTATATATTAGGGCTTCATTACGTGGTCATAAATCACTTGCTGTTTTGCGTATCCCCAAATTATTGCTATTCTGTGCCTTTGGGCAGGTTTTTTTTAATACAATTTCTGTGCAAGCCTTTAACTTTATATAAGATCACAAGCTAAATTATGTATTTTGAACAAGTTTCATCCGGGGTGGGGGGCGGCAGGAAACAACTAAGGGTCCATCTCGGTTAAGTTTGCAAGATCTTTATCTTAGAAGAAAATGTTCTTAGGTTTGCATAAACATATGGTAAGCCAATCCCTGCCATCAAGTTCACATTGCTGCCCTGATCAAAGTACTGGAAATTTATTAAGTTTTATTATAAACAGAGGTCTTCAAACTTGGCAACTTTAAGACTTGTGGTGGGAATTGAAGTTCACATGTCTTAAAGTTGCCAAGTTTGGGGACTCCCTGATTTTAAAGAATCTCAATCTAATGCAGTACAATAACAGGGAAAACAAGTTCTTCAGAGTTTTCCTAACAGCCTGAATCTGCTCCAAGGGTATGACCCAGAATAGCTGAATGCTTCTTGGGATTAGGAAAGGAATGGGCTTTGCGAACAGCCTATTTAATTCCTTGTTCCATGCATTTTACATGCCGTCATCCTTGAGCACGTTTAGGCCTCATTAGTCTGGTGGCTTTGGGGGAGGGAGAGGTCTTTTCTGAGTCCTCTTCTTTTTCTTAAAATGTTTTTGTACTTCTGAGAACTCTGAAATTTATTCTTCTCCATCAGCCCAAAGGTGAACAGAGAGATTTCTAAAACTGTTAACCCAAACCAGAGTTTCTCAGCTTATATTTAAACTGCATTGCTATCTGTCTGAACAAGGTTTTTAAAAGGTATGAGGCCAAGTGTCAGATCTCAAATGCATTTGGTCTTTTAAGGGGAAAAAAGTGATTTTTTTTTTCCTGGATACTGTTCATCTTACTGTTTCCCTTGAATTAATAGGTTTCCCATTCCAGCATGATTTTTTTCCCAGATAAATCTTTATGGAAGATAAAATCAATTGAGACACAATAAATTAAGGTACTGTACTTTTAAATGGATTTGGGAATCACTTGGATTTCTCAAAAGGAAAAACAAATTCTGGCCCTACGTTACCAGTGTGAAATAAGATTGCCACGGTAACAGCATTTCGTCAGACCCTTTAATGTGGCTGTTACTGTTCCATGTTCGGTCAGTAGCATCTCAGTTAAAAGATACAGAAGTGATAAGAAAAAGTTCTGAGTTCCATGAAATATAATAAAATATAGATAGGTTGTAAGAAACAAGGCCCAGCAGAATAGGTGGCATATATGTTAATTATTAGATGCTTAAGTTCTGATACCAAAGTAACCCATATTTTATTTATTTATTTATTTATTCATTCATTCATTCATTCATTTATTTATTTATTTATTTATTTATTTATTTATTTATTTATTTATTTATTTATTGGATTTGTATGCCGCCCCTCTCCGTGGTAGTATGCTTTTGTATGTTATGTTTTTGTTTGTACGTTTTTTCTGTCTTTGTTTCTGTTGTTTTAAATGTAAATATTCAATAAAGATATTTCTTTTAAAAAAAGAAAAAGTTCTGAGTTTTCAGGGACAGCAACGAAAGCTGGACAAGATGGACAAATAACCTAAAGGGCTATAAAAGAAGCTCTTTCATCATAAAATAGAATCTGGTGGCACTTCACCAAACTTTAATGCAGGGGTAGGCAGTGTATGAGTTTTTGATGAATTTTAGGGGCCATCATTGGCCACATGTTCTCCATCTGTACTTTAAGTTATTTTCATTCATTGTCTCTTGATTGAAGTTTTTGGGAGTTGAAGTCCACAATTCTTAAAGTTGCCAAGTTTGGGTACCTGTGGTTTTAAAGAATCTCAATCTGATACAGTCCCATAACAGGGAAAGCAAGTTTTTTAGACTTTTTCTAACAGCCTTAATCTGCGACGTATGTAAACATCTATCATTGCAGAGATTGGTGGGAGAAACGGGTAGAATGATGGATGCCATTCCACACAGAGATTTGGGGCTATATCAATGCTGCTCTCCCCTGATTCCACACTTCATTTTGCCAAGGTAGAAATGGCAAGAAGTCATGTTTTCAACCTTGACATCAGAAGTTCACAGAATTAGAGAGCAAGACCGTGTCATATTGGTGGTTCTTAGGCTTAATAGTTGGAGCCACTGGTCTTGCATGGAACAAAGGGATAATGCCATTGCTGACCAAACACAGAACATAGCATGAAGCAGGATAGTGCTGATTGGCTTATCTACATAATGAGGATTCTGGGATTCTCACTGTTTTAAGATTGGTTGTGATAGAGCCATTTGCTGCTTGACTGTGAGCTGTTTCACAAGATTTGAGAGGCAAAATGGGTGGTGATACAAGACATTAACCAAGATTGCTACTGCTCTGTAACTGAATAATATAAGCAGAAGTGGCGGCTAAGTGGAACATGTGCTCACCCCTGTGGCTCTGAGTGCTAGCAGAGTCCAGCGCAATTATGCTACTACACTTGGGCAGGTAGCAAAATCATGCCACAGGCGCCCCTGCTTGTCCACGCATGATTTTGCTACCTGTCCAGGTGCAGTAGTGTAATTGCACTGAACTCCGCTAGCACTCAGAGCCACAGGGGCGAGCACATATCACCGTTCCACCTTAGCAGCCCACCTCTGAATATAAGCATCTTTTAGAATTTTAACTGATATTTTTACCATAGACCAGGGGTGTCAAACTCACATTGTCACAGCAGCAACAGACTGTTTTTTCCTTCGCTAAAAGGGGTGTGAAGCATCTGGTCTGCAGGCCAGGAGTTTGATAGCCCTGCCTTAGACAATCTTTGCTGTCTGAATACGTCAGTTAATTGAAAGGATGTTTGCTCACCATGGTTTTCTTTGAGAAACCATTGAATGCTTGGGACTGCTTTTTATTTTTTTAAGAAAAGAAACCAAACATTACTTTCCAATGTGTCACTGTAATTTTGTGTAAACTAATTACGCAAAAACTAATGCATTGTGGATGTTGTCATGCTTTTCAGTTCTTTCTGGATTATTTCACAATAAAAGGAATCCAGAAAGAAAAGGTTTTTTTAAAAAAAAATCACATTTGTGGGCTAGTAAGATAATTAGATTTCTGCAAGATGCCTTTTCTACCCACGTTCTCTAAGCTAGTCTTTTAACATCAAAACTACAATTTCCATAATCCGCCAGTCAGCATGGGAATGATAATCCCACGGAATTGAAGAGTGGTAGTTGAGAAATACTGGTCTGCAGGGTTAGACTTCCTGAAATGTTTACGGTAGATCCTCCCGCTCAGTGGTCAACCCATATAATATTTTAAGCAACAGTAATGGGTAATACAATAAATGATTGTAAATAGTAACCTAGGAGTTATTGCTTTTAAGTGATTGACTATTTAATTGATAGATGCCCTTGTTCTGACCTGAATGATTAGCAAGTAGTTTGGCACACAGCTTAAGGCAGTAACCTTAATTGTGACTGATTAATTTGGCTGAAATATGTTGCTAAGTCAATTCTGTGTTTCATTAAACTGACTGAAGTGCATCCAGCTATTAGAGGTGTTTGAAGGAAAGGCGAGTGACAGATGATATAGGAACACAAAACCCCTGCATTAAGCTATAAAAGAGCCATTAAGGAAACCTGTGCCAAAATTGAATTGTTCCAGAGAAATTTAACTTCCAAGCCTAATGCTAATTAATAGCTATATGTTTAATGGATGTCAGGAGTTAATTAGGAAAACCCCAATGACCTGTGGGGGAGTTTTAAATATTTTCTGTGTTGCTCCCACTTTTGGTATTGTTTCTGGGTTTAGAAAAGAAAAGAAATAAATTTTACGGTGGCACATTGATCTGTGAATGCTATCAGTTACATAGCCTTATGTCATGCTGCCTCCCCTCAATCAGAATTTACCCTAATGTTGAGCCATAAATATATTGAGCTCAACTCATGGTAAAAGGTCTGTGCAGGGTATGTCAGTGTGAAAGTGTGAAAAAAGCCCAGATAGAAACTATGACTATGCAGTCAAACCCTGACCCTCTTTTTATACATGTTGCAGATACAAACACGTGTAAGTCTGCGGAGAGGGGCGGCATACAAATCAAAATAATAAATAAATAATAAATAAATAAAAAGGGGGGGAGGGTTTTAATTGCACAGTTGTGACCGCCAGTTTTACTTTCTTGATATCTCCCCTCTTCATGGTGGATACCCCTATTCCTCGTGTCTTACAAAGATATAACCATGCAATTTCCTTGCTCCAATAGGGAAACGGATATCCATTATCTTTCTCTGGGCTCTTTTTCCTACTTCCTAGTTTTTATTTCTGAAATCAGCTTTATTTCAATAAACCATTAGAGGTGTGTAATCCTAGCGGCTAAAATGAAAAGCAGAAGTATTTAAACCCTAGTTTGCTTGATAGCGTATGATTGGATAAATGCGCTCTCAAAAGTTGCAAATCTTTATCTAATAACATATCAGATACAATGCTGCTTTCTCTTGGAGATTTGCTGTGTGGCAATTGAAGGGGCCTGTCTGTTCCAAGCGGCAGTGGTAGCCGCGCTCCTAGTAGAGTGAGCTGTGATTCGGTTCAGTAAAGGAGTGGAACTCGTCTTGTACGCTTCTGTGATGCAGGAACGGATCCATCTGCTGATTGTGGAAGAGAAGAGTCTGCTTCCGTAGATCTGTCAAGATTGGGCCTTGAATAAATCTGTCGTATAAAAGCAGACCAAGTTCCTGCTCGACAGATATCCTCAATTTGAAAGATTTCAACTTGGGGAAATGGATTTCCATTATCTTTCTCTGGGCTCTTTTTCCTACTTCCTAGTTTTTATTCAATTTGGTCACCACCAGAAGGAAGAAGCTTTTTTGAATCTTGCATCCCTGTGTTGTTTCCCAGTTCTGTAGAGCAGATTGATGGTTGGGGACAAGAGAGCAAGGAAAACTATAGCTGTGGAAGTGAACTTAGTTCTGTATTTTAAATAACGACAACACACACGTCTTCTGAGATTTCCATTCAAGACTTGTATTTGAATTGCACTTTTCCTTTTTTAAGAAAGTTGGGTTTTTTTATGTGAAACCATTTACCAGAAATTCTTTCTGGGAAGTGTAGAATAGGAAGGAATGAAGATAAACAAGACATTCTGGCTTTATAAAAGGGCAGAAGCTCCTAAATAGGGTTAATCTAAATTTGTATTTGTAGCCTTTTCAATTCCTTCACTTTAAATAAACTGTAATTCTTCTGTCTAAACTGGCCCTTGAAGAGGAAGTTTATTTGAACAATGGTGTCGTCACCTCTGTTTTCTTCTAATAATTCTTTATCCCACTCCCTCTCTTCTTACATAAGTGTGTATCTTGAACAGTATAAATATTGAACACCAAAATGGCTTGTCAGTCTATATTTTCAAAAATAAAAATCTTTGGCAAAGTTGGTAGGCATTTTGAGAACCGGCAAATTTCAGGCTTCAACACTTCTCAGGAAGTGAGTGAACAACTTTTAGGAGCTTTGATAAATATTTGTAGTGGAATCTTCCCCAGTTTGATGGGTCCCCTGCTCTGGATATTTGGGATTGCAGTTCAGAAGATCCTGCCCCAGTAGGGAATTCTATTAGACTAATAGGAAAATAATGGTTGTGATTTGGGGAACACTGGATAGTACATGGGTATCAAACTGGCAGCCCGTGGACCGGATGCATCCCATGCAGGCCACGCCCACTTCATCTGTGCAAAGGCAAAAAAATGTCACATGATATGATCGAGTTTGGCACCCATGAGTTAGTAGGAACCCATGAGTTAGTAGAAAATGACTTGCAACTGATTGCATGTGAAATTGTATGTGTATTAGATCAAGAAATAAAGGTTACCTTATTATGGAAAGGTCATTCCATTTATTTACTTTAGACCAGGGAATGCATGCCTAGAAACCTTTATAGTTATTACTGCCAACAGTATATGAAAATGATAATAAAGATTTAACATTTTTTTTTTTAAATCCTTATATAAAATTTTCTGAAAAGCTTCACTCTATATCTAGATATATTGCTGTAATATTGCTGGAGAGTCTTGGGTTCAGATCCTCTTCTCTAAGAAGCTTTCTCGGCGGGTTATGCTGATCTATTTCATGAGTTTGCAAGAATAAACATGTGCACCATTTTATTGGTGAACTCCTTGTACAAAAAACAGGCTATAAATATGGGGGATGGGGGATGCTCTTCATTATGCCTTGAATTAGGTAGCCTTTGTGCTTTAAGGCAGTTTTATATAGCCCATGCCCCCAGAGAGACCAACAAACAAAAGACTACACAACTAACTGTTTCAAAAGACAAAGATGAGCTTTGTATTGAATATATTGACAGAAGCACAAGTAATAATGGACAAGTTTCTTCACACCAAGAAGCACCAAGCCATAGATTAGCAACAGAGGCCATTCACAAGAATAATGATCGTAAAAGGTCATAAAGCTCATTTTTTTCTCTCTCTTTCTCCCTTTTGCTTATTTTAATAGTGCTGGGCCTAAAGGCGATAACATCTACGAATGGAGATCCACTATCCTAGGTCCCCCAGGTTCTGTATACGAAGGTGGTGTATTTTTTCTGGATATCACATTTTCATCTGATTATCCGTTCAAACCACCAAAGGTAAGGTTATGCAGTCTCTGTATCTTTGTATATATTTTCCATTGTCTTTCATTTTTATTCAGTAAAAGCAACAACTGGACGAAGCATTTCCAACATGGAGCATAGCACAGGATCCCCTAGCCAGCCGGGACTCTGTGAAGCCAAACAAAAGGGCCCACACTATCCTGCCTTCACATTGTTGCAGTATTCACTGGAGGCTTTCAGAGTTGGGCATTTTCTGAAAATTATTAGGACATCAGGAATTTCCATTCCAAACTCTGTTTTGCTGCTGTTATCGGTTGGACAGAAAAATAGGGTTTGGAGGGCATAATTTCCATTACTTCTGTATTGATGTGGAAAAACATTCCCAAAGATCATAAAGCAGTGGTTCTCAACCTGGGGGTCGGGACCCCTTTCGGGGTTGAAGGACTGTTTCACAGGGGTCACCTAAGACCATGGGAAAAGACAAATTTCCCTTGATGTTAGGAACTAAAGCTTATATTCTGGCGCCTTGGAATGTATTTTTACAATGTGACCAATCAGACGTTTACAGTGGGCGTGTCCCTCTGACCTTCCTGCCAATCAGCTTAAAGCTCTGCTGGGAGAATTGGTGCTTGACCTATGGTTGGGGGTCACCACAACATGAAGAACTGTATTAAGGGGTCGCGGCATTAGAAAGGTTGAGAACCACTGTCATAAAGTATCTTGCTTAATTGCCCTACTTTTATTCAACAAGTATAATGCCTCTTTGCTCAAAGTACCCAGATATAGCAGTAACATCAACTTGGTAATAATATTTTGGTATTTATATTTGGTACTAATACTTGGTAGTAGCGGTACAAGGTAACATTATATAACTGCTTTTTTGTAGGTACAAGTCACTTGGCTCCAGTCTTACATTAGATTATTATCCCCCTCAAGGACAGTTTGCTGGGAGGTATTTGCTGCGCTTGAAATGAGACCATTGAGAATAGGGAAGAAATAACCATTTCATCATTCTGATACGATCCTTCTTTTATTCTGATACTGCATTTCATTCACACACACACACAAAAAAAAAAAACCCTTCTTGTTTCTCCAAACTAGCATGATGCCAGAGAGAGAGGATAATTCTTGCAGCATTCTCTCTTGCTTATTTGCTAAAGTCTTTTGATAGCAGGATATGGTTGTTTTCAGAAGATAAACTTATCCACATCACCTGAAATCAGATTTATTTCAATAAACCATTAGAAGTGTGTAATCCTACTGGCTAAAATGAAAAGCAGAAGTATTTAAAGCCTAGTTTGCTTGATAGCCTATGATTGGATAAATGCGCTCTCAAAAGTTGCAAATCTTTATCTAATAACATATCAGATACAATGCTGCTTTAATTATCAAAGATTTCAACTTGTGGTCTGCTTCTATGATAAGCACTCATTTCCTAGTTGTTTCAAAGCCTACTGAAACATAAATGTACCCTATCCTTACCCAACAGCTGTTTACAATTCACCATTTAAATCTTGTACATGTGCTCTTTAGCAAAACATGGATTTTTCCTGACTTTAATCATATTGAAAGATGATCTTTATTATATTAAATATATACATGACTAACAGGTCGGCCAAGTCATATGCTATAGTGTATCTCAATGATGACATGATGCATTTCCTGGAGACTGTAGGATTTGCCATTTTCCTATTGGCTGGGAATGGAGGAGTTTTCACCACTTTTTTCTATTGGCCAGGGATTGGGTGGGGGGAATGACACTTTTTTTTAAAAGGTCAGGAAAGGATATGTTACTAGTCCATGCTAGCTGAAATATAAATCCAGAAACTGAAGAAGCTCAGTTACTTACATAGAATATTGATAAACAAGTACAACCACTACATACACATTTCCCCAAAAAGACAAAACTGGAAGCAGAGAGTTGTATAAAACATTAATATACAGTGTTTTTGTGGACTATAAGACACTGCAAACCATAAGACACACCAGGCCTTTGGGGAGGGAAGGTTCCCCCCCCCAAAAAAAATAGCCTCTGCCTCCCAACAATTTGCCTCCTTGCAGCAAACAGCCTGGTCAACATGGATTTTTCCTGACTTTAATCATATTGAAAGATGATCTTTATTATATTAAATATATACATGACTAACAGGTCGCCAAGTCATATGCTATAGTGTATCTCAATGATGACATGATGCATTTCCTGGAGACAACAGCCAATCAGCAACTGATTGGCTCTTGGATCAGCCTGCCAAGAATACTGAGGATCAGCTCTTTCAGGGTGCGGGGATCGCCGCCGCCTATGGTGCCCCGTTTTCGGCCTGTTCCAAACAGCGAGGATCACCTATTGCTGCCAAACAGAATACACTGAAGCCAAAAGGGGTGAACGGAGGCTGAAAATGGCGCACACGGAGGTGGCAATAGGTGGCAGCAATACCCACAGCCTGGAACAGCTGATTATTGGTATTACAAGAGGCGGATCCAACTGCCAATCAGCTGCTTGTGCTATATCACACTGTGCTGAAGCTGACCGGGCTGTTTGCTGTTGGGAGGCAAAGGCCGAAGGATGGGTGCCAGCAGGTGGGTGGGGCTTTGGCAACATTCGCTCTGTAAGACCCACAGACATTTCCATCCATTTGGGGGGGGGGTGCGTCTTATAGTCTAAAAAATTCAGAATTTAAACTTGGTATGTTTTTGGATAGTGGGAAAAGCAAATAAGAATCTTTGTTCCCACTTTATTTGGATCTTAAAGTGAGATAGTTTGTTTATTTGTTTGTTTGTTTGTTTATTTGATTTATATGCCGCCCCTCTCCAAGGATAGTCTCATTTCCCGTAGTCTCACTCTTTCCTTTTCAGCCTAAGAAATGCACCTGTATAAGTGAAGTTATGCCTGGAAAAAGGCCTGAAATCATTGGAAATTTAAGTAAAAGGGATATTAAATATGAAACAGTTGACCACATTTCATTAACACTTTGACTGAGGTTGAGTTCAAGTGCCCTGAGCACTTGATATATAAATATAAATATAAATGAGTTGAAGTGTCTTAAAATTGCCACATTGGGTGGAAAGTGTGGCATTTAGGAGTGACAGTGCAAGTAGAATCAGCAGTAGAATCAATTGTATTTTTTTTAAAGTGTGTAGACCCTTGTTTGGTTTTGTTTTAATCCTGCTTCCTGAAAAATACTTTAAAAAAAAAAAAAAAGTATGTCTGATCTATAGTAGCTCTTAACATTGTGAGAAGCATAAGCTACGATTTCCCATGCTTGCTCATATAATATAGAGGTTTAATGCCAGTATAAATATTTGTTTAAAGATTGCAGCTGTGCAGCAGATGTTTGTTGAAGAAGATTCTATTGAAAAAAATTATCGTATTTTTCGGAGTATAAGACACACTGGAGTATAAGATGCACCTTAGTTTTTGGGGAGGAAAATAGGGAAAAATCTGCTTACCAGGTATTCATCTGGCTAGCGTCCTTAGTCTGGTCAGCTTCAGCACATTATTTTATCCCCTGGTTAAGGGCTTAAAAAAACCTTTATTCTGAGAGAGTAACAATGAAAGAGTTTGCAAGCCAGTAAGAGCTGGGAACATCATTAGCACTGGGAAAGAAACAGTCGGAGCAAACAGAGTGAAGAACAATCTGCAAAGACTTAGGGCTTGGAAAACATTCTTCTTTGCAGAGATTTAACAATGAAGGAGCTTGCAAGTGGGTAAGAGCTGGGAACATCGTTAACACCTGGTTAGGGCTGTAAAGAAACATTCAGAGCAAGTAAAGCAATGGGGGGAAAACCTACAAAGACAGGGTTTGGAAAACATTCCTCACAGAGAGTAACAATGGAAAGAGCTTGCATGCTGGTAAGAGCTGAGAACATCTCAGAAAGTAAAGCAATAAAAAAACCCTACAAAGATAGGGTTTGGAGAACATTCTTGGCAGAGAGTAATAATGAAAGAGCTTGCAAGCCGGTAAAAGCTGGGAACATCGTTAGCGCCTGCTTAGGACTGGAAAGAAACTTACTCGGAGCAAGTTAGAGCAATGGAAAAAAAACCTGCAAAGACTTAGGGCTTGAAAAACATTCTTCACAGAGAGAAACAATGAAAGAGCCTGCAAGGTAAGAGCTGGGAAGATTGTTAGCAGCTAGTTAGGATGGAGGGGGGGGGGAGAGAGAGAGAAGAGCTACATTCAGAGTATAAGACGCACTCTAATTATCAACCTCTTTTAGGGAGGAAAAAGGTGCGTCTTTTTTTTTTTTTTTGACTTTTTAAACATTTTTATTATTTTATTTTTTAATGCACAATACAGAGACTAAAATCAAAAACAGATTATTATTTTTTTTTTGGAAAAAGGTGCGTCTTATACACCGAAAAATACGGTAGGTTCACCAAGTTAGTTAATATGTTGTACACCCACATTAGAAATCAAGAAACTAAGGCCCACTATTTTCTTTCTCTGTCTCTTCACTAGACTAACAAGTAATATATTCTAGATAGGAATTCTAGTTATGCCCCTAAACGTTGATTTCCTCTTTTTTTTTCTTAAAAAAAAAAGATGAAAAAAGGTGACGGGTAAGCCACATGAATTTCCAGAGTATTATCTCAATATGTATTTCCTGTCAATTTCACAAAGGCTTGCGAAATTTGGCATAAAGTTGTGAAAGGCTGAAATGCAGAGTCATCTTGGTCATGGCATTTCCCTCTTTCCCTGCCTGTAGGTTCCTTGAAACATCTGGGAATGGGGCAGGCCTAGAGATGCCCTGGAGCTGATTCTTTGTAGAGAAAGGATCCCCACCAGGGCTCAGTGGGTTCTCTTCTCTTCAGGGATTTATTCATGACACGAATGGAACATGACGCAAAACTGAGCACTCTGAGGATTCCACCCCAAACCACAGGATTTAATGGCAAAAATATTAGGGTGGAATGCTTCTCCCTTCTCCTCCCTTTCTCGCACATCATTTCAGTGCTTAATTTTTAGTTTATATTAGGGCAGATCCTGGCGTAATTTCTTTGATTTTTGAGTGCCACTATATCAGTGTTTCCAGATTCAGCATTCTCACTTAAAAATGAGTGCACACTAAGCTAAATCATATAATAATAATAATAACTTAATAATAATAATTTATTGGATTTGTATGCCGCCCCTCTCCGCAGACTCGGGGTGGCTAACAACAATAATAAACACAACATGTACAATCCAATAATAAAAACAACTAAAAACGCCTATTATAAAACCAAACATACACACAAACATACCATGCATAACTTGTAATGGCCTAGGGGGAAGGGCTATCTCAACTCCCCCATGCCTGGCGGTATAAATGAGTCTTGAATAGTTTACGAAAGACAGGGAGGGTGGGGGCAGTTCTAATCTTCGGGGGGAGTTGGTTCCAGTGGGCCGGGGCCGCCACAGAGAAGTCTCTTCCCCTGGGGCCCGCCAAACGACATTGTTTAGTTGACGGGACCCGGAGAAGGCCAACTCTGTGGGACCTTATCGGTCGCTGGGATTCGTGCGGTAGCAGGCGGTTCCGGAGGTAATCTGGTCCATTGCCATGTAGGGCTTTAAAGGTCATGACCAACACTTTGAATTGTGACTGGAAACTGATCGGCAGCCAATGCAAGCCACGGAGTGTTGAAGAAACGTGGGCGAATCTTGGAAGCCCCACGATGGCTCTCACGGCTGCGTTCCGCATGATCTGAAGTTTAGCTAAGGGGAAGGGGTCTGTTCCAAGTTTTATTTTCCTATAGCTCAGAACTATATTTCTCAAAACTACCAAATTATATGGTTCAAAACATAAGGGTAACCAATTTCATCCATACATATTCTACAGAAACATCCGTTCCTAGTTAACAGAGCCAGCCTTAATAGATTTAGGCCTTACTGCCTACTGTCACTTACCAGAGAAGGCTTCTCCCACCCACTCACCCCCATAAAGTTAAATTAAATGGAATTGTCAGCGATTGAACTCAATGTGGTATATGTAGAGCAGGGGTGTCAAGCTCAAGGCCCGGCCCACGGGATGCTTAGATGTGGCCTGTGGGGCTGCCCTAGGAGCAGCAAATGACCGGCCTGCAGTGCCTCTGCCAAAAAAGTTCGGGAGGGCTGCGTGAAACCCTTCTGAACCCCCTTTTCGGCTATGACGGCCTCCTGCAGCCGTCTTCCAGCAAAAAGGGAACTCAGGAGGACCGCACGCCCCTGATATGTGACGTCGAGCTGGTCACGCACACTCTGGTCATGCTCACCCGTCCCCCTGAGGTAAAACACAGTCCTGATGTGGCCCTCAATGAAATTGAGTTTGACACCCCTGATGTAGACAATACAGACCAGACAGAGACTTTGAATAAGTAGTCTACTTGTCATCCCCATCCTGTCCTTTGTGTGTATGTATATGATGGATGCATTATTTGGAACCTGATACTACTTTTGTGAGTGTTGGTAACCTCAGGAATGCAGCCTGAGTGAGATTTCTTTTTTCTGTGGAGGCTGATACCTTTTGAAGATTGCTTTTGCAATATTCAAAATATACTGACATGCTCCATGACCCATACTCCTACAGTGTTGGAAAACTCTTTTTTAAAAATTTTTTATTTTTTCATTAAAAATTTTTTTTATTAATTTTTAACAAATTTATATTACACACAACATAAAACAGTGCATAGTGAAATGTGCCCACCACCCAGACACACACACATTCCCCACCACCAAATCGGGAGTGTTTCTTGTATAGTCCAGTAAATGCAAATAGTTGGAGAGGATCCAAGGATGATCTTGTTTATAGAAGCGGTCAGGTTACCTATAGATGAATCAAGACCAAGAGCTCCAAGGTTAATTGATGGGAATCATGACATCTAAATCCCGATGGCGCCCATGTTGGAAAGGAGCTTTGTTCTCCAAACTGATGCGTCTTCAGATTTCTCAAAGTAGCCTCATCTAGTCTGGGCACCATAACTTGTGAAAAGACCTGCAGAGCCTCACTTTGAATCTCACCTTCACCTGTTTTAAAATGAAAGCTGGGTATCTACATACAGTTTTCCACATTACACACAGAAATGGTCCATAGGCTTCTTTAAACTGTGGCAGTGGAATTATGGTGACGTCCTGATACAAACTCTGCCCTTTTGTACTTGCATTCCGACTTGGTATGCAAGTACACAAGTCTTGGGACTCACAACGTCGCTTGTCCGCCCCAAGGAAACCAATGAAACTGCTATTTCTCAAGGGCACGCAAATGTTTGTATGTGTCGGCTGTTTGTTTGTTTTTAAAGCAATAAAAATGCTGGAGGCCTGTCAAAACAAAACAAAACAAAAACCCACAATAAAGCTTTTAGCTTTGAGACATACAATATATAACAGTTGTGAATAAGGCAGCTGCTTACAAAAGAAGGGAGGAGAGACCTCTTTTCAGATGAGGCATAAACAAACATCATAAACAAACATTTTTCCACCCCCAAAAATGAAAGGTCTCAACAGAAAAAAATTCTCACCAAGCGAGAATCATTCAAGACAGGTTTCAAAAGGCTAGCAACAAACTATGCCTGAAAAAGCATGTAATGATCCCTTTCTCTCTCTCCCCCCTCCTCCCTCTTTCGTCCCCCCTTCTGTTGTTCTTCTACCTGTAGGTTACTTTCCGTACTAGAATCTATCACTGCAACATCAACAGTCAGGGAGTCATCTGTCTGGATATCCTGAAAGACAACTGGAGTCCTGCTTTGACTATTTCAAAGGTTTTGCTGTCTATTTGCTCCCTCTTGACAGACTGCAATCCTGGTAAGACAATCCTTGTTTTTCATTTTTTCCCCACAACCTCCCCGATTTAATAAAAATAAGCATTATTAATTCTGCAACAAGCACAGCCATAGGAGGCCTCTTCCCTCCCTTTGGTCAACAACAACAACAAAATGCTTATTTTTGCCACTAAAACAAACTGCTACCACTTGGTTTTCATTCATTTAGTATATACAGATATATATCATCTCTCAATTGCAACTTTGGGCAGCGCACATAGGGCTAGAAGCGCATGGAACAAAACATAATCAAAATTAGAAAAATAATGGCAGGCAAAGTCAAATGGGGCTTTGATCATAAGAACTTGCAATGATGGGTTCAGCTAATCTCCAAACCCCATGCCCAGCGGGGAACACCCAAGTCTTTGCTGTCCAGGGAATTCTGGGAGTTGAAGTCCGCCAGGCTTACAGTTGCCATGTTGAAGACCCTTGGTCTCAAAAGCCCTCCATGATATAAGGGCTAGTTATTTAAGGGATTATATTTTTACATTAATTTCTAGTAATCCTATAAAACAGGGGGGTCAAATTGGCGGTCAAACTATGCTATTTATCTTCCAGCTAAATGTCATTTTCACTTGGAGTTTTAAGGGTTTATTAACAACTCGGGATCTGTTTCAGATCCTGAAACAAACCCCCCAAAATAAAAATGCCTGTTCAGTACACCATGGGCTGGATGTGTCACGCACATGCCACACCAACCCCAGCTCCGCAAAGGCAAAAGAAAATAAATTGTGATGCATCATGCAATGCGATCAAGTTTGACACCTGTGCTATAAGATATGCGAAAAGAAGCATTCTTTGAGTCCACTCTGTTAAACCATTTATTCTGATAGGATGGAGAAGGCATGTCTTCCCTTTCACACCACCTGTTCCACCAGAACAGTTCAACCCTGCTCACCTATAAACTAGCCTTGAAGACCTTTTTTTTAAAAAAAGAAATCCATGTTCTGCCTTAGACGTTTGAATGAGACAGTGTTGAATGTTTATCGATTTCCGTTTTACTTTTTCTAAGAAAAAGTAACTTTGTTTTTTTGTTTGTGTTTTTAATTTGTATCCTATCCAGATTTGTGGGGCGGGCGGCCTTATTTATTTGAATTGTTAATTATGAAACCATAAGTGGTACTGGTGTTGAGTGCTTTCCCCTGTCTTAACTGGCAAATATGTGAAATGAATTGTTGAAACTTTGCTCCTTACTTCACTTATCTGGGCATGACTGCTAATGTGTCCTCCCTCCCTCTCTCTCTCTCTCTCTCTCTCTCTCTCTCTCTCCCTCTCTTTCCTTCTCTCTCTTTTCTCCTGTTGTCCCTTGCTGAATTCTTGCAGCTGATCCTCTGGTGGGAAGCATAGCCACTCAGTACCTGACCAACAGAGCAGAACATGACAGGATAGCCAGACAGTGGACCAAGAGATACGCAACATAAGTGATGTTGACTACTTGGCGCAATGTGAAGGTGCGGGGATGCAGCTTTGCAGTGTGCAACCAAACTTTATAGCCTTTACAATACGGACTTCTGTGTATATGTTATACTGATTCTACTCTCTGCTTTTATCCTTTTGAAGATTGGAATACTGCTTTCTCTCCCTCCTCCCCTTCCCCAAAAGGTAAAATGCTGTCAAGAGTAGAACTTTGTAGCTGTAGATTAGTTATGTTTAAAATGCCTACTTGCAAGTCTTGCTTCTTTGGGATATCAAAATGTATTTTGTGATGTAACTAAGGATACTGTTCCTGAAGTCAACCAAATATAATAGTGCATTTTAGCCTAATTCATTATCTGTATGAAGTTATTAAAGGTAGCTGTAGATTACTAGGAATTACGTCATTTGTATTAAGCCCAAATCTATTTCCGATATGTGGTACATGCTGTTGTGGAAAAAAATGTTTAAGACTTTTACCTTTGTCAGTTTGTAATGAAAAGGATTTCTTTTATCCTTGTCCCCTCTCATCGCCACCCACCTTGTAGCTCAGAGAGCATCCAGTGTATCATCTCAAACACAATAAACATGTTCCCCAAGGAAGAGCTTCTCTGTTTTCATATTTGAAATTCAAACAGCCAGTAGGACTGTTTATATACAGATCCTTGTGGAAAACTAACATAAGGCAAGAAGAAGGCCCTACTCCAAAGACCCTGGAACATTACGAGACTTGTAGTTTTGCCTCTACCAGAGTTTCTTAGGGCAGACCTACACCGTGCTAAACCTTACATTTATTGCCCTAGGCGTGTACCAACAGATGAGCTAGAACCAGTAGTAAAACTTTAAAAGGAGGTTACCTTCCATGACTATTTCTCCTCTCCCTTGCTGCCTTGAAATACTAACCAGTATGGTAGTGATAGTAGGATCGTCATCACTCCTGTAAAATTCATGTTATAGCATCCATCACATGAACATTCGTTCTCAGACAGAAAGGACAGAGGAATGTTTCCATTAATTCTGTAGAATGTTAAAAGTTCAAGGATGTGATGAGGGCAAAGCAAAATTAGGACCAAGCAAGAAACACAGTTGACCCCATCCTTCCTCACTTCGTTCCTGGTTAGTCACCCAACCACAATGTTCAATGTTCAGTTTGGGGAGAGGAATACAGTTCTCCATAGTGGGTGGAACTATCATCCAAGATGGGTTGACCTTGTCCAATCAGATCTTCCAACTTTTTGACTTTCAAAATCATGAGTCCATCTATTCCCCTATCATCTGGGAATGAAGAGAGCTCGATTAGGGAGAGGAATACAGTTTCCTTTAGGACTACAGTGATAATAGGCAAGATTAAGTCACTAGTCCTGCAGTCTCTTCTGCAGGACTAGTGACCCAATATTTATTTGTCAATCGAAAAACATAAAATACAATTTGGGCAACAAGTTTAGAGAGACTCACGTTTTTCCTTGACGGAGGAATAGTATTGTTGAGCTGCACTTGATGCCTAACTGTTCTCCACTGCAGTACAAAAAGCTTTGGCACAGTGGGCAAAAAGTGTGGACCACAATTTTCCAAGCATAGCAACCTGTTGACTTGTAACAACCTGACAAAGCTGTCCAGCTCCCAATTTGCTTGAAACAAACTTTTCTGCACTTCTCCCTCTGATCAGAACCCGAAGATGTTAAGAACTGTGATACTGTGCAATTCTCTCTGTTGGATACCAAGGAGCTGATAGAAACATGACAAGTTGATTCTTAGTCAGTTGATTCTTGACCAGTGAGTGTATACCTGATAAGGACATTGTGAGTATAGTTGATGGCAGGCAGGGGAATTTTTCTCCAGGATGAAGGAGCAAATTTTATTGGATTTCACATAACCTCCCACCTTCTTCTATAATTTACCATAAACAGGGTCATCTTTATCATTCCAAAATTTTGAGGATTTTGGATCTTGCCAATCTTTTCTAATTTGTAGAAGATGTCCAGTGCTTTAGAGGTAGGCTTCTGAATTATGGTATAAACCTGTTTCCAAAGCAGTACAGCTACATGATTTGCTTATTCACTTCTCTGTGTGTCATAAACAGTGTCATGAAATTTCAAAAGAGCGTGTTTTTTTTCTCAACGGGGCCAGCAGAATATAAATCAATATTGACTCTATAAAGTAAGGAGGTTTTTCAAAAGAAAATCACTATCTCTCAACATAAGATGCAATGTAGGCCTTTCTCCATATCTTTCCATGTGAACTGAATGGGATCTCCAAAAAGTCATGCATAATGTTGATTTCTGAGTGAGGGTTTCACACCGTATCATTTCCAGATGGATAGATAGACTGCATACTTTCCACTTAAGAAAGCTTGATGAAACATGGCATTTACAGTGAGGTTTTCATCACAATCGGCTCACCGCCAGGGTTGATACACTGTTCTACCCAACAACATACGGTTGTGCGCATCACGTGGATAGCATAGTCCTCAGCACATGTTAAATATTAGTATTCCTTTTCCCATTCCGTGACCATCGTAGGCCTTTATTTATGTAGTCAAATCACCCAACAGTGCAAGCCAGTCATCCAGAAAGATGATTTGTGTTTATGTGACAGATACGACTTACTATTTATGTTTCAGGCTTCTAGGTTCATACTCAACAAAACTATTGTGCATTTGGAGGGGGGGGGGAAGGTAATTTGTTGAAGCACTTCTATCAAGCAGTAATGTACTTTTTGTATATTTCTGGCTAGAGTTAAATATTGTTTATTATGCAGAATGTTAACAAATTGTAGAGGCTTCAAGGTGTGTGAGGCTCACCTGTAAGACCTATGGCCTCAGAATATGACATCTAGAGCAATATTATTTGAGACATACCTGCATCCACTGCAATACAGCTCAGACGACAAACTATCCTATTTAACTTCCAGCTGAATGTCATTTTCACTTGGAGTTTTAAAGGTTTATTAATAACTCGGGACCTATTTCAGATCCTGAAACAAACTCCCCAAATAAAATGCCTGTTCAGTACACCAATCTCCTTAGCAGGCAATTGATAAAGGCAATCTGTTTAACCTATACATTGTTTGGTATTATAGGCTAATACAGAGGTGTCAAAAGTATTTTGGGGCTGTTCTGCCACAAGTTTTAGAAAGAGGCTACTCTTATCCTCTGCCCCATTCCTAAAACAGCTTCTTTCACCAGCAATTCCAACAAAACATTTTAACCTTGCGTTATCAACATTCTTGATTCCTGGGGGCCTTTGTGTGAGAAAAGTGTTTACTCAAGATTCGCAATTGATTTCTACAACATAAACTCAACTCATCTTTAGCATTTCTTCTATGAGAATAATTCCTACAGCTAATCTTGTAAGGAGAGAAGAAGGTATTCATGGAAAAAATATTAGGGTATCATATATCGGGCATCTTTGTTAGTCATCTTCCATTAATTTCACAATTCCCACTGAAATGAGTGAAGTTTATGAGGCATATGAATTTGGTACATTTGTCTTATAAATTAGGGCAAGAATGTATGACCTGTTACCTGGCAAGTAGACCCCAAGGACAGACTTCAAATATCTTGCTAGTTCCTAGTGAAAAGATAAAAATACATTGATATATTGTGTAGCCCATAAATTTACAAAAAGTGGCAAAAGTATATTTCACATTATATTAGGTATGGGCCCTGCAAAGCTTTCAAATATTTATATCATAATATATAGTATAATTAACACCATGTCTCATTTTTTTAATGCACTCAACTTTCAGACTGCAGAAAATTTGAAATATAAATGGGATGCCTTATCAATATTGCCCCTGTTAACTTTCTTTACTAAGATTATATGGTTATTTCTAAAATTTCCTTCCTGTCATCAGTTTGTCAACACCTTGTTCCTTCTTCATGTTGCTTTTTTTGTCTGTAAATTTTATATTTTCTGAAGTAAGAAGTTTGGGGGGAATTGGGTTGTGTACACATTTAAACTTAAGAACTTAATTTTGTTTCTCAGCTTTTCTCTGCTTACACCAAGCAGTAGAAAGAAATTTGTATTGTTGAATAAACCAATTAGTTGTTAAATGAGAATGTGTGCCTTTTCTCTGTTTATTTGTTTGTTTGTTTGTTTGTTTGTTTTAAACTACTTTCAGCTATTCTTATCTCTTTAAGGCCCATTCTGCTATAAGTGGCAATGTCCTACTTATATAAAATGCTTTTTCTATCACATCAGGTAGTCTCCAGGAGACTTTGGAGGTTGCCCAAAATGTTCTGTGGGTTTCAGGATTTCTTATTTGTTTCAACCAATTTTCACCAAGAATTCAAAAGTCTGAACACATAATCAACAGTGGCCCAGGCTGAAAAATATAAGTAGGGTTAGAGTTGGTCAGGAATTCAGTAGCAAGCCAACAAGAAATTCTTAAGATACTACATTAAGAGGCTAAAAAATATCCCAGAAAAAAGTCAATGGTAAACAACTTCTATATTATACCCCCCCCCCAAAAAAATGATGACAGTATTGTCCTCATTTTCTCCAAATTGTTACATAACACTTGAGTTTGGGACATCATGTCTCTACAAAGAGCTTTGGGCAAGGCAAACTCCGTCCCTCATATCCATGAATGTTTCTTGGAAATCTATTACATCAGAGTTTTAATTTTGATTCTTATAATATGCATTCATAGTTTCCTACAAAACTAATAATAAATTGGAAGAGTTTAGTCTGAAGGCATTGCCATTAGAGAATGATGTGATGCTGAGAACTATGTTCAATTTGAGGTGTAGCAGAATATACCCTAATCTTTTCAACCGAACCATTTTGAATGTTGCTTGAATACAAACTGGGTAGCGGTAACCAATTTCAATATCATTTCTATGTCACAGACACCCACTCCTAGTAGACAATTGTCCTATGGGCACTAGACGAATGGTATTTGATGAAGGGAAGAATTCCCAACTTTTGCTTCCAATTAATCAAATATTTATCACAGCTGTAGATCAGCTATATAACTGCATAACAATAACCCTTAAAATGCAACATATTGTTGTGGCCTGCAAGCAGCCCGTGCAGCTAGTAGCTGATTCTGGCAACAAAGGCTGATGTGATGCACAAGTGGCCTGTGCAGCTGGCACCCAAGTCGGACAGCAAAGAGGCTGGAGAGGACTCGGCACCGGAGGTGGACTGCCAGGGCCTTCAAAACCCCAGAAGCTCCCATCAGTAATGAAAAAGAAGAGGAGCAGCCTATTCTCAATGCATGGGCATGCAGAGCTGCCAAAAGGCAGGAATGGTTCCTCAGGAGGAGGTCTCCTCAGAAGCAAGTTTTGGGGCTAATTGGCCACTCCCCTAACCTATTTAAGGATTAATGAAGAAGTCAATTTGCAGGAAACAACTACATTCATATTCCTTCGTGTCTTGACTCCAGAAATGTCTGATCGGCTCTTGTTCAATCTCTTGGCATTCTTCCTGCAAATTGCTTCTGGGCATTTTGCCAACCACTGTAAGATTGCTGTTCTCTATAAGACTGCTTACTCAGAATTGAGTTATTATTTCATTGACTTGTGATGGCTGTTAATGAAGTTGAATTAACAGCCGATGTTCAGAAAAGACACCTTTAAACTGTATTTGTGTTTGATGACTACTAAAAAAAATCATTAGTAGTCCTTAATTAGTAACCTAAGGTTTGTACAGATTTTGTGTGTGCTGCGTTCTTTGTGGTCCATAGCTGGAGCAGAACACATATATAAAATGAAACTAATAGGGAAAAAAATTAAAAATAGAAACAAAAATGGAACGTACTCAGATATTGTGCGCCACTGTCCCTACACTTGTGTCAGTGTTCCAAATAATGTATCCAAGAACCGCAGAACTCCGAGGCAGGTAGATTCCTTAAATAACATGGTTATTGGTACATCATATCGGCACAGCCAGTGAAAACCAAGTTTTAGCCTAATTAAAAAAACCTAATAGTTCCCTCCCCAAATGTCACTGGTCACATTGTGCAATGTAAGTAGCTGGCAGGCTGCTTGGTCACTCCTCTTTTCCTTCAACTGCCACCTGTTGGGGTGACCTTGGTTCCCATAAGAAAACTTTGTTTTTGCTGTTAGCCAAACTATCTACTCTCCCTCCCTTCCCCCACTTCATAGTTTGTGTCAACTATGATGCAGAAAAAGATGGCTTCAAACAAGTTCGCTTCAGAGTTGATAACTTGGTTGTGTTCACACTATGATTCCCTGCAACCTAGGGAAGTTGTAAAGGGAAACAGTCTACACGAACTGATACCTCTACCTGGTGAGAATTTGCAGAGTTGCAATGTGTGTGGTATCAACAGCCTTTTCTTGAGTAGTCAGGGCACATGAAACAAAGTTGTCACATCACAGCCTTCATTTAAAGTGGGAGGAAGAAATAACCTTGAGAGACAGGAAGAAGGCAACAGATAAACCTGAATCAGGGACAAAGTTGTAACCTGAGAATATCTCTGGTACGCATGAAGATAAAGGAAAAGAGGGGAGAAGTACATTCAGATCTGCAAGATTCTGTTGTAGCTTTGCAATAAAGGTCATATTAACTTGTATGCCTAGACTGATCTGCTTTGAAGAGCCGACACTGCCAAATATTACCAGAAAAACATATTGCTCCATAAACCAAAATTTCTAGGCTTATCAATAAGAGGAGAAAGCCCATCTGAGCCGCGGTGGTGCAGTGGTTAGAGTACAGTGCTGCAAGCTGCTACTTCTGATCACCGGCTGCCAGCAGTTTGGCAGATCGTATCTCAGTAGGCTCAAGGTTGACTCAGCCTTCCATCCTTCCAAGGCCGGTAAAATGAGGACCCAGATTGTTGGGGGCAATATGCTTACTCTCTGTAAACTACTTAGAGAAGACTGTAAAGCACTGGGAAGCGGTATATAAGTCTAAATGCTATTGCTAATGTTATTTACCGCAGGTTAAAAACAAGCAAACAAACAAAATTTCCAGATTATTTCTGGATGGCACACTGAAGACTTTTTTGGCCTCATGAGATATCTACATACATTCCTGCTATATAAAAGCAAACCTTGGATAGTGATATACAGTCGTAAATCCAGTACCTAAAGGTATACCAGAAGGAAGAAGGAAGTTATATGCAAAGCAGCAATAATTTCAATATTGGGAAGCTTAATAGCTACTATGGGAGCCTTACTGCTGAAAGAAAAGACACAGATAGTTAAAACAAACACGATCAAAGTGATTTAAATTTTACTGTATTAATATTTAATTCAACTCCACATTAAATATTACAATTGCGTATCACAATTCTTCCTATGAGTTTGCACTCCACTGCCCAAATGCTGGGAGATTATCTACAGAGCAATGGGATATTATTAACTCATCTTATTTCACAGATTCTGGGAAACATTTTTATTGAGAGTTGAAAACGGGAACAGTGCTAGGACAATACGTCCTTGCAGGTTCTGTAGCCTTGTGTATTAAGATTAAAAAAATATTTGACCTAGCATATTATTATTATGACTAGTTGCATAGTCAGCCAGATGTTCAGACTGTGTATGGCATTTTTATCCGGCTATCAAGTCCCAAGGACCTGTAATGGGAAGATGATCTGATTTCATGGTGTTGGTGTTAAAGATTGTCACAGAATGCAAGTTTGCTTCAAGTAAAGGTGCATTTTTGCTATTAACTGATGGTGATGCAGAAGGTATGAGGAGACCCATTCTTCCTCCCCCCAAATATCTGGAAAAATATCTGCCTCCCAAAAACATCCTGACATTAATAGCCAGATGGCCAATGGTCTGTTTCTGGCCAGCCCCCACAGGCCTCATCTTAACACAGTAATCTTGCCTTTTAAAACATAGAAACATAGAAACATAGAAACATAGAAACATAGAAGTCTGACGGCAGAAAAAGACCTCATGGTCCATCTAGTCTGCCCTTATACTATTTTCTGTTATTTTATCTTAGGATGGATATATGTTTATCCCAGGCATGTTTAAATTCAGTTACTGTGGATTTATCTACCACATCTGCTGGAAGTTTGTTCCAAGGATCTACTACTCTTTCAGTAAAATAATATTTTCTCATGTTGCTTTTGATCTTACCCCCAACTAACTTCAGATTGTGTCCCCTAAAAAAATCCCAACAACCTATTTATATACATACAATATTGATCCGAATCTCCCAATATTCAACAGATGCAACTTACAAAATGGCTGCCAAACCTGAAGCAGGGCTCAGTAACCTTTCATTAGTCAGACATCCATCCACCCCACCCCACCCTATCCTTCAGACAATGTATTTTTTTTCCAGATATGTCCTGGACTTCAACTCCCAGAATCCTCCAGTTGGCAGTGCTGTACTCTTGGTACCTTGAAATCATAAAGGAGTATTCTTGTCAGGGCATTCTCTAAGACTTTGTTGTCGTCCCCCCCCCTTTTTCCCCTTTTTTAAAACAAGTTATTTATTTATTTGTTTGTTTGTTGATTTGATTTGATTTGATTTGATTTGTATGCCGCCCCTCTCCGCAGACTCATTAAGTTAGCGATGACAATAAGAACAACTGAGTTGGAGGGGATCTTGGAGGTCTTCTAGTCCAACCCCCTGCTTAGGCAAGAAACCCTACACTATTTCAGAAAAAATTTTATCCAACATCTTTTTTTTAAACTTCCAGTGTTGGAGCATTCACAACTTCAGGAGGCAAGCTGTTTCACTGATTAATTGTTCTAACTGTCAGGAAATTTCTCCTTAGTTCCAAGTTACTTCTCTCCTTGTTTAGTTTCCATCCATTGCTTCTTGTCCTACCCTCAGGTGCTTTGGAGAATAGCCTGACTCTCTCTTCTTTGAGGCAGCCCCTGAGATATTGGAACATTGCTATCATGTCTCCCCTGGTCCTTCTTTTCATTAAACTAGCTTTCTGCAAAGTTATAGACTCCCCTAAGCAGTCAGAAAACACTTATTGCTATAAGACCTAGTTTTACTTCTGATAGGCAAAGGATGCTTTGATGACTGTGGTTGTGTCAGCATCTGCTCTCCATCCGGGCTTCACAAGAACAACAATGCGAATTTTTAAAGGAATTTAAATTTAGACAATCTAGACTCTAGACCAGTGATGGCGAACCTTTTCCCCCTCAGGTGCCAAAATATCATGCACGCGTGCAATCACACATGCGTGAGTGGCCACACCCATAATTCAGTGCCTGGGGAGGGTGAAAAAAGTTTCCCTCACTCCCCAGAGGCCCTCTGGAGATCGGAAACGGATTGTTTCCCAACTTCTGGTGGGTCCAGTAGGCCGTGTTTCACCCTCCCCAGGCTCCAAAGTCTTCCCTGGTGCCAGGGAAGGTTAAGGAAGTCCTCCCCCATCCACCCCCGAGGCTCTCTGGAAGCCAAAAACGCCCTCCCAGAGCTTCTGTGCAAGCCAAAATTCAGCTGGCCGGGGAATTCTGGGAGTTGAAGTCCAGATATCTTCAAGTTGCCAATGTTGGGAAACACTGCTCTAGATTCTTTTAAAAACCTCTCCAGTGATGGTGCACCCACAATTTCTGGAGGCGAGCTGTTCCACTGCTTAATTGTCCTCACTGTTTCTCCTTCATTCCAGGTTGCTTCTCTCTTTTGATTAGTTTCCAGACATTATTTCTTGTCCTGCCAAAGCTATTTCGGTTTCTGTCAAAAGCCAGGTCACTTTTAAAAGTTTCTCTTCTCAACAGTTGATCTGTGAATTTCTGCCTTTTACACCTTTTCCAAACAATTGTACACTGAGGCCAGAGGGGGAAATGTTTGAAAAAAGCCAATTAGATAGCCACTAGATGTCAGTATAACCATGTTTTGCACAACACCCAGGAAAGTACAGTGGTACCTCGAGATACGAGTTTAATTCGTTCCGGACCTGGGCTCTTAAGTCGAGCAGCTCTTATCTCGAACGACTTTTCCCCATAGGAATTAATGTAAATAATTTTAATTGGTTCCAGCCCTCAAAAAACTCACAAAGTTAGTCTAAATTATGCAGAAAGACATGTTTTTAATGAAGAAATGTACATGTACATATAAATGAATAATGAAGTTTCTTTCACTTAACTTGTAAACTTTCTTAAACTTTTAAATTTACATATGTTCAACTTCTCTGCCACCCAATCCTGTAGGACAGAGGTCCCCAACCCTTTTTGCACCAGGGACCGGCTTTAAGCGATCAAGAGAGGAATGGGTGAATGAATGGACGGAGGGTGGGAAGGAAGGAAGGAAAGAGGGAAGGGACAGGAACAGAGGAAGGAAGCAAGGAAACTTATGAAAGGGGAGAGTAAGAGAGGAATGAGTGAAGGGAGGGAGGGAGGGAAGAAGGTGGGAAGGAGAAAGAAAAGAAGAAATAGAGGAAGGGAAGGTAAAAGAGAGAAAGAAAAAGAGCAAGAAAGAAAGAAAGAAAGAAAGAAAGAAAGAAAGAGGGAAGGGACAGGAACAGAGGAAGGAAGCAAGGAAACTTATGAAAGGGGAGAGTAAGAGAGGAATGAGTGAAGGGAGGGAGGGAGGGAAGAAGGTGGGAAGGAGAAAGAAAAGAAGAAATAGAGGAAGGGAAGGTAAAAGAGAGAAAGAAAAAGAGCAAGAAAGAAAGCTGCAAGCACCCCCCCGAGCCCCCCAGGCCGGCTGCAACCTTTTAAAACACGCGCGCCGCTTCGCAGCTGTCTCCTGAAGCCGAACGCGGAAGTTAGCGTTTGGCTTCAGGAGACAGCTCCTTGGCGCTTGTATCTCGAATTTGGGCTTGTAAGTAGAACAAAAATATCTCTCCCCTCCCAGCTCTTATCTCGAGTTGCTCTTAAGTAGAGCAGCTCTTATGTCGGGGTTCCACTGTACCGGTATTTCAAATAAAGCACTGATTCCTTCAGAGGCCTTTTCCCCCAGTCAGCCTGTGTAGGTATATATATATATATATATATTCTGAGATTTTGGTTTTCTTTCAGGAAAAGTATGTGTTCTGTTTCACGCACAGTCCTGTGTGCGCAATCTCAGTTAGTGTTGGTGCAGGGAAAGAGAGGTAAATTGATAGAACATCAGACAGAGCATCATAAAGATGGGCTGTGAGGGGATGTATTATTTAATTTTATTATTTAATTTATTCTATTATTTTGGTTATGTCCTGAGAAGCTGGGAAGTTTTCACTCCAGTCCAACCAGGAACTCAAGCAGGTAAAATCTGATTGGCTCCTGAGTTAAAGGTAAGGTGACCAGATTTTAATATTGGTAAAGCGGGACACCATTGACCATTCTAACCTATTATTGTAGAAATTTCTGTCAGTTTTATATTCAAATAAAAATCAAGTTTAATCCCAGCTGATTACAGTGGTACCTCATCATACAAACTTAATTGGTTCCAGGAGGAGGTTGGTAAGGTGAAAAGTTCGTAAGATGAAATAATGTTTCCCATAGGAATCAATGTAAAAGCAAATAATGTGTGCAAATCCTTCAGGAAAATCCCAAACTTTAGAAGGGAGGCGAACAGAGGGTAGGGAGGAGCAGCTAAAGGGGGCAGGTGGAAGAAGCAAGGCTAGGCTAAAGGGTGAGTGGGAAGGAAGAAAGGCAAGGGGGCGCCCCTCCCTTTTCTTTCTTCAAAAGACACCATTTCAGTGCCTTTGCAAGCACGTTGTTCTCTGCAAAATCTTTCCTCCAAGCTGCCCCTCCCTTTTCTTTCTTAAAAAGACACCCTTTCAGTGCCTTTGCAAGCACGTTGTTCTCTGCAAAATCTTTCCTACTCCAAGCAGCCCCTCCCTTTCCTTTCTTCAAAAAAGGGGGGGAAAGAAACCCCTTCATCCCAGCAGCAGCTGCTTGGGTTCGTAAGGTAAAAATAGTTCGGAAGAAGAGGCAAAAAAATCTTAAACACCGGGTTCGTATCTTGAAAAGTTCGTTAGAAGAGGCGTTCGTAAAATGAGGTACCACTGTATTTTTAAAAATAATCTAAATTCAACTGACATGTCATCATGTATTGCAGAACACGCACACACACACGTTAAGTTGTTGACTCTAATTTCTCTATGATCATATCTCCAATATATATAGACAGTCCTTGTTTAGCGACTACATTTTTCACCAGCATCTCACTAGTTAAGTGAAGCATCAGTTTTACAATTTTGTGAGAATTGGTTGCAAAGTTACTATTTTGTCACCATTGTAACTCAAGTCACTAAATAAGGCAGTCATTAAATGAGGACTACCTTTACATGCATACATACATGTCCAATATTATATATACATAAGGGTAAAACTGAAATGCAGCTCCTGGGAAACAATTTTAATCAGATTTAGGAGAAATGTGTTTCTTTTGTGATGCACTGTAAGTAAACTTTCTATGATCTTACAGTATAAACAATTTAAATATGAAATAGGGGAAAATATTGTACAAGTAGTTCTTGTTTAGCAACTGCCTTGTATAGTGTTCTCTTACAATGGTGATGAAAAAATAAACAATCCTTGCATTTACACCTTTTGTAGGTCTGTAAACCAAAGGAAAGCTGAAGGAAGATTGTAAGCATGGAAGCAGTTTCACATAGCTTGACTCTGGGGTGAGTAAGAACAAGAATAAGTAATGCACAACACACACATACATCAGAGAAAAAGCTGTCAGCCACCTTGATATATAGTATTATTTGAAATCAAAAGCATGCACTCAAAACCGCTGTGTTATTCATTTTGTTGAAATAATAAAATGTCTAGGTATCAGGGGATTAGAGTTTTTCATGAAGGCTGAAACATGGGACAAATATACTCTTCTAGAGAAACAAGTGGCAAAGCTTTGAAAAATTTGGGCATGGATCATTTCATATTAGCTGGGAAAAATGGAATGAAAAGTTTTTCAAGGCATAACTGACAAAAATAGTTGATTTGTGCCTTAGAATCCTTCATATATCGACCAGTTTACAGAAGAGCTTTGCTTGCCATCATTGAATGAACTAAAATTCTCCTAGTTTAAACTCTCATTTCTTAGAGGAGCCAAGTCAACTTTTTCATTTCTTCTGACATGCCCAACCATCTTGGGGAGACAGTGAAAGCAAAAGAAAGCTAATGTGGTTGACAAATAAAAGAGACAGCAATGAAATCCTCATTCTTGGAGAAATATAGATAAGAGAGAAACTTAAAATAATTCCACCTTAATTCTATACGGTATAAAGCAGGGGTCAGCAACCCACGGCTCTGGAGCAGAATGTGGCTTTTTCATTCCTCTGCTGCCGCTCTGTCACTCAAAATATGCATCACAATTGCCAATGTGCGACACCCATTGATGTGCAATGTGAGACAGCCATCGGTCTCCAAATGCAATTCAAGGTGTTGGTGATCATCTTTAAAGTCCATAATGGCTCAGGGTCAGACTATTTACAGGACCGCCTCCTCCCTCATACCTCGCTGCGGCCAGTAAGGGCCCACAGAGTTGGCCTTCTCCAGGTCCCATCCACCAAACAATGTCAAATGGTGGGACCTTGGGGAAGAGCCTTCTCTGTGGGGGCTCTGACCCTTTGGAACCAACTGTCTCCAGAGATTTGCATTACCTTCACCCTACCAGCTACCAGTCTTCTGGAAATCGTTAAGACCTGGCTTTTCTGCCAGGCCTGGAATTAGGTTGATTGCAAGTATGTATGTTTTTATATTACTGTTATTATTGACTTTTATCATGAGATTTTAACTGTTTTTATTGTTGTTATATTTATTCTGATTGTTAGAGTCCATTTGGGGTGAGTGGCATATAAATATAATGAATGAATGAATGAATGAATGAATGAATGAATGAATGAATGAATGAATGAATGAATGAATTTATTAAGCCTTTCGACCCCCAGTAGGCCAACCATGGATAAATCCAAGAAAAGAAAAATTTTAGAAGAAAATAGAATCTTTAATTCAACTATATATACTAGTTTTGCAGCTGCTCGGGAAATAGTCAGGCACGGGAAGAGTTTTGTGGCTCCTGGTATTTTCTTTTCTGTGGGAAATAGGTCCAAATGGCTCTCTGAATGTTTAAGGTTGCTGACCCCAGGTATAAAGAAACAACAGAGAGAAACTGATAGGCTTTGAAGTTTCTGTTATTATATACCAGTGTTTTTCAACCAGTGTGCCGTGGCACACTAGTGTGCCGCGAGACATGGTCAGGTGTGCCGTGAAGCTCAGCAAGAGAGAGAAAGAAAGCAAGAGAGAGAGAGAGAAAGAGAGGCAGGGAAGGAGGGAGAGATAGAAAGAGAGCAAAAAAGAGAGGAAGGAAGGAAGAGAGAAAGAAAGAGGGATGGAGAGAGAGAGAGGAAGGAAGGGAGAGAAAGAGGGAGAGAAATAGAGCGAAAGGGAGGAAGAGAGAGAGAGAATTTTTTTGTCCAAACTTTTTTAGCCCCCCCTCCCCCTTGCTCAATGTGCCCCATAATTTTGTATATGTAAAAAATGTGCCGCAGCTCAAAAAAGTTGAAAATCACTGTTATATACCCTACAAAGCCTGTGGGGTGCTTAGATCTGGCCTGCGGGACCGCCCTGGAAATAGCAAAGGCCCACAGTGCCTCTGCCAGCAAAAACAGAGCTTGGGACAGCCGTGTGTAGCCCTCCTGAGCTTCGTTTTTAGCTGCAACAAACTGCTGCAACCCCCTGCCAGCAAAAATGGAGTTCCATTCTCACTGTCAGAGTGCTCAGACCACCACGGATGCCCCTGACATGAGTGGCATCTAGGTGGCCATGCCCACCCTGACCACACCCATCCAGTACCCTGAGGTCCAACACAACGCTGATGTGGTCCTCAAAGAAATCGGGTTTGCTCTTCAACAATAAAGAACAGTGCAGGGTCCGACTGACAACTTCTTATAACAAAGGGTGAAGCTGCCCAGAGTTGCCTTATCAACTGTATGGATTGTATATCAATTTAATAAATAAAATGAAATGAAATGAAATAAATGACGTGAAATGAAATGAAAAATAAAATAAAATAAAATACAGTAAAATAAAATAAAATAAAATACAGTAAAATAAAATAAAATAAAATAAATAATAAAATAAATAATAAAATAAAATAAAATAACATAAAATAAAATAAATAATAAAATAAAATAAAATAAAATAATAAAGAAGATGCATGCTCCCATACACAGCCATTTTCACTTCTTCAATACAACAGATATAAATACCCACCAACAGGAGATCTCACAGTTACTCACTGTTTTTCTACCAGTGTTAGACTGTTTCATAATAAGCAAATCATAGATATATATTCCTTGCCCATAGAAATGTACTTAACGGTATATTTCAGTGGTGGGTTTCTACCGGTTCGTCCCAGCAGAAGCTTCCCAATAGCGAACCAGTAGCGAAGCTAATTGAAATCCACTACTAATAAATTTATAGCATAAATTTGAAATAGACCTTTTTCTAAGCAGGTACCTGCAGCACAGACAGCATTCTTACTCATTCTTGGGTCTCAGAATGGCTCAATCTCATTTTCTGTGCATTCATATCTCATTCCCACTCATCTGTGTCTGTCACCTAACGAAATAACACCACCTCTGTGCATTGCACTAATTCAGAATCTTGTACAATTTCCCCCAAATTCATCTCTAGTTCTTCTGTTATGAGCACACTTCGGAGTATAACATGCATCTATTCCCAGCCTGTGGAGTCAAATTATTGTATGCTCCTACTACTACCTAGATGAGACCAGCTCATCTCTTCTGACATACACATTAACTTTCCTTTCATAATTTTAATTTACTTTAATTTCGCTTCCTATGTGACATGTTTGCAGTCTTCTACAGTACATGCAATGGCCACACAGTATATAAGTCCATAGATATTAGCTTTCATCACCTATTATCGATGACTGATCATGAATGAATGTTAGTTAAATGTTTATTTATTATGTGGGATGCAGCCTAGAAATCCAATTAAATAAATTATGGCTTTAGTCAATTGAAGCTGTCATATAGCACTTTTTAGTATTATAGACAAATATGATCATAGGAAATATTATTATTATTATTATTATTATTATTATTATTATTATTATTATTATTATTTATTAGATTTGTATGCTGCCCCTCTACATAGACTCGGGGCGGCTCACAACAACAATAAAACAATGTATAATAAATCTAATAATTTAAAATCACTAAAAACCCCTTATTAAAATACAAAAAAAATACACACAAACATACCATGAATAAACTGTATAGGCCCGGGGGAGGTGTCTCAATTCCCCCAAGCCTGATGGCAGAGGTGGGTTTTAAGAAGTTTACGAAAGGCAAGGAAGTTGGGGGCAATTCTAAATATACCACAATACAGTTAATCCAACCTGCACATAGTTCAACACTAAGCATGACTTAATAACATTAATAGCTCAGGATGCCTTCTTTAAAAACAAGTAATTCAATTTAGAATTGCTGCCAAGACGAGATCTTTGAAAATAAGAGCATCCGGACAGTGAAAATATTTTCTTAAATGTAGCAGAATTGGTCAAAATTGACCAATTTTGCCTAAGTAATACGCTGCCAGATCTGGATTTTGAAACTCTGATCTGCAATTCCTAATGTGCCTTTTTAGTGGAAACAGTTGTAATTTGAAAGATATTTCAAATTTCTTCATTTTGTTTTGATAATGACTCATTGGCAACCATAAATAAAGCACTGAGAATGACATGGAGTGGTTTTGGTATGATCTGTACATTTCCTTATTATTCTCCTTTTTCAGGGAGACCGTTAAGTTTGTTGAAGGCAGATGTTTGTGGTTGCATTTATATGTAAACTACTCACTTCCTGATATTAGGACTGGCCCTTGTAAAATACTCATATTTCAGTGGACCCAAAATGTAGCTTCATTCCCCAGGCAAATAACATTCATGGCAATAAAAAGATTTCATGTACATTTGCACATATATATATATGTGCATTTGTGAGTGCACATACATACATAAGCATGCATTATGCTTTAAGATGATAGCAGCTTTTAATTTTTCAGGGATTGAAAATCAGATTCTGTGGATTATGACCCATCCAAAGTGGTTAGGCATAACAAAAAAAAACTTGGTTTGTTCTTTTGAACTTTGCTGGTCAGAGGGAGAATGCAAGTTTTTAAAATCGGTCAATTTAGATAAAACACAGGGTATGTTTGAACCTCCAGAATTTTTTTTTTTAAAAAGAGTTGATTATGTTAAATCCTCAGATTAACGATACCGCCAAAATACCCAATTTTGGTAGCCCTTCACTTAAGATGGGTATATACCAGAGGAGGATGGTAGCAAACCGCTGGTGACATCACAGAACTGGTTGGTTTGGTGATGGTCTGTGGGTGCTTCCACCTTTAAAAAAAATGTTTTAAAAAATTGTTTAAAAAAAATAAAAATTGGGGTTTTTTCCTTCTGTGCATGCACAGAAGTCAGGTTTCCAGCACTGCGCGTGCGTTGCCATCTTGTTTTTGGCTTTCTTTTTCTTTTTTTTTGGCATTATGCATGCATAGGTGTGGCATGGAAGGAAGCGAGCCAGCAGCAAGGTAGGTTAGAACTTACATTTCATATAAATAAATGAGGAGTGTTGATACTTCTTAGATAGTATACAATAGAATTTAGGCATCTATTATCGACCAAGAAAAATTTGCCAGCTGTGGTTTATCTTTTGGGGCAATACTAAATGCATTTGGATATTCAGAATTAGAGTTTACATTACTTCCATTACGTTACAAACTTGTTTTCCTTGAAAGTTGCAAATTAACCATCTACAGCCCTAATCCCTGGGTTCCTCTTTTCAGAGATATTTCCTTACCAGATTCCTCGGGTTCTTCAACAGCTGTAGAGCTTTTAATGTACTGCCTTCATTTACAGAGAGAAGTCTGCTTTGAAAATAGCCCATGTCGAGGTTCGACTACTGTAATGCTCTCTACATGGGGCTACCTTTGAAAAGTGTTCGGAAACTTCAGATCGTGCAAAATGCAGCTGCGAGAGCAGTCATGGGCTTACCTAGGTATGCCCATGTTTCTCCATCACTCCGCAGTCTGCATTGGCTGCCGATCAGTTTCCGGTCACAATTCAAAGTGTTGGTTATGACCTTTAAAGCCCTTCATGGCACTGGACCAGAATATCTCCGAGACCGCCTCCTGCCGCACGAATCCCAGCGACCAATTAGGTCCCACAGAGTGGGCCTTCTCCGGGTCCCGTCAACTAAGCAATGTCGGTTGGCGGGCCCCAGGGGAAGAGCCTTCTCTGTGGCGGCACCGGCCCTCTGGAACCAACTCCCCCCGGAGATTAGAACTGCCCCTACTCTTCCTGCCTTCCGTAAACTTCTTAAAACCCACCTTTGCCGTCAGGCATGGGGGAATTGAAACATCTCCCCCTGGGCACGTTTAATTTATGCATGGTATGTCTGTGTGTGTGTCTGTTAGTATATGGGTTTTTTTAAATCTTTAAAATTTTAAATTGTTTGATTACTTATGATTTGTTTTTACATGTTGTGAGCCGCCCCGAGTCTTCGGAGAGGGGCGGCATACAAATCCAAGTAATAAATAAATAATAAAAATAAACATCCAGCCAAAAAAATCAGGCCAGGAAATGTTTTATGACGTTATTGCATTAGGTCATAAAACTTTACGATCATGTCGATGCCATAAAATGTTTTATAAAGCTTTGCTAAGTTTCAAGTCCTCAGGAGTTATGAATCCAATATTTTTTATGCATTCTGTAAATTAGCTTATGTGGCTACCTTAATTCAAAAATTGTTGTCCTACGATACATAATTTCATCCATTTAAAAGTTACAGGAATGAGAGCTTTAACAGTATAAATGGATTATGGGTGTTTCTAATGCGGCATGGCCTTGATAGACCACCAGAAATGAGTCCACAGCACAATATAATTCTCTAATCCAGGGGTCTCAAACTCGTGGCCCTCACCTCAATATCAAAGTTTAATGTTAGTGCAGTCTGAGTTTGATATGAATGGCACTTTTCAGTGTTGTGTGTGGAACTGAATGAACCTACCAATCACAATGGGGTCATTGCTCTCGGAGGCGGGACATCAGCCAGGCTTATTGCAAACTTGTGCCATTACCCTGGGCTCAGAAGCAGAAGAGGCCGTGGAAATTGCTACTCAGCGAGACCAGGCGGGGGGGAAACAGAAAAAACGCATCGGCTAAAGTTTAGCTGCTAAACACTGAAACAGTGACACCAAGTGGAATTATATACTACACAGCCGCAAACATATCTTTTTCAAAGCCTGCAGTGAAGAGAAAGGTTGGTGATGAGCACAGACAATTTCAGGAAAAGTGGGAAGTGCAATATTTCTTTGTTGAGCACAGGGGCATCCCGACGTGTCTTATTTGCACAGAGAAAGTTGTGGTGCACAAAGAATACAATTTGAAACATCATTACACAACTAGACATGCTGAGGAGTATCAGATCCGGGGCTTAAAGCACAGAAGGTTTCGTGCTTTTTTAGAGGAAATGGAGTCAGAATATGGGGATGAGCTCTACTTCTCCGAGGTACGTTGGCTCAGCAGGAGAAACATACTGAAGAGATTTTTTGAGTTGAGAGCGGAAGTGAAAACCAAGGAGAAAGATGGGGTTGCTGTTCCTGTACTAAGTGATCCAAAATGGCTTATGGACTTAGCTTTTTTTGTAGTTATCAATACATAAGCTTAATGTACTGAACAAGAAGTTACAAGGCTAGGGGCAACTTGTCAGTGCTGCCTATGACAACATGAGAGCATTCTCTACAACACTTATGTTATGGAAAGCCCAGCTTTCTCAGACAAACCTTTGCTATTTCCCAGCATGCAAGGCACTCATGGATGCAGGCATACCATTCAATGGTGAGGAGTATGTGGATGTCATTTTGAAGCTACAGGAGGAATTTGGTGGTGATGGGGGTTTCTTTGTCTGTTAGGTGATGGGCACATGCACTGTGCACTGTTTTATGTTTGTTTTTATGTAACCTCATTTATAAAAATCAATAAAAATATTTTTTTTTTTAAAAAAGGAGGAATTTGGTCACAGATTTGCAGACTTCAAGACGCACAGAACCACATTTCAAATTTTGGGGGACCCCTTCTCCTTTGATGTGCAATATCCCTCTTCAGTGCAACTTTGAACTCAAAGCCAAGTTCAGGGAGGTGAGTGGAAAAGCAGACAAGCTCAGGCAATTTTTGAGATTTCCCAAATGTTCAAGCGGACTATGTGTCTTTTTGGGAGCACATACTTGTGCGAAAAGCTCTTCTCTACCTTGAAATTCAATAAGTCCAAGTACAGGTCCAGACTTACTGATGAGCATCTTCAAGCCCTACTGAGGGTTTCAACTGCTTCCTCCCTTAAGCCGAACGTGGCTCGGCTATGAGAGAGTAAGCACTGCCAGATCTCTAGCAGCAAGAAGTAGACAGAAGAAGCCATGTTCAAAACAGTTTATGTTCAATGCTCCATTCATGTTCAAAAAGTTAAATGTTAAAGAACATTTAATACAGACATTTGAATCTGAATAATAATAATTACATTTGTCTAGTCAGCAACTATATATGGTTTCTTCAATCTTCTATATATGCTGTATTATTATCATTTTCATTTTATTTATTTATTACTGATTAATTTATTTTTTTTCTTATGAATTTGTTAATTTATTTTTATTTTTTAACACAAAATACTGTAAGATGAAAAAATAAAGACATTTGATAACATTGGAATATTTTTGTAAGAGCTTTTCTTGTGGAAAACCTGATGTGGCCTAGCCTCACGCAGACTCTATCTCCAGCAGGCCCCAGGTAAATTAAGTTTGAGACTCCTGCTCTAATCAGTCTCCCACTATTTTGTGTTTCCTAATTTTCAATAGGCAAGATGTTAGCAAGGTATTTTATTGCAAAGAAAACCAACAGCCACTAGGTGGAGCTAGTGGAATATATCAGTGAAGAAATGAACAGAGATCTGATGCCTGTGACTTCCTTGTGTTGCTCTCCGTGCCAGGCAGCCGCTATTGTTTAGTGGTTGACTCTACATCAAATTGATGTGCAGCATTTCAGCAGCTGCTTTTGAACCATTTTATATTGGTATTGTGACTTTTAAGAATGCTCATTACTTGAAAATGTTAACTCTTCAGGAGAACACACTGTGAACATTCTGCTTTCATTTCCTGGTGATATATGTGGATCTTAAATCAGTTTTCCTGGGAATAGACCATTTATACTGCTGAAACTGGGGATTCATAAACTTCTGCATTTGTTGGAACATTGTGATGAAAGCTGTTTAATAGGAAATAGTTGATGAATGTTTCCCGAAAATGACGGAATGCTGAATATAATCCAATAAGCAACCAGTTCAGAAGGTGCCATGACTGGACAAAATTAATAACTGTAGGACATTTCAGTGCCTTCTAGGGGATAACTTCTATAAGTTGAAGTCACCTCTAAATTCATTTTATTAAATTATTTTTTTTATTTTTTTATTTTTTTTATTATTATTAATAATAATAATTGTTGTTGTTATTGTTATTATTATTGTTGTTGTTATTATTATGTCAATACAATACAGCAAACGAGATCACTATGCTGGATTTCATATTTCATCACCAGTTGGGCGCTTCCCAAGCACCTAGGACTGCGTGATGTAGCGGCGGATTATGTTTGCCGATCCCAGTAAAGTGGCCTTTTGCAATTGACATGGAGATTTTGTCAATTCCGATGGTTTTCAAATGTCCCCTGAGATCCTTTGGCACTGCGCCCAGCGTGCCAAGTACCACTGGGACCACTTTCGCTGGCTTATGCCAGAGTCGTTGTAGCTTGATTTTTAGATCTTCGTATTTCACTAATTTCTCTAGCTGCTTCTCCTCAATTCTGCTGTCTCCTGGGATTGTGATGTCGATGATCCATGCTTTCTTCTTCTCCACAATCAGGATGTCTGGTGTGTTATGCTTCAGAATTCGGTTATTATTATTATTATTATTAAGATTTGTATGCCGCCCTCAGGGCTTACAGAATAGATACAAACCTAAGCATGTAGCACAAATCTAATAATTTAAAATACAACTAAAAGCCCTAATGTAACACGCAATCATACAGTCCAATCACACCATACATTACATTTATTGGTCAAAAATACAATTGTTATTCATTTAAAATAAAGTTAACAGAAATTAGTTTTTAATCCTGGCTTCTCTAATATTTTTTTGTTTCAATCCAAGCCGGTTTTCAGAACACGACATAGTTTTTGCTTGCTAGCTGCCTTGTTCAAAGTTACAACTGCATAAAACAAAATAGCTTTGTGACAGATCCTTGCATTTATAAAGGTCAAACAATCTACAGTCACATCATTGCTTCGCAATCAGCACACATGTACAACCATCAGGTTTGCACAGCCATACAATGGCCATTTGTGGTTTTTTCATAACTCACTTGCAACAAGCAGACTTAATAGAGAAGGTGGAAGTAAAATCATAAATCATGTCACATTTCCCTTAATGATCAAAAGTTTCCCTTACTGATCAAAAGGAAAATGCAGTTGTAAGCTCATCCGGGCCACATGATGTTCACCTTAGTGACTATGGTGCTTTGCAGAAGTCTCAATTGTGGTCACTAAGCAAGGACTGCCATTCCAAAACTGAAAAAGTTCTGTTTCTAACTTTTAATAGTTTATTTTCGGGTAGAGCAAACCTTAAGAATGCTAGTGCAGTAACTGCTACCAGAGTTAGTGACTACTTAATCTTCAACGGAAACAACACACAAGTACATAATAGACACAAACTAAATGTAAACCGCTCCATACTAGACTGCAGAAAAGATGACTTTAGCAATAGAGTGATCAATGCCTGGAATGCACTACCTGATTCTGCGGTTTCTTCCCCAAAACCCAAAATCTTTAACCTTTGATTGTCTACAGTTGACCTCTCCTCTTTTCTAAGAGGTCTGTAAGGAAATTACATAAGCGTACCATTGTGCCTACCGTCCCTGTCCTACTGTCCTATTGTCTTCCTCTTTTATCTGTTATCTCATACATGCTTGACAAAATAAAAATAAATAAATAAATAAATAAATAAATAAATAAATAAATAAATAAATATAAGCTATTTTACTAAGGTAACATTTCAAAGAAAACATTGGCAAAAAGTGAGTATAGAGGAGAGGGGAGACCAAATCAGTGTTTCATTTAGTCTAATAACTTTAAGCTGTTTCTTTTTTTTCATTCCCACTGAGTGTGCTAATCCATTAAGATAGCAATTCTACAGATTACAGCACAGTAAATTTATACATTTCTCCAAAAGATTAGGTAGAGTTATATGATATTTCACTTTCTTTCCTCCCATCAGCTCATGAGAAACAGCTTATATTAAAACTGTGATGTTGTCTTTGGAAAAGTTTCCTATTTATTATTCCTACTTAAAATACCCCCATTTTGTTTAAAATTTGCAATTCCTTTTCAAGGGCTCATTAAAAAACCACAGGAAATTGCCTGCTTCTTTCTCCTGAGATCAGTGTGTGTATGTGTGTGCTTGTGTGTTGTCCACCCATGCATTTCCAACATGAAAAGAAGACTGTGATTATTTTGATCTAAATGGAGCATGGTTAGATTTGCTCAAAGAACCTACTTGGGTTAAATTGTGGGCTTTAGATTTTGGGTGGCGTTTAGGAGCCCCTTGGAAATGAGATTGTACTGCCATTCCCTTAGACATTGAATATGCCAATCTGCTCCAGAATTCTTTTTAAAAAGGAAAAATACAATTTATTTTATCCATTTCATTTTAACATGTGTTTGAAAGTGGAAATGAGAACAAAAAAGAGATCTCCCAGCTACCAACTCCCCCCAGATATCAGAGTTGCCCCCACCCTCCTAGCCTTTCGTAAGCTCCTTAAAACCCACCTCTGTCATCAGGCATGGGGGAATTGACATGTTCCCTCCCCCTAGGCTTATAAAATTTATGCATGGTACGCTAGTATGTATGATTGGTTTTAATTTGTGGTGTTTTTTAAATTAACTGAAATATTAGATTTGTTTTACATTGTATTGTTATTGTTGTGAGCCGCCCCGAGTCTGCGGAGAGGGGCGGCATACAAATCTGATTAAACTAAACTAAACTAAACTAAACTACATGAAATTGAATCAGAATTTTCAAAATAGTGTTACATTAGTATTGGATTTAAAGGTGACTTTGTATCAATTTAGCACTTTAAAACCACTGTCGAAACCATGGTAATTAGCAAAGGCAGCCATTATAAGAAGACTCATCAATCAGAATAAATTGATATAAATCAAAATAAATTACTAGGAGTTTCTTTCTAATCCAAAACACCTGCTTTTATTTATAAGAAACCAAGCAAAATCTAAGGTTTGAAAGCTTTAAGAGAAACCCAAACTTCGGATGTGCAGGAACCAAACTACAACATACGAAGAGCGGTGGCAGGAACTGAACATGGAACTGGCAAAGAGAAGGACCAAGGGAGACATGATAGCAGTGTTCCAATCCTTGAGGGGCTGCCACAGAGAGGAGGGGTCAGGCTGTTTTCCAAGGCACCAGAAGGCCAGACAAGGAATAAAGGATGGAAGCTGACCAAAGAGAAATTCAACCTGGAAATAAGGAGGACCTTTCTGACAGTGAGAGCAATCAACCAGTGGAACAGAAGTTGCCTGCGGAGGTTGTGAGAGCTCTAACACCTGAGACTTTCAAAGGGAGATTGCACTGCCCTTTGTCCAAAATGGTGCAGGGACTCCTGCTTGAGTGAAGGGTTCGGCTAGACAACCTACAAGGTCACTTCCAACTCTAATAATAAATGTAAATGTTTTAAAGAGACATATAAAACAATGATGATGAAACCTTTTGAGCCCAGAAAATGCCTAACTTGATTCTCCTGGAATGCTGCCCTCTCTCTTGAACAAAAGAGAAACAAGTCTCTATTCCCCCATCTATGCCAGCCTAAAGAGTGGCCCTTGAAAACAGTCCAGAGGCTACGCATGAAGTCCAGACCCAGGCCTTCACTTCAGCCTGTTAGAAGAATATTTTCATTCATTCATTCATTCATTCATTCATTCATTCATTCATTCATTCATTCATTTACCTACCTACCTACCTGTCTACTTACTTACTTACTTACTTACTTACTTACTTACTTACTTACTTACTTACTTACTTACTTACTTACTTACTTACTTACTTACTTACTTATTTAATTTTTATGCTGCCCTTCTCCTTAGACTCAGGGCAGCTTACAACATGTTAGCAATAGCACTTTTTAACAGAGCCAGCATACTTCCCCCTCAATCCGGGTCCTCATTTTACCCACCTCGGAAGGATGGAAGGCTGAGTCAACCTTGAGCCGGTGATGAGATTTGAACTGCTGACCTATAGATCTACAGTCAGCTTCAGTGGCCTGCAGTACAGCACTCTACCTGCTGCGCCATCCCGGCTCAGTAATTTGGTAAATATAATTTGGTAAATATAGATATAATTGGGGTTCCAAGTCAAGCACAAGAATAAATAAAAATCAATAAATCAGATCCAGACAATTGTAAGAAAAGAAGAAACATTTATTTCTAATAGCAAACAGTAAGGGCAGCTACAGAGAAATGGGACACAATGACACAGTTATATAGGGTAGCTTATCCTGGGTGTGGAAGTGTCTACATGCTGATTCTAGGGTGACATTTGAGGTGGGTGTGGGTGTAAATAGGTCATCTGTGATTGCTGTGAACATGCAGTTCTGCTGGAAGACTTAATTTAATTAAATCTTATTTGTAAAGAACATAATAGAATGGAATGGAATAGAATAGAATAGAATAACAGATTTGGAAGGAGGCCTTCTAGTCCAATCCCATCCATAGGCAGAAAACCCTACACCACTTCAGACAGATGGTTATCCAACATCTTTAAAACTTCTAGTGTTGGAGCATTCCAACTTCCGGAGGCAAGCAGTTCCACGGATTAATTGTTCTAACTATCAGGAAATTTCTCCTTAGTTCTAAGTTATTTCTCTCCTTGATTAGTTTCCACCGATTGCTTCTTGTTCTACCCTCAGGTGCTATAGATAATAGTTTGGCTCCCTCTTCTTTGGGGCAACCCCTGAGATATTGGAACACTGCTATCATGTCTCTCCTAGTCCTTTTCATTAAACTAGACATACTCAGTTCCTACAACCGTTCTTCATATGTTTTAGCCTCCAGCTCCCTAATCATCTTTGTTGATCTTCTCTGTATTCTTTCTAGAGTCTCAACATCCTTTTGGCATCGTGGCTATTAAAACTGAATGTAGTATTCCAGGTGTGGCCTTACCAAGTCATTATAAAGTGGTATTAACACTTTACGTGATCTTGATTCTATCCCTTTGTTAATGCTGCCTAGAACTGTGTTAGCTCTTTTAAAAAAACAGATCTTCTCCTTTGATATGTGGATTAGGTCTGGGTAATCTATTTGGAGGTTTGAGTAAAAGATTTGCCCGTTTGTTATTGTTATTTGATTGGTTTAGTTTCAGCTTGACTGTCAGTTATCCAGGGGAGACACTGATTCTTAGCCCATCGTAGATTGTGTTAATGTTTTAAGGGAAGATAGAAACAATATAAATAATAGAATATATTTTGAGATCAAATTTCTCACAAGCCCTAGCACAGTTGTTTCCACCGAGCCTTGGGCAATGGTGCACTCTCAGGATCTGCCACAGGCCACTTTCTCTTTCTGTGGACAAAGCCCTGTGGTTTAGCTGAGGCTGATCTGGGTCATACAATGTTTTTGTTCTTGAAATAGCTTAATAGAATGGCCTCTCTCCAGCCTCTAAAAACTGTACTAAAGTACCCGCTGTTCTCACCTGATATGCAGAGGGCTTAGAGCAGTGAAGGGCTCCCTGTCGCCAGTGCCAGTGATGGGCTCCTACGGGAATGCTCAGGAACACAGTTCCAGTAGCAAAATTTGGAGCTCCACCCCAGAGCATCCAATTTGCACTGAAAGATGTTGAAACAAAATGCATAAGCCACGGTCACAGTGTGGTAGTAAAAATGTTTGTAGCCCATCACTGTCCGGTGCTACCGGTAGGCTGCTGGTGACTGGCACGGGTGCGGGTGCCGGTGTGAGATTCGGCTTCTGCGCACGCGCAGGAAGCAAAATCTCATGTGAAAATACATGCGTGCAAGAGATTTTGCCAATTTCCGGTGATTTCTTTGCTTCCGCGCATGCGTGGAAGCAAACAAATGCCAGAAATCGGCAAAATTTCACATGCACGAAGACAAATTTCACACCAGTGTGTGTGTGCATGTGTTGGGGATGCAGAGATGTGAGTGCATCTCCATTTTTTCAACTGGGACTGCGTATTGGACGGTCCATGCAGCAGCCCACTTCTGGTTTGGAGGCTGCATGAAAACCCCTCATTCTTGCATGGCCTCTGCAGCCTCTGAAAAAAAGAAATCACAGAAAAACAGGGCGTGTTTTCAAGAATAGTTGTTGCTGGGTATTGATGAATGGTGAATTGTGCCACCCGAAACATTGTGGTGTGTCCCCTTTGGCACAAGTGTCATAGATTCGCTATCACTGATGAAATAAAGCCTCATCTCTACCACTCTCTCTCTTTCACAATCTTGGCTACTTTAAGATGTGTGGACCTTAACTCCCAGAATTGTGTGGACTTTAACTCCCAAAATTCACCCATCAGCAACTTTGCGAAGGTTTAAAAAATGTCGTTCTAGCATGGTAGAATATAAATCTTCTAAGTATTTTCTCTGTGTCTCTGTCATATTTTTTGTTAGTATCTGTGTCTTTTCTTTATTTATTTTCAATCCTGCGACATTCCCATATTCTTCAATTAAATTTATTAACCTTGAAATGGATTCTGTAGGGTCTTCTAAAATAAAGACAGCAGCATTCCTAAAAAAAGAAAACATCCATTTCTCACATTACTGCTTTTCAGTAGAATTGACCGCTGCAAGTGAATCTGTTCATTTCAGGATGTAGGAAGTTAGCACTTACCCCCATCCTAAAGAAATAAAATATTTTAGGAAATATTTAAAAAGGCAGAACATTATATAGATCCTCTAGAATGTTTTTTTTGAATTTCATTTCAAAATATGAAATTCTATGAGGCTCTATGTTCTCTCCCTCTCTCTTTCTTCTTTTGCAATATTAACCTAATGAAAATAGGAAGTCTTGGTAATTTCCCAAAATGATGACACTTAATCCAGTATTTATTTTTAAATTTCAGTTGTAAAATAATGTGCACCCTTTGAGGAGATACAGAAGTTGAATCAGTTTCATAAGGAAGTTCTTTCATTAGCAAAATATACTTTACTTGAGCCATGTTATTTTGGAGCAGCCTAAAAATACTTCTGCACAAAAATTTTACACAAACATCTACAATACATGGAGAAGATGACCACCTTTTCTTATGAGCAGCTGGCTAGGGTGTATTTGTCTGTTTCTAAAGTGACATTCAAGTTGTTCTTGCAAAATAGACAGTTGGTTTCTTCCAATTTTGCCACAGAAGCAGTTCTTATGTGCGTGCCTTAGTTATTAGATGATAGATAGATAACAGACAGACAGATAGCTAGATAGATGATAGATAGATGCAGTGGATAGGTAAGCAAGCAGATAGTAGATGATAGATAGATGATAGCAGGCATGGAGCGCATAGGCCCGTTATGGTAGAAGCTGGGCATGCATGCGAGTGCACGACAAACTGGAGCAATTCCTGCAAAAAATTACTGGCAATTTTTGCTGCTGGAAAGACATCCACATGCGAGATTTCAGCTGCTGCACATGCACGGCAGCTGGAATCTCACTTTAGCACCTAGAGTGCAAGCTGCAAAAATGGCCTGCCCGTTCTGGCTGTTGCCCATCTCTGGCCATGCGCCTGTTCTCTCACACCGCAGGAAAGAGATGCCTGCGGTGCAGGAGAGCACCATGCCTGCCATGCCCTTGGGCTGCTCACAGCATGGCACGGCGGGTGGGAGCAGGGGGGTGGGGGAAGCCGGTGTGAGAGTCACGTGGAATGGGCAGGGGTGGGCACAACAATTCGGCTCGGAAGTGCTTGCAAGACCAGTGTGATTTTGCTTCTACACCTGTGGAGGTAGCAAAATCACACACCTGCAGCTCCATGCATGATTTTGATACCTCCGCAGGTGCAGCAGCAAAATCATGCCAGCTCCTTGAGCATTCATGAGCTGCTGTGGCAAGCCTAGAAGCCCATCACTGCAGAGTGACGAAGGGATGGAGCAGTGGCAGAGTGCGGGGGGAGCCACCGCCTGGGATGAACAGCGGCAAGAGGGCAGTGTGGGGGAGCCGCTGCATAGGGCAAATGGCAGAGGGCAGTGGGGAGGCAAACAGCAGTGCGCAGTGGTGAGCAGGCACTGACCTTTGCTCATTTCCAGGTTCTTTTCGCTTCTGCGCATGCGCAGAAGCAAAAAAAAACCCAGAAATCTCATGCACTCGCTCACATGAGATTCAACTCCTGTGCATGCACAGAAGCTGAATCCTGCGCAAGCACTTGTGGGGGGTGGGGGGTGCTCCCAGCCTGTTCCGATAGGGCCGAGATTGGTGGCCCGCCCTGGATGATAGATAGACAGAAGATAGATAGATAGATAGATAGATAGATAGATAGATAGATAGATAGATAGATAGATAGATAGGTAGGTAGGTAGGTAGGTAGGTAGGTAGGTAGGTAGGTAGTGTTGTGGTTGGTTCTGGGCCAGCTCTTGCTCCAAGGACTGTGGGGGTTGATGTGGGAGAATCCTCACATTATCAGAGGCCGGTTTTACTGCCAACAACTTCCGACGGTGAAGCATCTGTATCAGGGGAAGATTCTGGAAGTGAAGTAGGATCAACGGAGAAGGAAATTACAGGCAGCCTGTTAGCTAATTACCCCATTAGTGAATCATCATCATTATCATCAGTAGATTCAGATGGGGAGGCATTTATAGATGTTCGCAGACGCAGGTTGATGTCAAGGAAGGAACAACTATGCAAGTATGATAGGAAATAAGGAAGAACACCTGTGGCTGGAGCAATTAGTCTAATGGGGCTGCTGATAAATTGCCAGCCTTGTTGCCTCTCGATGTGGGAGTTTATCCGTTTGGAGAGAGAGAGAGAATTGTGTTTTATGTCTGGATTGTACAAGGACTCTTTGAACTGTTTCAGGATTTTACAGGATTCTTGGACTAATTTACAGTTAAGTTTGGCTTGAGGACTCCTGAAGGGGGGGTGGCTGTGACGTCTTCCCAGCTGCCTTTATCTGTTTTGCTTTTGTTTTGGCTTATCACAGCCTTCAAAGTTTGTGGTTTGTGAGAGAGCACTTTGGCTGATAAAAGTGCGTTTGGACCTTATTTTTCCTTTGTGATAAACTGCCTTTGTTTACTTGGCAAGAGAGTGTGTGTTTGAATTTACACTTCAGACTTAATTGGCGCTTGTACCGTGATGCCCGGCTGAATAGATAGATAGATAGATAGATAGATAGATAGATAGATAGATGGATGGATGGATGGATGGATGGATGGATGGATGGATGGATGGATGGATGGATAGATAAATAGATATAGATGATAACTAGCTAACTAAATGATAGATGTGATACTTTTATTATAAAATATTTTGATTTTATGAAATGACCTGCACAAACGTGCAATCAATCAGTCCTTGATTTGGGTGCTTAACATCTGGCTCACAATTATGACATTGCAGCAACATGCAGTCCTGTGATTGCCATTTGCAACCTTCACTACTGGTTTCCAACAAGCAAAACCAATGGGAAACCTGGTGAAAGGTCTCAAAAGGCAATCATGTGACCACAGTGACTCTTTAATTTCATGAGATTCACTTAAAGATGGCAACTGCAACTCCCAGAACTGTTGTCGAAAATCAGTGCAGTCATGTAATTTCATCCTTTAACACACTGCTGTTTAGTGATGGAATTCCTTGTCCCAGTTACTGTTGGGTCTACTTGCTCTCACTCTTAAATATATTTACACTTTTTGTAAACAACCTGCAAAAACATTCTTTTTCAAATACTACTTTCACTGCGGAGAGGGGCGGCATACAAATCCAATAAAATGAATGAAATGAAATGAAATGAAATGTGGCCCACCTGAGCTCCATTTTCATTGGCAGAGGGTTGCAGGAGGCTATTGCAGCTGAAAACAACTTGGGAGCTCATTTTCATTGGCAGAGTACTCAAGCCAACACAGGTACTTCCGATACAAGTCAGGTCAAGCTGCCCTGGCCCCCCGAGGTCAAATGCAATCCTGATGTGGTCCTCGGTGAAATTGAGTTTGACCTGGTCTACACAAACAACAGGCAAAGCCAAGTATTGTAGCCACAAAGATAATACTCAGGAATGAATATCAAGAGTGAATAAATGTCACCCTATTGCTCCGTAGTTTAAAAGACAGAGAATATTTTTTTTATTGCCAGTATATGAAAAATAGCATTGGTAACAGCAAAGGTAATGATGAAAATCAGACATCATATTTATGTCTTTTCTCTATTTAAGGAGAAAGAAAACAAATCTGGAACATTATGTAGGAGGAAATAATGGGAAAATGTCCAGTGCTGTTGAGATATTGTTAATGGTACAGAGATCAGAAAACAAGATTGGTTCAAGGTCATGGTGCAGTGTCATTTTTTTAAACTTGCCATATGATTGTATTTTTCAGTGAACTGCAAAGATAATTCCTTCAACTTGCAGTGATGTATTTTAGTTTGGAAAAAAACATAATAAGTAGATAAGAGGATGAAAAATACCGAATACAGAAGGCTATAAAATGATTCCCCTCCCTCACACTGCATCAAGTATATATATGTACATAAAAGGGCAGCTAAACATCAGATGAAATGTAAATCTTCAACCAAAATCTGGAAACAGACCCAGGTCAGGCTAGTCCCATCCATAACGTCTCTCAAGAAAATCCCAGTGTTCCGTTCATGGTGTTTATGATACTGACCTCATTGCGCCTACTGAACTATATCAAACATGATGTTAAATATAGATTGTATGCTGCATAACTTCCAAAATTGGCTAGACTAGAATTTTCCAATGTCACTGATGAGATGGTATGTGAGATCTGCAGTCTAACAGCCTAATCCTTTGCAGCAAAAGGGGGGGGGCAAACAAAGTTTTAAAAAATTAAACTATAGAAAGAAGACTTTCATTCTTGTGAGTTTCTGTTTAATGTAATTTTACATTATATTAGTCTGGTCCTAAGCCCTACATATTTACGGGACCGTCTCCTGCTGCATACCTCCCTAAGACCAATAAGAGCAAACAGGGTTGGTCTTCTCCAATCTGCCAACCATCGACTAAGCAATGCGGGTTGGTGGGACCGTGGGGGAGGGCCTTCTCTGTGGCTGCCCTGGCTTTATGGAACCTTCCCCCCCCCCCAGATGTCTGTACTGCTTCCACCCTACTGTCCTTCCGAAAGACTGTGAAGACCTGGCTTTGCCGGCAGGCCTGGGGGCTGTGAATACTTACATCTGTCATGGCCGAATTGTGTTGGTTGGTTGGTAAGTATGTTGTTTTGATTGGACTGCTTTGCTTGTGGGTTTTTATAATGGTTTTTTTATTGTTTTAGTATTTAATATTTGATTTCTCCTCATTATTGTATCGTATTTTTATATTGCTGTAGGCCAATCTGAGTCCCATTGAGATTGGGTGGCATAAAAGTCGAATCAAATAAGTACGTAAGTAAGCAAGCAAGCAAGCAAGCAAGCAAGTAAATAAGTAAATAAGTAAATTAGTAAATAAAATACAATAAAGATAGTGCTGATATTCCTGATTGCGCTTCTTGTCTGGACTACATGGAAGGGATGACATTAGCTAGATTTTTGTCAATGCAACTTGATCTACTTGTGATTCCCCTTATCTTGTCAAGGTAAAGTCCACAATTCCACATCAAGTCCCATTGAAAAATCTGCAGATTGTTATTATGAATCATCATCCCTATATTTTCCAGAGAGATAGTAAATAATGGACACCCAGTGGTACTGTTTTTGTTTTAACTTGGATGCTCTTAACAAGGCCACTAAATCAATTCCTTTGAATTTCACACAAGGATGTTTTAAATCTGCTTTTAAATGCCTTTCTATTTCTTCAGTTTTCTTTGAACAAGTTGTATCTTTTAGCTGTTGCAATCCTATTAGAGAGAGAATCTCAGTTATAGCTCTTAAATTGAATTTGCCTTCCATAATAAACCTCATTTGTTGTTTTCTGAGGATGCTATGGGGAGCAAATTTGCACCGCTATATTAGATCCAGTTATTGTAATTTATTGTATTTTGCATCTGTAGAATTTAGGATGTGATGAGTAATTTGAAAGCTGCACTTTTTTTTTTAGCAGGGTAGAGGGTCATGGGCTGCAGGAAATGGGAAGTTTTCCACAGATTAACAGAAGACGTCACATACCAGACTAGAAAAAGAGTTTTGCAGATAGCCACCGATGATGGTAAGATTCTCCTCTGTGTATATTATGTTTTGTGTGTGTCTCTCTGTTTGTGTATGTGAGAGGGGTCTATTTTAAGGTTTATAGATTTCACTGATTTCCTACATGAGGATGATGGGGACATTACTGAGATAATTTCAGCACAGTGACCTTTAAACCCACACACAGAGTTTGAGACAAATGGTTGCCCATCCAGTCTAATTCTGAATTATATGAGAAGTCTACTTGAGATATGTGATATTGTAATTTATTGCATCTGTAGAGCACCAAGAGGAAAGAGAAGAGGAAGTAGACACTGGCATCTAACATCTAAGAATAGATATTTGACTTCTCCTCATTATTGTATCGTATTTTTAAAAAATAAGCAATTTCTTGAATATAGAGAGAGATCATCGTTTGTCAGAGAAAAAAGTACAGCACTTGGAACATCTTGTTTTATTGATCTAATTATTAATCCCAGTCCAGTTTCAGAGGACATTATCTGCACTAATAAAAATTATATTGAATATAGTTGTTTCATTTCCTCTCTTGGGAAAGATTAGTGCATCTGCCACAACATAAAAATGACATCTGTACTTGTAATGGTGTGTGAGAATGAACCTGGGAACCTGGCCCAGAAAACCTGCCAAGGGAATGGTCAGATAAAATCAGCATAGTCTACAACAATAGTGGACAAAGCAAAGTCCTTTATTTCTGGAGGTATAAAAGCCACAGAGGGGAGAATTGTACTTTATGACTTGGTCCACTTGGTAAGATTGACAGCACCTGGTAAAACTTGAAATCACAGAGCTTAACTCTCAGAGCTCCAGAAAGATAGATAGTACAGTAGTGGTAGAGATCATGTAAATTCTTAACTAGAGCTTAACTAGAGCTCCGGAAAGATAGACAGGAGTGGCAGAGATCATGTACATTCTTAACTAGAGCTTAACCAGAGCTCCGGAAAGATAGATAGTAGTGGCAGAGATCATGTAAATTCTTTCCTGTTGTTCATCTCTTTCTGCCTTTCTCTTTGTAATTTGTGCTTCATTTTGCCAGTTTAATAAATGAACACCAGTATGCATTTGCAGAAGAGACGGAGTAATGACACGGACACAAGAGCTGGATTTAAAACTGGGTCATTTTTATTAAAATAAATTTGCATAATTTATTTAATTAAATTAGCATAATTAACATAACTAACTATGACCCAAGCAATGGACCTGCAGGGTCAAACAATTGCTTCCGGGGCAGAAAATGACGTCAGATAAACTTCCTGGGCAACTTATGGGCGTAGCTCCATGCTAGTCCAGGTGAGGGACCCCTCCCTCACCTGAGACCCTGCCATGCACTTGCATGTGGGAGGTCCTGCTGGCTAACCCCTACCAGGGGACTTAAATGTGCGGGGCCTAAAGACAGGTTCCCCCCAACTGCTCAGGTCGCCAAAACCACAAGCTTGGATAGAACCTGTCAATCATCCCCAAAGATGCCCAACAGAGAACACGCAGTTGCTAAACCACCACCCAATTTTCCGCCCCTAACCTGCCTACCCAAATGACCAAAGGTAAGCCAATTAGACTAACAGGTGCAAGCACCCCCTAACCGCTTATCCTTCTCCACAGTGTGGAATAGGCGAAAAAACGGTTCGGCTAACAGGCCAGACCGCAAAAAATTCCTATTCGGCCCCCTAGGGCGACCCATAATAGCACACTGAAAATAGGGAGGGCGAGCTCTCGACGAATGTCTGGGCGAAAAGGCTGAGCCCGGGCCTGCACGCCCTTTTATAGGGCTGGCAGGCCCCGCCCGGCCAACGTCACGATCGGGCCATTCTGGCCCGATCCTCAGCCGAAGTCTCGTGAGTCTCGCGAGACTTCGGCCAAAACACAACATGGCGGCTACGCCATGTGTCCCTGTCTGCCCGGCCCCTGCTGGAAACGACACCGGCGGGTAAGTCCGCCGGCGCTATTTTTGATAGCTGAGCTTACTGGGAAGGTGCTGGGTGCAAAATAAACTGGAAATTACTCACAGTAATTTTCCAGCAAGAACAACAAGGAACGAAAAAACATGCAGCATACAGCTTCTTGAATTCTTATCAGTCTTTTTTTTTTACCAGTAGTAGCCATTGGAAACACAGGTATATTTTGTCAAGTGCAGATAGTACTCACTTAACAACCAGTTAATGGGTTGTTTAATGACTGTTTAATGACTGTTCAAAGTTATGAAAGTCTTGGAAAGGGTCTTTACAGCTTATAAACACTTCCGATTATCATAAAAATTCACACTGTGCCCATGTGATCATAGTAGGTGCTTGTTACATCTGGGTGTGTTTCTGCTTCCTTACCCAATAGTTCTGGCTTTGAGGGGCTCTGTGCTGAGAAACACATGGCAGAATGTCTGCACTCCATTCGGGATCATGTGATCAGGTGGAGGAGGGCTTTAAGAAACCATTGATTCTGAGTTCTGCCCAATCATATTTCTAAGAAATTTGCATTGGAGGGATTGGGGAAACTCAGATCCTTTTGAAGCAAATTGTTTCATCCCCCCCCCTTCCCCACAGAAAAATTTGTCCTGTTCTGTTCAGTTTTGGGAGGGGGGGATTTCTGCTAATGGATCCTGATGGACAGATAAACAGAATTTGGATCCTTTATATTTTTACCTTGAGCAAGAGTTGGACTTCATAACTTAACTGACTCCTTCTAACTCTATGTTTCTATGTTTATATTGGCTTAAAAGTTGGAAGGAATGTTGGAAGTCTTCTAAATAAACCCTCTGCTGAGCCAGGAAGCTTTATACCACTTCAAACAAATGTCCAATCTCTTCTTTAAAATGTGCAATGTTGGACATTCAACAAAAGATTCAGGAACTTTTAAGCCAACATAAATCACGGTGGTTCAGTGGTTAAAATGCAGTACTACAGGCTCCTTCTGCTGCCTGCCAACTGCCTGCAATATGGCACTTTGAATCTCACAAGGCTCAATGTTGACTCAGCCTTCCATCCTTCTGAGATCAGTAAAATGAGGACCCAGATAGTTGGGGACTCTGTAAACTGCTTATAGAGGGCTGTAAAGCACTGTGAAGTGGTACGTAATCTAAGTGCTATTGCTATTCACAACTTCTGGAGGCAAGTTGTTTTATCTTTAGCACTCTTCACAAGCAGACTGATAGAATTCTTATAATCTATATAAGGCTACATCAGCTAACAACTTCAAAGATGTATGGCATCATGTAAGATGACATTTAGGTTTTAACACATTACCATTTACCTCATCCTTGGTGTTAACTATCACACCGTGCATCCTGATAACTCACTCATGCTTTTATTGGCCAAAATTTGTGAACTCTCTGAAGCCTTGTATGTGCTGCATCGGAGTTAATGGTACCGGATGTGACAGAACTGGTGTACATCATTTATCCCATTTTTATTTTGACAATCAAAACAGGAATAACACGTCCTTCTGGTAGCTGAGAAGCAACACACATTCTGAACTTCCTTTCCTTAAAAAGGTGCAAAAGTGTAAAAAGGTTTTCCTCAGGCCTCCAAGAAGTGCAAATAAGCACATGATCATCATCTGGAAATTAGACTTGAGATATGTATTTGCAATCCTGTAATGATTAGGAAACGAGGAAAAAAAATTATAGCAATGTACATGTCTGAGAGACAAAGAACATGTGTGTGAATATTCCGTGGATTCCAAGGAGATGACTTGGCATGCTTGTTAATATGATAATTATGGCCATAATACTAAAAATTAAAAGGGAAAGTATGTATAGTTCCCAAGTTAATTTAGATCATTAGCCAGCTGCCAGGAACAAAAACACCCCATTTATTTAGTCAGTGTTAAAACCAACTCATATATTTAAGGAAGATAACATTCAAGCTATACAGGTAGTCTTTGACATATGATCTCAATGGAGCTCCCAATTTCTGTCGCTAAGCAAGACATTTGTGAAATGATGTTTACCCCATTTTATCACTTTTTCGCCGTAGTTGGTAAGTGAATCACTGCAGCTATTGAGTTAGTACCATGTTGGTTAATAGAAACTGGCTTCCCCATTGGCTCTGCTTGTCAGGAGAGGATTCTGCTGGGCAGGAGTCAAAAAGAGGGCGGGGAAAATATTTACTGATTCCTCACATCCTGGACACAAACTGTTTCACCTCCTACCCTCAAAACGTCGCTACAGAGCACTGCACACCAAGACAACTAGACACAAGAACAGTTTTTTCCTGAATGCCATCTCTCTACTAAACAAATAATTCCCTCAACACTGTCAGTTTTTCACTAAATCTGCACTTCTATTTCTACTAGTTTTTCTCATTATTCCTATCATCCTTTTCCTCCCACTTAGGACTGTATGGCTGTAACTTGTTGCTTGTATCCTAAGATTTTTATTAATATTGATTGTTTCCTCATTGCTTATTTGACCCCTATGGCAATCATTAAGTGTTGTACCACATGTATCTTTTTCTTTCATGTACGCTGAGAGCATATGCACCAAGACAAATTCCTTGTGTGTCCAATCACACTTGGCCAATAAAATTCTATTCTATTCTATTCTTCTAGGCTAAATTTCTCAGTGAGATTTCTCACTGAACTGAATCTTTTCATGTGAAATGGTAACATGAATGCATTCAAAAATTCCAATCAAATTTGTATTGGGATACATTATTTCATTCATTCAACAATTTAAAATTCATTATACCTGGTGATCTATTCGTTTGGGAAACAGTCACCCATGATACTTCCCCTTGCACCACTGCAAAATAGAAAGAATGCTCTTTGATCTATGAATAGCTCATTTCCTGTGCATTTGGGGGCTTCGGTTTCGAAAGAGCTAGAAATGTAATGGCTTTGTCATATTCCAGAGGGACAGCATTCTTAAATAGAGTTCTGTGGGAAAGTTGTCCTTGTACTACCACTGTGTGCTTGAGATTGTCCTCCCCCCATCCCCCCTTTTTTTGCATGCACTGAAAATTCCCACAGGCAAATTCCAGCTTTTCGGGAAAAAGGACTAATGTCCCTAATGTAAACAATCACACATTTTTCACTTTAAACAAAACAGAGCTTAAGCAAAAACCAGGAAGCTCTTCATTCCATCACCCCTCTATGGGGACACTGATGGGGGTGATGAGATGGGGGTGAAGAGATGGGGGTGACGAGGGGGCACTTTCATTCATAAGGTTGATGAAAAAAATTCATATGATTCTTTCTGGCCACTTCAGATGTATTGATTTGGTAGTAAGTAGTACTATCTTTGCAGAAGGCCAGCTGAAGAGCCATAGAAAGGGGCATAAAGGCCACTCCATTGGTGAAGAGAATTATAATGAGACAATATTATGCCACCCCCCAAATCCTGGCAGAATAGTCTGCTAACAGAATGTTCTACTGGCAGGGTTCTTCCGGTGGGTGGGTATTAGGAACTTCCATTTTGGGGATGACTGGCAATCTGCTAGATGCAACATCTTTGGTTTCAAACGAGGTCACAAAAAATGTATAACAGCCTAAGATCGTGATTGCAAACCTTTTTTTGGTCGGTTGCCAAAGGATGTGTGTGCGCGCAATAGTATGTGCACATGTGCCTACATCCATAATGCCATTCCCTCCCCCATGCATCTGTGCACAAACCCCTCCCCACGCTGCCTCGGGCATACATGCAGGTTCACTGAAGCCTCCGGACTTCTAGTAGGCCAATCGGGCCATTTCTCTCTCTCTCCAGGTTTCAGGAGGCTTTCCTGAAGCCTGGGGATAGTGAAAAGAGCCTTTCCCCGCTTTCCGGAAAGCTGAAAATCATCTGGACAGTGTGCTGGAGCTGACATAGGCCAACACCTTGTGTGCCCTCAGATACCGCTCCACGTGCCCCCTGGGGCGCATGTGCCATAGTTTTGCCATCACTGGCATAAGAGGTCTCCATCAATAATCAATGGTACCGGAGTCCCTTCTCCAATCTGAACTTAATTCAGGGGAATTGCAAAGAGACCATGTGGCAAATGTTCATGCTTGCATAGACCATTCAGATAAAGATCTCCATTCATCTGTTGATAGGTTTGCCCATCTCCCAAGAGAAATTGCCATAGCAAGACTACCTGTCTCCTACCACTAGATCTGAGGGCAGGATAGCAGTTCACTGGAACAAGAGGAAGCCTGGGCACTGGCTGCACCACATGTTAACTTATTGATGTATTCCCTCTTGCTATCTTGTTTTTTATTCATGTTTAATTATTGGTAATCTGTTTTTAAGAATTTTTAATTGTTGGTTTGTTGTATGCCAGTTAGGACAACTTTGTTGTGTGAGACGGGCAGCATGTAAATTTAGCAAATACATGCTTACCGGGAGGGATGGGCTACACAAATGGAGCTCCACCCCAAAGCACCCAATTTGCATTGAAAGATGTTGAAAGAAAATGCAGGACGTCCTGCATAAGCCATGCCCACAGTGTAGTAGTAAAAATGTTGGTAGCCCTTCATTGCTTACTGGACATACATATGTAGTATCGGACCCTGCAAGAAGAACAATAGCTTTTTGTTGTTGTTGTTAGAAGCATAGCTCACAACACAGAGCATATGTATGCATCCTGCCCATGGCCATGCCTTGCTTCTCATAGTACAACTTTATGCACAGAGGACACTCAGTGAGCTTCTGGCACTCTCAGCTGAAGCTTGCAATGGTATTACATTAGTAATAAAGCACAGGAGAAGTAGGGTGAGCCATTGTGGGGTTTGCTTCTTTGAAATAGATTGCAGGAGAAGAATCTTGCTGTTGCTTTATTGAATTCCAGTGTGTGCACATGCATGCCACCAAACATACGAGTCTTCAGAGAGGGGCAGCATATAAATCTAATAAATCATCATCATCATCATCATTATCTATCTGTCTGTCTGTCTGTCTGTCTGTCTGTCTGTCTGTCTATAATGAAAGCAGTATCATTAGCTAAAAGTCAAAATAAAATCAGTACATTATCTGATATGTGCTTCCATATAGGCATTGAGTTTGCCTTAAGCACAATACTACAGGTTAGATGTAAAATATTTTTTGCCATGATAATTGTTGATAAATTTGCAGACTTCCTAACTCAGTGTCCTCCAGATGTGCTGGGATTATAGCTTTTAGGATTCTATGATTACTGGCCAAAATGGCTGGATAATTCAGTGTGAAATGCCCATATAAGGAGATGGAACAGTACTGATATTTACAGCACTTCCATCGAGCTTTACAGTGTATTGTTTGACTTGAGTTCTTGCTTAAAAGCTCCACGTTGATGGATTTTTGGCAAGTTATAAGAACGCTCAAAAGAATTCCTCCAGTAATAACTATTTTGTGTACAATGCTCCAGAAAGTATTAGGAAAGCTCACGATTACAAGCCCTCTATTTTCTTTAGATAATCGATGTCAACAGGAAGTTAGTGGAAAACTTTTAACTGCATCTTTTCAGATAAAAACATGGGTGTTGTCTCTATAGGGTGGAAAATGCTGCTGTGGTTCAGAGAACTGTACTATCTTGGCCACTTTGCAGAAGCTGGTTTTTAAAAAGACAACTATGTAAACAGTTTTCAGTGTTTTTTTTAAAAAAAAATATGTAATTTTAAATGCTAGACTTCAGGAGCCTCAAAAGAGTGTCTTTTAGACAACCATATAATAGGGGTGGGAATGCTTTGAAAGCTGTTGAAAGGTAATGCTGTAGAACTTCCATTGCAGTCCTCTTCTCTTTATCAAAGCAGCCTGTCCCTTTTGAGTCTTCTGCTGCTTTAGCAATTGCATTGCACCACTTGAAGGAATGGATCCCTTTAGGTTGAAAGGTCGTTTTACAGACTCCTACCGAAACTTGCTGGGTTTGCATAACTTCCAAGGGGGCATTGCACCTAGCCCTACCGTATAATAAGCATGCTAATATTAAAGTCCCATTGAAGGAAATAACTATATTTAAACTCTAATAATGACGTGTATTGAAAGTTTATTTATATTTAAATATAACTAATTAGGTTCAAAACAAGAATCGTATCTGTTTCTGGATATTCATAGCTGCCCCCCATCACCTGACTATAAGTCATCCAGATTTTTTTGACCTAGATATGATAGCTGGGGCAGCTGTGGGTAAATATCACGATTAGCTTTGACATATCTATGGATGGAAATACAACTGTTGATCATGGAGCTGGGCAAACCACTTCCCTGCCTCCCTAGCATTCTATGGATATTCATTTGAGATCCACATTCCTGGACTTTGACAAGCTCCAAATCCATCTTAATCTAATCCATGGATGGATGGATGGATGGATGGATGGATGGATGGATGGATGGATGGATAGTCAGACAGACAGATAGACAGACAGACAGACAGACAGACACACACACACACACACACACACACACCAGTATACACATACACACATACAAACACACACCAGAGATCTTTCCCCAATTCATAGAATGACTTTTCTACAAGTAAAAAAAAAGAACAGAACAAGGGAAGTAACTGACTTCCTGCTACCGTTCATGAATTGAAAAATAGAAATAACAATAGACTATGTTCTTTCTTACAGAAGCAGAATTGATAACACCCAATGGGACCCAGTAATAAAAAGAAGTCAAATATTAAATACTAAAACAACCCACACAGCAAAGCAGTGCAGTCAAATCAACATACTTTTTGTATGTTGCATATACTTTTTCTCTAATATTAGACTTACAAGGTCTGTGCTACCAAAATCTGAATCTATCTATCTGAATGATGTACAGAAAACTCTAACTTTTCGCAATCATATAAAATTCACCCAGATTTGTTCAGCTCAGAATTACTAATGTGTAAAGAAATGTTGACCTGATCTATGAGTTGTTATTATTGTGATGGAAATTCCAACAGTCCACATTTTATGAAAGCCAAAAAATAAATAAAAATGTAACGCATTTCCTGAGTAGAAGATAAGGTTGAGAGGGATTGGAAATTTGCAGCAACTTTTTAAAAGTTTGTCAGGAAGAAGTGTCATTTTTTCTATCCTCAGAATATATTTAGCAATCGAATAATCTCACTGCATATTTTCTAATCTCTTAGTGGTTTTCTTCTAACTTAATCTATGATGGGAAAGAACATACCTATGACGCTCATTATAGGAGACTATAGAATGGAATAGTAATGTTTTTACAGATAGTTGACTTTTTCAGTTACATGAGAGATATGGGAACAGAGAGAAAAACAGTGTTTTCATATATGGAAAATACAGTAACCTCTAAGGCATCAGTTTTAAAGCAAAGGAGGGAAAAAGCAATTCACTAGAGAAGGACTTTTTTAGATTATTTCCCTAAATTAATCTGGACTGTTCTTAAATATATCATTCTTATAAATACTTTTTAACCAGCTGGTAAGTAATATTACTTGGCAGGTACTGTAAATAGTTCTTTGGTATTTTTCTGCCAAAGTTTATTGTGAAGTTCAGGTCTATTCTGAGGATCCCATTGTCAGAAGGTGAGAAAAATAATATGAAACTTATACAACTACATGTATTTTAATCTATTTTAATTCTATCATTTTCTTTTAAGACTCGAAAATTACAGCTAACTTTTTTTCAAAATGGAAAGTGTGATTTGAGTGCTGGGGGGGGGGGAGTAGAGAAAAGTGAGTATTTTTTTCCCGTCACTGCTAATGAATCAAGAACCACAGATGTTTCAATCTTAGGAAAGGAAAGCCTGCCTTTAAATTAATTACTTGCTGCCCTGGATAGACTCCAAGTTTCTGAACTGACTGCAACTTTAAAACATTGTGTTATATAGCTCAGTTTCAAACTTGGTTTACTTAACAAGATATATACTCTGTTTTATTAGACTGTATTGCTATGTACGCAGGGGTGGGCTGCTAGCCGGAACGCTAAATTGGGCTCACCGCCGCGGCTCGCAAGTGCTTGCAGAGCCAGCACGACTTTGCTTCTGCACCTGTGGAAATAGCTTCCACGCTTGCCGAAACACGGGCGCACCTGCGGCTCCATGCACAATTTTGCTATCTCCACAGGTGCAAAAGCAAAATCGCACTGGCCCCGCAAGCACTCACAAGCCATGGCAGCAAGCCCAATTTAGTGTTCTGACCGGAGCCCAGCCCTGTATGTACAGCTCATGGCATTCCACAGTTTTCTTCTGAAGTTTTTGTAGCAATCTTTCTGACTTTCATGGTGAAACCTGATTAAAAATGTAGCCAAAATTACGAATTAGATTTCCCATGGCACACTCCAAATTGCACAAGAAGACAACAAAAACAACCTTTTCAAACCTACTCAAAATGGGAATGTTTATGGACAGTTTTCTGCAGGATCAGGCAAGATTGTCTCTTTAGCACAGGGGTGGACAAATATGGCCCCTTTGCTACCTGTGGAATTCAACTCCCTAGAATTCCTGAATCAGCATGGAATTCTGGGAGCCTCCAGAATCCCATGTGACTGGGTGTCAAACTCAGGTCGTCATGTCATCACGTGATGTACCACGACTTTTCCCCGTTTGCTAAACATGGCTAGCATGTGATGTATCCAGCCCATAGGCCGCGGGTTTGACACCCCTGCTTTAGTGTGATGATAATCTTAGCATGTTCTTTTATGATCCACCTAGATGCACATTGACATAGCATCTAGGTGCACCCCCTTTTACAATTCCCTGAACACATTTCAGCCCTCACAGCAGTGATTGGCTGCTGCCTCCACAGTGGGGATGCAGTAGGAGTAGTAAATTTATGCACTATTTGTTGAATAATTAATAGTTTTTTAATTGTCCTTCCTTCTCTAGTACCTTAGTACGATCCTTAATTATTTTTAAAATAGGAAATAATTAAATAGTATGTTTTTACCCATAAATGCTTTAATCGTTTTAACCATTATTTAGAACTGAACTTTTTATAGCAATTAAAGGAAATTGGGCTACTTGCCTAATCTGTTACCATACTGAACCTTGTGGGTTCAGTACAAAACCTTAAAATGTTACTGTGCTTCTCAAAAAATAATGCTGTCTATCATTTGTCCTTTTTGTGGCTATTCAAATAAAGTGACTTAATCAACTGAAAAAGAGTCCAAGCACCTATTTGAATACTTATGTTGCTCGGTTAGCCACTCCCACCCAGTCACATGACCTTTAATCCATCCCCGGTCACATGATTGTCAAACCACTCCCACCTGGTCACATGGCTGGCAAGCCACTCCTACCTGGTCACATGACCACCAAGCCACACCACAAAATAAGCGACGCCCATAGTGTGGCAGTAAAAATTTTGGCAGCACATCATTTCCTCATAGTGACCTTTGAAAGAAAAGATGAACAAACATAAAAGTTTGTTATGAAAAAAAGAAAGAAAAACATCTAAAGGTCCTTATGTCAGAGCAGCCCTACTTTTGTGTCAGTTAGTATATCTTCCTTTCACAACATAACTTAACATTGGGGAGGTAGGAGTGGACAATAAGGATATTGGGGTTGAAGGTAGCCAAGACAGGTTTCTTGGCCTCGTAACACTGGGTTGAGGATCAAAGTATATGCAGATCTGGGGGAAGAGTAAAAACTAGAGCCAGCAATGTTTTCAGTGTGATCAAAAACTCAAGATAATTGCCACAACGATGCAATCGAAGATCTATCTGTTATTTAAAAAATTAAAAAACCACAGGAAAAGCTACAATCATACCACAGTGACTGCCAACTTGACTTTTTGACATACCCTGAGGACAATCTGCCTAGATTGAGCAGTCTGTACTTCAACCTACATACATAATTGTCAGCACATTTTCAGATGAAAAACCCAAATCAAAGTTCATTCTTAACACAACCAAAAATCTGGAAAGTACAATGCACTGCAGGAGATTCCCTTCTTTTCCTTATATAATATTTAAGTTTTGCAGAATCTTAAATCTATGACATTTAGCATCTTGTTATCTGTCACTCTGAATTAGTTCATGTTCCTCAAAGAAATGTGGCAATTTTATAAATAAATGCACAGCTTTATCTTCCATCTATTATTCTCCTAAAGAATCTAGAACTGATGGCCCTTACCACATCTCATAGGAATTGCAATATGCATTGTACAAAGGAATCTTTTTTTAGACCTGATCTTTGCTTTTTTTAAAATAGCTCAAATTCTAACATTATGAGAGAAGGAGAAAATGTCTCTATAACCACACATAATTCACTTTACATGCTGTTAATGAGCATTTTTTCTGCACTGTAACACCCACAATATATCATCTTTCCTCTTGGTAGAATTGCTTTAGCTCCCTGATCATTATAATTGCCTTTTTCCTACACCTTTTCTTGTTATATCCCTCCTGAATTGCTACCACCAAAGCTGTATTTGAGGGCTTGGCAAATTTTTCTAGGCATGGATGCTTCTGCAAAATTTCAGGCAATGGCAGAGGCTTAAAACCTTCACCCAGGACAAAATGTGGCTGCATAGGTTATAAATGATATTGGCTATTTGGCACGTGTGACATTGCCTGCCAATGCACTTGAAAGGGTACAGTTGAAAGCACTGATGGGCTCCTACGGGTATGGTCAGGTACGCAGAACTGGTAGAAAAATTTTGTTTTTGTTTTTTCTTTTTTTCCCTTCTGGGTTCTGGGTATGTTTTTCTTATTGCAGTAAATGAGGTTGAATGTGTATAATTTTAGAAGAGCTGTGCAAGCGTGCGTGCATGTGTACATATACTTTATATAGTAGATAATGTCTATTTTTGTGTACCTGTGTGTAATATATATGTACGCATATGTCATATATACATAGAATTAAATAGTATATTTTGGATGTAATAGTAAGGGAAATTGTATCGCTTTGAGGTGAAGCGAGGCCAGGCACCCTAACCCAATTGCTAATATGTAAAGAAATGTTGACCTGACCTATGAGTTATTATTGTGGCAGAAATTCCAACAGTCCACATTTTATGAAAGCCAACACCCCCCCCCCCCCCCCCCAAAAAAAATGTAACCTATTTCCTGAGTAGAAGATAAGGTTCAGAGGGATTGGAAATTTGAAGCAACCTTTTAAAAGTTTTGTCAGGAAGGTCATCTTCAGAATATATTTACACATCCAATCTGCTCCAGCAAGTCCAAGTCCTATCAGGTATGGAATGCTGGCTGGCAAGTCCTTCTCTGCCATAGCCCCTACCCTGGGGCGTTCCATCTCCAGAAATTAGGATGGCCCCAGCTCTGCTGGCATTTCAGTAGTCCGTGAAAATTTAGCTCTATGTCTAGGGCTTGGGTCTTAAGTATTCTGTTTCTTAGTTACAGATATGTTGACACTCACTGACAGATTGTACTGTAGTATCTCTTGTATTTAATTTATTTTGTATGTGTGTTTTGTTTAAACTGTTACTTTTTAAAAATGATTTTCCCCAGGTTTGAGATGGGAAAATTTACAAAATAAATAAACAAATATCCCATACACACACATACAAGAAGCCAAAATCTTGACAGCTCATGATATCTTGTGATATTCTAGATATTTTATGTATGCATGTATTTGTTTTATAAAATGTATGTTAATCTTTTATGTCAAATCTCAGACCAGGTTATATACAAGGGCATTCACATGCTCTCAAGTTTCAGTCATAAGAAACACACAACCGAAGCTTGTGAAGTTTTTTACACAAAATTTCAGGGATTTTTTGAGATTTCATATAGAATGATTATAATCTAATGATATAAAAAACCTGCTTTAAATTGACTTAGGACTGCTCTGGTGAGTATGTCATTTCATTGATGGCCACACCCTGGAATTATCTAAAGCCTCTTTCACTTTCAATTCCTTTCCTAATTATCCATGGGACTGCCCTTGATTTTTTTGGGGTGGGGGGCAGATGTTCACTGAGACATTATTTTCACTAAGATCTTTGCCACAATGGCAGCTGTCTTCTTTGGTTGTTACCAAATCAATCCCCCAACTATAAAAGGTAGTCTTCACTTATCAGCCATCTCACTTAGTGACCGTTCAAAGTTAGAATGGTGCTGAAAAGTGTTATTTGTCTTGCATTTACGACCCAGACACATAATTGACAATTGGGCATTTTCCAACTCTCGAGCCCTTGCAACCATTGTAGAATCCCTCCGCCCAAATAATTATAATTTATGAGCTTTGCAACAAGCAGGGTCAATGGAGAATGCAGCCATAAAACCAGCAATTGCAATCATGTGATTAACAAGCACAATGACTCACTAATGCCTGAATGGGAAGTGATGTTGTAAGTCTGTCACAGTCATACGTTTCACTCAGCAACTGCAGCAGTTAGCAACAGAGTTGCTGCTTCCAGTTGTAGCCATTAAGTGAAGACTATGTGGATGGAGTCTACAGCCAGTAATGGGGTGGTGCCCCCACAGAGGGGGGGGGGAGTCTGCATTGGTTGCCGATCAATTTCTGGTCACAATTCAAAGTGTTGGTTATGACCTATAAAGCCCTTCATGGCATTGGACCAGAATATTTCCAGGACCGCCTTCTGCCGCACGAATCCCAGCAACCAGTTAGGTCCCACAGAGTTGGCCTTTTCTGGGTCCCGTCGACTAAACAATATCGTTTGGCGGGACCCAGGAGAAGAGCCTTCTCTGTGGCTGCCCCGACCCTCTGGAACCACCCCCCCCCAGATATCAGACTTGCCCCCACCCTCCTTGCCTTTTGCAAGCTCCTTAAAACCCACCTCTGTCATCAGGCATGGGGGAACTGAAATTTTCCCTTCCCCCTAGGCTTATAGAATTTATACATGGTATGCTTGTATGTATGATTGGTTTTTAAAATTGGGGGTTTTTTAGATTATTTTTAATATTAGATTTGTTTACATTGTCTTTTTTATTGTTGTTAGCTGCCCCGAGTCTTCGGAGAGGGGCGGCATACAAATCTAATAAATGAATAAATAAATAAATGAATGAATGAATGAATGAATGAATGAATGAATAAATAAATAAATAAATAAATAAATAAATAAATGTAGTGGGAGTAGTAAGTTTATGCACTATTTATTGAATACTTAATAGTTTTTTTATTGTCCTTCCTTCTCTAGTACCTTAATATGATCCTTAATTACTTTTAAAATAGGAAATAATTGAATGGTATGTTTTTACCCATAAACATTTTAATCATTTTAATCATTACCTAGAACTGAACTTTTATAGCAATTAAAGAAAATTGCCTAATCTGCCACTCCCACCTGGTCACATGACCATCAAGCCACACCCAGAAAATAAGCCACGCCCACAGTGCGGCAGTCAAAATTTTGGTAGCCCATCACTGTCTACAGCACTATCCAAAGCATGTTTATATGGAAGCAAATTCCACTGTCATTAATGAGCTCTGCTTTGTAAAAAAGTGTCCTAAAAAGAAACAGGAATTTGCAATAAATGGTTACCTTGTTGCAAAACAAATATAGTTAGTTCCTTTGTTCCATTCTCCTACTCGACTGTTCAGGAACCATTGGCAACAGGAAAAGGACAAAATAAGGAATCGCAAAGGAGTGTCTTCCTGTTTTAATAAAATCATGTTCAACTTTTAGTGCAGTATCTGCTTAATTGCACTAAGCTCTTTGATGTGCTCCTATTCCCCAGACAATACACACAAACTGTTGACATTTGGACTGTGGTTCTTGTTAATATCAGAGGCTCCTTAAATCAGCCTTTTGAAATAAGATTGTCTGTGAGCCATTTGTTTTCTCAAGATGTCAGGCAGCCCTCTCTTCTATCAGAAAAACATGCACATTGTCACTTTCCCACTATCACAAGCAAAATATTTGACTTTATGCAGGAATTTATTTATTACAAAATATATCTGGAGTTTTCAAATCATGGGGAAAATCTTCCCAGCTGTACCACCTTAAAACAAGAAGGTAGAAATACTAGGACATTGAAAATTACCATGGTTCTGCTTTGCTGTATCATGCAAGTGATAGCCGATTTAGTTTAATCAGCCAGATAATAGGATATTAATTAAATAATCTCAGTCTATTATAAAAAATAAAGAGAAATGCTTATTGGTTGGAGAAACATATTTCTCCAAGTCGTTTGAGAAGGGCAGCATAGAAATATAAATAAATGAATGAATGAATGAATGAATGAATGAATGAATGAATAAATGAATGAATGAATGAATGAATGAATAAATAAATAAATAAATAAATAAATATAAATAAATAAATATCACACCATATACTGAAGGCACTGGGAATTCCAAGATATCCTTCATAACGTTTCATAAGCCACAGGGATAGTTTACAGAAGTGTAGACTTCAATCTCTAGAAATTGAACCATTGCTGAGAATTAGAGAACGTCCCCTCATGCAATCTTACATCTGCACATGCGCCATAGCTAGAATCAGCCTGAGACACAGCTGAGGAGTTGATCAACTGTGATTCGGATGAAGGAATAAAGGTTGGTATAGACCCAGACATGGGTGGAAAGGCCCTTTTACAAACAGTGGAACAGGAATATACTTTTTAAAAAATCGCTTTAAAAAAATCACAAAAAACCCATGGCGGTGCCCATGGACCAGCAACGATCGCTCCAGTTCAGTGACATCACCAGAGGGTCGCTATCAGTTCAGGCGATCCGATCTGAACCGGGATGAACCCATCCCTGAATTGGACCATCCAACAGGACTATTGCTGAGCATTGTAGCAGTTATCTGAATGGCAATCAGGATTTGGGAAGTCTGTATTAATAATGTTAACAATATTATGTGAACGTATGCATTTTCTACAGCCCTTGTGAGTTTTTAAAATCCAAGAGCTTAAGCTGCCTCTGTGAATGCCCTTTGGGTACCATCAGTATATGAGGCAGAGACCATTTCTTCCTTTCTTCCCCCTCTCACACTGACCTCTGCAGCAATGCATTTGACATTGTGTTTTCTAGCATGTTGGTCACTGTTTCTCACAATTAGGCAAAGCTGACATCTGTTTTCCATCTGGATTCTTCATTATAGTGTATTTTCAAGCTTTTGAATTCTAAGCAGCTCCAGATTTTGGCTAGATTATAAAGAGTCTTAAAATCAAGAGCAACCTGGTTGGATCTCACTTGTATTCCAGAGGTATGACACTACTTCCAAATGTGAAGTTCTGAATTTATTTATATGCCAAATAATAAAATAAGCGAAATGCTGGAGGATTTTATTTATTCTTATTCTTGTCAGATAGGAACAACAGTCGGGTTGAAATTCTGCCTCTCTTATGCCATGGTAAAAACATGCCTAAGTCACAACACTTTTCTGCCATGTCCCCATCACATTCCCTTTACTTCGACCCCAGCCTATGAGACTTCAGTCCCCCCCTAGCTGTTAAAATAGTCCCTTCCCCCTTCAATCGGAAATATGCAGTGACAACTAGAGGGTGTGTGAAATCTGTTACAGAAAATAATCTGTAAACCTGCTGCTCAGCAAAGGATGGCAAAATGCTAACAGGTAACGGAAAAATAGGGAGGAAGCATTTAATTCCCATTTCTGCTTTAAGAAAGAGATACAGTAAGACCTCACCTATCACTGGTGTTACGTTCCAGACCCGGCCGCGATAGGTGAAATCCGCGGTGGGGAATTTATCGACTGATAGTACTTATTTAAGTATTTATATTGTAATTGTTTGGTAAGTTTTTATTGTTTTAAGTGTTTATAAACCCTTCCCATACAGTCTTTATTTTAGATACAGTATTTAAATACAGTATTTACAATTTTAGATATATATTTTTTGAAAAATCTGCCGATCGAGTTCCGCGGGCTGTTTAAATCTGCCGATCGACTTCCTCAGAAACCCGCGAACCAGCGAAGATCCGCGAATGATTTTTCTCATTAATATTTCTTGAAAACCCGCGATGAAGTGAAGCCGCAGTAGGTGAAGCGCGGTATAGCGAGGGACTACTGTACTTCTTTCTCCAAATAAATGAATATGTTGAGTCTTGAGAAAGCAAGACAAAAAAAAGGTTCTTCAAATACCTAGAAAGATGTCTATGGAGAGTCTCAATCATCCAGATCATGGTTGTTCCAAAGAAAACTGGACTTTGCTTTTTTTTCTTCTCCTTCAAAATGTTTCACCTCTCATTTCATTCCCTGAAGAATCTTCTTGGATGAGAAGAGAAACATTTTCAGGGGTGGGGGAGCCCAAAGTCCAGTTGCCTTTTGGATACTACTTAGAAAGATGTCCCAAAGAAAGCAAGCCAAGTTCTGTTTTCTTTCATTCCAGAATGTATGGCACAAAAGGCTTCATTCAAGCTGCGAGAGAACAGGTGACAGTTCAAAATTAACAGAGCAGCTCAACAATAATGAAACCAACTTCTGCTACAGAGGTTATGAGTTCTGATTCCCTAGATATGTTCAAGGGATGGCTGGTGAGCCATCTGTCATAAATGCTTTAATTTGGAACTTCTGTGCCCAGCTGGATGTTGGATTCAGTAACCTAACAGGTTTCTGCCAACCATGATTCCATGCAGCCAGCACCTGTGCCTGGGTGATTTCTTTGGCAAAGGATGCTCCTTTCTGGGATCCCGATCTGTATTCCCCTTCTGTGGGTTTGAACAAGTGAAACTATCTTCTTTACAGCTTTAAAAAATGTCACCAAGATTCAGGTTTCAGCCTCAGCACCCGCTGGCTGGAACAAGTCGAACCTATTAGTGATTTTCCATTTCTCTAAATTCTGTTCAATTTAAAGATTTCTGTTCAACACAATATTTTAAAAAGCTCTAATAAAAACACGATGTCGCATTAGCTCCTTATTCATTGACTTCTTCAGCCATCTGTTTCCTTAACAACTCACACATTTGGTGAACAAAGCACAGCCAATATTACTCAGATGCAGGGAGGAATTCCAAGGCTATTGTTTATTATTAAGCGTTGGTAAGTAGTTTGGTTTTTTTTATTTAATCACAGCATCTTCAATCTACACCAGTCTTCCCTGGCCTCCCTCCTTCCAAAATTCTCATTCTCTCTGCTGGGAATTACAATTCAAGACATCTGGAAAGCACAACATTGGGCAAAGCTGATTTTAGATGGTATTGCAAAAAGCAAGGTGTAAGTTGAATGAATATGTAAAATAAATAAAAATAATTATGTCATTTTGAATTATCCTTCTGAAGATTTTTTTTCACTTAATAAAAAGTTATAGGTAGTTATCAACTTAGACTATAGCTGGGACCAGAACTTAAGTGTTTCATGGAATGTAAATCTATTCTGGTTCAAATAAAAGATTAGCTCATATGGGACAAGTAGAGATTCACACTTTAGGTCCGTGATTGGATTTAGAAAAATAATTATGCTTGATAAGGTTTAGGAAAGTGGAAGAAAGGAGGAGCATGGATAGTATGGCTGAAAAGAAAAGAAATTAGTGAAATGTCCTTAGAAAAACAACAAGTTTCTTATTGGCCCAAGTCAAGATTATGAACATCTGTCCATATCAGCAGGACATGAATATATAATAATTAACCTATTGTAATGAGATCTGAAGTTGATATTTGCAGTCTTTCTGTGATCCAATTAAAGAACAGTGATTTATGTAGGGGTGGGGGGCACTTAACAGACAAAGATCTGGCCAAACATGATTTCACTGGATGATGACTAAATAGTCTTTATTTACCATTCTGAATAGTGGGATTTTTAAAAAGCTGGCTGTGAAATAAATCCCCAGCCGCAGAGAAGAAGGCAAAGGAGAGATTAGGAAGATGCAGACAATGCTAAGGACCTAAATAGAACTTTAGAATATGTTTGAATGTATAAATGTTGCACATCTTCATCAGTGCTCAATCTCTATATATTTGCAAATGAATCTACAGTGATGTCCTATAAAGAAAACAAAATCTGAAATGAGCAGCTCATAAAATTCCATGAAATCTGTTGTGCGTACCATAAATTACTTAAACTTTTCAACAGCTCACATTTACTATAATCCAGAACAATAAATGAAAAACAGAAATTAACAAATTATAGTGTTAAAATCTCAACCCAGAAACAATAACAGGTATTTTGACAACATTCAGACACCTTAGACAAAATCCACAGCTACAGAGGGGGTTTACAAAGAACTGTGTTATTGCATTTTTCCCTAGGACTAGCAGTGAGCATATTTAATTGTTGTGGTTAGCTCTGGCCCTGCTCCTGCCGCAAGGACTGTGGATGTGGGGGAGACATCCACATGCTGCAGGCCTGTTTTGCCCCCGGTGGAATCTGCTGATGAAGGCTCCTCTGACCAAGAAGACATGAGTGACAGGGAGGAGGAGAGTGTGGCAGACAGCTCAGAAGGAGATCAATTATCTAGCTCCTCCTTGGATTCAGAACAAGAGTTAATGATACAGCCACGCATGCGGAGAGCGATGCATAGGCAACAGCAACTGAGAGATTATTATCAAAGAAAATGAGGCCACCTGTGGTTGGGTGGGGCTGTGGTAATTAGTGAGGCTGCTATAAATAGCAGCCTGTGGGTTTGGCCATTGTGGAGGATTATCTGATCATTGTGTTTCATGACTGCTTTGCTGACTTTGATCTTTGTGTGCTGATTTTTCCCCGCTTTGAAACTAAACCAGAGCAAACTGTGTTTCACTTTGTGAAAGAATAAGGACTGTGAATTGCCTCACAGCTGCAAGCTAAGTATCACAGAACTGATAAGGAACTTGTACAAATTACCAATTTGTTTGGAGACGAGTGCTCTTTGCTATACAAAAACAGTGCTCTGTTTATTTGCATTTTCGGTATAAAGAACATTGTTTTGAATTTTCAAACATGTGTGTGTCTGAAATTGTGTCTGTGCATTTTTGGGAGGATTCTAACAGAGAGCTCGACAGAACATTTAATATTCCATTTTATGCACAAATGGGAACAACCAAACCAATATAATGGTAAACTACGGAGTATGCAAAAGTATAAACATTTCTAACTAACCCTGCTTAGTTAGCAATGCGGCTGTGGTGCCGGCACCAGTGGTGGCGGCAAGGCACACCCTGGCCTTCAGGACCTGAGGCGCAGTGGGTCTTCCTCCCCACTGGCAGCATTGGTCTTATCTTCTGCTGCTTCTGCTATGGTTCTGAGTCTGAGAGCAGCAGTGGAGGTGGAGGCAGAGGAGAAGGCAAGTAGAAGGCCGGTGGGAAGCAGAGTGCGTCAGGTCCAAAAGGTGCCAGGCCCAAAAGGCGGGAAACAGCAAGCGGATATTCCAGGGCTGCTGCACATGCACACCACATCTCCCACAGTTCTCTTCTGGATACGGACTTGTGTCTTACCGTATGTGCAGTCTCAAGATATCTGCTGACAGGGTGAACGAGTAGCGACCAGGGGCCTGGTTTGGGCGTGCGGCAAGCCAGCCATCGCTGCTGGTTCAGGGAACCACCAGTGCCCATCATTACCAGTACACCCAAACCAGTCCGAATCGGGAGCATTTCACTCTTGCTATGGTCTTCAAAACTCCAGGATTCAATTTCTTTCTCTAAAAGTTCTAACATAAATCAAAACCCTCTTCCTCATCATTCTCCAGTTTTGCAAGTTTTGCTCAATCATTTTTCTTCAGTCTATAACTTCTCTTATTCTCGAAATTGCAGTGACTAAGTGTTGTGGTTAGCTCTGGCCCAGCTCCTGCCCCAAGGAATGTGCAGGTGGATGTGGGGGAGACATCCACATGCTGCAGGCCTGTTTTGCTCCCAGTGGAATCTGCCGACAAAGTCTCCTCTGACCAAGGAGGCCTGAGTGACAAGGAGGAGGAGAGTTTGGCAGACAGCCCAGGATGAGATCAATCATCTGTATCATCGCTGGATTCTGAACAAGAATTAATGACACATCCACGCATGCGTAGAGTGATGCATAGGAAGCAACAACTAAAGGATTATTACAAGAGAAAATGAGGCCACCTGCGGTTGGGTGGGGCTGCTGTAATTAGTACTGCTGCTATAAATAGCAGCATGTGGGCTTGGCCGTTGTGGAGAATTATATGATCATTGTGTTTCATGAATGTCTTGCTGACTCCGGCCTTTGTTTATTGATTTTTCACCACTTTGAAACCAAAGCAGAGCAAAGTGTGTTTCACTTCCTGGAAGAAGAAGGGCTGTGACTTTCTTCACAGCTGCAAGCTAAGTACTTACGAACTGATAAGGGACTTGTACAAACAACCAGGTTGTTTTGGGATGAGTGCTCTTTGCAATACAAAAAGAGTGCTTAGTTTATTTTGAATTTTGTGATAAAGAACATTGTTTTGAACTTTCAAATGTGTATGTGTCTGAAATTTGTACCTTTGAATTTTTGGGAGGCTCCTACCAGAGAGTCCGGCAGAACACTAAGTATTCTTTATTTCAGCAGGAGAATGTCCTGTATGGGAAACAGAGAGGGATGCTGTTGAGATAGTCTTGAATGATCTACTGTCAGAGAATACAGACTATAGTTCTATATTATCTGAAGCAGTAGTGGGTTCTAAAACCCATTGGTACCAGTTTGCATGCACAGAAGCATCCCGGGAGGGTGGACAGAACCTCCTGCCATTGCCACTACTGGTTCTAAGAACGGGGCTGAATCAGGAAAAACTCACTGATGATCTGCAGGTATTTCCCCCACCTCATTTCTTATATTTTTAGAATGTAGCCTGATGGCTCCAAGGCAAATATACATTCAGGAAGTATTGATCAAGGCCATTCATGATGAATTTTACAACAGCCACCTTTCTCAAAAGAAGTAACAATGGTCATGTTGACTATGGGAGAAAAATGCAAAATTCATAAAAGCAAGATGGAATACTATCATCCAAAATCATAGCATTCATTGCTCAGAATCTTTTCTTGAACAGGCAAGCTGGTTGAAACAATTTTCTCCATTTAGCCGATTACTGCTATGTATGTTTTTCTTACAAGAACTTGGCAAAATATTCCTGTGCCTGAAGCAGGAAGGATAAGGCTCAAGGTTCTTAAATACTCTGGAAGTTGTAATTACTTTCCCAACATTTTAAATTCAAGTTATAAGTTACCAAGATAAAATTCTAATTTTTTTTTTTAAATTTTGAGACAAGATTGTAGTACAATTGGTTTCTAGCTTTACAAAAGATTATAAATTCTTGGCTTCTGTGTTTGTACCAAATCACGATTAATAAGCAAAGAACCCTGTCACTGTTTTCTCACACTTCCTTCTGGTTTTCTTTCCTTCCCACCATTACAGTTTTAATTCCTTCCAATTAGTGTGAGTGCATCTCAGCACACACACAAAATTATCACAGGATTTTAAAATATTTTTTCACATTAGCTGGTGGCGGAGATAATCTGCTGACATGAGGCGTTGGACACAGCATTACACCATTCCTACTCCCCCCCCCCCCCAAATTTTCTCTGGTTCCCATCAGGGGGAAAAAATCAAATGATGCAACGTTAAAGAGTTCTGAAAACGTAACAAAATTAAAACTCTGTTTCTCAAGTAAGCCTGCTTTACATACTGCAATGAAGCATGGGGAAATAAAGTCAAGGTCGTAGGCACACTGTGCTAGGGAGTGCAAATCCTTTCAGCTTTTTGGGGGGTTAAATTGTTGTAAAGCAACAATTCCTCATTGCTTTTCTTTTTTCTTTTTTTTAAAAAGGACTGTATTACCTTTCAAAATAGAAACTAATAATAAAACAGAAACTGATAATAAAAAGAATGGAAAGAAAAGAGTCTGCGGAGAGGGGCGGCATACAAATCCAATAAATAATAATAATAATAATAATAATAATAATAATAATAATAATAATAATAATAATAATAATAATAATAATAATAATGCAGAAAAGCAACAAAATAAAAAAATAAAGAAACAAAGTTTTTTTTTTTTAAAAAAGAATGACTTCCTATTTCTTTTACAGCAGATATAAGCGAAACATACAGTACATTAAGGACTTGTTCTATGGTTACAATGTAACATCCATTTTTAACAATCTATTGATATTACTAATTAGCAAATCCATACATTGTAATTTAATTTTTTCCCTGTTTGGCTCAGAAAAGTCCAACAGAAACCTCCAATTAGCATTAATCAATGTGTTTTCTTTAATCAGAGCTATCAGTTTTGCCATCTCAGCCAATGCCATAAAACTTTACCAATCATCCTTGCATTGTAGGTATTAATGAATATTTTCATTGTTGGGTATGCAGGAGTGTCTCTGCATTTGTAAAAAAAGAATCACCCTTGACGCTTTCCAAATTTGTATTCATTGTCCCCAGTAGAAATATCTCTGATCTCAGTTGTATGCTGATTTTCAAGATTTTATAAATTAGTATATATATTTGAGGACAGATTTTTTAAAAGTTTTTTTTACAATATTAAAGATGGTAAAAACTTCCTTCTTGATATTTGCATTTCCAGTACATATTTGAAGCCTCTTTATATATTTTTGACAGTCTTTCCCATTATAAATACTATCTATACATAAATTTAATTTAAAAAATATCTTTAAGATTGTAATATAAGGTGAATGTCAACTTCCTTGTCTATAAGTTTTTCCATTGCTCTATTTGTATAACTAAAACTTTTAGTCCAACTTATCATAGTCTTTAATTTATTCATCTTCAGTTTTGAACCCCAACAATTTTGTAACAATTCAGCAATATGTTCATCATTAGTACATAATTCAAAGCAGTTTTATCTAGTTCTTTTCTAACTTTATAATAAAAAAGAGATTGATCTTGATGTGACAATATCATTAGAATATTTATTTATTTGATTGGGCATATGCTTATGATGCTTATAATCATTAGTCAGTAACAGTATAGATGTATAATTTAATTTCCTAGTTTCCTTTTATAATTCTGTCATCTTGTAAAATATTATTTATTGTGTGCTGGAATGATTGTAGAATTTCATCTTCAAAACATATATAGTAAATCCTTGGTAATCCATCCAAGCTAGGTGCTTTACCTGGCTTAATCTTTTTATAGCTTACAAAACTTCCATTATTGTTACAGGGCAATGCATAATCTGGCTTTGTATGTCTGTAAATCGTGATAGATTTTTAATTTTAAGGTAATGTTCTATTTTTTCTGGAGAAAAGTCCTGTCCTTTATATAGAATTAGAATAATATGATTAAAAGGTTTTTGTATAACCATATTATGTGTTATAAACAAAGCACCCTCTTGAAGCTTCAGGATTGTCTTTTTTATCCCTTCCTTACTTGGCACCACTGCTCTTCTTAAAGATTTTATTTTATGAATTTCCCTGCCCCATTGGCTGTGTTAATACACAACACAATGATCCACAAACTAGTGTATTTTAGCTTAATGTATTGAATTAAGCCAACCTATCATCTTAGTATATGGTGTGTTGTGCAAACTATGGCTGAAATTAACCATGGATGTGTACCAAGCTCACTATTTGGCAGTTCTGGCTAAACTTCTTTTGTGGCTTTATAGCAACTTATTCATTTAGTTTCTACAGCAAAGGAATAGCTGAGACAGCAGCGCTAAAGACTGGCTGATCTGATGAACAAATGATGTTGCGTATTCACATAGATTTTCTCCATGACAATCTTTTAGGTCTTCCACTGGTGCACCAACTATTGCTTTAACTGAGTCCATCAGCTTGTTGCCAATCATCCTTTTCCTTCCACCTTTCATAACTTTATAAGCTTCTCAATACAGATGGATCTTTGCATGATGTACCTAAAGCAGTATCATTTGTCGCTCAAGTGGACTGATTTCTTTGATGATCCATCTGTTTGTTTTCTTGGTTATCCAGGGTATTCTCAGGAGTTTTCTCCAACATCAATTTCAAAAGCATCAATAATCTGAAAGGAAATAATAATAATAATAATAATAATAATAATAATAATAATAAGATAGATAGATAGATAGATAGATAGATAGATAGATAGATAGATAGATAGATAGATAGATAGATAGATAGATAGATAGATAGATAGAATAGATAGAATTAGTGGGACATAATAGTAGAGTAAGTAGAATTGGTTTGACTTGCTGTTTTGCTTCTGTAAGAATTGCTTTGCTAAGAATTGGAAGCCATTGGCTTCTACCAGTGATCTAACTTCTGTTATCTTGGGTTTTTTTACATTTCCATGCCTGGTGGATAACTCAAGATGTGGGGTATGTCATCGGGCAAATACCTCTGTTGCTAAGCAACCAGATCCTCTGTTTTCAAGGAAGGCATAAGCCAGGGCACCAGAATTGGGTACTAAGTTGATGTCTGAAAGTATAAAAGGATACCATACCTTCCCTAAGGTCCAGCCTTTCAGTGCATATTCTTTGTCTGTATGTTGTGGAATAGTCTACCCAGTTCTATTTTGTACAAATAAAAGCTGGGTTTTTTTTCTAAAGAAGAGACCCTATTCTCGGGTCTCTCTCTCTCTTTGGCATTCTGGTGACTCAAGTACATTTTGGGACTGTACAAATCTTTCTACCCTTCTTCAAAATCCAACTTTCACTTCCATAGAGTTTTATAGGGAATTGCTGTCACAATTCTGATCTTTATAGGTAATCAGTTTTGCCCAAGCTGTTGATTGCAGCCTTCAAAAAGGTGCTGGGTTTGCCCATCTCTTCTTCTAAGCCACTATGAATGAAGATTTACGGAAGTTTCAAATTTAAAGAAAAACCTTTTTTATTTGGAAATAAACAGCAAAAGAGTGACTAGACTGTTGATTTTAGGAAGCCTTTAAATGGACTAATGGTCAGATTGGCCCAAAGTAAGTTTGAAAAATATAAATTGTTGAAAATCTTACTAAAAATATAGGAATATTTTGAGTTTAAAGGTAGGAAATCTCCTCCTGGGAGATTTCTGGGTACTAGAGGGCAACCAGAAAGAATTAAAGGCTATAATTAAAAGAGAAGACCTACTAATAACCCTCCCCTCCAAAGTATTTTAACTGTAAGAATTCAAGAATATTTGGTAACAATGAATCTACTTTTCAGAATGTCTGGTACAGTAAAGATGGGTTTTAAAATGTAGATATAACTTTTATATAATTTGCTAAATTTTGTGTTTCCTTAGTTTGTGTTCATATTTTAAATTTCAATTAAAAGAACTTATTAAAAAGGGAAATTCAGTATATATCTCCCATCTTTGCATCAGTTACTACCATGTTTTCCCAAAAATAAGACTCTGTCTTATATTTTTTGAACCCTGAAATAAGTGCTTGGCCTTATTGCCATGCACTCAAAAGCCTGATTGGGCTTATTATCAGGGGATGTCTTATTTTGGGGAAAACAGGGTACCTGTTCATTGGCATCTTTTAGTGTAACAATTTGAGATTGGAATGCTTCAATTCAGAGATCTTTGTGATTTTTGTGTTTTTCCATATCTGTTTCTATCTTCAATATATTTACAGATAATTTTTCTTGACCCTTCTAATTATGTTAATTCTATTTTTTTAAATTTTCATTTTGATTACATCTTTTTAAATGTTTTTATTCTTTGTTTTTGTACTGCAAGTCACTTTGTGGATAAACAATAAAGGCAGGATCTGAATCTAATAATAATAGTAAATCTGACTTAATATCAGTTTAAACCCAAATTACAATTACTGTGCTACAAAGAAAACCTTTGTTTTTGATAATGGCAGACTTTTGCCGCTTATTGTCTGCTAAATTGTGCCTGTATCAAGAGGCCTGAGTAGAGAAAATTAATCTTTTGAAGACTTTTAAAGAACACTTTCTTGCAATAAATAGTAATAGCATTTAAGCCCTGGGCATAACACCTTTCTATGAAAAATTCCTGCCAGGTTTTCTGAATTTCACCAGTGAGACTAACATGACTATTCTTAAAATATGTCTTTTGCATATTTATTGATATAAACACCAAAATGAAAGCAATACCTTTTATTTGCACTTGTCACATTTTGTTTTCTAATGGGAGGAGCCAGTTTTGATGGGCTTCCTGCTGCCCTTTCATTTTTTCAGCCTATTATACAATTTTCCGCTGCACCGATCTCCTTCTGCCATGCTGACTGCTAGCCAATCTTGTCATCTTCAAGAGCAGCTGGTGTAACATCTTTCCTAGAGGGAGAACAGAAAAAAACAACTCTGAAAGTTCTTTGCTCCCCAGGAACTGGCTAAAGCAGAGATGGGGAACAATGGGCCCTTATCAGTAACAGGTTGCTATTGGAACAGTAAAGGACGGTAGCAAAAGTTGAGCTGCATGCTTCAGGTGTTGTTCTGCCAGTGTGTCTCAACTGACTGTAATTACAGGGTAATTAGTCCAGAAAGACACACACCACACGATAGAAGGAAAACCCAAAAGTCTTTATCAACAGAAAAACAGAAACAGCTCCCTTTTTAAATGTCAAAGGGATTTTCTGGTACACACAAGGCACAGGTTAAATGCAATCCAAATTCTCACCCAATAACTGGGAAATTGAGTCCAATTCTAAAGTCCAGAAAGTCCACACACAATCTTGAACAGCAAAACCCCCGATCTTGACAAAACTATGAATCAGATAAACTGCCATGAGGCTAAAACAGCAGGCTGCTCTTTTAACTGTAGCACTAATTACAGCAGCCCCACCCAACCACAGGTGGCCTCATTTATCTCCTGTAATAATCCTTCAGTTGTTGTCTCCTATGCATCAGTCTACGCATGCATGGATGTGTCATAAATTCTTTTTCTGAATCCAGGGACAATAAGGTCTGATCTCCTCCTGGGCTGTCTGCCAAACTCCCCTCTTCCATGTCACCCCCACCTTCTTCTTCTTCCAAGGAAATTTCACTACCTGCCTCTGTCGGCAATAAAATAAGCCTATGACATGTTGATGTTTCCCCTGCATCCACCTCCACATTCCTTGGGGCAGGAGCTGTGCCAGAGCCAACCACAACAGGTGTCTTGCAGGTACGCGCATGCATTCCTATTATGGACAATGTCCTAATGTATTTACCATGGGAAGAAATTCCAAATTGCTGAAAAGAGTGGCTCCATAATTTAATTTAAGTTTTCTTTCTTTGAACCCTATAGTTCTTCAAACCTGACGTGGTGGAGATTTATTTGGAGCAAAATGTAAGATGCTGAATTCATTATTCGGTAGTGTGCTTTTATTTGATCTTGTTGCTTATAGATGTTTTAAAATTTTTGCTACATTTTTAGTGTGACCAACAGGTGGATTTATATAATCTTCTAAACTACTTTGCAAGTAGCTTACCCATTCATCCTATGGAAATGTTTGGAAACATCAAGAAATGTTTGGATGCATGTCAGTTCAACGTATTTTATTGGGTGAAACACAGGGGTGAAATGCTACCGGTTCGGCCCAGATCGGGCAGACCGGTAGCGACGGGCTCAGGTGGTTTGGAGAACCGGTAGGGTGGCAACATGAGGCTCCACCCACTCACCTGAATATCACCATTTTCCTCTTTTTAACCCTCTGCGTATGTACAAAACCTTCTGTGATTGTGCAGAGGGTGGAAAAACACACGTTTCCTAAGGGAAGGGAAGTAGATTTCACTGCTGGTGAAACAGGGCAATATATGTTCACAGGACTGGTCAAGAGGTTACCACATGATGCATTAAAACACACAAGCATTTCTTCTCTTTGCTAACAGCAGAAATTCAAGTTGGGTACATTGTCAATTGTCAGATGAAGAAGAACAAAACTATTGGTCTCTATCAGCAGGCTGATCTACAGAAATCTGCCAATAAAGATTCTGCTACTATTTTGCAGAGACGGGTTATAAGCAGTGTTCCCTCTAATTTTTTTTTGGGGGGGGGGGGGCGGAAAAGAATAGTGTCTGAGCGGCAGTCCCTTCGGGACTGGGCGGCACAGAAATAATAAATAAATAAATAAACAAACAAACAAACAAACAAACAAACAAACAAACAAAAAACCCACACTGTTTTGCCTCAGAGAATTTCAAAATAAAATACTGTACTGTGTGTCTATAAGAGTGAGCTCATAATAGGGCAACTCTATCAATATCAAAATGCCACTTAAATAGTTGAGCTAGTTTCAAACTAGATTTTGATTTTCTTTCTCTCTTCCTTACTCCCATTCTTTTTCTTTCTCTTTTCCTTCCTCTCTTTTTTCTATCTGTTTCTCTCTCTTCCTCTCCCTCTCCTTCCCTCTCACTCTTTCCCTCTCGGCTTCTGGGCAGGTTTGGAAAACTCTGAGTTGATGATGATTTTTAAGTGAGTGATTGCTCACTGCTCAGCTTAGAGGGAACTATGGTTATAAGTGGTCCAAAATGTTTGCATATTTCTTCACAAAATTAGATGTGGCTGTCTTAACAAATACAAAAAGGAGGCTCTTTTCCCAAATTCAAATTGTGTACTTGGTAATTATCATCATGCAAAATAAATCAGATGGCTTAGTTAACAAAGGCCATAAAAAAACTGCAATAGGTGTCCTAAAGTAATTGAACCTGTAACCTTGCAGTGTTACACCATCTTTATGGATCCATCATTTAGTATCTAACTAGATAGCAAAGCCCTAAAGGTTTTTTTGTCCAGATCATGAAATGTTTCAGCCTCAGGTTATAATTGATGCCCCAATACAGTACAGTATTAAGAAAATGGCATGAAATATTGTCAATCCAAGAGATGAAAAGCAGAGGGAAGTGATTCAGGTGTACCAGGAAAAATGATGTTTTAGTCTTGATGCTTTCTTAGACTAAAGAAATATGGATTCTCATTTTGCCAGTAATTTTGGCAGAGCAGTTTTTCAGTTCTAGAATAGAATTCTTTATTGGCCAAGTATGATTGGACACACAAGGAATTTGGTGCATATGCTCTCTTTCTACATAAAAGAAAAGAAAAGTTTGTCAAGAATCATAAGGTACAATACTTAATGATACTTCAGGTACACATAAAAAGTCAAATCATATTTTACATCCCTGTCCCTCACATAAAAAACAACATTTTTAAGCAGTTTCTAGAATCTACAACCTTTGAAAAGACAGAGTACCTACAATCACGACAGAATCTTTGCTAGAATAGAAGTGTCCTTGACTTACAACAGTTTGTTTAGTCACCATTCAGTTACAACAGCACTGAAAAAAATTAACTTATGGCCACATTTACAACCGTTGCAGTATCCCCATGGTCATGTGATCAAAATTGAGATGCTTGGCAACTGACTCATATTTATGACGGTTCCGGCGTCCTAAGGTCATGTGATCAACTTTTGCAACCTTCTGACAAGCAAAGTTGATGGAGAAACCAGATTCGCTTTAACAAAGGTGTCACTAACTTAACAATTACAATGGTTCACTTAACAACTGTGGCAAGAAAAGTTGTGAAATGGGGGCAAAATTCATTTAACAAATGTTTCACTTTATAGCAGAAATTTTGAGCTCAGCTATGGTTGTAAGTCGAGGACTATCTGTATTCTCTGTAGTCTTTTTAAAAATTAATGTGTCAAGTCAGTGCAGAAGTTGGTGATAAATTAACGGCTTACCACACTATCTATAGAAGGCCTGATGTTTGTGGGAACTTGGGAGGGGTGATTTTCATGATGAAGCCACAAAGCATTCTTTCAGGTGGTTCAAAGACATGTTATGCCCACCCACCTGGGTGGAAGTGGAGGAAGGAGTTGCCACGCTGGCACAATCTGAGTGGGCAACATGACAAGTTTGTGGGTGGGGGACAAGGGGTGTGAACTTTCAACTGAGTGGGAAACTAAGATTCATGGGTACCTGGATGGCTCCGGAAATAAATTGGAACTTTGAGGAGTACTTTGACTTGGACTCTGATATAGTCTGGATATTACCTGGAACCTTGACAAAATGACACAAAGATATTATTATTCTTACTCTCCTCTCGCAGAAGAATTATGTTTACTTTTTTCCACACAGACATTCTGAACTAATCTTCAACTTTCAATGAATTTTATTTTTCTTCAACTCTAAAATTGTTCTACCTTCCAGGCATGAGGGAAGAAACATATGAGAAAGTTGCCATTAGCAAATAAGTCAAACAGTTGTTAAAGGAACAAGAAGTGAAACTGTTTAAAATGTAGCTCACTGAAACCCTTGCTGTGAAATTCAAATTGAAACTTAAGATTGTTGTATTCTTTCTTACTCAGACGTTGCCCTGGAAAGTTCATACCCCGGGGTCAGCTATTATGTTCTGAATCTCAATGCTCACTTTCTTTACTCAGTATTTTAATTTTTCATTGTCACCTCTCATTCTGACTCATTCCACATTTTAAAATTAATTAATTAAATTAAAAGGCTACCTGTGTACAGTTTGAACCGACTGAGATGTCTTCTGAATCTATTACTATTGATAAATGTTTGTAATTTGATAAATTACATCAAATTCCTAGTCTGGAAAAAATAAGATCACATGGACAAATACTTTTCTTCTGAATAACAGTTACCATTTATTTGTTTATTTATTTATTTATTTATTGGATTTGTATGCCGCCCCTCTCCGTAAACTCGGGGCGGCTAACAACAGTAATAAAAACAGCATATAAACTTTAATGTTATAATTAATCTAATGAATAGTAGCAGAAATCAATGTGATATAAACTCTACAGAGCTTGATTTTTTTTTTAAAAAAAGATTATACAAACTCATGGAATACTATGAAGAACTTCCCCACCACCACCTCAAGAATTCTAAAAACGATTCATGAAATAGGGTACACATTTTTTCTTGGGTATGTCATTTGGGAATTACTGTATAACATGATCGAGCAGACACTGAATTTATTAGACTGAAATGCAACATTGGTGAATCTTTCAGCACTCTAACTGGTACTTACATACAAGTCAGACTCGATCTATTCATTACATTAAAATATGGTTGGCCTGTTTGTGCTCACATTTCAGTAGTTTTGCAAATCCTGGATGAGCAAACCATGAATTAGTTACACTTCGTGCAACCTCTTATCTCCAGAGTTTATAAGTGGATTTATTTGACTGAGATAGCATTGATCTTGGTTGGCAGTTCTGCATAATTTTCCAGGAAAGCACTAACCCACAGGCATTAGGGAACATGAATTTTGGTTGCAATGGTGGTGGTGGTGATAGTGATATTCAACTTTTTTCTTTGCCCACTTTATGTATTAAGGTTATTAAAGTTTCTGACCATGTTTTAGGTAATATACCTTCTGCCATTATTTGGTTATTTATTTTATTTATTTATTTATTATTTAGATTTGTATGCCGCCCCTCTCCGCAGACTCGGGGCGGCTCACAGCAGAATACAATTAATGATAAATATAAATATAAACAAACATACACACAAACATACCATGCATAAATTGTACATGCCCGGGGCAGGTGATTCAGTTCCCCCATGCCTGACGACAAAGGTGGGTTTTAAGGAGTTTACGAAAGGCAGGGAGAGTAGGGGCAGTTCTAATCTCTGGGGGGAGTTGGTTCCAGAGAGTCGGGGCCGCCACAGAGAAGGCTCTTCCCCTGGGGCCCGCCAACCAACATTGTTTAGTTGACGGGACCCAGAGAAGGCCCACTCTGTGGGACCTAATCGGTAGCTGGGATTCGTGCGGCAGAAGGTGGTCTCGGAGACATTCTGGTCCAGTGCCATGAAGGGCTTTAAAGGTCATAACCAACACTTTGAATTGTGACCGGAAATTGATCGGCAGCCAGTGCAGACTGCGGAGTGTTGGTGAAACATGGGCATACCTAGGTAAGCCCATGACTGCTCTCGCAGCTGCATTCTGCACGATCTGAAGTTTCCGAACACTTTTCAAAGGTAGCCCCATGTAGAGAGCATTACAGTAGTCGAACCTCAAGGTGATGAGGACATATTTTTAAAAAGTATTTCTATATCTAACTTATAAAATTCTACAGATATTGCATCTGGGCCTGTCGCTTTATTATTTTTCTGCTTCTTTATAGATTGTTTTAATTCCATTTCTGTAATGGGTTTATTTAGTCTTTGTTGTTGTGTTTCGGTTAATACCGGTAAATCTATACTTTTCAAATATTCAAAAATTAAGTCCTCATTTATTTCTTCTCTCGTATATAATTTTATATAAAATTCTCGTGCTATTTCCTTCTTTTCTTCTATTCTATGTTTCATGATACCTTTTGAGTTAATCTGATTTTTTATAATTTTATTTTCCCTGTTTTTTCTTAATTTATACGACAACCATCTTCCTGGTTTATTCGCATGTTCAAAATATTCTTGCTTTGCTCTCTTTATCTTTCCTACTATTGGTTCTTGTTCTATCAATCTCAATTTATCCTTTATTAATTCTCTCTGATTTTTTTTTGTGATTCTATGGGTCTTCCCCACCACCACCTCCACCACCTCCACCACCTTCCCATCTTGCACTGCTCCTTGTATTGCTTCTCTGAGTTTATCTATGCTCTGCTTGGTGTAAGCCTTCATGGTGTTCAGTTATTGTATACCTTGCTGGCCTGGTTTTCTCTTGTCGCTAATGCTTCCCAACATAATTGCTTTCTCCAGTGAACTCCCATGGAAAAAATAAGTGAAAAGCAGTTTTGTGCTTTTTCCTTCCAGTGACGTGTCGGGTGTTATGTGCTCTGATATTTGCTTATTGGTCAAAAAGCTAGGTTGAATACTTCACTCAAAACTACATGCCATTATTCCCAAATTACCAAACACATCATCAGCATAGACCAGCTTTCAAAAATAAAATAAAATCCAACCCCTTTATTAAAATCACCAGGTGAGCAGCAGAAACACCGTAGAATCTCTTCTAAAAGGCCTGTGAAAAGATCATTCCAGAGCCCTCAGCCTCTGTGGCAAGTTGCCTCAGAAGAAGGAGAATTAATTGCCGATATTAACCGTATCTCTGACAAGACTGACAAACCAGACCCTGATCATGACCTTAGAGTTAAGGGTGGATTATTTGCTTCTTCCCTATCCGATATATCCTTCTGACTTGGTGAACTTGATCTCTCTGCTGGCTGTTAATGAAGCAGGAGATAGGAGCTTATCTAAGGGGAATGCTTGAGTAAGGAGCATTGCTATGCATCTCAACAAAGAGGAGTAGATAATGCAAAGCACCATCACTTTTCATTCCTTGGAATTTTCGGCTTCAATGAAACAACCCCCTTCTTTCTACATTTTCAGTATAGGGGGGGCAGGAGGGCCAATTCCGGAGCATCCCTAAGAGGAAAGAGACAGACAAGCAGGCTGATAAGATTAATGTGAGTCATCTTAGGCAAAAAGAGTCCTGCAGTGGCTCACCATGTGCAGTTTCTTCTATACATCATTTAGATGTATGGGGAATAATCCTTTAACACACCCAATTCCTGGAAGACTATAGTGACTTTTTTTTTTAAAAAGCCTGTGAAGTTTGTTCTTAACTATATACATAGCACCAGAGTTGCAGTGAAGATGGATTGTAGTAAAGTTAGCCTCTCTCTGTCTCTTGCAACTTGGCTCCTGCCAAATGATGTTGGACTACAACTCCCATCACTCCTACTTGCAAGTTTGGGCTTGGAAAGACTGGTTGGGGAGGGGGCAGGGAAGGCGCCTGCTATTCTAACTCAGTGAAACTGGCAGCAACCTTTAAAACATGTTCGTTTTGGGTGGTGGCAATGATGGGCTGCTGGGCGGAAGGCTAAATTGCGCTCACTGCTGCACTCTTAAGTATTTTTTTTGCTTCCATGCATGCTGAAACACGGGCGCACCTGCTGCTCTGTGCGCGATTTTGCTACCTCCACAGATGCAGAAGCAAAATTGCACTGGTCCCGCAAGCACTTACAAGCCATGGCGGCGAGAACAATTTAGTCTTCCGGCTATTAGCCCACTGCTGAGGGGGAGGTGATGTTGCTCCTTTGGTTAGAGTTTGATCTGTTGGTTTGAGAGTTTTACTATTACAAAACAAATGGACAAATTGACTGTTCCACTTATTTCAAGAATTGCAAAGGAGTGCAGGGGCATAAGTGTACCTTTTAAAATGTTATGAGATATATTTTGAGATGTGTTAGGTACAGAGAGAGAGAACCTATGTGTTGTGGCCTATCAGTAGCCTGTGCAGCTAATACAGATCCCATCCAAGAAGAGGCCAATGTGGTGATGCACCAGTGGCCTGTGCAGCTGGTACCTGAGTTGGACAGTGAGGAGGCTGGCGAGTACTCGGTACCAGAGGCAGAGGTTCAGCCAGGGCCTTTGGAGCCTCTAGCACTTCCCATCAGTGATGAGGAAGAAGAGGCTCCTCTTCTTATTGCACAGGCACACAGAGCTGCCAAAAGGCAGGAATAGTTCCTCAGAAGGAGGTCTCCTCGGGAGTAAGGCTTGGGGTTAATTGACCACTCCTCTAGACTACTTAAGGGATGATGATGACTGCAAAAACTCTGCAGCAAACAATATTTGTTCATTCAGGTGCCTTCGTAGTCTGAAAATATCTGCTCAGCTTATCTGTTTTGGCTTTCTTCCTGCGGACTGCTTCTAGGCATTTTGCCAGCCCTTGCAAGTTTGTGTGTGCGGGTGTCCAAATAAAATTTTGATTCTGTACATGCACAGGAAGCAAAATGCCATGGGGGTGGATGCACATGCGTGCAAGATTTCGGCCATTTTTTTGTTTCCACACATGTGCAGAAGCAAAAAATCACCAAAATCTCTCGTGCGCCTCCCCTCATGAGATTTTGCTTCCTGCGCTTGTACAGAAGTCAAATCTCACTTGGACATGCCAGAGATGTGGAGCTGTTCACGCAGCTCCATTTTCACTACAGGTATAACAGCATTGACCGTACCGGTAGGAACCCGCTACTGGTTCTCCCCCGATCAATTTGGGGGGGAAATCAGAATGGATTTTAATTTAATTTAATTTATTTGACTTTTATGCCACCCAATCCCAGTGGGACTCAGGGCGACTTACAACAATATAAAATACAATATAATGATAAAAAGTCAAAAATTTTCTACTCAGTATTTGTGTGTTACAATTTGCAGTACAGAAGTTCTGTAGAACTCCAGGACAAGCCATTTTCTGCTTTGTAGGAAGTTTGGCTTTAGCTTGCTTCCTGCTACATAAATTCTAGATTTCAAGGCAAACCTATCAGTGAACCTGATCATGATCATTCAAGGGAGTTTGTAATTAGTTTCACAATCCCTGGAACAAATTGCCTGGCTCGATTTTCCCCAGTTAAAGAAACAGCAGGCATCTTCCCTTCAGTTCAAGCAAGACATTGGGTTACGTTCTTTCTTGGCTATATTTTGCAAATGACAAACATGTTTGCAGATCTTGTGGCAAGAGGGAAAAGTGCTTGACTACAAAATTATGGTGTGATGCTATCATTATTATTATTTAATTAAAACTTCATAGATAGGAAGAATGATGATTTGACAATCAAGCACCTTCCCCCTTTTATCAATATCTCACATTTTATTTTGCAAAATGGATACCCAGGTATACACAAAATCTTAAGAAAGGATTAACAAATTATGGTTTTCCCTCCTTTTTTGGGAGAGACAGAGAAGGGTCCTGTTATTTCAGGACTGACATAGCTCAGGGAATAAGGGACTGTTTTTCATTTTCCTATTGATCAGTTTGAAGTTAGCAAGAAGGTGATCACATCAAGCCACATGTGGTTTGCTGGGTTTTACTTTAGGCTGTTCAGCGAACCCAGCCCCTGTGTTTTGAAAATTAAGGTTTTAAGCTTAGCTGATCTAAAAAACAGCTAAGGAGACTGGATTTGATTAGTGCTAGAATGCCAGACCACTAGGAAATCCTAGGACTAAGCTGAACAAAGAAATAAGTGAATTCCAAAGGAAACGAGTGTAAAACCACTTCCAACACTGCCAATAAAATTACATGGGGATATCCTTAAAGTTACAGAGTCAGCTTAGCTGCCTTGTACTGCCTGCCTATAGTGACGTGATGTGGGCCATCAACTCTGCTCAATTTGCATTTTTCATATAGATATATATAAAAGAGTAAATAACGGAGGTGGGTTGCTCCCCGTTTCGCCCAGTTCTGCGAACTGGTAGCAGCGGTGGGAGGCTCTACAAACTGGAAGCAATGGGTTTTAGAACCCACTACTGGTAAATAAGCTTTGTATTTGTATTGTATTATTTCCAAAGAAAACCAAAACTTTGAGGCAAACCAATAGCGCATCATAACTCAAATAAGACATACAGCTAATCATTAGGCTTGGAATGGCCCAGGAGTTGTACATCATTCATGTTGGCCTCATAATATATATACACACACACGATACACGAGGGGAAACATACAACTATTATTTAGATTCTGTAAGTACCAAATCATATCCCAGTCTAAAAGCTGTGCTGGATTCCCACAAGCAGTTTTGTCACTATTGTTCAAACCTCCAGAGATGAGAAAGGGGCTTTATTTATCAGACATTTCATAAATGCCAGCCCTTTTGGAGACTGAAGAATCACACCTTGCCATTCTTTTTTTGCAGGCACTCACATTCTTCTTTACTTAGCTCCAATCTTTCATCTCAAAAATCTAATCTGGCATTTTGGCAGTATTAGAAAGCTGGTGGAAGCTATAATATGGCACTCCAGAAAGGTTACATGTAATGAGCTGAGATAGTTCCATAGAAGCTTCTCCATTCTAAATCCAGATAATTAATCATTTCCAAATTGATGATAACACAACAACTTCTACTCAGGGACTCAGACATTTAGCTGTGTAATATTACCTCTTTGGTGTTTTGGATAACATTTTACTGGATTAAAAAAAAAACCTAACAGAGGCAAACAAATACAGTATATGCCCTTTCATTGTTTTATTTCCTTGGCACCTGAAAAAGTCATTGACTTTTGAAACCTAGCAACAGAATGGCTAGACGGTAGCAATAATACTATCAGTAATGCTCCTTTGAAAAATATGGCAGTACAGTGGTGCCTCTACCTAAGAATGCCTCTACTTACTAACTTTTCTAGATAAGAACCGGGTGTTCAAGATTTTTTTGCCTCTTCTCAAGAACCATTTGCACTTACAAACCCGAGCCTCTGAAACTGTGGTGCCTCTCTAGGAATCTCCTGGGAGGAAACAGGGTCTCCCCCCTCCCTGTGGTTTCCCCAATCGCACACATTATTTGGTTTTACATTGATTCCCATGGGAAAAAATGCTTCTTCTTACAAACTTTTCTACTTAAGAACCTGGTCATGGAACAAATTAAGTTGATAAGTAGCGGTACCACTGTATTTCTAAATACATCAATCGATTGGTCTTGCAACATACTGTATCTTGTAAGTTTTTAAAGTCGTACTCTTTTAATCATCCTTTTTCCCCCACCCCTTTAGTCAGGGGAATAAAATTAGATGTTGGCCTAATTGTAATTTGTATGATAGATTCAAGATTGCATGAAAAAAAATCATAAGAATGAATGGCAAGGGGGTTTGATGAGAGGAGCAATAAAAACTTTGTAAATATGCAGTGTGATGATTGTTTATAACAGAGTCATTTGTAGAGTTGTTTTCAAGGATGAATCCAGCAAATGGAAATTCAGTTATACTATAAACTCTATTACCAGAAATGATACCAATCCTAAAAAACTTCACTCACAGCCTACAATGAATCCGCTCCCATGAACTTAAAGTAGAACTCAAAAGACATCATGACCAAGGATATACAGATCTATACATTGACTGCTGCACTGACTGCATCAAAACGAAGTCCTGCAATCCAACATCCAACACTCAACCCCCCATCACACTAAACCAACCCAACATCCAATCCACCATCACCCAAAACTAGGTATGCATGCCCCTTACTTCCTAAATATCACCCACTGCTGATTTAAATACAAACAAATGAATGTAAACAAAATACCTGAACTCCTCCTCTTACTAAAACTGCTTTAATTCTACATTATATTTGTCTGTGAAACATGGCTGAACACATCCCTCCCTGACTTCATTATCACAGTAAGAGACCATCAGTTTACCAGTCCGATTGTGAAACCCTTAGAGGAGGCGGAGTTGCCATCTTCTATTAAAAAATCACTAAACCTAAAAAATATTCATATTAAATATCACCCACTTCCAGAAACCATCATCTGCAAACTGACCAGTACATGAGCACACAATAGATTCAAACTCAATGGAAACCGCTCCAAACTCAATTGCAGAAAATATGACTTCAGCAACAGAGTGGTCAATGCCTGGAATGCACTACCTGACTCTGTGATACTGCTTTCATTATAGATAGATGGATGGATGGATGGATGGATGGACGGACGGACGGACGGACGGACGGACGGACGGACAGACAGACAGATGATAGGCAGGCAATAGGAAACTGGTTTGGGTGAGGAGAGTGTGGAACACACATGAATTCATGTAAAAAAGCAGAGACTTTAGCCATGAGGCCACATTGCTGAAACTGTTAACTCTACTCTGCATCAACAACCAATTTTTTTCTCAATTTTTCTTTTAACAATAACACCTGTCTGAAATGTGGCAACAAGGCAGAAAACAGAGAATTATTACACTTATCTATTGCCAGACTACTTTTTCTTTCTAAACAAAGCCTGCAAATATTCTCAAATAGAAATGTATTTTTTATTTCTAATTAAATAACATTTAAAAACTATAATTACTTTTGAAAAACCTTTCTGTAAAGAAAAATGCATGTAGATTTTTCAGTTTAATATCTTCTCAAAGATTTGTTTCGAAAGCCTAGTTAGCTGAAAATGAGTTTGTCAAGTGTCAATCATACAAATCTAAGGATACAGGAAATTAGTGTTAGAAAGTCACAGGATGATTTGTATTGCTGGTTTCTTCTTTGGAAGAGATTTTTTTTTGCATTTTTATTTTCCAGGTTAGAGATGTAACAATAGCTGTTAAACACACTTTTAACAATAGCCAGTAAAAGTTAGATAGCTTTTTTTGTCATTGGCAAAGTTGCATTCTTTTCAAAATTTTAGCATGTCTTGACTGTTTGGCATGTTTTCTTAAAATTGTCCGCTTAGAATTCTAAGTATCTAACTATGCACAGAGAGTCTGTGCATTATTTCATCACAAGACCAACATTGCAATATCATGTTTCTCATCTAAATACACAGCCATACTCTCAGGTGAGCTCGTGAAGGATGTCAGTTTAAAATGTGGTGAGTCTTTTTATCTGGCTTGCAGCCAGAAGTGGTCTGGGTTGTACCCTAGGAAAATGCATAATGTTAGACTTCTAACTGGTACACTAAATTCTGCTTCATGACTTTGATGGGGGGCTTAAATAAGTAGGAATTGGTTGGTTGGTTGCTTAAATAACCAATTTAATGTTTTATATGGATAATCCCCAAACCCCCACTGATAAAAAATTGATAACATTTATCAGTATTTTTAATCATAATGGATTCCACAGTCCACCAGATATTTATATTGAATTTGGCATTTTTATCTATCAAGTCTTTCCCAAGGAATTGGGATAGGCACATGTTGTTTGATGCTGTTAAAATTATTATCACATATTGCAACCTGTTCCAGGTAAAGCTGTCCTTTGCAACTGACTGATGGTGACTTTCTCAATGCTGATTGTGTTCAAGTGGTGCTTTGATTGTTTTGGGATTGTACCTTGTTGTGGTTGGCTTCAGGCCAGCTCCTGTGGTGGCTGATTTTGACGCAGAGGAGTGGGAGCCGTCTGGCTGGAGGACAAATCAGACAGTGAACCAGAAGCAGAGACAGGGAGAGACATGGAGCAGGAAGGGACTGGAGAGACAGAGAGGGGAATGGATTCAGTCAGCTCTGCAGCCAGAGGTTCATCTGAATCAGAAGGGGAAGAGTTAATGAGTAATCCTATTCTGAATGCTTGGGTCCGGAGAATGCTGGGAAGACAAGAGCAGCTGCACAAACACAAAAACAAATTATAGGGCATAGGTGATAAGAATGATGCTGCAGCAAACTTTAAAAAGGGGAGGGTTGGAGAGATCTGTGTGGGAGATTATCATTCAGCTTTGGAGAGAGACATTGATGCATTATGGTTTTGTTTTGGCCTTTGGATCTCTCTGACATTCTGACATTCCAATTGTGAGTTATTGCTGGTTGCTGTAAGCCTGAAAGGCTCCTGCACAGACTGGAGTAATTAACTCTGACCTATTGCCTACTTAAACTCACATTGCTCTGAAACTTCGTGGCTTGCAGTTTTCTGAACATAAAGAACAATCCTTGTTTGATTTTTAAAAATCTGAGTGGGTGTGTTTATTACTTTGTTCTTGGGTGGCTTGAGGCCAGGCAGAACATACCAAGGCACTGATTACTATTGGAACTAACTTTGCTTTCTTTTTCTTTTTTTTTTACCCATGCCTCTCCTCACCGCTACATGGCCACAAAGTGTAGAAGAAAAATATTCAAAGAGTGCATGAATCATTTACAAAGTGAGACTATAAAAAGTATCCAGATAGTTTTACTCCCCAAACTCTTCAAAGTTGACTATTAAATTTCTCAGTTTAAGCATTATGACAAGGAAGAGTTATGATAGGATGCCAACTTTGGAATGTGGAAAACAACAAAAATGGAAGTTATGTTCCAGATATTAAATCTAGCAATCTTCTGCTCTCCAAAAAAAATAATCCTTGTTTCTTTTATAAAACATGGATTTATTCACTGCTGATGGGGACTTGTGTTCTTGTTACCTCTGGCTTTTCTTTTTATTTGGGGAATGTTTTTCTATCTGAAATGGATTATTTGCGCTGTGCAGCAGGTTCATGTATTTCCTCAGCAGCAGTGAGTTTTACCATAGCCAGAAACAAAGTTAATGTGATATACCTGATTTTCAGTTTATATTTGTTTCAACATTTGCTATTACAACAACATGTTTAGTTTGGTTTGGATGCAAGCTTGTCTTAATGCCTACAGCAATAAATATACATTTAAACCTGATTAACTGCTAACTGTAGTTCAGCAGTTCAAATCTCACTACGGGTTCAAGGTTGACTCAGACTTCCATCATTCCAAGGTGGGTAAAATGAGGACCCAGATTGTTGGGGGCAATATGCTGATTCTGTAAACCAGTTAGAGGGGGCTGTAAAATGTTATTGCTCTTCTCCTTATTCTGCTAGAGATTTTCATGTTTTACTGTAATAAGATCTGCTAGATCTAATGAGGAATGCTGCAGGGAAAAAAGAACAATTATTTATGATACTACTAGTACATTGAATAATGTCAACTTCTTAATGCGGATTCTAAAATTATATTTGGTTGTGGAAGTAATTATTTGAATTTCTGCAGTGTTTCGAGAAATAATTGCCTTGCATATGGATGTGCTAATTTCTGGCCCGTACCTTTCGGTCACTTTCTTTTGGATCTTAGTTGCTGGTTTTCCCAGTTCTTTTGCAAGTCATGTTACTGCTGAATATGCAAGCAAATGCTTGGTGTAAGGTCTTATTGCCATAAGCAGTGTTACATCACCCTTATTATTCACAGCTTCAGGATACTTATGTTTCAGTATAATGCACATTGTGGACATGATTACAAATTACTATCCAGCAACAGTTCAATCTTGCTTCTAATGCTGACACTATTGGTTCAAGCTATTCTGACAAATGGGACAGTCATACTCTGTGTAAATTTTAAAGCAAAAATGAAAATGCATGACTCATTATGGGTAGGGCCGCTCACAAACAAACAAGAATACAAAACAACAGAGGCCTCCAATACCTCTTTTGCCAAAGCTTGGAAAGTAGTTATAGTGCAGATGGCTCAGTAATCTGCACTAGGGAAACTGAACCAGGAAGATTTTAGGGCTAATTAATCTTTGTTTACAAGAGCTGTGGTATTAGATGCAAAGCAATTAATTTCATAGCAACTCCATTGACTAGAATGGCTTGAAAACAATTCTTGCACCAGAATATTATCAATAAACAATAACATCCTTTAAAAGTAATACATTGATCTAATAGCATGCACATTTGATTTTAGCTCATCTTAATTTCAATGACTTTATTTACAAGCTGTTATTTTAAACAGTAACATTGTTAAATAAATATTTTGACCATATGAACAGTTAATGAAAGTAACTATGAATTAGTTTTGTTATTTCAAGAAACTAATACAATTTATTTATCATCTATCTATCTATCTATCTATCTATCTATCTATCTATCTATCTATCTATCTATCTATCTATCTATTGGAGCAGCTCACAACATGCAATACAAACAATATGTATACAAATCTAATAGTTAAAACAGTAAGCTAAAATCCCATTATGTAAAAAAACAGTCAGTCTACTCAATCACATCCACCCATAACATTTGATGGTCAGAGAAGAAGGAGGCATGATCTATCTGCTCCATGCCTGGCGACATAGATGGGTCTTAAGGGTCTTGTGAAAGGCAAGGAGGGTGGGGGGCAGTGTGAATCTCCAGAGGGAGCTGATTCCAGAGGGCAAGAGCCCCCACAGAGAAGGCTCTTCCTCTGGTCTGGTCGACGGAACCTGGAGAAGGCCAACTCTATGGGACCTAACCGGCCGCTGGGATTTGTGCAGCAGAAGGCGGTCCTGTACGTAATCTGGTTTGATGCCATGTAGGGCTTTATAAGTCATCACCAACACTTTGAATTGCATCTGGAAACCAATCGGCAGCCAATGCAGGCCATGGAGTGTTGGAGAAACATGGGTGTATCTGGGAAGACCCATGACGGCTCGCGTGACCGCATTCTGTACAATTTGAAGTTTCCGAACACTCTTAAAAGGTATGTAGAGAGCATTGTAGTCGAACAGTTGCTGATATTTGAGTGATATAAAATTTATGCACCTTTGTAACAAATATATTTTACCCATAATCTTTTGCTGATGTTTTATTTTAAGTTAAACTTGTTTTTATTTTTGGATAAAATAAAAATCGTTATTGCAAGTCGGTTCTTTAAAAAAAAATGATTTCTTTGCCAAAATCATTCTGCTTTTAGTTGCAGGTCTTCACATTTTACAAGACTCTTTAGTTCTTTATCTTTTAATAATAATAATAACAATAACAACAACAACAACAGAGTTGGAAGATGTTGAATATGTACATGGTTTAATGTAAATAGTTCAAAATTTAAATATATCCTCCTGATTGGTTGTTCCGTTTAAGTGGGAGAGCTGTTGCTGGAAAAAAGAAATATAAATATCGGGAGCCCACGCTCGAGTTCAGTTTGCACCTAGATACTTTAGTAGCTGTTCAAGTATAGAGTTATCTTCTGACTAAAGAAAAATAAATCTCTTTTGTTTTCACCCGTCTTGGGTCATTTACTTCAGAAGGAACCTTGGAGATCTTCTAGTCCAACCCCTTGCTTAGGCAGGAAACCCTACACTACTTCAGACAGATGATTATCCAACATCTGCTTAAAACTTCCAATGTTGAGGCATTCACAACTTGTGGAGGCAAGCTGTTCCACTTATCAACCATTCTGACTGTCAGGAAATTTTCCCTTAGTTCTAAGTTACTTCTCTCTTTGTTCTCCTCTCTTCTGCTGTTTCCAGGTGCTGCCATGTCACGATCCAGACTTTTTCTTTTGACTTTATTTCCGACAATTGTTAAGTCAGGGTCATTACATTGCTGATTAGAATTCTAAAGGCCCAGTTTTTGTAGTTATTATTAAGTACATAGGAATGCAGCCTGCAATCAAAACAGAGCTGGTACTGGGTTTAAATTTTCTTCTGCAATTTATTCAACTACCCCTGTTCAGCTTTTGAGGGTTTGAACCATTCTTGGGTTTGTTTGTTTGTTTGTTTTTAACAAAAGGAACACTTCAATTCAACGATTGGTGTCAAGAAGACAAGTCATCTCTTGAATGGTCTTCTTGAAATCCAAAGACACATACACATCATGGGCAAATACTTCTCATGACATTCTTTCCGATCAGGAGGTAAGAGCAACCAGGGAACTCCTCAAACAAATAAAAAGGCAAGCAGAAAAACTTCACTCCTTACTCTCCCTCCCATGTCTAGAGCACCTTGGGAACAAGGTAGACAAACAGAATATCTATAAACTTTCAAGGAAACAGGAAGATCAATTCTGGCCCAGAATTGTTCTGTTGCATACAGGGATACCTCCTGCATTAGAATATTAAAAATTCTAAATGAGTGCATTAAACTTAATGCTACTTTTCTGTTTACAGTACAAATAGGGTTTGGTGGGTAGGGCAGTTGGCCTGAAAAGGAAGGCTCTCAGGTTTGTGGTTTGGTTATGTGAACCACTAGGCAAATATTGTTTCATTTGTCTTTTAGGAGACGACAGCCCTTTGCCTTTAAACCTAAAGAATAAGCAACCTCAGCCTCTAGGGGAAGGAAATGGCTCAGCAAGGCAAGCTTGCTTCGGTTGCAGGTGTTTTCCAGCCCAGCATGCAGGACTGGAGTTTCTTGGCTCATGCCCTCCAGAGATAACCAACTGTCACCATGAATTGTGTCTTGGGCTGCAGAAACCACAGTTCATCTAACAGCATTTCTCACCATGAGGGCATGTTATCAGAACAGGCACGGTTTTATTTCCCACGACATCTAACTCCTATAGGTCAGATTCTAACCACCGTCTGGCAAGCTGTAAATTCTTGATAAAATGTACAAGGGCAAAGTCTGCTCAAAGCAAATGGGATCTTCACCTCAATGCTCCAGTTCCATGAGTTAAGGAACACAACCCAGACAATCTCCAGGCAAAAGATAACATTCCATACCTGTTTATTGAATATCGTCAATTGTCCTTTCTCCTAAAGCAGGGGTAGGCAAAGTTGGCTCTTCTATGACATGTGGACTTCAACTCCCAGAATTCCTGAGCTAGCATGATTGACTCAGGAATTCTGGGAGTTGAAGTCCACAAGTCATAGACGAGCCAACTTTGCCTACCCTGGCCCTAAAGATTGATCTATGTTTTTGTATGTATAGTTGACTGTGTGTGTGTGTGTGTGTGTGTGTGTGTGTGTGTGTGTGTGTGTGTGTAAGAGAGGTGGGGGAAGGGAGGGGGAGGAACGGAGATAGATTGAGGAAGGCAATGCAGGACCCTAATAGGAATTCCTACTTGGGAGAAAGATGCTTGCTATTTTTAAGGTATTATTCTATCAGTGCTGATACAGGTGTTTCTCTATCTGCTGAAAATTCCACATGGGTGTCAGGAGAGGTATCCATCCAGTAAAGGCTCAGCTCCATTCAGTCGTCCCAACTTCATAGCAATAAAAAAAGAGATTGCAGTGTTGTAAAAAGAAAAAAAATCTATCAAGACTAAATATTCTATTGCTTTCTTTGGCTATGATTTGAGGTTAGTTAAGGAAACACTCCACTTGGAGCAGAAAGAAAAAGTGGTATTGAGATAAAAATTGTATGCTGTGTTATAGGTGAGGACCAAAGTAGTAACTCTCAACTTATGCTACATGCTACACCACTTCATATACCAAAGCATCTTGAAGGGAACACAATGAAAATAATAAGAAACATAAAAACTGTGTAGTGTAAAGTAATGTTTAATAAAATATTTACTGAAAAAAGAGGGCAAAAGGAGAACTGTCTATCAACATTCTTATCAGGACGTCTGGTTGAGGAAGTAAGTTTATCCTAGATGCATAAAAGATGATTTAGCAAACACATCCCTAAATATTAGGAGCATTCCAAAGCAGAAGAGGACTACAAATAACATTTTATCCCTTAATCTATTGTGTCCATATCAGAGGTGGTTTCTTCTCATTTTAGACCGGTTCTATAGTAACTTGGCAGCCTCGATCGCTAGAATCGGCAATGACCCAGGTCTGCCACGCCCCCATAACACAATAGACGCCACCATCTTGGTTTTTTCTTCTGCTCATGTGCAGAAACTGTGTTTTAAGCACTGTGCATGCACACATGCAAAGTACACATTCGGCATCCAACGCCCACATCCATGCATCGCATCACTGAGTGAACCAGCAGTGAAGAAAACCAGAACCCACCCTGGTCCATACATACCAAATCTATTGCTTTACATAAAGTGCTTGTAAAAGTGTGGTAAATGGCTAATGATGGGCACATTGCTAGTTGTTATTGTCATAACCAACATCCCTTCCTCCAGCAACTAGCATGACATTGATTTTCAAGTTGTCCTAAGGAAGACATTTATGTTCTGCCACAGACAGAAACATATCTTAGCCCAGCTCTTAATCCAGTATAAGGCAGGTAACACTCATTGTGCCACAATGAAATGCAAACGATCAAGGTTAGGTTTAGGTTTATTGGATTTATATGCCGCCCCTCTCCGCAAACTCGGGGCGGCTCACAACAATAATAAAAAACAGTACAGTACACAATACCAAATCCAATGCCCACCCATCCAGTTCCAATTTAAATTAATAATCTCATAAAAAACAGTATATATAAAAAACAGGCACACAGTCAATCAATCAACAAAACAACATGGGCAAGGGGGAGGTGTTTTAGTTCCCCCATGCCTGACGGCAAAGGTGGGTCTTAAGGAGTTTACGAAAGGCAGGGAGGGTGGGGGCAATCCTAATCTCAGGGGGGAGCTGGTTCCAGATGGTCGGGCCCCCCACAGAGAAGGCTCTTCCCCTGGGTCCCGCCAGACGACATTGTTTAGTCGACGGGACCCGGAGAAGGCCAACTCTGTGGGACCTAACCGGTCGCTGGGATTCGTGCGGCAGGAGGCGGTCCCGAAGATATTCTGGTCCGGTGCCATGAAGGGCTTTATAGGTCATAACCAACACTTTGAATTGTGACCGGAAACTGATCGGCAGCCAATGAAGACTGCGGAGTGTTGGAGTGATATGGGCATACTTGGAGAAGCCCATAATTGCCCTCGCAGCTGCATTCTGCACGATCTGAAGTTTCCGAACACTTTTCAAAGGTAGCCCCATGTAGAGAGCGTTACAGTAGTCGAGCCTCGGGGTGATGAGGGCATGAGTGACTGTGAGCAATGACTCCCGGTCCAAATAGGGCCGCAACTGGTGTACCAGGCGAACCTGGGCAAACGCCCCCCTCGCCACAGCTGAAAGGTGTTTTTCTAATGTGAGCTGTGGATCAAGGAGGACGCCCAAGTTGCGGACCCTCTCTGAGGGGGTCAATAATCCCCACCCCCAGGGTGATGGACGGACAGATAGAATTGTCCTTGGGAGGCAAAACCCACAGCCACTCCGTCTTATCAGGCATACTAGCACACATTCCCATATACAAAACCCACAGCCACTCCGTCTTGTCTGGGTTGAGTTTGAGTTTGTTGACACCCATCCAAGCCCCAACAGCCTCCAGGCACCGGCACATCACTTCCACTGCTTCGTTGACTGGACCTGGGGTGGAGATGTACAACTGGGTATCATCAGCATATTGATGATACCTCACCCCATGCCCTTGGATGATCTCACCCAGCGGTTTCATGTAGATATTAAATAGCAGGGGGGAGAGGACCGACCCCTGAGGCACCCCACAAGGGAGAAACCTCGGGGTCGACCTCTGACCCCCCACTAACACCGACTGCGACCGACCGGAGAGGTAGGAGGAGAACCACTGAAGAACAGTGCCTCCCACTCCCAACCCCTCCAGCCGGCGCAGAAGGATACCATGGTCGATGGTATCGAAAGCCGCTGAGAGGTTAATGAGCACCAGGACAGAGGACAAGCCCCTGTCCCGGGCCCGCCAGAGATCATCCATCAACGCGACCAAAGCAGTTTCCGTGCTGTAGCCGGGCCTGAATCCAGACTGCTGAGGACCTAGATAATCGGCTTCATCCAAGGACCGCTGGAGTTGAAGTGCCACCACCTTCTCGACAACCTTCCCCATGAAGGGAAGGTTGGAGACTGGACGGTAGTTATTAAGCACGGCTGGGTCCAGGGAAGGCTTCTTGAGGAGGGGGTGCACAACCGCCTCCTTATAAAGTGGCGGAAAGGACCCCCTCCCCAAGGAGGCGTTGACAATCTCCTGGACCCAGCTCCGTTTCACCCCTCGACTGGCCGAAACCAGCCAAGAGGGACACGGATCCAGTAAACAGGTGGCGGAACTCACAGCTCCAATGGCCTTGTTCACTTCATCAGGTGTCACCAAGTCAAACTCCTCCCAGACAGATGGACAAAGACGTTTAGCCCCAGTCACCTCTACTGACTCATTGTAGGTCGACTCTGTCAACAGGGAGTCTAACCCAGCTGGAAATAGTTTTCCATGTGAAAAAAATTAAAAGTTGCGTAAGTGATAGCCCTATGCATTGCTTGCTTGGAGAAAGAATATGATAGAAACACAGTTTTAAAACAATCATCAGCAGGCTTCTACAATTAAACTGATGGGAAAACACGATGAAATAGAATATCCAGAACAATGCTGTATAGTTGCTTGGAAGGGTGACTCATTAATTTTATTGAAATGTTAGTATTATTTGATGACAGAGGATGATAGGAAAGATCAAAATATACTAGATGATCCATTAATTCCATTTAGGTTTTTGTAGGATTCGTAAATATATACTTCCCATAATGATACTTCCCATATTTATACATACTTCCCAGATTTATACAACAGGTGAATCAGAAAATAGCCATGCACCAAATCCATGTTTTTTAGAAAAGAAAAGCTGTACATTCAAGAAAAATTGCTTGTGTTTTTGTAACCTAAAAATTAAATCGCTCTATATAGTGGGATCACAATCTCCCTCTTCCTGCTTGTTATACCTCTAGCTATGCAGGCAAGCATTCTGCTTGCTTTTCCTACCGCCTGACTGCACTGTTCACCCATTTTGAAACTGTCAGAAATCACTACCCCTAAATCCTTCTCTTCTGACATTTTTGCTAACACAGAACTGCCAATGCAATACTCAGATTGAGGATTCCTTTTCCCCAAGTGCATTATTTTACATTTGGAAACATTAAACTGCAGTTTCCATTGCTTTGACCATTTATCTAGTAAAGCTAAATCATTTGTCATATTACAGACGCCTCCAGGAATATCAACTCTATTGCACAGTTTAGAGTCATCGGCAAATAAGCAAACCTTCCCTACCAAACCTTCCCCTATGTCACTCACAAAGATATTAATAAGAATAGAACCCAGAACAGACCCTTGTGGTACACCGCTTGTAACCAGTCTCTGCTCAGAATACTCGCCATTGACAACAACCCTCTGATGTCTACACTTCAGCCAGCTGCAAATCCACTGAACTATCCAGGGATTAAGTCCAATCTTCACTAATTTATCTATCACCTCTTTGTGTGGAACCATATCAAAGGCTTTGCTGAAGTCCAGATAGGCAATATCCACAAATAGAGCTTTACTAGTGGGGCTTACCAAAATAATGTCCTGACTGCCAACTTTATCTAATGATAGAATCTGACATAATCATAAATATTTAGAAAACATATGGTGATTATTTTCAAATATATGTGTTTTCTGTTGCATTATATTTAGGATGAGTTAAAAAACTAAACTAAACTAAACAAAAATCTTGGAACCTCCATGCCATATTCTATGTAAATAGCCAGTTATTTTGGTCTACTTCGTTCTTTCCTTTGGGTTTGTTGCAAAAATTCAGCTTCATATGCACATGACTGCATTTGCAAAAACACAGTCTTTTGTAGTGTGACGTATTGCCCACAATTTGAAGCTTTACTTTCACCTAAACTTTCAAACGTTATCACTGCATAAAACACATAGATGATAAAGTCCCAGAACTGTCTGGAATGTGAGTCTGAAATCTGGTTCTCAAGATCAGGAACCAGAAGAGATCAGAATTACAATACTATGAAACTCTAACTCATTGGCTGCCTGTTGTCTTTCTGTATACATCTGGTTGGTGACTGTGGGAAACAGGAAGCTGAATCTGATGGATCTTTGATCTTATCCAGCATCTTCTTATATCCTCAATTATAACAATAAACAGTATTTAAATAGTGTCCTGTGAAAAGGTCTAGGGGAAAAAAACAATGCATGGATACTGGGAAAGTAGGATTCATCGATTTTCACTAATTCAGCTTAATGCGGGGCAGAGGTGTGGGGGAGGGAGGAGCGAAGATTTTGAAAATGAAACAGATGAATCAAAACCCCACCCTCCATTTATTGGTGAATTCATTAGGACAAAGGCTCTGTGAATCATTTTATTTTATTTTATTTTCAGGTTGTTTAACTGGAGGACTAGTTGCTTTTTTACCAAATAAAACATCCACCTGCTCTTGCTCTGATATTCTCCATTTTCTATCTCAGTCTTCAAACAGGTTGTATACTAATGACTACTTAAAATGTTTGTGGATGTGATGAAATTGGGATGAGAAAACCTGGGCTTCCAAATCATTCTTTAAACTAGGACTGAGCAACCAATATATGATCCCCTCTTATTATTTGAACTCTTCACCATAATGAAGTTCCAGAAGTCTCTAAAAATATGGCTGTTCTTTTACGGCTTGAAGGAGGGTATTTATGGAGACCTTGCTAATTTGGAGAGGTTTTAGAATATCACAAATGATTGTCCTGATTCTCTCTCTCTGCCTCCATTTCTCCCTTAATTTAGGTGGTTTGAATAATAGACAGACAGACAGATTAGATAGAGCTAGCTAGATAGATGATAGTTAGATGATAGATAGATAGATAGATAGATAGATAGATAGATAGATAGATAGATAATGATAGATATAGATCAGATATGTCAAACCCAATTTCACTGAGGGATGCATCAGGGAGCCAGGATGGGTGTGGCCAACTCAACATCACTCATGTCAGGGTCAACTGTGGTGGCATGAACACTCTGCCAGCAAAAATGGGCACCAAGGGTCCATTTTCAGCTGTGAATCCTGCAATCCGCTGCCAGTGAAAACAGGGCTTGTGAGGGCCACCCACAGCCCTCCCAAGCTCCATTTTAACTGGCAGAGGCACTGCGGGATGGTCCTCTGTTTTTTCCAGGGCAGCCCCACGGGCCAAATCTGGCTCCAGAGCAGTGATGGGCTACCAAAATTTTTACTACCATACTATGGGCGTGGCTTATGCATTTTGTTTCAATATCTTTCAGTGTAAATTGGATGCTCTGGGGTGGAGCTCCAAATTTTGCTACCGGAACTGCATTCCCGACCGTTCCCATAGGAGCCCGTCACTGCCGCAGAGCCTTTAGTTTGACACCAGAGAGACAGAGAGAGGGAAGGAGAGACAGAGGGTGGGAGGAAGAGAGAGAGAGAGTCAGGATAAATAAATTCATTGTGTGCCACCAGGTTGTTGTCAACTCTCAGGGACCACATAGATTTGTTCCATAATAGTACAGTAATAATAAAAATAAGAATAATAATTCCTAATCAGAGACCACATAAATTTGTCCCATAATAATGCAATAATAATAAAAACAAGAATAATAATTCCTAATCAATGTGTCCAATAGTTAATGGTTAATAACAAGACTTGGATTCTACCAAGTATTAGAGACAGTTTGCCTTTCTGCACAGTTCCACCATAACATTTAATTTTTCTATCTATTTCAACATTTCTCTTGTAATAAATTAAAACTAAAAACAGAAATGTTCTGCCTGTCTTCTCCCTCCTTGCAAAAAAAATGATATTAATTTTGTAGTTAACTAGTAGAAATTAGTCTTAATATGTTCCAGGATGAAAGTCATTAGCGAATGACAATATTCTTATTCAGAACTGACTTGATACCTAACAATCTTTGTTCATGAGTATTCAGGGGGAAATTTTATTAGTATTCCCAGAATTTTCTTCACCTATTAATTTACACCATGTTATTAACACTGTACATTCATGCTCTATTACCCTTTGGAAATTTTTATCCCTAGCATACAGAAATGCTGTACTCAATATATATTAATTGAATGTGAACATTTCCTACACACAGTTACACATCCTGTATGTCTTTCTTGAAGGTACTGCTTTCAGATCAATTTCTTACCTCTTGATTTGCAGAACAGGAAAGCAAATAGTCAGGAAGGAAGGTAAGCAATTGTATAGTTAACAGTTATACTCAAAAGGAAACATTTAGGTATAATAACAATAATACATTAGAGCCTCTCTAAGTGGTTTACAGAGTCAGCATGTTGCCCCAACAATCTGGGTCATCATTTTACTGACCTCAGAAGTATGGAAGTCTGAGTCAACCTTGAATCTGGGGAGAGTCGAACTGCCAAACTGCTGGCAGCCGGCAGTCAGCAGAAGTAGCCTGCAGTACTGCACTCTAACCACTGCACCACCCCAGCAAGAATTTTTTCATGCTATATAATTTTACATAGAATGAAAAAAGTTCTATGAATGGTACTCATCTTTAGGAAATTCCAACATCAATGCAAGGCTCTCCAGTGATTAAAAGGAAGCACAGAATGAGTCAGAAAAGAGACAAGAAAAGAGAATCGTAGCCTGAATTAAAGTGTTATTGGATAAATGATACTACCTCACTGAAGGTAGTAGACCCGGGCTATCAAATTGCTAATCTGTTCTGTTGTTATTTTTTAATCAGATGTTGGCATTATCTGCCACTAATTACTTTTCCATTTCCACTTGTAATTATTCCATTGAATGTTTGTAGTGAGAAGCTGAAAATGAAGCAGATCACTGAGAAAGAATTAATTGTTAATGAATAATCAGCAGTAGGAAGCCAATTTCATTATCTTCAAAGAAGTAGCCAGAGATTAAGTACTAACTCTGCTTTCCTTAAGATTTTTTTTTCTTTTGTGCACAAATGTAAAGTAACTACCAAATAATCAAATCTTAACTTCATCAATTATTTTCTATTATGTGGAGTGATAAGCAATTTTGGTCTTTGTTGTTTAATGTTAACGGTAGAATTCATACTGTGAAATGCTAATTGGAAGGTGTTACATTCGGTGGGTGCTTGGCCCAATTATTACAGCATCTTCATTATTATCGTACGGTCCTATGAAGGATGCATGATGGGAGTTACTAAATTTGCTATGATACAGTCTTCTGATTAATAAATTCAGGATATTATCCAATGAGTTACTAATAGTCTACAACACTGATTTCCATGGAACACAACAAACATACATGAGCATCTATAGGATTACTAATGTGTTAAGAAGAGTTTTTGAAAGTAGCATATTGAAAATGAATGTATTTCTTGGCCTTTAAGTCTTTGTTTTGATGGTTCAAATGCAAGCTTAGAAAACAGAAAACTGTTACTTGTGGTCCTACCTTAGTCATGAAAGTCAGTGGGGCAACTTTGGGGCCATTCATTATCTCTCAGCCCATCTCACCTAGCAGGATCATTGCTATGGAGAAAACGCTAAGAGGAAAATGTATTAGGTATACTTTAGGAACCAGAAGCCTGGACAATCCATCATTAGTCTCATAATGATTTTATAGATTAAAATCTTATTCTCAGCTTTTATTTTTCCTTTCTTATTGAAAGTAACCAAGGTTTCAAAGCAGTCTAGTTATATGGAGTTAATTTTGCATTCATGGAGGGTTCTTTATATGAAAGTGGAATGCAGTGAAACCTATTTTTGGATGCAAAAATAGGTTGACTACTGTTGTGATTCCGTCTGAGGCTCCTCAGGGAACGGCTGAACCTCTGCCGGCTCCATGCTCAGAGGGGGAGGATGAGGAACAGGAGGAGGAGGAGGAGGCCCAGGCAGACGGGGAGGAGGAATATCAGGCCGAGGGAGAGGGAGAACAGCCAGAGTCCCCCGGGGTGGAGCTCTCCCCAGCAAGCAGCATGGAGTCCTTAGATGAAAATGCCCAAGCCATAATCGATCTCAGGCAGAGAAGAGCAGCACAACGAAGGGGACAATTAGCCAGGTATTTCCAGCCCTAAATAGGCAACAGCTGGGTTTGGGTGTGGTTCTCCCCAAAAAGGCTGAAAAGGCAGACCCACCCTTCCTGTATTGTGGAGTATTATCTTTGGAAGTCCTGGGACCTGGCTGTGATCTTTGGCGTCTCTGATTCTGGCTTGTGGCCTTGAAGGCTGAAACCTTGGGGGGAAAGGCGTGGGTCTTATTCTCTACAGTGGTGTGTGTGCCAGCAAGAAGGCTGCTGTATTGTCTGGCCGTCAGGACTCTGCTGTGAAGCCTCATAGCCTGCCTGTTGGAAAGAACAGGTTTTTCTCTGTGTTTATTTTTCAAACTATAAAGTGCCTTTGCTTTTACCAGTGTGTCTGGATGTTTTTTCCAGTTGGTGTTGAAGTCTGGGGGCAACCAGACAGAACAACTACTAGGCATATTATTATATTTTCTATCCCACCTTTCTTGTTGGATATATTGTGCTATTTTATTTTTGATTTTAAACTGAAATTCATAAAAGAGATTTAAAAGCTTCTATAATTCTATTTCTCTCCCCACCCAAATATGGTAAAATTCCAGAATATTTCAATGAATCAAAATTTGAAATTCAGCTAGGGTTGTGTATGTGGGTGGGTGATGAGGTGTAATGTAAATAAGCCTCAGTTCACAAATGTAAATGTTAAGAAATTTGAATATTCTTACTTTAGAATTGCCCATTGCTAACTAAACATTGGAATTTATAATTTGCAGCCTGTGACAGCCTTTCCCAGAACAGCTTCAGGAGAGCAATTATGATGCTCAACAGAATTTCATTAGGCCAAAAGAACTTTCAGATAGCTCTGCTTGTGCAATAAGAATCCAATAATGAAAAATATGTAGTCATTTTTTTTGCATTTATTTATAGGCTCCTAATACCAAAACAAACTTTTTGGGTAGCATACATAATTCTGCATAGTTTTAAGGGTTTTCATTAAACTATAAATGAATTGCCCTTCTGGCTGAAAATCTGTTTTCCTTCACATTCTCTTCCCTCCTGCTTTATCTGTTCCCTCTTAAATTCCACAAGGATTGTGTACATTTTATTTAAGTTGATCCAAAGTGCAGCTGCCCTAGATAAGTTTAGTCCCTTAACATTCGAAGCATTACTAATATTTATTTTTTTTCATTAAATTGTTCAATTTGGATGCATTCCAAATTACTATTTATTTATTTACAAAACCTCTTAATAAAGAGTGGAAACAAGATTAAAATTCTTCCTTATTTAGTATTCTAATGTGAAGTTATTTTAAAGGGCAAACTGGGATTTCCCTAACTTTATTTGAGTCTCTAGAAAATTCATTTTGGTTTCCTTAAAAGGGAAAGCAGGTTAGATGCAGATAAAATAGGCTGGAGAGTTCAGCCCTCCCTAATATTAACTTAAAATCTTAGAATGGAAAGGAGCCATCAAAAACAACCATGCTCTGTGAAGGAGACCAAATGAAAGGCATTTGATGGATGGCTGTCCACCTCTGCTTGCAAACAGCCAGTGAAAATGAGCTTTCCTCTATGGCAATTCATCCCATTTCAAAATAGTTTTCGTAACATTTATTCCAAATGTAACTCCTTATGTTCCACGCTTTGAACTTCAGAAGGACTAACACACACCTGTCTTCTGTGTAACACCCTACACTCTACAAAGCTGGCTGAAGAAAACAAATTCTGGAACACGTGCCAGTTTCCAGAGCTGAACAGATTCCTACATTTCTGTACAATTCCTATGTGGGGAAATGATCTTTTTGAAATTGGCAAGCTGTGAAGTACATTTATGTTATCATTTATTTATTTATATAAATGTACAACTTTTAGGAGCTTGGTCAGGAGTTCTAAGAAGTCCATATACCAAGTCAATCATTCCTATTTAATCATTTTCTGATCCTATGGCAATGATGGCAAATCTTTTTCCCCTCAGGTGCCGAAATAGTGTGTGTGTGCACGCTATTGCACATGCACAAGTGCCCACACCCATAATTCAATCCCTGGGGAGGGTGGAAACCACTTCCCCCACCTCCCCTGGAGGCTCTCTGGAGGCCGGAAAAGTCCTGTTTCCCAACTTCCAGTGGGCACAGTAGGCTCGTGTTTTGCCCTCCCAGGCTCTAAAGACTTCCCTGGAGCCAGGGGGGAGTGTTAAAAATGCCCTCCCCTACCTCCCCGGAGGCTCTCTGGAAGCTAAAAAGACCCTCCCAGAGCTTCTATGTGAACCAAAAATTAGCTGGCAGCACACACATGCACGTTGGAGCTGAGCTAGGGCAACGGCTCGCGTGCCAGCAGATATGGCTCCGTGTGCCACCTGTGGCACCCATGCCATAGGTTCGCCATCACTGTCCTATGGGGGTAGGCTCAAACCCATCCTATTGTGAGCTCCTTTCCACAGTGGCGTTGGCTATTGTTGGCTGTTTTTTTCAACAGAAGGTCTTTGCCACCTGAGAGTATATCTACATCTACATCCTCCCCAGTGAAGGGCTACCAAATTTTTTACTACCACACTGTGGGTGTGGCTTATGCATTTTCTTTCAACATCTTTCAATGCAAATTGGATACTCTGGGGTGGAGCTCCATTTTTGCTACCCCCCCTCCCGTCCAGGCAGTAGCCCACCCTGATTCTCCCTATTTATTGCTAACATTGTGCTGCTGCTACAACACTTTGTAATTTTTCACTAGGTAGGTAAGCATTTGAATTGTTAGGATTTTACAAACTTTATTGTCTCTTTCTTACCATAGGAGACACAAGCTTCCAGCCTTTGTTGACCTCTTTGTTTGAGGGTTTGTTGAAGGAAACTGAAGTAGAGTTATAGTAATTGCATATCAATATGCTGCTGCAGGTAGATTTTGAATCTGTTCTCATTTCATGACGGCTTTCCAAAACTGCCTTCACATCAACCGCATACAATGCATCTCAATATTTGTTAAGCATGTATGATGATGGCCAAAGTGATACGGCATTCCATTTTATGATCAGATCTTGGGCTGAGTTCTTTGTCTCTATCTCTCACACACAGACTTGCCATCATGACATGGAATTGAATGCAAATAAAAATGTTCAATGTTTCTGCCAGTGATTTGCACAGATTACACAGAACAGATTTAATTCCTCTTTAATTTTACAGCCGCTTTTCTATCCAAATTCAGCCACAATGTTCAGGGGCATGCAAATTTCTAGGGGGACAGATTTAGCATTTCTGCTGAAAGGAGGTGCCAGATAATTCAGGTTTTGGCTTAAAAGAAAGTTGGATGATCCAAGACCACCAGCCATTTCATCCAGCTGTAGGAGAGAAAGAGGGAGGGAGGGAGAGGAGAGGGAGAGGAAGAAGTATAGCTGTTCCATGGACTCTGCTGGGACATTTTTTTCTTCCCTCCCCCTTAAACTTTGTCTAGTGAGCAGTCATTCCATTGCAAACCTTTTTCATTCTAACTACAGTGGTACCTCTACTTACGAACTTAATTCGTTCCGTGATCAGGTTCTCCCCGCCTTTTCTGGCCCTATTTCCTCCCAGGAGATTCCTAGAGAGGCCCCACGGAGGCTTATCCCCACCTTTTCCACTCTGTTTCCTCCCTGGAGATTCCTAGAGAGGCCCCACGGAGGCTTCTCCCTGCCTTTTCCTGTTACAGTTTCAGAGGCTCGGGTTTGTAAGTGGAAATGGTTCTTGAGAAGAGGCAAAAAAATCTTGAACAACTGGTTGTTATCTAGAAAAGTTCGTACGTAGAGGTGTTCTTAGGTAGAGGTATCACTGTAATTGCTTTTTCTCTTCTTCCTCTTGTCCCATATGCCTTTCTGGTCCTGGCTTTTGAACTGCAAGGAAGAGGCAAGCTTTATCTTCCTGCTCTTATGAGTAAGCTACTGAGACAAGCATAGAGGAAAATTAATTAAAGGCTTAAGTTTCTACTGATTAACTGACATTATAAACTAGTAGTTTTAATTTTCAATTGATATTGGAATGGTATATTATTACAAAATAACTGTACAATGTTTAGAATATTTTACAGTGATTTTATAAATAAAAAAAGGAACCAAACCATGTATTCTGTCTCTCTGCTGTCATTCCTGACTATACCTAGAAAATATCATATTATTGAAGTAATCCCATCAGAATTATACTGGACAAGGTAATATTAAATAGCTGTCTGCACATAATGTTATTTCTTTTCCACAGTTATCAATATTTCTACTAGCATTGCTTTCATAGACATAAATTCAAATTCAATGGTCCTAGAGATACCTTAGAGATATTGTAGCTTGCTAAAGCAACATTGGTTGTAACATGTATGTCTGTTCATTTGTTTGCTTGTTTGTTTCTGAAATGTTGGTTTTCTTAAATATTATTTCTTAGACCACATTTCTAATCCTCCTCTCTATTGTCAAATGTTTGCCAATTCATAGTGTTCATAGGACTTGTCTTATTGAGGAGTGCGAATCTTGCACAAAGGTATCTTATTAAATAATGTCACCAACATGAAGTTCATTATTATGCAAAAGCCATCCTCCGAACAGATTTGTTAATTGCTACACATTTGCATAATTAATGAACTCTCTGATGAATAATGCCTTTGCAGATTTGTGCGGCATTGTTTTAAAATAAATTATAAAATGCATGTCAAACGAGGAGTGCTTTTTTAGAATCCCATAGCATTCTTGGAAAATTAATTACCAAGTGCTTGTCACATTAAAATGAGTTTGTAGTTTTTGTGCTGTTGGTCTAAAATTAATCACAAAATGAAATGTCAGTTAATTAAAATACACCACTGTGTTGCTTTAAAAACTAAAACTGAGGAAACTCTGGCAAAACTTTGAATACTTTTGTTAGTTATATGGATTTCAGTTTTTATTGCTCTACAACAATTAGAACTGCCTTGGGACTTGTTAATATATTACTATTTCAGTAAACGAAATTTATTTCATTTTATTGCACTTTTACTCTTGAATAATGCTACTGACAAATAAAATAGATAAAGGAATGATATGGGAGAAATGCTTCTTCACTTTTGTGTTTATATTTGATCTTTGTAGCTAATAAAAATATAATTTTTTTAAAAGTTCATTAGAATGTAAATATTTCTTTGAATATAACATTTCCTCTTTCAAAATGCTCCGATATAGCCTCAAAAGCCATAATTCATGCCCAGAGATATTTGTGAAATTTGAGTGAGAACAGATGGGAATAATCCAACTATAAGATTAAATAACATATTATTATTATTTATTAGATTTGTATGCCGCCCCTCTCCGCAGACTCAGGGCGGCTGTCTTGTATTGCTGTCTTCTAGGTTTGTTGAAACTCATACAGTCATTCTCTTCCAACATGATTATAGGAGATGTAATCTCAATGTACCTGGGGGGGGGGGGCACCAGATTAGGGAAATTTACTCTATTAAAATTTTAAACAGATTTTTAAAATTATTTTTTAATGAGCACCTGAATAACCATCTAACCTACGTAATCTTTGAAAGCATTTTCCTGACTTCTTGCTTGAAAAAAATAGGTTTCATTTAAAACAGTACACTTGTCGTAATAAAAATAACTATAGCAGCAGCACTCCAGCAAGCACTAATGCACATTTCAAAATACAGATGCAAAAGTTTCCACAGTTTGGGGAACTACAGCGGTACCTCTACCTACAAACGCCTCTACTTACGAACTTTTCTAGATAAGAACTGGGTGTTCAAGATTTTTTTGCTTCTTCTCAAGAACCACTTTCCTGAGCCTCCGAAACTGTAACTGGAAAAGGCAGGGAGAAGCCTCTGTGGGGCCACTCTAGGAATCTCCTGGAGAAAACAGGGTTGGAAGAGGCAGGGAGAAGCCTCTGTGGGGCCACTTTAGGAATCTCCTGGAGAAAACAGGGTTGGAAAAGGCGAGGAGAAGCCTCTGTGGGGCCTCTCTAGGAATCTCCTGGAAGGAAACAAGGCCTCCACCTTCCCTGTGGTTTCCCCAATTGCACGTATTATTTGCTTTTACATTGATTCCTATGGGAAAAATGGCTTTTTCTAACAAACTTTTCTACTTAAGAACGAATTAAGTTTGTAAGTAGAGGTATCACTGTATATTGAGATGCCTTTTAAAGTCACATGACTAACATATTGGATGTTATTGATTACTGCACAATTCCATTCAGTGTTTTTAGGATTAGAGATAAAGCATTTCATGATTACATCCTTCCATGAAACCAGATCTTACCTCTTTGGTTTTAAGAATGGTGAAGGACCTGACAGCTCATACATACATATGCTTTTGGATATTATGCCAGCAACATATCCATCAGGCGAGGAATGTAAAATCTAGATTCATAAACCTGCTCTCTTTCAATTCTCTTCAGTGGGTGGAGTCCAGATAAGTTACAAAGTTCTTGTGACAGTACATCATATGCATAACTGTGGTTTCCCAACAATGCACTACAGTGCCCAGAGCACCTCAACAAACTCATAGTGGCGTCATGGGATATTTTACTATTTAATAAGCAGGCCCCTTAGTGATGCACAATCTTAGAACTGCTATGGGTACCATGACCTGATAAAGGTTGGAAAACTCTGGTTTAACTCATTCCTATCAAAATCAATAGAAATGGACATGGATTCACAGGAATTAGCTTGTTGTACTGGAACTGAAATAAACAAGTGAAACGTGGAACGTGGAATGTGAAACAGTGGGACAGTTTGCCTCCAGAAGTTGTGAATGTTCCAACAGTAGATGTTTTTAAGAAGATGTTGGATAACCATTTGTCTGAAATAGTGTAGGGTCTCCTGCTCATACAGGGGGTTAGACTAGAAGACCTCCAAGGTTCCTTCCAACTCTATTCTTATTGTTGTTTATTTATGTATTTATTAGTTGGACTTGTATGCTACCCCTCTCCGTGGACTCGGGGCCATAGTACCCTCTAAGCTGAGCAGTGAGCAATCGCTCACTTAAAAATCATAATCAACTCAGAGTTTTCCAAACCTGCCCAGAAGCTGAGAGGGAAAGAGTGAGAGGGAAGGAGAGAGAGAGGAAGAGAGGAAGAGAGAGAAACAGATAGAAAAAAGAGAGGAAGGAAAAGAGAAAGAAAAAGGATGGGAGTAAGGAAGAGAGAAAGAAAATCAAAATCTAGTTTGAAACTAGCTCAACTATTTAAGTTGCTCTATTATGAGCTCACTGTTATAGACACACAGTACAGTATTTTATTTTGAAATTCTCTGAGGCAAAACAGGCTGGGTTTTTTATTTGTTTGTTTGTTTGTTTGTTTGTTTGTTTATTTATTTAATATTTCTGTGCCGCCCAGTCCTGAAGGGACTGCCGCTCAGACACTATACATTCCCGCCCACCCCCCAAAAAAATTAGAGGGAACACTGCTCGGGGCAGCTCACAACATATACCAAAAAATATAACAATACAGTTTATCCAATTAATATACTAAAAAGATTCTTAATATTCTAATTTTAAAACATTCATTTACATTCATTTAATAATCACACTAACGACATTCATTGGACAGGGGAAGGTCTAATGTTCCCAGGCCTGATGGCAAAGATGTGTTTTTAAATTCTTTCAGAAGGCAAGGAGGGTGGGGGCAGTGCAAATCTCCAGGGGGAGCTGATTCCAGAGGGCCGGGCCCCCTACAGAGAAGGTTCTTCCCCCTAGGTCCCGCCAGCTGACATTGTTTGGTCGACGGGACCCTAAGGAGACCAACTCTGTGGGACCTCGCTGGTCGCTGGGATTCGTGCGGCAGAAGGCAGTCTCGGAGATAGTCTGTTCCTATGCCATGTAGGGCTTTATAGGTCATGACCAACACTTTGAATTGTGTCCCAAAACCAATCGACAGCCAATGCGATCTGTGGAGTGATGACGAAATATGGGCCTTGAAAGGCCCATAACTGCTCGCGGGGCTGCATTTTGGACGATTTGAAGTTTCTGAACACTCTTCAAAGGTAGCCCCATGTAGAGAGCATTGCAGTAGTTGAACCTTGAGATGATAAGGGCATGAGTGACCTTGAGCAAAGACTCCCTGTCCAAATAGGGCCGCAACTGATGCACCAAGTAAACCTGGGCAAACGCCCCCTCGTCACAGCCGAAAGATGGTGTTCTAAAGTCAGCTGTTGTTGTTGTTCCAGAATAAGTATTTTGTCAGAGGGATAGTAGCAGTAGTCTTAAAAGGGAGCTGAATAATGCAAGTATCTATGGCCTAGCAGCCCTAGCTATTTAATTTTTCTACAATGCTCTGGGTTTATTGCCTCAATCAAGCACTATGCCCCATAACAGGGGTAGGCAAAGTTGGCTCTTCTATGACTTGTGGACTTCAACTCCCAGAATTCCTGAGCCAATCATGCTACCTCAGGAATTCTGGGAGTTGGAGTCCACATGTCATAGAAGAGCCAAATTTGCCTACCCCTGTCCCATAACAATGAGTTGCAACATTTTTCATATCAATCCATTGTAGGACATTCATATAGGGTTATTTCAAACCTCTGAGCCAGGGGTGGGTTCTAACTTATCTTGCTGCCAGTTCACTTCCTCCCATGCCATGTGGGCATGCCTTGTCGGCATGTGTGCACTTCATGTGCATGCACAGTGCCCCCAAAATAAAAAAAAAATCTCCCCCCAAAAAAGCTGAAAACAAGATGGCGATGCACGTGCAGTGCCAGAAATTGGGCTTCTGCACATGGTCAGAAGGGGAAAAAAACCTGGGGAAAATCCTTTTTTTAAAATTAAAAAAAAAAGATGGCAGCGTCCATGGACCAGCACCAACCAGACTGTTTCTGTGACATCATTGTGACATCACCAGCAGGTTGCTATCAGTTCGGGCGAACCTCTGCTCTGAGCTTAGAATCAGGGGTCTAATCATTCAGAAGCCATTTTGTCCACACTTCCTTTCTCAGGACACTCCCCTCCTTCATTTGTTGTCTATTTCATGGAAAATCATTACCACATCTACACTTCTGCTTTTGACATCACTGGGTCAACTCAAGAATAGCCTGACTAAATTCTCTCCTCCTTTAATCTGCTGTGTGGAAATATTTCTTGTCAATATTGAGTTAAGCACTGTTCTGCCGGGCTCTATGGTATGAGTCTCCCGAAAATTCAAGGGTACAAATTTCAGACACACACACACTTGAAAGTTCAAAAACAATGTTCTTTATCACAAAAATTCAAAAGAAACAAAGCACCCTTTTTGTATTGCAAAGAGCACTCGTCCCCAAACAACCTGGTAGTCTGTACAATCCCCTTAATCAGTCCTTAAATACTTAGCTAGCAGCTGTGAAAGAAAGTCACAGCCCTCCTTCTCCCATGAAGTGAAACACACACACTTTTCTCAGCCTTGGTTTCAAAGTCGTGAAAAATCAACAAAGTTCAGAAACAGCAAGGCACGGTCCTGAAGAACAACGATCAGATAATCTTCCACAAAGGCCAAGCCAGCATGCTGCTATTTATATCAGCAGCTCTAATTACTGGAGCCCCACCCAAACACAGGTGGCCTCTCTTATCTCCTGTAATATGTCCTCAATTGGTCTCTTCGATGCATAATTCTGCGCATGCATGGATCTAACACTTCCTCATCCGAATCGACCGGAGATCATGGAGATTGGCTTCCTGGGCTGTGTGCCAAGACACCCTCTTCCACATCACCCCCACCTTCTTCTTCATCTGAGGAAACTGCACTACCTGACTCTGTCGGCAATAAACAGGCCTATGACATGTTGTTGTTTCCCCTGCATACACCTCCACATTCCTTGGGACAGGAGCTGGGCCAGAGCCAACCACAACAAGCACCAGGGATTGTTATTCCCACCTTACGCCCAGTAGCTTCATCTCTTTCTGGCAAGCCAGTTAGAAGAATTTTGCCAGCCATGGGCTGCTCTCCTTGACTTCCTTCCTTTCCATCCCTCAATTAAAAAAAAAAAAACCTTTGCTGCAGAAAAGGTTGCACCAGGCCTGTTTTATTGCTCGCCCCACTGCTAATGTCTGTTGCAAAGGGACATATACAGGGCTTTATCTGCGATTCTGAGGCAGGAGTTTTCAGTCCAAATCTCTTTTCACCTCTCTGTCCCATTTTTTTTTCATTCACAAGAAAGAACATGCTGTTTTTCTGCTCAGATCCTGCCAAGCTGCCAACAGATGCTTACCAATTTTAACATTGCATTTCATTCCTAAATTCAGCAACCCGACTCATTACTTTCTAACTGCTTCCTGTGGGTCATACGAATATTCCATGAATCTCTTCCAATATGTGTGCCACATACTAGTGTAGTACCTGCCTTATTTGAAGACTAAAATAAATTCTCAAGGTTTTTTCCAGAGAGACTAGGAGTCCAATCTTTCTGACATCCCGATACAACCTTCTCATATAAGAAGGCTTCAATTCAAACGGATACAACAGCTCAAGACTTCTGAAATTATTGAAACAGCATAGGAAAACCACTTTGGAGCTCCACTTATTTTAAATTTGAAACATTTCGCACATCCCTATTACCTTAGGAACAGATGCTGTGGCAGATGTCAGCCATGGGATCTGGCATAATAAATGGCTTATTATCTGCCAAAAGATATTAAATAGATACTTTTGGCCTGTTCTAAACAAAGTATGCACGAATATAACTTGAGGCGATATTATATAACAAACTCTATTTATTTTAACATAATTATAACTTTAATTCATTACAGTAGACTTTAGCCTTTTCAGTTCCCACTGAACTCTGGCAAAATTATTGCAGTTCTATTAGCAGCTAAAGTGTCAATGGACCCCGTAACAGGTTTACAAATGAATGGACATTAGAACTTTTTTTTAAAAAAAATCTGATTATAGACTACTCTGAAAGAAAGACTGATAGATAGTAATCTGCCCAGATTTCATCTGTCTGAATTGATTGTGTGCGTCTATGTTTTCTTTGACAAAATAAAAAGCAGTGAAAGCCCAGATTTTGCATTTAGCTGTCCATTAGTTTAACAAACAAAAATTATCTTGATGTTCCATATTCATGGATTACTATTTTGCAAGGAACATTCTCTCTTTATGTTTTATAAATCCAATAAATCTTCCCTAGAACATTTCAAATAATTATATGAAATGTCTTTTGCTGTCCTGTGTATTTTTGATGTATCAATTACAAAAGATTTTTATTTAATGTTTATTAAATAGAGGCACTGCTATTATTAAAATAATATAAAAATAACTCATTACATAAAGTTTCCTCAAACTAGGAAATGTTAGGACCGCAATACAAATTGAAGTCAATAAATTTGTCTTCGTAATGTTACACATAACAATTGCAAATATAGAAGGCTTACGAAGGACTTTGTTTTGTGTAAATCCCCAATTTATTATAATTTAATTTCTTTTGGATTACACTCCTTCTATTTCATTAACCTGCAGGATGAGTCATCCCCCTCACTGCCACTGCCACTGTCTCTTGCTTATTCTTTAATCCACCCGAGCCAGGTTGGCAGAGATTACCCTAGAATGATATTCTTAAAGCCTACATCCCTAACCAGCATATTCAACCCAGCAACAGATGATATAAATTATCAAAAACTTTTAGTTTTATATAAAACAACAACATATACTTTATGTTTCTTGAAAATACTCTATAAGTATAAATGTAAACCTGTTAAGATATTCATGAACTGGGAGAGCCATGTTAACAAGATTAACCAATGATAGCAACTGAGTCAGCCAATAGGAGCTAACCACTTCTGAGTCTGTGCAGAGAATTGAAACTGAATACTTAAGATGAAGGCTAAGCATGGCTCCAGGTCCACACACTGTACTCTTTCACTCTGAACTCTGCTGAAATGAAATTAACTGTTCTCTACTGCTTGTAACTGATTGAAGAAGAGTTCTACTTGTGTATTGTAAATATATATATTAATATGTTTATAAAGAAGTTTATGAATCCAGTTGAACCAATCATCTGAATGTGCTTCTGGTTTTGATTTTTGTGCAACAAACTTTAATAAAATCCTTGAAGAAGTGAGACAGCAAATTTTCCAAATCACCTAAAATAGGGGCCATGAGTTCAAAGAGAGTTTCCCCACTTCTTTCTCCATCTCACATTAAAAAATATCAAACCTACCTTGTCTTTTCAAGTCTGATGGCATAAGGTTGCAAACAGAGGAGTGGAGGACTCTTCTTGTGGAATATTTCTGGACACACTCAATTGTATTAATGTCTGATATGCAGTCCAGGTTCCAGACAGATGAGCTGTATTCAAGACTTGGTCTAGCAAATGTTTTGTATGCCCTTGTTAGTAGTGTAATATTACTGGAGAAGATGCTACACATTAGGTTTACAACTCTTATAGTAATGTCTTTTTGGCAATGTTGTTATAGTGGCCTTTGGCACTTAGATCATTAGATATGAGTACTCCAAGGTCCCTGACAGAGGGTCGTCTACAAGGTCATGTCTACTCAGCTTGTATTTAATGTTCTGATTCTTTTTGCCAATGTGTAAGACAAAGCATTTTTTGGTTGAGATTTGAAGTTGCCAATTATTTGACCATTATGACACAAAGTTAAGGGTTTTTTTTGAAGGGTAGCAGCATTGTGGATGGTGTTAAATATTTTACATAATTGGCAAAGAGAACACAGTTGCTTATAATATGAATGCAATGGTCATTTATATAAAGTATATAGAGTGTTGGTCTTAGAATGGTGGCTTGGGTGATACTGTTGTTAACAGGTGCAGGATTTGATAGGGCTCTCCCTATTTTGACCACTTATTGTCTGTTTGACAGGAACACAGCTATTCAATTATGTAGGGATCCAGAGATGCCATAGGATTTTAGTTTCAGAAGTAGTTTACAGACATCTATGTAAATTGTGTCTATTGCTTTGCCCTGATCGACTTTTGTAGTGCATGTGTTTTTGCTGTATAGAAGTTGTAAATTATAGGATTTTTTTTCTGAAACCAAATTGTTTGTAAGAGAGTAGGTTTATTTGTTTCTAAGTGGTGGATTTGTTTCTAAATTGAGGGTAATGGATTGGTTAATGGTTGATTTCATGGCATTGCAAGTGATGCAGCATAAAGAGATTGGTCTGTAATTTTCAACTAGGCTGGGGTCTACCTTTTAGAAGATAGTCCTGAAAGATTTTTCAAAGATTATGCTTAGAGGTTCAGCTATAGTTATAGCTATGGTGGAAAGCTTTTTTTAAGAAGTATGCACATAGTCCATCAGGTCTGATAGATAGAGATGGTTTTAGGTTGTGTAGTGCCTTTTCAATGTTCTATGTAATCTGTTTGTGATTGTTGTAATTATTTGTGGTATGACTAGGGAATGTTGGGCATGAGCCATTGCTGTTTACAAAGACTGAGCCAAGGAATGTGTTAAAGAGTTTGGCTTTAACTGCTTCATCATTACATTCTTTATCCTTAGTATAATAACTGAGGCCTTTTACCAGAACATGTGAGTTTAATCAGAACATGCCAACAGGGCAGGTACAGGCTTAAGAAGTTACACAAGAGAACACAGACTTATATACAGGACGCCTTCTGAGGCAACTACCAATCACATACAAAGGAGGGTTCCCGCTTTAACAGTAACTATGCTTATGCGGCCAATCAGGACCCTGGAGAGGGATACGCGAGCTCGAATCTGACAGCCGGCTTATTGCTATGCAGACACAGCACTCCTGCTCCTTCGGCTGACACAGACATAATCTTTTAAATACCCAGGTCTGCGACAGATTCTCTCGGAGCGCCGGGGCTCTGTGGGATGTTCTGACCTCTCGATCTCGGCCGGATGGATTGGATTGGGAGCCTGGCCCACTTCTTCTTCCCTGTGAAACGCTGAGGGAAAGTTTCCTGAAGTTCCTGCAGCTGTGGGTGGGTCCTGAAGACACACCCCCTGGAACTCATTGGCTTCCCGATCTTCCTGCCGATCCTCCCTATTAAGTCTAATCTGATCCAGGTGTCTTTTCCAAATTCGTCCGTCTCTTAGTTCTACCTCGAACGAACGAGGCCCCAGTTCCCTGCAAACTATACCTTTCTCCCAATTCTTCTGTCCTGAAAAGGCACGGGCAAATACCGCGTCTCCTACAGACACCTCACGTCTGGCAGCTTCTGGCCACTGTACTGTTCCCGCATACCCTGGGTGCAACCTGTCAAGTATGATTCGTAATTTGCGACCCATTAAAAGCTCTGCTGGCGTCTTCCCCGTGGTTACACATGGGGTGGTATGTTGAGCCATGAGCACATCAGCCAATCTAGCCTTCCAAGAGTTCTGGGGCAGCCGTTTGAGGGACTCTTTAACTGACCTAACTGCCCGTTCCGCCTGGCCATTACTGGCCGGATGCCAAGGCGAGGTCAAGGCATGTCTAATGCCAGCTGTGGCCAAAAAGGATTCAAAGAGGACTGATGTGAACTGCGGGCCGTTATCCGAGACCAGTAGATCCGGGAACCCATGCGTGGCAAATAGGGTCATTAAGGATTCTATAATGGCCTGCGACTGAGTGGACTGCATCTGGGCCACCTCTACCCACTTGGAGTATGCATCCACGGTGATTAAAAATGTTTGCCCCATGAAGGGACCGGCCAAATCTATGTGCAAGCGTGTCCAGGGGCTAGCTGGTGGTTCCCATGTTAAAGGTTCCGCTCGTGGGGGTAAAGACCTGCTCTCCTGGCAAACAGCACAGTTAGCCACACATTGCTCCACTTCCTTATCTAATGCTGGCCACCACACGTAATCCCTGGCCAGACCCTTCATTCTAACTATTCCAGGGTGCCCCTTGTGCAGCAGGGACAACACCTGGTTCCTCAGCTTGCCTGGTATAACCACTCTGCCCCCCCTTAATAGAACTCCTTTCTCTACGGAGAACTCCGTGCGACAGCGGAAAAACGGAATGAACTGGTCAGCTGGGGTAGAGAGTGGCCACCCCCTCAAAACCCATTGCCTTACCTGGGCCAGAATGCGGTCTTTCCCTGTCTCTTTAGATACCTCGGGGGCAGCCAGTACAACTGGCCCGTCTGTCAAAGCAAAAACGGAGCTGGCCGGTGCAGGGTCTGTTACTTCTTCATGTACTGGGCACCTGCTGAGTGCGTCTGCATGTGCAATGTGACGACCCGGTTTGTATGTTAACGTGTAAGTGTAATTGGCCATAAAGACAATCCAGCGTGTCATACGTGGAGACAAGACAGCTGGGCTCTGGCGGTTACCTGAGAGTAACCCTAGCAAGGGCTGGTGGTCCGTCACTAACTCGAACCTTCTGCCATACAAATACTCGTGGAAACGGCGAACTCCCGCCACTAGGGCCAATGCCTCCTTATCTATTTGGCCATAGTTTCTTTCTGCTGCGGCCAAAGTCCGGGAAAAAAACGCCAAAGGGGCTTCCGAGCCATTTGGCAATCTGTGGCTGAGGACAGCACCCACTCCGTACCTGGAAGCGTCACAGGTGAGAACTAATGGCAGACTAGGGGAATACTGAGCCAGGACACTGTTTGAGGTGAGTATTCCTTTGACCCCTCTGAAAGAAGCTTCCTCCCGCTCCCCCCAGTGCCAAACTGACCGCTTGTCCAGAAGCCTATGCAACGGCTCTGCCACCGAAGCCTTGTGCGGGATAAACACCGCATAAAAATTCAAGAGACCCAGGAAAGCCTGCAGCTCCTCCTTCGACTGGGGTCTGGGGGCATCCCAAATGGCCCTAGTCTTTTCAGGGGTGGGATGGATTCCCTTTTCATCCACCCTGAATCCCAGGAAATCAACCTCTGGAACCCCAAAGACACACTTTTTCGATTTGAGCTTCAGTCCCGCTTCTTGGAACTTGAGTAGTACCTTTTTAACCCTGCGAAGAAGTTCGTCCTCGGAACTCCCCGAGACCAGGACGTCGTCAAAGTAGGGCACCGTGCCTTCCAGCCCATACAGCAACCGTTCCATCAACCCCTGGAACAACCCCGGTGCAATAGAGACCCCAAATTGTAGCCTGTGGCACCTGAACACCCCCCTATGCGTTATGATCGCCTGGGCTTCTGCTGTTAAGGGGTCTACGGGGAGCTGTTGGTAAGCCTGGGATAAATCAAGCTTGGCAAAGATCTTACCATTACCCAGGGTGTGAAGTAACTGCTGCACCACAGGGAGCGGGTATGAGTGGTGAGCCAGGGCCTTATTAACAGTGCACTTATAATCCCCGCACAGTCTCAATCCCCCATCCCCTTTGAAAGCGATGACCAGTGGGGTCTCCCAGACAGCCTGGTCAACCGGCTCTAACACCCCTTGTGCAATCAGACGGTCCAATTCGGCATCAACTTTTGGCCGGAGGGGAATGGGCACCCTGCGGGGCTTCAGCCTCACAGCTGGCACTTTGGGATCAAGGCTAAAAGTAATCGGGGTTCCCGTGTAGCAACCCAGCTTGTCATCGAAGACGGAGGGGAATTCCTTAGTAAGCCCTTGAAACACTGATTCCCTTCTCACAGCGTTCACCCCCGCAACAGAAAAACCCAAAGCCTTAAACCAGTCTAACCCCAGGAGGCTGGAGAATGGCCCGTCCACCACCATCAGAGGCAACCTGCCCATGAACGATTTGAACATGACAGGGAATCTCCCTTCCCCCAACACCGGAATGGGCGCCCCTTGGTAGTCTCGTAAAGTCACAGTACATGGCTGCAACCGATTCCTGCTCAATCCGGGCATGCATTTCTTGATGGTGGTCCAGGAAACCAATGAATGCGCGGAGCCCGTGTCCACTTGCATGGAGCAATTCACGCCTCCCAAACGAACTGTCACGGAGATCTTGTCAGAAGAGCCTGAGGTTTTCCTCACGAACGTAGAAGCTGGGCGCGGGTAGCTATAGATGGCATTGCAGTCATCCCTCTTAGTGGAAGAAAATCTCCTCTGCCAACGGGGATTGAAACCTTGGAACTCCCTCTGCTCTCTAGGGGCGGCTGGAGGGGACCTCCGGGAACGGCAGACTCTTGCAATGTGGCCCCTGGCCCCGCAACGCCGGCAAGCCGCTTCTTTAAACGAGCAATTTGACCTATAATGGTTTCCCCCGCAACCCCTGCAAGGGGACAGAGGGGCCCGGGGCCGGCTGGCAGGAGGCTCACGACCCCTAGAAGCACCCAGCCGGCATACCTCCTCCTCCTCAACTTCGCTGCCGCCCTCCTTTTCTGTAGCGGCTTTCGGGTTCTCTGGCACCGCTGGCACTTTAACTGTTGCGTTTACCGAGCTGTCCATGGCTGCCAGGGATAGCGTGGAAAGCTCAAAAGCACGAGCTTCAGCTAAAGCTGTCTGAAAGGTCAAATCCCGGGTGGCCAACAACCGGCGTTTAAGGCGGCCATCCCGGACTCCGAACACTAGCCTGTCCAGCAAGTAATCATTTAAATCTGTAAACTCGCAATATAATGCAGCCCGGCGGAGAGCGGCCACAAACTCATTAATGGATTCACCCTCTGCCTGGTTCCTCTGATAAAAAACGTAGCGCCGGGCACACCGTGACGGGGCAGGGGCATAGTGATCTTGGAGAGTTGATAGGAAAGTCTCCCAAGGCACATCATGGATAGAGACGGGAGCGAATAAAGCTCTGGCAGTCTCGAACATCTCGGGGCCGCAGAAACCGAGAAAATAAGATCTTTTGCGGTCCCCAGAAATCTCGGTATACCCATTTGAAATTAGAAAGCAGTCGAAGCGGGCAACGTAGGAATCCCAGGTCTCCCCTTGTGGGTTGAAAGGGGGAAAAGTAAGCTGTACAGACATTGTCACTTACTGCAGACACAGATGCTGGATGGAAATGCAGGGCTGAAATCTCGTCGCCAGTATAATAACTGAGGCCTTTTACCAGAACATGTGAGTTTAATCAGAACATGCCAACAGGGCAGGTACAGGCTTAAGAAGTTACACAAGAGAACACAGACTTATATACAGGACGCCTTCTGAGGCAACTACCAATCACATACAAAGGAGGGTTCCCTCTTTAACAGTAACTATGCTTATGCGGCCAATCAGGACCCTGGAGAGGGATACGCGAGCTCGAATCTGACAGCCGGCTTATTGCTATGCAGACACAGCACTTAGGTCCTTTTCGGGTTGGATGGATCTCGAGCCTTTAAGTTGGTCATTTACAAAGTTATAGAAGGAGTGGTTGGATTTCATACAAAGAAGTTTTTCATCTTATTTGATGTGATAATTGGTGCAGTTGGTTTTTATTTGGTGGCATATATTTTTGTAGCGGCTTTTAAAATCAGCTATGTAGCCAGTGTTTTTTTTTGCCAGATATAGTTTTTTATTAGAGAGCTCCCCCCCATTTTTATTGTCTTTCAAAGTAAAAAAAGTAGACATTATGCAAAATAAAACAATTTCCCCTATCTAAGAAAAACTTTCTACACAAAAAATGTGGGATTACAAAGGGAACAGTACAAAGGGAAAAGAGTGAGTGGCTTGCATTTTATTATCATCTCTCTCTTAGGTTCCTGGGCTATTCATTCTAAACAGGTATGCTTTTCTTGGAATTCCAATAGTATATCCACCTGCATTCCCAATTTGTATTAAATAAATGCAAGTGCCTTCTCCTGATGACATGCTGATGTGGTGTATTGAGAAATCAGTGGTGCTGCTCACTTCCTCACCTGTATTCCCAGGTAACATTTCAGTTTCCATATCTTCTTAAACTTAAATTCTTAAATTATACTTACTTTTATTAATTTAATTTATATGCTACCCATTCTTATTCAAAGAGACTTCATTCATAGTTCTATTGTGCAATTTCAATGCGTAATATTTCTGTCAAATTAAAGAGTCCAAAACAAATGTCATTTCATAATGAGTTGTGTCAAATCTGTGTTTGAAGATTAGGCTATGATGCTGAAAGAGTGTTTTCTTTTAAAAAAGAAAAGAAAAGAAAGAAAGCCTTGTAGAAAGAAAGGTTCTTTGAAATATTTTGGTACTTATAATGTGTGATACATAAAAAGAACAGTATGATATATAAAAAGGCATTCTGATTAGCAAGCTAGTTAGGTGTGTGGATGGCATAACAATTAAGTGGCTACATAGCTAGTTTGAACATTATCCTCAGGACTCTTCAATGGTACCTAATAAAATGAGTGAAAGACTGAATGGATTGGAATTAAGAGTATGATTGTAGTCCTTTCAACAATTCAGAATTGTATCAGTGACAAACAGATAGAGATAATACCAATAAAGGAGAATATTTTTAGCTCTTGATGATCTCTGAACTTGGTTCTTTTCTTGCAGGTGTTTCGTTCCCAAATTAGGTAACATCATTAGTGTGGCAACCAGTTGGGCGATGAAATATCCACAAGAGAAAAAAAAAGTTCAGAGAGAACCAAGGACCCCACAACTAGAGGTAGTGCTTAAAATATACAATGTGAAATGGTATATATAGCCATTCTAACTCAATAGAAGACAGAAATGAAAGTAAGAAAAATTGACTGCTTGGAGAAATATTCTGAAAAATCAAAATGAAACTTAATAGGGACAAATGCAAAATTCTTCAGTTCAGGAACCCCAAAATCGCATGCTCAATTATACTGCAAGACAGGAGATATCAGAGTCGGCAATAAATCCTTTTGATAAAGATCTTGGAATAGTTATTGTTTGCAAATTGAATATGAATATGTAGCTGCAAGAAAGAAAAGCAACAAAAATTATCAGGAGACTTAGAAACTAATTCCTATGAAGAGAGATGAAGTATCTGGAGAATGTTTACCACAGGAACCAAGAGAAAATTGAAGGCTGATTAAATAGTAGAAAACCTTCCTAACAATGAGAGCAATTCAACAGCAGAACTAGTTACTCAGTGAGGTGGTGGGCTCTTCTTCATTAGATATATGCAAGCAAAAGCTAGACAATTGTCTTTAGGGGATGCTTTAATTGGAATTAATGCAACCAAACAGCCTCTTCCACCATTATGATGCTATAATTCTATGGACAATGATTGATACAATATATTAAGGTGTCAAGGAAGGTGTCGAGGAAAGGAAGCAAAGAAAGAAATAAGGCGAACAGCTAGTTTATTAAGATAATAGATTTTTTTTGTCTTTAGGTTTTAATGACACGTCCTTTTTTTAAAAAAGACCCTTCAATTTTATAGCATTGTGTAGATTTCTAAATACAGTATTTCAATCTAAAAAATATGGAAAATATAAACCTTCTGATCATGGTTGACATTCACCATTTACTGAAACTAGGCATTTTACATTATAGAGACAGAGATAGAAGGAAAGAGGATGGGGAGACAGAGAGAAAGATCAGAGATGTACTGTATGTGGCCTTTTTCCTGTTTAGACTTACAAGAAATTGAATGTGACACTCCAAATCTCTAATAACAGTTTTTCAAGTTTTCTATTTCCTTTGCTAAGACACTTTTCCTGATTTTTTAAAAAGGAATATTGGGACCAAATGGATTCAGTCTCTTTACTTGTTTATTTGCTACATTTACAGATACAGGGGGAATAAAAAGGAAAGAAATTTTGAGGTTATTGACTTCTAATTCCAAACCTTGCTGAACTCTTAAGCCTTTCACCCAATCATAATAAGTTTAGCTAACCTTTTCTATCTGCTCTAGAAATCACAACCTTACCACAAGCAGACAAGATGGCTGCTTTTGTCCAGTTACAGTTTTACCTCAGTGGGGGTTTTTGCCCATGGCTGTATCCTTCCATTCCCAACCCAGTGTGAGAAATGAGGAAGATTCTGAGTTGAAGTTAAATCAAATCAAATCAAATCAAACCTTTATTGTCAATGCACAACATGTGTACAATGAAATTGAATGAGCCTCCCTTGGTGCAGACCCCCTCCCCTGCCGAAACACAAAATACATCTCAATAACACAGTAAGTGAAAAAAGAAATCCCTAGACCGAAATAAGTAATAATAATAATTATTATTTATTATTTATTAGATTTGTATGCCGCCCCTTTCCGCAGACTCAGGGCTGCTCACAACAGTGATAAAACAATATACAATAACAAATCTAATATTAAAAGTCTAAAATAACAATTTAACATTAAAAAAAACACATTATTTAAAAAGCATACACACAAACAGGAGCTGGTTCCAGAGGGTTGGGGCCACCACAGAGAAAGTTCTTCCCCTGGGTCCCACCAACCAACATTGTTTAGTCGACAGGACCCGGAGAAGGCCAACTCTGTGGGACCTCACCAGCCGCTGGGATTCGTGCGGCAGAAGGCAGTCTCTCAGATATTCTGGTCCGGTGCCATGAAGGGCTTTATAGGTCATAACCAACACTTTGAATTGTGACCAGAAACTGATCGGCAACCAATGCAGACTGCGGAGTGTTGGTGTAACATGGGCATACCTAGGGAAGCCCATGATTGCTCTTGCAGCTGCATTCTGCACGATCTGAAGTTTCCGAACACTCTTCAAAGGTAGCCCCATGTAGAGAGCGTTACAGTAGTCGAACCTCGAGGTGATGAGGGCATGAGTGACTGTGAGCAGTGACTCCCGGTCGAAATAGGGCCGCAACTGGTGCACCAGGTGAACCTGGGCAAATGCCCCCCTCGCCACAGCTGAAAGATGTTTCTCTAATGTGAGCTGTGGGTCGAGGAGGATGCCCAAGTTGCGGACCCTCTCTGAGGGGGTCAATAATTCCCCCCCCCAGGGTGATGGACGGACAGATAGAATTGTCCTTGGGAGGCAAAACCCACAGCCACTCCGTCTTATCAGGCATACTAGTACACATTCCCATATACATATGTGAAAAAACATTGTATTATATTACACCATTATGAACATGATGCACATTGTGCTGGCCCTGCAAGTCTATCATGTTAAACCTGATTGTGGTATTACATTGCATTCAGAAGTCTGACGGCCCATGGATAAAAGTTAATTTTCATTCAACTTGGCTATGCTTCTATATCTCCTGCCCGATGGTAGGAGAATAAAGAAGTGCTGACTAGGGTGTGAATCATTCCTGATTTTCCTCACTCTGCTAAGGCAGTGGGTCTGCCAATTTCATCCAGTGGGGTCAGGGAACAGCCCATGATTTTTTTGTGCTGTCCTCATCACCTACTGTAATGCCTTTCTGTCTGTGGCTGTCAAGCCAGCATACCATACCATAACATAATGTGTGAGGATGCTTTCTATTGTAGACTGGTAAAAGGAAGTAATCAGTCATTGTTCCACCTGATTTTTTTCTGCAAGACTCTAAGGAAATGGAGTCTCTGTTGGGCCTTCCTGATCACCTCATCGTGTTATTTTTCCAGATGACATCATGCCTGAGGTGAACTCCCAGGAATTTGAAAGAGGAAACCCTCTCCACACAGCCCCCCTTGATGTAGAGTGGGGCAGATTCCTCTCTCTGTTTCTGGAAGTCTAGCACCATCTCCTTTGTCTCGCTGGTGTTTAGATGCAAACTGTTTTTGGAGCACCATGTAGATAAGTTCTGGACTTCCTCCATCTATGCTAATTCGTCTTCCCCTGTAATAAGACCCTGTACAGTGGTATCATCTGCAAAATTTATTATCACATTAGATGGATCAGCAGATACGGAGTCCTGTGTGTACAATGAGTACAGGTAGAGACTGAGCCTACAGCCCTGGGGAGAGCCAGTGAGGAGAGGAGGATGTGAAAGACCCAGCCCTCATTATTTGTGGCTTATCTAACAGAAAGCCTTTAATCCAATCACAGGTGAAAGAAGGGAAATGAAAGTCAGTCAACTTTTCAATGAAGATGCCCAGCAAAATGGTGTTAAAAGCCAAGCTGTAGTCTATGAAAAGCATTCTGACATAGTTTCTCTAGATCAGGGGTCTCCAACCTTGGCAATTTTAAGACTTGTGGACTTCAACTCCCAGAGTTCCTCAGCCAGCAAAGCTCTGGGAGTTGAAGTTCACAAGTCTTAAAATTGCCAAGGTTGGAGATCCCTGCTCTAGATGACTCACTACAGAATGAAGGGCAGTAGCAATGGCATCGCCTGTCAGCCTATTTCCTCTGTAGGTGAACTGATGTTGGTTGAGGTTTAATGGAAAGCTTTATTTATTTATTTATTTATTTATTTATTTATTTATTTATTTATGTACAGTAGAGTATGTATGTACAGTATGTATGTATGTATGTATGTATGTATGTATGTATGTATTTATTTATGTATGTATTTATGTGTGTGTATTTATTTATTTATTTGTTTATTTATTTATTTATTTATTTATTTATTTATGTACAGTAGAGTATGTATGTACAGTATGTATGTATGTATGTATGTATGTATGTATGTATTTATTTATGTATGTATTTATGTGTGTGTATTTATTTATTTATTTGTTTATTTATTTATTTATTTATTTATTTATGTACAGTAGAGTATGTATGTACAGTATGTATGTATGTATGTATGTATGTATGTATGTATGTATTTATTTATGTATGTATTTATGTGTGTGTATTTATTTATTTATTTGTTTATTTATTTATTTATTTATTTATGTACAGTAGAGTATGTATGTACAGTATGTATGTATGTATGTATGTATGTATGTATGTATGTATGTATGTATTTATTTATGTATGTATTTATGTGTGTGTATTTATTTATTTATTTGTTTATTTATTTATTTATTTATTTATTTATTTATGTACAGTAGAGTATGTATGTACAGTATGTATGTATGTATGTATGTATGTATGTATGTATGTATGTATGTATTTATTTATGTATGTATTTATGTGTGTGTATTTATTTATTTATTTGTTTATTTATTTATTTATTTATTTATGTACAGTAGAGTATGTATGTACAGTATGTATGTATGTATGTATGTATGTATGTATTTATTTATGTATGTATTTATGTGTGTGTATTTATTTATTTATTTGTTTATTTATTTATTTATTTATTTATTTATGTACAGTAGAGTATGTATGTACAGTATGTATGTATGTATGTATGTATGTATGTATGTATGTATGTATGTATTTATTTATTTATGTATGTATTTATGTGTGTGTATTTATTTATTTATTTGTTTATTTATTTATTTATTTATGTACAGTAGAGTATGTATGTACAGTATGTATGTATGCATTTATTTATTTATTTATGTATTTATTTATTTATGTATTTGTTTGTTTTGTTTATTTGTTTATTTATTTATTTATTTATTTATTTGACTTCTATGCCACTCAATCCCATAGGACTCAGGGCAGCTTACAATATAAAACACAATAGAATACAATAATAGAAGTCAATATTAATACTAAACATATTAAAATAATAAAAACAATAAAATCCTATTATAAACCCACAAACCAATCAGTCTATATACATACCTAACCTATCAATGCAATTCGGCTGTGACGGATGGTAGTATTCACGGCCTATGGGCCTGCCAGCAAAGCCAGGTCTTCACTGCCTTTTGGAAGGCCAGTAGGGTGGGAGCAGTATGGACATTGAGGGGGAATTGGTTCCATAGAGCCAGGGAAACCACAGAGAAGACCCTCCCCCATGGCCCTGCCAACCCACATTGCTTAGTCAATGAGACCAGAAAAAGGCCAACCCTGTGAGATCTTATTGGTCTCTGGGAGGTATGCGACAGGAGATGGTCCCAAAGATAGCCTGGTCCTAAGCCATGTAGGGCTTTATAGGTAATAAACAACACCTTGAATTGTGATCGAATTGTGATTGGTAACCAGTGTAGCTCGTGGAGCATTGATGTTATATGGGTTTACCGAGGTACACCCATGACAGCTCGTGTGGCTGCATTCTGGATTATCTGCAGTCTCCAAACACTCAGGCATGACCTGAAGAGTTGAAGAACCAGTCTCTCGAAGCACTTCATCACTACAGACATTATTGCAATGGGACTGTAGTCATTCAGGCTGTTTATTGCTGTTTTCTTCAGGACTGGAATGATAGTGGCTGCTTTCAAACATGATGGAACACGGGCTATTTGCAGGGACATGTTAAAAATTCTTGTTAGGACTTCTAATAGTTGGTCAGCATGGGTTTTTACCACTATCCTAAGCACCACATGTGGACCTGGACCTTAAATAAACACAAAGGTCACCATATAGAAATGGGGAGAGGCTGGAGGTTGATCAGGCCTACAACTGATTGTAATCATTTATTTGGGCACTGGTCTACAGATGATACCCTCTCATTCCTTGGTTTTCCTCCCCTGAAATTAATTGCGAAACTTTCACAGATGCCAGCAGCAGTTGACCAGAATTCCTGGGTTATTGCTTGTCTGACTATTAATGGGTTTGGCTAACCATGACAGTCGTTCCATTTCTCCCTCCTGTGAGTTACTTTCTGTGAAATTTATGCATAGGTTTTGCCAAGATTTGACACCTTTCAAGGCATTAACATAAAATTAGACTTCAGAGCTGAACAATGGGTGGCCTTAAAATTACCAGCAGGGGAAACCAATTGAAGAGAATTGATTTCCTTTTGCTCTTTTAGGTTTTCACTTAGACTTTTAAAATTATCTTGCTGTTATACTTTCATAAAGATTCCCTATAGAGGACCATTTGCCTGGATGCTAGATTCTCCTTTGCATTTGTGTAGCGTTAGTGAGGCAGGTGTATTGGGGAGGGGCAGGGATGTATGATAGTCCCTGGCAAAATGGTTGGCAGCACCTTAAACAAACATAACTAAACAACAACAGAGGGAGGGAAATGTTTCGCGAGAGACTTACTATTTTGCTGAGGATGAGTCTGCTTCCTCACAGATTTCTTGCTGAATGCCATTACAGGACACGACACGTGTTAATAATCTGGGACATCTGGTAACCAGCTTTTTTTTCTGATTCATTAACTGACTCCATTTTGATGACCAGGGGCTATAATAGGAGAAGCTGAAAGGTTTCTTGGTCTTCAGAAATGGGGGGTTGACCTAACTCATTAGCTCAAATGTGGCCTATTTCAATTTGTCTCATATTTGACATTATTAATATATAAATTTGAAATATGACCTGTAAAACTGCAAAATGTTAAGTACCTGTTTTCTTCTTCTGATTGCAGACAAGAATGATGTTGTTTAATGCTCTAGCTTTGTTCAGAGTTGAAATGGTTCAATTTGCTGGTTAGAAAATGACTTTGTTCAAATGAGGTTTACATGTTTTGGACCAGAACACATTACTTTATTCTTCTCTGAGGCACAATAAGGCTGGTTTAATGCATTCCAACAAAGTAGAATTTAACTTAAATTGAAGCTGGGAAATCAAAGCATCAGCACTGCTTCTGTTGAGCTGCATGTTTATCCCTTGAACACATGCAGAAAAGGCTCAAAAAAGGCTCCAGAGAGAATGATTGAACAACAGAAATCTGACTTGATGGTACATGTTGAAAGATGAAATGGACAATGAAGCTTCCATATGTTCTCCTTATGCAGTAATTAGGAACTGAACATACCGTTTCATTTTTTAACCTTCTGTGGAATGAAGCTTTCTTTAAGGCATATTCACACTACACCCTTGAGCCGCTCCTGTTCTGTGCTGATGCCAGATTGACAAACACATACACAAACACACACCCATCCTGTGGACAGCGTTGCTTGGACAACAATTTTCAAGGTATTCAGTTTAGACTGCAAGCTACCAAATACTCTTGCAATCTACCCTTGGATAATTTTCTTCTGAATTAATTTAATTTTTTTTCATGCCACTCTTCTCCTTAGACTCAGGGCAGCTTACAACATGTTAGCAATAGCACTTTTTAACAGAGCCAGCCTATTGCCCCCACAATCTGGGTCCTCATTTTACCCACCTGGGAAGGATGGAAGGTTGAGTCATTCTTGAGCCGGAGATGAGATTTGAACCATTGACCTACAGATCTACAGTCAGCTTCAGTGGCCTTCAGTACAGCACTCTACCTGCTGCACCACCCCGGCTCTTCAATATTGATAATATTGAATGTATATTTTAAAAAATCTGAAAGCAGATGTAATGGAATATCCTTGAGTTTTGGAGACAATAGGTTAGGAAATGCTATTCCTGAATTAACTTTAGCATTCTCTTTGAATCTTATTAAGCACCAGCTGATAGCGGAAACTTAATTGTCTAGGACCTTGATGGTGAACGCATATTACTGGTGGCACGCAGAGCCATATTGGAGCTATATCAGCTCCAGCACTTGTACATGCACTGGCGAGCTGATTTTCAGCCTGGAAAGGCCGTTTTTCCCTCTGGACTCTTCAGGGAAACTTCCCTGAAGCCCCAGAGTGCAAACCTCAGCACAATGGGCAAACTGGAAGTCCATTTTTCTGTACTTTTAGTTTGCCATTTGGCCATATTTGCACGTTCCAGGCTTCAGTGAGGCCTATGCGCATGTGTGGGGACAGGGGGGATTGTGCACATGTGTGGTACAGCACAGGGGGTGCGCATAAGTAGGGGGCACACAAACCAAACAATGTTCGCCATCACTGGTCTAGGGTCTTGATTCTTGCACGTTTGCTACCTAATGTGAAATTCTGGGAAGAGCTTTTATGTTTTGGATATCCAAGCTGCAAAAATTTAGAGGAGGTATGTTATAGAGAGAATTATGCTAGAATTGATTTAGAGACCGCAGCTTTATTCGTGAGAACAGGGAAACGGAATTGTCCTGGTTGAGGGCATAGCTGCTGGACGTGGCTGTGCTGGTATCCATAGCAGGTTGATGCGCAGAGTGCAAAAATGAGCCACATTTCTCAGGAGGATCCTGCATATGTCAAATATATTGTTTCATTAAGCTGATCCATTTATTACACGACTGAATTTCAATTAAATTGCACATGATGGCTCAGGTATTGAGCAGGCAATTGGTGCCAAACTTCATCACACCTGAGCTTCCTGGCTTAACACACTGAGCCAGCACAGAGTGGTAGGCACTAACCGCACACTTAAGGGAATTTTATTGAAACCATCGCCTTTTTAAGAGGAGGAAGAGGAGGATGAAGAACAGGCTATTAGCTCAGCTAGACAACTGGTTAATGGTGTCATCATTTTTAACATTTTGATGAAGATGTCAAGGCTAGTATACAGCTTGTGCCAAATATCTCCATAGCGTGCAAATTAGATCAGTGTAATTTCATCAGGTTGATCACCAGAGTTATGCAGAGAGCTTTTCACAGCTTCTGCTACAGGCAGCCAGCACAGCTGAGCTAATATTGTTTATTGTTCCTTCAATGTCAAGGTTCAAAGAGCACAGCCATGTTCTCTGTAGAACATGTCTATGGCATTAGCATTAATTCCAGAATCCCATCCTTGGAGCATTCACCCAGCTTCTACAGCAATTATCACTAAAAGTATAATTGGAACAACATTTTTAACATGATATATATCAGTGGTTCTCAACCTTTCTAATGCCGCGACCCCTTAATACAGTTCCTCATGTTGTGGTGACCCCCAACCATAAATCTAGTGCTAATTCTCCCAACAAAACTTTAAGCTGATTAGCAGGTCGGAGGGACACCCCCACTGTAAATGCCTGATTGGTTGGATTGTAGAAAAATGTTCCCAGGCACCAGAATAGAAGCTTTAGTTCCTTATACCATGGGAAATTTGTCTTTTCCTATGGTCTTAGGTGAAATGGTGAAATGGTGGTTTCCAAAGGAGTCCTGACCCCCAAGTTCAGAACTACTGATATATATTATATTTCCCCCAAATGCTTAATCGTGGCAAGAAAGTGCTCGAGGGAAGGATGAACAAAGAATGTCAGGAGTCTATGACAGTCCCAGTAGGTCACACTATTTATATGGACCTGAAAAAAGTTGCCATTGCTTCCATAATCAAGAAGGGTGTAGTAGGAATAGTACTTGGCTATAATGTAATTAATAATCAAATTATATAAATTACACTTCCTGTAATTGTTCTATATACCCGAAATATTGGTAAAAGGAAAAGAAGAGATTGATAAATTTTATGATCAAGCTTAATTTGAAATTAACAGAACATCCATGCAAAATGCATTGTTTATGATTGAAGATTGGAATTCCAAGCTTGGAATTATTAAGGAAGAAAAAGTAGCTGGACCGTACAGCCAAGTCAACTGAAATGAAGCAGGAAAATGACAGATCATTTTTTTGTCAATCCAATGCTTTCTGCATTGCTAACATAGCCTTCAAACAACCAAAATAGCACCTATTTACATGGACAACATCACCATATGGATTTTGCAGAAATCATATTGACCATATTACTGGTAGAAGGAGATAGAGCTCAGTTATGTGATCAAATACAGATAGAAGAAATAGATTGAAAGCCTGTGTAATAGAGATGTCAACACATAAGATACTTTAGAAAATATCTGTATCAATCTCTATTACTAGAAGACGACATTAGATCTGGTTCTTACCAGGTCAAAGGCTACAGGAACTGGCAGAATACCTGTGAATATATGGTGAACAATAGAAGAAGAATCACCAAAGGTCCTAATCAAGCTATGCCAGAAAAACTTTGGAAACTAGTACAGTGGCCAGATGGGAAAGGTCAATCTACATATCTACACCAAAAGAAAGGAGAGCTATCCAAACTGTGGCACAACATCCTTATTTTCATACACTAGCAAAATAATACTTAGGATTTTCCAGCACTAAAGCTCCATATGGGAGATGGCAGGTGCTCAACGTAGCTTTTTAAAAGGCTAAGGAACATGAGACATTATCGTTGGTGTAGGCTGACTAATTAAGAAAGCCAAACACACACAAAAAAAACATTTCAATATGTATTTCATTGATTATAAAAAGTTGTTTGATTGTGATGTTAAACTGAGGAATGTGCTTAAAAATATAAGAATACCAGAAAATCTCCCTGTACTCTCCAGAGATAGGTAGCTCTCTGGAGAAGTCTAAAATGCTGTGGAAGGTGGGAAGAAAGAGAGGAAGAAATCAATCAATAGAAAGATGACTAGAGTCAATTACAGCAACTATGGGTACCTTATTGGAACTCCTGAAGGATCAAATTGAGAGCATAGCTATCTATGTGGTCTTTAAGAGTCAACATTGACTTAGACTTCCGGCTGATGTCACAGCAAGATCAGACGTGAGGAGCGGGTCTCCACATGCCTGTGCTAAGTTCTCCCTGTTGGAGGACTTCAAAAGGATCTAAAGCCACCCTGTAGGGGTGCTGAAGAAAAGAGGGGTGCCCTGGAGAGTTGTGGAGAGCCACAACTTTTCTGTTCGACTCAGGGCTTTTTCCCTCTTATCCATTAAGGCAAGATACAAGCTGCAAGAGCAATCATGGGCTTTCCCAAATATGCCCATGTTACATCAACACTCCGCAGTCTGCATTGGTTGCCGATCAGTTTCCGGTCACAATTCAAAGTGCTGGTTATGACCTATAAAGCCCTTCATGGCACCGGACCAGATTATCTCAGGGACCGCCTTCTGCTGCACGAATCCCAGTGACCAGTTATGTCCCACAGAGTGGGTCTTCTCTGGGTCCCGTCAACTAAACAATGCTGCTTGGTGGGACCCAGGGGAAGAGCCTTCTCTGTGGCGGCCCTGGCCCTCTGGAACCAACTCCCCCCAGAGATTAGAATTGCCCCCACCCTCCTTGCCTTTCATAAGCTACTTAAAACCCACCTCTGCCGCCAGGCATGGGGGAATTGAGATACTCTTTCCCCCTAGGCCTTTACAATTTTATGCATGGTATGTCTGTATGTATATTTGGTTTTTATAATAATGGGTTTTTAATTGTTTTTAGTATTGGATTATTATTGTATGCTGTCTTTTTATTGCTGTTAGCCGCCCCGAATCTCCGGACAGGGGCGGCATACAAATCAAATCAAATAAATAAATAAATACATACATACATACATACATACATACATACATACATACATACATACATACTCCATCAGGAGAAAATAAATGAGATCTCCAAAGAAATGGGGTTGATGTTCCAAAGCATTAAGGACACCATGACAAAGAATTACAGGGTGGTAAACAACATATTGCGTGGCATAAATGGGAAAACAGAAAATACCCTGCAACTAATAATGAATGAAGACCAAAAATTCCAGGAAAGAGAGAAGGCAACAGAAAAAATGGAGGAACAGTCAGAACTGAAAAACCAGCAAATAAAGCAAGAAGATGAGAAGGAGAAGATAATAAACATAATAATGACTGATGAACTAAACCAAGGGGAAAGTACTTTGATAGATTTAAAACAGAATTGGATAAATAGGAAGATACTTTTGAAAGGGAGATAGCGGCCTGGGTAGATACTCTGGAGGCCAGACAACATAGGGGGATAGAGATAAATGTTTAGACTGAATAGTGAAGACACAGATGCAGATAGAGGTAAGGATCCAAGAGGCAAGTATGGGAGGCAAGTCAGAAAGTGAATAAGAATGGAATGGAAGTATTAAAACGGATAAGAGATCATGGATAAAAGGAAATAGATATATTTTTATTCTTTCTTTCTTTTTAGTAGAATAATACACATTCTTACATAAAGTAATCGCTAGATGGAAAGATTGGCAGTTGAAAGATGGTATTATTCAGTATGTTTAAATAATATGGTGATTGGTATTAGAATGGTGCATTTGAAACATTGACTAATCAAACAATAAAGGATTATATCTTAATATAAACATGTGTATCAGCATTAGGATCAGCAATTATGGCCTGATTAGAAGCCAGAATAGACATAGAAATAAGAAATAGGGAGAATATTAGCATGCTTTTTTTAATACAATAGAATAAAAGGAATAACTAGAGGGAAACATTAGAGGTTGAAAGATGGCATTACTATGTAAGCTGAAATAATATTGTGATTGGCATTAAAATAAAACATTGAAATATTGAATAACTACCTTAAAAAAACATATATATTAATACTAGGATTTCATAAGTTTGATTAATGTACCAAATATTATTAATATCATTATTGCCATTTGTCCCAAAATGAATGATACCCAGATCAGTACTATTCATGTACTGATGAAGTATATTTTATTTATTCATTTATTTATTTATTGGATTTATTAATCTAATTAATTGGATTTTAAAAATAAAACCCAAAAAATTTTTTAAAGGGGGGAGTCAACATTGACTTAATAGTACACGATCAGTTGATCATTACACCTTTATGGAGAGATCTCAGGCTTCTTAAGAATTAAACTCAAATTGTGACATATTATCACTATTTCTGCAATTAAATTATGTATCGAGTTTAGATTGCAACATAGATCTGGATTGGAAGGAGAGATGGGAGAATGACAACTTTTTTAAAAAAATCATTGTGTTGTGATCATCCTTCAAAAATATAAAAAGTGACGGAAGTGTTAGCTGCATTTATTCTTTGCCACTAGGATGAATCTGCAAAATTTGGAGTGCCAACAAAATACACTTTACCTCATTCTTCTATTCAGTCATTTTGTTCATTCCATCCTTTAAATCACAGTAAAAGTATAACTGAATATCTTAACAATATTTTGTAACATTCATGGATATATGTTCATACATACATATATGTCTTCACTAAGGATTATTTTATATCAGTAGCATTTATTATCCTTAATTAAGCTTAAGGTAGAATTCACTCTTACCCACCACAAAGGAATCCGTGATTTCATCAGATGCTTCTGCACCTTCATCAAGAATGAGGTTAGCACCTAAGGAATTTCCACAGGCATTTTGGGCCACAGATGCCAAGCATCAGGAAGGCTGTGGCAACAGCATCTGGTATCTGAAAGCGATGTGGGCATTTGTGCTTATGGAACAAAAATGCCTCTGGGCATATCACAAATCAAACTGTTCATCTGATGTTAAGGAGGCTCTTGTTCTGCTCACCTTTGGATACATCAGATGGGTATTTTATTTTGCTCCATCAGAACACATCAAAGCAGTGCATAAACACACAGTATTGTACTGTGAATCTTCTCACATAATAGCCTTTACTTTCATTAAATAGCTAAGCTGACCCTGATACCGTATGTGCAGCAAATCGTTTAAGAGAAAAATAGGTTACTTTCTCCCCCGTCCACAAAAAACCCACCTAAACAGCAGATGCTGTTTCTAAGTGTTAAATCTTAGACATGCATTGTTATAAGGACATGGTGTTTATTTTCTTGTGTGTGTTTGCATGCATGTGTGTGTATGTGTGTATGGTGTGTGTGTGTACACAGGAATTAAATTAAACAGGATTTTTAATACTATGCTTCTAGAATACCATACTAGGATATGTTATTATTGAAAAGTGAAAAGTAAGTCCTATCCATGCAAAAATGTTATGGAATGCCAACTCATAACCTTTCATCTTGCGTAATTTCCGATAGATTTCAATGGAAGGATTTTTTTTAAAAAAAAATGTTCCAAGATCATATGGAAATTGTGACAGAAACAGCAGAACTTCTGAAAACAACTTGAGGTCCTAAGCAGAGGGTACTAGGTTCAGACTGATTAGGCACCAGCCTAAAAGCACCAAATCTTAGGGGGAGCCAAAATTGAAAAGATTTTTGGAAAACACAATTAATGACAAAGGGTTGTAACAGTATATTCTGTGAGCTATCAAGTCTGTATATATTTTTGCAGAGTAAATAGGGTTAAAATATCTGTGAAAAGGAAAAAAAATGGGGCTGGACGTGCAAAGCCAAAAATCTTGAAGGGGTAAAAAGAAACAAAAGACATCTTTTTGAAATCAAAAATCAAAAGATTGGCTAAAAGACTAAAGCAGAACTGGTTCTCCAGATACATTTATCCCTTGAAAGCCATGAATACAGACCTCCCAATGTTTCCAAAGTTAATTTTGAAGTATGTGGGGAGTAATCATATTAATTAAGAATTTTTGGCTGAGCTCCAGTTCACATAATTAGTGGTGTCCTAGCCACATGGGATCACACAGTAAAGAGCAAAGCTATTCTTATATTACTTTCTCTGGAGTGTTGTAGTAATCCCAATCCATTTTCATGTTCTTTTAGGTGAATTATCACAGTGATCTAATTATATATAAAAGCAGCTGGAATGTATATCTCAGTCATATCAGCTTTCTGCTAAGAAGTTTCAAGGTGTTATATATGATCCATCATTTTTCTAGCCTCCCAACAAACCCAATGAAGTAGGTTAGGAAGGACTGGAAGAGACAGGATTAAGGTGAGCCAATAAACCTCACCTTTACCAGGTACCGGTCAGTTTGAGCCTCTCTGTGGTGTTTGATGCTTTAAGTGTTGGTACTCACACTAGCTCACACTTAACAGGTTATGCTAATCTTGACCACAGAAAAATAGTATGAAAATGGTACAGGGGTGGATTCCTCCCAGTTTGGACCAGGTCGCCCGAACCTCTAGCGATCTGCTGGTGATATGACTATGAGGTCACAGATCTGATTCAATCAGGGCCAGTCCATGGGCACCATCATCTTTTGGGGGGATTTTTTGGTGAATTGGCGATGCAAACCGATGGCAAAGGTAAGTGGAACCCACCCCTGGTCTATCAATACTATTAGATTCCACTTCCTGAAACGATAGAGTCTCCTGCTTGAGTAGAGGGTTAGACTAGAAGACTTCCAAAGTCCTTTCCAGCTCTACTCTGATCGATTGAAAAACAAGATTCTACAGTATATTATATATGAAGTGATATGATGGCCTGGAATCCATGAAGATCTATAATCATCTCACAAAAAACACTGGATGCAAAATAAGGAAGATAACTTCTTGGCACAACAGAGCTCAGCAAACAGCAGGTGGGAGAGTGCCCTAATAAATTCAGCTCAAATCCAAGGAACTGTTGTAGCCTTGATCAATGTAATGCCCTCTTTTTAATTAATACCATCTGTGGAGCACAGCTAACTAATTAGGCTCTGGGGCATTTGACTGAGATCTAGTATGCCCCATTTTTGATGAGTGTTGAACTGGCATATCTTTGTCTTACTGAACTGGTTTTATCAGAAGGTGACGTGAGGCACAATGAAATGTTCTGGAATAGAATATGAGAAAGAAAACACTATTCCTCTTCCATCAGAATATGAATAGAGCTCCTAAAGATATCTCAAGCAAATGCTTTATTAAATTACATTATACATTAAATTCCTACGTTTCCACACTGAACTCTTGTTTTGTCTTCTTTCATCAAACTATAACTTCTCTGAGGATAGAAATTTGTCTCACTGCTTGTAATTTGTTTGCTGTCACGTTGCATCTTTACAACCAATCTTTCAAAAAGAGTTTGTGTGTTTTTTTAGTTGATAATTAAGATTATCAATAATTGGATAATCCTTTCCCTTCCCAAAAAGTTACAGGAATAAAATTGTTACCATTCATGTCTCCTACTAATATTACTAAAACAACCCTGCTAATTGGTATATATAATGACAAAAATATATTCAATTTTAAATTTTAAAATAACAGTGAGAAACCTTGCACCCAATAATTCAATTTATTTTACCCACTAGGATGCTGCCCCACTCCCCAAATTTTATGGCAACCTTCAAATGATTAAGCCACTAGGCCAGTGATGGCGAACCTATGGCACGGGTGGTACAGATGGCACGCGGAGTCATATCTCCTGGCACGCGAGCCATTACCCTAGCTCAGCTCCATCATGCATGTGTGTCTGGGCAGCTGGTTTTTGGCTTGCACAGAGGCTCTGGGAGAGTGTTTTTGGCTTCCAGAGAGCCTCCGGTGGGATGGGAGAGGGCATTTTTACCCTCCCCCAGCTCCAGGGAAGCCTTTGGATCTTGGGGAGGGTGAAACAGGAGCCTACTGGACCCACCGGAAGTTGGATAATAGGCCATTTTTTGGCCTCCAGAGGGCCTAGGGTTGGGTGGCGGAGGCCATTTTCGCCATCCCCAGGCATTGAATTATGAGTGTGGGCACTCGCGCATGCACAATAGCACACACACATGCACTTTCAGTACCCGAGGAAAAAAAGGTTCGCCATCACTGCATTAGGCTATAAATAGGGAGACTGTGTGAATGCATGAATTTTGGGCCAGTCATCTTCTCTCAGCCCTAATAAAGTTGTTGTGGAGAAAATAAGAGGAATGTGTGTTGGGTAGGTTGGTCACCTTGGGTTATTTGTAAAAATAATAAAAGATGCGATATAAATAAATAATGAAAATTGTTGAACTGACTGGAAACAGTGATTGCAGCGCTATCCAATGCAATTTATATGTAAATAGAAGATTGCAAAAGCGAGTAACTAGTATCTGCATATAAAATTGGGAAAGTGGTTTTTTAATTATCTCCCTGAAAAGCCAAATGGCTCCTTCCTTATTGGTTTTTAGGAAGATTATTTAAACTTGAAACTTACCAGCATCCAGGAGTGGGTTCTAACTTACATTGCTGCCAATTCACTTCCTTCTGTGCTGCGTGGCCAAGCCATGTGCTTTTAAAAAAAAAAGCCAAAAACAAGATGGCGACCCCATGCACAGTGCCATAAACTCGGATTCTGCACATATGCAGAATGGGAGGGGAACCCAACTCCCCCCCAAAAAAATTCCCCGAAAAAAATATGGCGGTGCCCAGGGACTGGCACCAACCAAACCAGTTCTGTTACATCACCGTGACATCAGCAGCAGGTCTCTAACGGTTTGGGCAAACTGGTCCAAATCAGGAGGAGCCCATCTCTGCCAGCATCCCTTTGGGATTGGGACTGTGAAATTTGTTTAAGGTAATCGATAGCTCTATTGTTCAGTTACATAGATTATTTCTGATTTTAATTTTGTAATTCTGTCATTTTCACTTGATTTACAGATGTAGAGCATGTACAATGCTTAAAATTGCCTGTGACTGCAGCAATATAAAAGCTAAGTAAATAAATAGATCTCATTATAAATTAAAGTCTTCAAAGTAAGCTGAAAGAAATGACACATATCTGGGGGATACATCTGAATGGATTTATTAATTTCTTAGCAATAACTTCTTTCTTGTCCCTTACTCTACCCTAGTAACCTGAAATAGTACAGTATGAAAGGTCCTGCCATATTTAATTCTAAAATCTGAATCAGTTAATTACAATATTTTTCAGAGTATAAGACCTACTGGAGTATAACATGCACCTTAGTTTTGGGGGAGGAAAACAAGGGGAAAAATTTGGCCTCTGCCCCCCAGCAAACTAAACAATGTCGCTTGGCGGGACCCAGGGGAAGAGCCTTCTCTGTGGCGGCCCCGACCCTCTGGAACCAACTCCCCCCAGAGATTAGAATTTCTTCCACCCTCCTTGCCTTTCGCAAGCTTCTTAAAACCCACCTCTGCCGCCAGGCATGGGGGAATTGAGATACTCTTTCCCCCTAGGCCTTTACATTTTTATGCATGGTATGTCTGTATGTATGATTGGTTTTACAATAGGGGTTTTTAACTGTTTATATTGGATTGTCATATGCTGTTTATTACTGTTGTTAGCCGCCCCGAGTCTGCGGAGAGGGGCGGCATACAAATCCAATCCAATCAATTTGCCAAACAGCAAACAGCACAGATGATATATACTGTTTGCTGTGTATTTCTGTGCATGTGTGCCTGGCCCAGAGAAATAGCAAAAAAATTGAGAAATGTACATTATGGCAATATATTAAGGCCAGAAAGTTTTCTTAAATGTAATCACACTAACCCCTCCCAATTATTTAAATAGATCTACTCATAACATGACCAAGTCAGGGTTTAACTCAGCTGCCTTATCTTAATACTAAACAGGACTCTATTACATTTCAAACTATACTTGCACAGATGCAGTTAAAATTTATGTGGCTTTCTGGAAGTATAGTAATTCTCTACTATTTAAAAGAAGATACAATAGCACTGGACCTGTTCGGAGCAAGAATTATTTTTAAAAGCTTCTTCATTTTGGTAAGTTGTCTAAAACAATAACAAAGCAGTCATTAAAAAATAAATCTAATAATTTGAACATTCTACAGACATTTATAGTTGCTGACTTACCTCTTTCTTGTACTAATCAGTCCCAGCAAGTATAAGAAAATAAAATTTTGCCTCTCCCTTCCAGCAATTTGCTTCCTTGCAGCTTTGGTTTCACTTTCATTTTAGCATGTGGCCAGATAGCCTGCCTCACTCAGGTGAGGGTTAGGAAGCTGATAATAAGTTGCTTGGCTTAACAGGCTCTGCGCTGTTTGCTACAAGGAGGTAAATTGCTGGGAGGCAGAGGCCAAAGAGTGGGGTGGGTGGCTGGCTGGGGCTACATTTGGTGTGTAAGATGCACCCAACTTTTCATCCTCTTTTTGAGGGCAAAAAGGTGCGTCGTATACTCCAAAAATACAGTATTTTTTATAGCTAAGTGATTAAAGGTTGTAATTTAACTCTAGCATTATACTGGATTAATATCTATGGTATGTCCAATCTAGCCAAATTATTGATTGATGTTTATTATTTATATTTTATAAAATTTTATATATAATTTGTAACTTATTACATTTATATAATACAAAATACAAATATTACATTATTTATTTATATTTTTATATTTAATATAAATATAATATGCTCCAAGTAAATGCTCTTGATATTTGTACATTTGAAATGTTTTTATGTGGCATTTTGTTCATGTTATGAAACTGATCTTAGGTTTGGACCAATGACTTGTTTTCTAATAAAAATCTATCTCTTTGCCACTAAGCATATGATATGAATATGTATTTAATAGAAAGCATAAGACAAGTGTGTTTTAATTGACATATTATATTTTTAGAAATATAACTAAAAGAACTTTAGAAATTCACATTGAAAGCCCATATTAAAAAAACCTCAAAAGATGGAGTGAAAGAGTTACAGAGTTTAAATAAAACATCCAAAATTATCTAATTCTCTCAAGAAACAAGACAAGTGTTTTCAGTTTCAAGAGGCATATACTGCTTACATTTTTAGGGTGTGATATGTCAAATAATTAAGAGGAAGTGAAATATCTTCATGCCTTATACAGTAATAACATGTCTTTCCACAAATACTGTTCAATATTTATTTTAAAGTATTGTTTAACCACTTATGATGTTAAATATTTCACTTATGATGTTAAATATTTCCAAAATATTTCCAAAATTCTTGTTTTATTTATTTATTAAGATTATACGCTACCCATCTTGACTGGAGATTATTTTAGGCAGCTTTACAACCAATGAAAACAAGATAATAAATGATCAAAACATTGAAATAATAAATATTAACACTTTTTGACTTAAAATTTATCAAAGATGGCAAACAAAGCAGCAAGGTACATATGGGGAGGAGGTGGCAGTTAATGGATCCCAGTCCATTAACGGCCTCCACTATGACCCCCCCCATGAGGGCCCTAGGCCAATCAGCAGATCCAGGTCTGCAGACCATTTTGGAAAGCCAAAAGTGTGGGTGTGTATCTCACCTCAGGAGGTATGATGTTCCAGAGCGTGGGAGCCATGCCAGAAAAGTTCTTCTCCTGGATATTGCTAAACAAAATTCCTTGATTGTCAGGGTCCACAGCATTCCACTTCTGCCAGTATTGGGATGAGATGATTCCTTAGATAATCTGGACCCATGCCATGTAGGGTTTTAAAGGTAAGAACCAACATCTTGAATTGGACCAGGAAGCAAACTTACATAGATGTTCTTAATGTACAGCAAAGATGGTAGAGGCAGGGCTTGATTTGTATGTTATATAAAGTAAAAGTGATGTAATAGCATTATATTTCTCTAAAAATACTATGTGTTGTGAGTGTTCCCTGTCAGCCTTTGGAAATATCAGATTCAGAGGAGGAAGAAGATGTAGAAGCTGCAAATTAGCCTGATTTAAGAGAAGGGGCGGAGAATAGTGGTTATGAGAACTTAATAGAAAATCCATCGGATGTTAGTATGGATAGTACTTCTTCAGATAATGGGGGTGTAGAAAATAGCCCTTGGTTAAGTGCCAAATTTAGGAGGTTAGAGAAAAGGAAAGACAAACTTGAGGTTTTAAATCTGCTATTCAAAGTGTGTAAATTAATTAATTACCTCACATCTGGAGTTGACTGGAAATGAGAAATGCTTTTCTGCAAAGTGAAGGAGACAATATGGGTGTTTCTCTGGAGAAGTGAGTTTTAATATTGCATGATAAAACTTTTTGAAAGTAGCTTGAACCTGACCCAGAGATAAGGAGATGTTTGAAGCCGACAGCCTGTTCATTAGAAAGAATTTATGACTTTGTAGTTTAGCCTGTGAGTTTGTAATGCATTTGCATGCCGGAGATGTATACTGACGAATTCCAATGTGGAAGAAAATAAATAAAGAAGTGTTATTTTTGAAAATACAAGCCTGTAAAGAGCGTATTCTTGGAGCAGCCAGCTAGACCAGAACACTATGGAAGCAACAAATGGTAATCTAAAAATGTTAATCAGTCTAATCCCAGGTTGCAGTCATATTTTCTGCTGTTCCTTTTTTCACAGTTATTCCATTTTTTGAAAATGTAGGATCAGTAACACTTTCTGTTGAATAAAATTGGTTTGGTCAATATTGGTTGGAGCAAACGGTCCAGCAGATATCCAGCCATTAAGCCATAAAGAGCTTTTTAAGTCAAAACCAAACCTTAAACTGTATCCCAAAACCAACTGGCAGTCAATGCAGGTTCCATTAAAATGCATTATAAACGCTCAACAGTAGGAGCTGGGAAGTATGGTGAATACTGTCTTTTGGACCAATTATAGATTCAGAGCAAAACATCTATAGAGATTCTCTGTCATCTAGGTCATAGTTGTCCTAAAGTCAACTGGACTTCCTTTGTTTTTCCTTGATGATAGTTCACTTCTCATCCAAGAAATTTCAGATTCAGAACTGAAGAAGCTTCTTGGATGAGAAACTAAGGGTTTTCAAGGAAAAACAAAGAAAGTCTAGTTGCCTTTTTTCTTTTATGTACGCTGAGAGCATATGCACCAAGACAAATTCCTTGTGTGTCCAATCACACTTGGCCAATAAAATTCTATTCTATTCTATTCTATCATCCAGCCAGGTTTTGATAATTACATGTCAGATCTGGTTGCCTCATCCAATACCAAATCATGCATGAGATTAATCTTACTTCAGACATAACTAGCATTAACGATCAACCACTTATGGCTCATGGCACCCCAACTGACCACCAGGTTCCCAGGATGAGGTTGGCAGGTTAGAAGTGGAGACAGTTTCCTTCCCCTAGAACAGCCAATCTGACACGTCCAGTCATATAGCCCTCAGCCCAAATTGCAAGGCTACTTCCCCTCCTATCAGAAGCAGCTAGGACTCATTTCACCAAAACATCTTTCCCAATCAGAAAGAAGAAAAGAAAGAGGAAACCTCTCCAATTACTAAACTTCCAGACCAAAAATGTTCTGCAAAATAACTGCCTCCTGGCATCTGCCCATTAGTATCAGGAAGGCACAGAATTTCATCTCACCTAAGTTTTGTTTCTGTTTGTCTTGCCATTTGTCACATTATCTTGCTTCCACCCAAATCACATTCCTCAAATGGATGGGAAAGAAGAAATAAGGCCAAATTTACTGACGTTCCTAGATTAATTACAGATTGATTAAGATTAACTGCTTTAACTGCTTTGCATGTAAAATTTTGTGAAATTTTCCATTTTGCATGTAAAACAGAGAGTTTCAAACATGAACAGGGTACAGTGATCCCTTGATTTTCGCAGCTTCAAACTTCGCGAAACGCTATACCACGGTTTTTCAAAAAATATTAATTAAAAAATACTCCACAGGTTTTTTTCTATACCACGGTTTTTCCCACCCGATGACATCATACGTCATCACCAAGAGTCACTTCTCTGTCTCTTTGTTTCTTTCCTGTCATTCTCTGCTTCAATCATTTTCTCATTTCTCTTTTTTTTCTCCCCTTTTTTCTATCATTTCTCTCTCTCTTCCTTCCACTCTTCTCTCTCTCTTTCTTCCTCTCTCTCTCTCTTCCTTCCTTTCTCATCTTTCTTTCTTTCTCTCTCTCTTTCTCTATCTTGCTTTCTTCCTCTCTCACACTCTCTTCCTACCTCTGTCATCTTTCTTTCTTTCCTTCTCTCTCTTTCTCTATCTCTCCCCCTCTTGCTCTCTCTTTTTTTCTCACTTTCCCTCTCTTGTTTTCTTTCTCTCACTCTTTCTCTCTCTCTTGCTATCTCTTGCTCTCCCCCCTCTTTCTCTCTCACTCTCTTTCTCATTTTCTCTGCAAGCCCGCCCGCCCGGAACATTCAAAATAAGAAAACCCTTCGCTCTGTTCCGGGCGGGCACGCAGGCAGGGAGATGGGAAGAGCGCGCGCCGGCCCGTGCACCCACCAGCCTCCGGAGAATGCCTGTCCCGCCTCTCTTGCAGCAGAGGAGAAAGAGAGGTGGAGCGGGCGGCGAGCGGGCGGGCAGGCGAACGGGCGAGCGGTGAGCGAGTGGCCGGGTGAACGGCGGGCGAACGAACGGGCGAGCGAGCGGCCGGGTGAACGGCGGGTGGCCGGGCGAACGGCGGGCGGGTGGGCGAGCAAGCGGGTGGGTGAGCGAGCGGTGAGCGAGCGGCCGGGCGAACGGCGGGCAGGTGGGCGGGCGAATGGGCGAGCGGCAGGGCGAACGGGCGAGTGGCGGGCGAGCGGGTGCCTACGGGGAACGGTGGCCGCCAGCGCTGCTGCAGGAGGACCCGTGTCCGAAGAAAGCCGGTGAGAGGGGTGGATCGGGCAGGTGGGCGGTAGCGGCGAGGGCTCCGGAGGCGCTGGGGCAGCCAACATTCAAAGCAATCTTTGTCGGCTTCCGCACTTTCGTCACTCCCTGCCCTAATTTCAAGTCCGGCTCCTTGTGCTGCCTTGAAAAAGGGTGCGTGGGGGTAGTTTTTGGCTGTCCATAGCCAAAAATGGTGTTTTTACTTCCGCACCGCTACTTCGCGGAAAATCGACTTTCACGGGAGGTCTTGGAACGTAACCCCCGCGAAAATCGAGGGAACACTGTACTTACATTTTGGAAGCGTTTTAAGTTGAAAACACCTCTAATTCAAGCACAAAATATTTTAGGTTTGGAACACTTCTGAAATGCTCAGAAAGTGATTTTCCAGGCTGCGTACAACTGGTCCCTTATCTGAAATGGGAGACTGCATTTTCATGAAGTTTTGCTCTCAGTGGGCTTTACCTTGAAGTATTTTGCATAGCGCTAAGAATTGCAGTAAGCTAGGAATCTTACAGAACATTACAATAGCTACAAACAAATGATTTCTTGTGCATAATGAGAGTGTAATGCCATACATCTGCACCCAGAAATAGATAGCTGTAGGAAAACCATAACATTGGATTCTGAGAACCAGTTTGGTCTAGTGAGTAAGACACTAGGGTAGAAACTGTGAGCATATTTAGGCATAAAATTGAATTTAGGCATCAAAGCTAGTTCTCAGCCAATCACTCTCATAACCCAACCCTTACAAGGTTGCTCTGGGGAAAGTAGGAGGAGGGTTATTAGTTGTGTTCATACCCTTTAATTCTTTATAAAAAATTATAAAGGCAATATAAATATGTACTATTTAAATATGCACTCTCCAGATAAATAATATATTAATATATTAATAAATAAAATCTGCTTATAACATGCTGCCACACTGTTTAGCTTCCTAAATAGTTAGCTGTCGACTGTATATCTAATGAATTCTAACAACTCCCAATATGAATTCTGCATACTGGGAGTTGTAATATTTCCACATTAGAGATTGTCTCAAGTGTTCATTTCACTGCACTAATTGGATGATTTATATGATATTCACTAGTGGTCCTGATTATGGATACCATCCAGTAGAAAGTTTGGTTATGCAATATACCAGATTCCTGTAATCATTCAGAAATCTCAACACAGTGCTTCTTATACCTTCAGTGTAGATAGAAATGAATTGGAGTTGGGGAGAGGAGTCCACTAACAAGGACTTCTCTTTTTTAAAAAAAATTGTTCTGTTCCTGGAACCAACTTGCTTAGTACATTGTGAAAAAGATTCTAACAACAAAAACACCAGTTCCTTGACCTGAAGAACAACAACACAAGAGCGCACAACAGATTCAAGCTTAATATTAACCGCTCCAAACTTGACTGTAAAAAATATGACATTAGTAATCGGGTTGTCAAAGTGTGGAACTCATTATCGGACTGTGTAGTATCATCCCCTAACCTCCAACATTTTACCCTTAGACTATGCACGGTTGACCTCTCCAGATTCCTAAGAGGTCAGTAAGGGGCATACATAAGCGCACTAGAGTGCCTTCCATCCCGTCCTATAGTCTCTCCTATATCGCCTATATCCCCTCTACTATATCTTCTGTAACCTTCATTGTGTATTATTGTGTACTGGACAAAATAAATAAATAAATAAAAATAAATAAATAAATAAAAATAAATAAATAAAAATAAATTTAAAAAAAGCTTGATTTGTAATTGTTTGCTTTAGTCTGGGCTGCCTATGCGTTGTATGTTTTTAATGCTGTTTAGTGTTGTGGGTTTGTAGCGGATATAGGAATGGATATAATATATTTAAATAATCATCTTGGATCATTAGCACAATTGTCTGGATTTGAACAACCAAGCCATTGGTTAACACAAAGTTAGCAAAACACAGTAACATTTGTTGGAAGAAATGTCCATCTGGATTCAATTTCAAATAGAAGAAAGACACTGGAAACATGGAGACTGATTTGGAAAGATGGTTTAATGGTGGACAGGACCACATGGTTTGAGGTTCTGGGCAAGAGGGAGAAAGAGAGAGAGAGACAGAAAGAGGAACTCTCTTGGGCTCCACTTTGCAGCCCTGTTCCTGTGTAAGGGCAGGTATCCCATTGGTTGCTGGAGGGGTCATGTGCAAATCCTAAGAGTTTGTCTGACATTGAACTGTGGGCTGATGTAATGTCCCTAGGTGATTGTTGTGGCCCGCTCATGTCCAGTGCAATAAGTCATGGACCAGAGACAGTGGAGACAAGACACAGGTGCCTTGTGTTCCTGGCACCTGAGATTGACAGTGAAGGGGACGTGGTGTCAGAGGCTGGAAAGCAACCAAGCCTCTACATTTCCTGAGATCAGTGGCTCGGCACTTGCTGAGATGAATGACTCAGGAGAAGAGGAGTCTCTTCTGGATGTTAGAGTTCACAGGGCCTCTAGGAGGCGTGAGTGGTTTGCTAGGTTTACTTGTGAGTAGCACTGCTGACTATTGAGCCACACCCTCAAACTATTTAAGAGTGAGTTGCACCATGCCTCGTTGCAGAGAACAACACAGTTCATTTTGGACACTCAAGTATCGGCTCTCATATTCAGTTTGTGATTAAAAGAACACATTCTTGGCTTTCTTAATGAACTCCGGCCTTCCAGCCAGCTTCTGACATCTATGTTATTGTTCCAACCTGGTAATTATTGCCATGTTTATCTTCTTTCTAGGACTCTGGCCAGCTGATAAGACTTTGCTAGACTTGATTCTCCTTTTGAAAAGACTTTTAAAAATAGAAAAGACTTTTGTAAATAGTAAACCATTTTATTAGTAATCCCATTGGTGTGCATCCGATTTCTGGGGGGCTCCACGTTGAGACAGAATAGTGATTTCACAATGCAGTGAGCCCTGCTGTTAGATGGGTAGAGGGCTAATCCTATCATGTCCTGAGATCCATGTCTTAATCCCATCACCCTGGAGCTGTACAACCTTTAAAACATGTTTCTCCTTTTCTTATCCAGTGAAATATAATATTCTGCCTTTTTAATATATCCTAGAATATTTCATTCTTCTAAGAGGGATAGGTGTTACCTTTCTTCACATTGTAATCTAATGTATTTTTATGATTTCAGACTCTGATTGGTCAGGGTTGTTACTAAACAACTCTTCTGTGCTCACTCCACAGTGGTATGATTCTAACCAGTATTTCATATGCCTGGTGTATGTCAGCTCCCAAAACTTTCCACCAAATAGGGCCATTGCTGAAAATTGTAGAACTACCTCCATTTTCAGCAATGAAGTCCACACATCTGGAAGTTGCTAAGGTTAAGGAATATCGATATAGACATTCTAATCCTAATCTAATTGCTTTTTATACCACATTAGCAATGCTTGGATAACTGTATGAGCCGACAGTCTTTTAAATGTTATACTTCTCATATGTGAAGCCGCATTTTCGAATAAAGGTTGGAGTCACACACTAAATTAGCCTTCATCAGTCTGGCAACCTTTCGGAGTGTTTATGGAGACACCTTCTGAGAATTTTATGTGAACTTCTTTTCAAAGTGATTAACAATTCTGCCCTGTTCTGGGTGGCTTTCGTTAAGTTAAGAGGATAGTAAAAGTCCACCATGGAAAGACTTTCATTCACAAGGATTGTTCTCATTCATCTCAAACGTTGGTCCCGCCTGTTTTATTTTAGAAGCACTTAACTTTCATTTTTACACCCTTCCCCAAATCCTCAAAGAGTGTGTGGGTGGGGTCCAGTGTTCCCTCTAATTTTTTTTTTTTGGGGGGGGGCGGAAAAGTATAGTGTCTGAGCGGCAGTCCCTTCGGAACTGGGCAGCACAGAAATAATAAATAAATAAATAAATAAATAAATAAACAAACAAACAAATAAAAACCCCACCGTTTTGCCTCAGAGAATTTCAAAATAAAATACTGTACTGTGTGTCTATAACAGTGAGCTCATAATAGGGCAACTATCAATATCAAAATGCCACTTAAATAGTTGAGCTAGTTTCAAACTAGATTTTGATTTTCTTTCTCTCTTCCTTACTGCCATTCTTTTTCTTTCTCTTTTCCTTCCTCTCTTTTTTCTATCTGTTTCTCTCTCTTCCTCTCTCTCTCCTTCCCTCTCACTCGTTCCCTCTCGGTTTCTGGGCAGGTTTGGAAAACTCTGAGTTGATGATGATTTTTAAGTGAGCGATTGCTCACTGCTCAGCTTAGAGGGAACTATGGTGGGGGCAATAATTATTAGAAAGAGCCAAGAACATGTTACCCACCACCAGCCTTGTGGGTCCTCTCTTTCCGGAGGGTTTCAATTCGCCCGGACCGATGGACGCCTTTGGAATAATAAGGGGAGAAATTAATTTACTCGCAGACGCTGACTCACGACTTTGGAACTTCAACGTCGCCCGAGAGAATTTGGAACCCCTTAGCTGCTATTCGCGGCCTCTGCTTGGAACGTGGTTTGGGGAAGGCCCGTGGGCTGAAGGAGGTTTTCCCGGGTGGAGTCTCAAGTCTACCTATGATAAGTGTGTGTGTGTGTGTGTGTGTGTGTGGGATGCCACGTGTGGAGTTGCCTCCATCCAGGTTCTTATGGAGAAGATTTTCCCTTCAGTTTAATCTGCTGCCAGTTCCCGCAGCCTTTTCCCGCCCGGCGCCGCCGGGTCATTCTCCGGGGCAACCCAACTTAAGTTTCCTACAAACATACATAACCTCCCCCCACCCAGCCCGCCCCCGCCTGTAGTTGATATCCTCAGCCAGGCAGGCAACGGCTCCAAATTAAGAGCAGCTGCGGCGGCCCCGAGAGCTCGGACTCCCGCCCTCCGGGAGTTTAACTTGGCGCTGTGTGTGAAAAAAAGGGTTGCGAAGCGCCCCCGGAAACTCGTCGGAGTCGGCCACAAAGCCCACCCCGCGACTCGAAAGCGGCCGCGGGGGGCGGGGGGTGGCGGTAGTGGAGGGAGGGCAAGGGCAGCTAAAGTGCAGAGTCAGCAATAGTAACTCCTGAGAAGCTATCCCGACTTGGCGTTTTAATTAGCGGCGGAGGAAGTCTCTCTCTCTCCCTCCCCCCCGCCGTCCCTGTCGTCTCGTCCAGTCTTAACGCAGCGAAGTAACCGGAGGCGACCAACTTTTTTAAAAAAAATCCTGCTTCGATAGTTTGACCCCACCTCACCACCCGCCCCTTCTTTCCCTCCCAGGACCCGAAGTTTAGCGATGTGGGCTGCTCGGGACAAGCCGAAGATGGGATTTTCCTCCACCCAGCTGCTCTTCTTGCTAAGCTGCTGCCCGACGGCTTGCCGCTCTTACAATCTAGATACTCGGAGCCCCCTGGTCTTCGAAGGGCTCGATGGGACGTGGTTCGGCTATTCGGTGCTGCTGCACAGCTTTGGCACCAACCGGTGGTGAGTAAAGAAGGAGAGGGGGAGGCTTTTCCCTCGAGGCCGCTCGCTTGTGTGAGGATTTTGCCCCCCCCTCCCGTCCTCAGCCATTCAGCCGCCACCTCCCCCCAAGCGCATCTCTTTCGGTATGCCTTGCCTTAGACGGTTACGGTTTTACTCAACTGGCGGTGTCAAAGCAGGAGGTGAGACCTCCTGTTCTGAGTCAGGCTAGCCAAAAAAGTGGGCGCTGCCTCCAGATCCCGGAAAGTTTTTTTTTGTTTCCAGCAAAGATTTTGGTGGAGACCATTGGCATCGCAGCCCTCCCAAAAAAAACCCTGGTGTGTGCCATTCAGATGACTTGGAATTGCAATTCCTAGTGATCTCTGGACACATTTGGAATACAGTGACAATATTGTCTTTTATTGTTTGGCATCCTTTGGATGTCTTTACTGTTCAATAACTGGCTTTTGTCCTGCCCTACAAGCGTTATCTTTTATGTAATCTACAAATGCATGTTGGTGTGAAAAATCTGGAAGCCAAATTAAGTTTTTAAGATAAATTTACATGCATGGTTTGATCTTAGATTTTTTGGGGAGGGGGGGTCTTTTTGTAAAGGGTTTCTTGCTTTTCTCCCTTGAATTTTCTTTCTACAAAGTGAACTTATAAACATAAAATGATTTATCCTTATGGGACCTCTTTCAGAATTGCCCCTTTTTCAAATTTGGCCATTTATTTTTCCAAGAAAATAAGGTCACTATAATCTAGAGGTTACTAGCTGGAAGACAGTTACTTCCTCACATCAAATTTGGGTTATGGCTTGTGTTCTTCCTCATGTGCTGTTCCTTCCATACTTACCACAAACTAGCTATTAATGCAGAGTGGGGGAGTCTTCCAGTTTTATAAGTGGAAGCATTCATTTCTGTTTCTTTCTTGGTATCTCTGTGAGCCCTAGTCACTGAATGAATGCTTGGTTACTCAAATCTGGACTACTTGTGTGTGTGTGAGTTTTAAATCTCTTTCTTTCTTCCTTCAGGCTTATAGCTGGAGCCCCTAAAGCCAGCTGGCCCAGTAATAGCTCTCTGGTGAATCCAGGGGCAATATTCAAATGCCAAATTGGAAATAATCCTAAAAGAGATTGTGAGATTCTCCAAGTGGGTGAGTAGAACTGAACATTTGATTTCGCCTTGTTGGATGTCAGATCACCTAAGCAACAATCAGCCTGGAGAAGAAAATAAAAGAAAGATTTCTCTCTAGCTCAGATTTAATAAGCTTTATTAGGAAAAATGTTGCTAATACAAGTATTCAAGCATGTAACTTTGCTTCTGGAAAACAGAACCTATGTATGAGCAATTCAGTGTAGATTCTGCACTTCCTCCTGTGCCTTCACTGTAAGGATAAGCACCCTTCTCTGTCCTTGAGGATTTTGATTACTAACCATATCAATGTAGAATCAACCTGAAAATGGAAGTTCCTTGAAATGCTTTAACCACGATCAGTTGATCAAATATATTAGGTAAACACTTTACAAGAATGTTTTGCATCACTCTTATTTTATTATAACATTTATATACCAAATACATTGTCTTTTAGTAATTTCCTGGTGCCACTCTTGAAATGATAAAAGATTAAGGTCTACACATAAAAGTTTATTAATCTGGAAGAAAACAAAGATTTATTAGTAAAGTTACATGCTTGAATAATTAGCAATACTTTTCCTAATAAAGCTTATAGGTACTGTATCCCATGGTAAATGTGTAAGTGTGATAACCTTGGAGGTTTTTTCCTTTATTTTGTTAACATATCTGTTAATATTTATTGAAATATATATATTTATAAATAGTATTTTAGCTAGTGAACAAAAAAGGAGAAAAACCTCTAAATTTTAAAATTAGGCTAAGTGGACATTGATTTTCATTTCAGTTACAGAAATGCATTTTAGTCAATGAGCACATGCTGTAACTAGAAGACCTCATGATAAATGGGCAAAGGAATGCTCTCAGCACTGAGCATCTGTCTGCCATAATGTGTAGCTTATGTAAAATACATCCATTCAAGGAAAAGGGTCATAGTGAGTGCTATATATTCCCTGTAGGCTTTTTGGGAACACAGTAAAATCTCTGTGTTGATATATTGAAGACTAGGTGAAAGATCAACTTTTTTCTTTAAATCTTAAGGATTCCTGTGGACTGGATCACATATCTGTGCTCATTACTTCATAGCTGCAGCTTCAAATGGCAGTATTTACACAGGATGTGTAAAGGAATTGGGCCAAAGAAACTTGTTGCATTATTTTACTACCTTAGGAAATATCTTCATAACATTCCTTAATTGACTAACAAATGATGCAGAAATATGATATGTATTACCTTTTCATGAATCCAGTTGATTCATGTCATGCTATATCAAATCAAAATTATTGCAGCTTGGTATTTTGTATGAACTTTAGCAATTCATACAGGAAATTAATTGACACACTGCAATGTAGTATGTATGATTTTGGGTGAATGCATTTTAGGTCTTGCGATTGTAAATCTATGTTATAGTACATGTACAGTACAGTAAGTGTATGTATTATTTATTTATTTATTTATTTATTGGATTTGTATGCCGCCCCTTTCCAGAGACTCGGGGTGTCTAACAGCGACAATAAAACAGTGTACAATAGTAATTTGGTATTGATGATTAAAAATCAATTAATATAAAAACCAAACATACATACATACATACCATGCATAGAATTGTAAAGGCCTAGGGGGAAAGAGGATAATATATATAATGTAATATAATAAAATAAATTGTCTGTTGATTATAGAAAAGAAAATATGTATTATGGTTGGTTTAGTTATGACTTCCTTTCCCTAACAAACTATGTTCAAACAGTACATGTAGGTTTATACAGTACAATAAAGCAAAAGGTTTCATGCAATTCCATTAAAACCACCATAGACCTTCATTAGTTTCTTAATTGGAAAACAGTGAGATAACAATGAGTTATCTCTCATTGCCAACCAGTAAATTCATTTAAACATTGAAGTATTGCATCCAGGTGCAACATAACTAAACCCGAAACTAAACTTCCAAATCTATCAGCCTGGAACTAAAAATACAACTTTGAATAAATTGATTTTCACATTGAGGAAAGATATGCACTTTGCACTTTCAGCAAAGATGCACTTTCAGATTATGTCATCAGACAGGTCATGGCATTTGAAAAGTACTTTCAGAATGAATAACCACAATCGGTAAGATTTATAATTTATTACTCCCTATTTTATAGATAAGTTTTATGGTTTGTAGCAGTGAATTAAATAAATTGACTGCTTAGAATTTTTTCTCAAGAGATTGAGAACAATTGGGATTGTCTATTAAGTATAGAAGCAATTACTCAGAAATGGAGGATAGAGTCATTTCAAAATAAGTTGTACAAAAAAATGCTCAACTCAGCGCTGTCAAGTAAGTCAAAGTATGTACAGTATAGATTGGTAGCACACCGAAACAATCAAATTAACTGCAAGGGAGATTTGTTGCCTTTCATGGATTTATCTTACCAGTAAACTTTGTTGGGACCCCTATTAAAAACCAAAACGTGAAGAATTGAAATTAGTTTTAAGGCAGATTAGAACTTTTATGATACTACTCGTATTTCTTTTAGGGGGACATTTGGAACTAGTATACAAACCTTGCTTCCCATTGGATCACTCTTTACATAGAAACATAGAAGATTGACGGCAGAAAAAGACCTCATCTAATCTGCCCTTATACTATTTACTGTATTTCATCTTAGGATGAATATATGTTTATCCCAGGCATGTTTAAATTCAGTTACTGTGGATTTACCAACCACGTCTGCTGGAAGTTTGTTCCAAGGATCTACTACTCTTTCAGTAAAATAATATTTTCTCACGTTTTGAACTTTCCCCCAACTAACTTCAGATTGTGTCCCCTTGTTCTTGTGTTCACTTTCCTATTAAAAACACTTCCCTCCTGAACCTTATTTAACCCTTTAACGTATTTAAATGTTTCGATCATGTCCCCCCTTTTCCTTCTGTCCTCCAGACTATACAGATTGAGTTCATTAAGTCTTTCCTGATACGTTTTATGCTTAAGACCTTCCACCATTCTTGTAGCCCGTCTTTGGGCCTGTTCAATTTTGTCAATATCTTTTTGTAGGTGAGGTCTCCAGAACTGAACACAGTATTCCAAAAGTGGTCTCACCAGCGCTCTATATAAGGGGATCACAATCTCCCTATTCCTGCTTGTTATACCTCTAGCTATGCAGCCAAGCATCCTACTTACTTTTCGTACCGTCCGACCACACTGCTCTCCCATTTTGAGACTGTCAGAAATCACTGCCCCTAAATTTACAAATAAGGGTCTACTGAAACTCACCCTTTATTATGTGCATAATAATTTATGGAATTTGGCAAACAATTATAATTTTATAATTTCTGTTATTTTAACATTTTAATCCTGTAATTGTTTTATTCTATTGTTTATGGTATTTTAAGCCACCCAGAGTTCCTTGGTTGAGAGATGGGCACCATATAAATTTAATAAATAAATAAGACCTTGGAAACAAAGAGGTTTAAATTGGACCACTAGTGAAATCTCTCCCAAGTGTCAGGCAGAGAAATATTAGTCATACTAGAGAATGCCATGATTCAATTTGGGCCTGTTATGGATACAACATGTGCCTTTCCAATGAATTGCAGTCCCACTTGCTAGATGAGCTAGAACAGAGATCCCCAACCTTTTGGGCATCACGGACCAGTTCTATGGAGACAGTTTTTCTGATGACTGAAGGGGGTGTGGTTTCATGTGCATACCATGGAGGAGCTTTGCTTGTTTGTGCGGTTCGGTTTCTGCCATGTCGTGTACCAAAGCCGGGGTTGGGTACTCTTGAGCTAGAATGAGGAAGAGGCTTATGATCTGATAGGAAGTGTGATTGTTTGTCTGTGACTGAATATCCTAAGCAGAAGGAGGATAGTTATACTGAAAAATGATAATAGAATACAATCCCAGGGCTTTAGAAATAGTTAACAGCTTTGTTTTAATACAAAGTATTTGTCCCATGTTAGACCATACATGTTCCTAGATCTAAAATATTTATTTTGAAAATGAGCTGTGCCTTACAGCAGTGTTTTTCAACCAGTGTGCCGTGGCACACTAGTGTGCCGCGAGACATGGTCAGGTGTGCCGCGAAGCTCAGAGAGAGAAAGAAAACAAGAGAAAGAAAGAGAAAGAGAGAAAGAAAACAAGAGAGAAAGCAAGCAAGAGAGAAGGAACAAGAGAGAAAGAAAGCAAGAGAGAGAGAGGGGGGAGGGAAGGTGGGAGAGAGAAAGACATAGAGGGAGGTAGGGAGGGAGACAGAAAGAGAGAAAAAAGAGGAAAGAAGGAAGAGAGAAAAAAAGAGGAAGGGAGAGAAAGAGGGAGAGAAATAGAGCGAAAGGGAGGAAGAGAGAATTTTTTTGTCCAAACTTTTTTTAACACCCCCCCCCCCCCAAAATGTGCCCCATGGTTTTGTAAATGTAAAAAATGTGCCGCGGCTCAAAAAAGGTTGAAAATCACTGCCTTACAGTATACTGTATTTTACTTTTTTACATTTGGTCTATCGTTTTAGAAAGCTTATGCACCAGTGACAAATTTCTTGTGTGTCCAATCACATGTGGCCAATAAAAAATTATATTCTATTTTGCGAGAGATAGTTATATAAACAGCTAAATAGTTCAAATGGGGCTAAGCTTAAAATCCAGAAAAATCATACTTCTGATTCTAAATACAACTATTGATGGAATAGGGCTAAGCAGGTTGGATCAAATGGTTTGAAGTACTGTAATACACAAACCCTATTATTTGGGGACACATCTACTTCTGTTTTGTGCACTTATGAGTTGACAGAATGGCAGTTTCGTCAATGGAACCTGTTCTCCATTCCTTAGGAATCCCAGTTCTTATTGGGATTGGGAATGAAATCTTTGCTTTTTTAAAAAAGAAAACTTTATTAAATTTTAAGAAAAGATAAAATATAAAGAAACAGGAAAATGGAAGTTAGAAAAAGGAGTTTAAAAAAGCGCAAAATTTAGACTCCAAAAAAGTGTGCAGGGGAAATAAAACAACTTCCAACTTCATTTGATATAGAGGCAAATATAAAATACATTAATCTCTCACTCTAAAATAAAAAAATACACAATGTAATCATAAACAGTTGCAATCTTGAAATCCAGGAATGGAATTTACTGTATTTTATGATGATGCTGGAATTACAGAATGTGTCTGAGAAACATTATTATAAAAAGACTGAGATGGTGTTAATGGATTTTCCTTAAGTTTTTATAAGAACATCTGTGAACTTCCAGTGAAGTTCTGAGCTGACATGCAAAAATTATTTTCAAGCTCTTTTATGAAAGAATTATTTTGAGAAATAAATGATAAAGGTTGATTGCTTGCACCATAGTTTTTTCCAACCTAATTCTCTTCACCTCTCCAAATTTGACAAGTTGTAGTTCTAAAATGCTGAGCAAGGTGGAGAGAGTAGTTCCAAAAATTTTGTATATGACTGGACTTATAGCCAGTTTTAGATATGTGTATTTGTGCAATGTACGCTCATCAAAGTCATAAAAGATTGGAAAGTAGAATTCTTAGTTTTTAGCATGAAAATACGAGAAGCTATGAAATGTGTACTCAAAACAAAAGCTATCAGATAAGAGCATTTTAGCATTTGATAGAATAATGTACATCTGCAATCAACCGCATAGCCCAAGATCACACTAAGGAAATTGGTGGCCTCCCATGTGGTTATATGTGGCAAGTGGAAATGTAGTTATCTGAAAAATGCAAATTCGTATTTACAACTGGGTGTAACAGACACCTTAGAAGTCAGTCATCTTTGCTATTTCGCTTGTGAGGTTTTATGTGATTTTTGCCTAGGTTGTGTGCTTTTTTCCCCTCCCTACGTTGGAATGATATGAAACTAAGAATTCCAAGGACAATGAAAGTTTTACTCATCTACCCTGCCTTTTTCACTTTTCTTTTGCTGGGTCACCTGCCAAACATGTCTTTTCTGTAATGTGGACACAGAGATAAATCTAACTATGTAGATAGTTGTTAACTACTTTAATAGGTGAATTATGTTTACTGACTCAAACTTTATTTATGCATACTTACTAATGCATAATAAACTAAGGCGCAGGTAGCCTGGCTAAGTGTAAAGATCTTTTTAATTGCATTGTTAAAATAAATCCATTATTTCAAATGTTTCATTGTATTATTTTCATTATTCCATTTGTGTTCATTTTGATGTTTAGGAGAAATTTGTACATAAAGATTATATTTAGGATTAAGATTTAACTAAGATTACAAGGACATTTGATGGCAAAACATTCAGAGCCCCTGCACTAATGCAACATCATTTTCTTTTAGGGCCATCTCCATTAAGGTGCAATTTTGAAATGTAACTGGATTAATTATATTTTTTTTATTTTCACATAATGCAGAGGTAGTTTGTCCAGTGACTGTACAAAGTTCTGACAGCACTGAAAAAATAAACTTAAAATCTAGCACCTAAGAGCATAGTGATGTATATTTGGGCACTCAGCAGCCAGCCAGCATTTATGACCATTGCTACATCCTGCTTCAACTGCCCATCCTCACCTATCTCCTTCCTCTCTCTGACCTTTTGACTGTCCTGCACAGCACAGCCAAAATGAAAAGGTCTCCGCGTTCTGCCACCATATCCTCCCTGCAGCGGGAGGGGAGGGGAGTGGTGGAGACAAGGCCAGTGCCCTGAGGACACATCCTGGCCTAAGGACAACTGGGATGGCTGGGACTGCCATTGCTAAGTGGCACGTTCACAATATTTCATTTAACAATTGCTTTGCTCAGCTATGGAAATTCATATCCTAATTAGGATCATAATTTGAGGACTACCTGCAACTTAAGAATAACTCTACAATGATACCTTGAGTACTTTCAAAGGTTCCTATACAAACCTTAATATTTTTTTTGGTTAAAGGTGATCCAAAAGGGGAAAGGTGTGGAAAAACCTGCACTGAAGAAAGAGACAACCAGTGGTTGGGAGTGAGCCTAGCAAGGCAACCAGGAGAAAATGGCTCTATTGTTGTAAGTATCATCTTGCATTTTCCTGTGTAAATTAAGTATTTGGGAAAGTTCTCTGGTTTAATAGCAAACTAAACAGAGGGCTGCAGGTCTACAAGCAAAAATACTGCATTTCTGAAATATTTTTCTTTGAAATCCTATAATTGGATTTGATTGATGGATTAATGACCTGACTTTGTGTGTCTGAAAGTAGTCTTATACTTTGTCAAGCTCTTTTTCAATCACCACACTTATTTTCCTGTCTCATTTTTATCTAGGTCTGTGGACATAGATGGAAAAACGTATATTATATTTCAGAGCATAAACTTCCACATGGCATTTGTTACGAGGTACCTCCCAATTTTCGAACCTTGTTAAGTCAAAGAATATGCCCTTGCTATAGGGGTAAGTAAAAGATCTTCTCTATTATAGAAAATAGAATTGTAAACATTTGGGAAAAGAGGCAACCAGGAAGACTTCATCTTCAGCCTCATGTATTTTATGTTTATCTTAGTTAACAAAATGGTTTGGAAATCCTGCAAAGACATTTTATATCTGTGTGACTGCAAATGTGCATTAAAATTATTTATATAAAAAGAAATATTAAGGTTGTATTTGAAAGACAGCATGATTGGTGTCTCTTCCAGTATTTCCTGTCTGGTGTATCCATAGGAAGACATGAATAGGAATGAAGCAAAAAAAGGTCTTAATGGTTGTTGAACTTAGACTGAACTCAGTCCTAGAGTATCATCCCAATACAGCTGGGTTCCATCCATGCACAAAAGCCCATTTGAAAATGACAATCATAATAAAATTTCATCAGATTACTTAGTTTTTTCAGGATTCCTCAAGATATTGGCCATTATAACTTTAAAAACTATTTTGGTTTCCAATTTGATAGATTATCTGACAAACTTTCTCATGCTGATTTAGACTAAAAGTAGAAGTTAGTTGGACCAAAGCAAGGTTGTCTTTGTTTGAGGCATAGCCAAGGCCTGGAAGAATAAACAGAGTTTTAGAGAGAGAAAATCCACTTGAACAGAACCAGTTTTCTGTCATGAGATCTTTACACCTTTGGTCAGGGGTTCCAGTATTTTTTTAAACTTCAACAACCTGAAACATTCTAATATTCTTTCTACCAGATTGTGTTGAAATTGTAAAAGGAATGGAAGAAAACAGTAATTCTTGTCAATAAAGTCTAAATAAACAAATAAAAACCCACATAGCATACATATTTATTAGGAAAATATTTTCCATAATGTGTCTCTTCATTATTTACCATATTTTTCGGAGTATAGGACACACTGGAGTATAAGCCATACCTTAGTTTTTGGGGAGGAAAATAGGGAAAAGAATCTGGTTACCATTCATCTGGCTAGTGCCCTTAGTCTGGTCAGCTTCAGCACATTATTTTGTCCCCTGGTTAAGGGCTAAAAAAACCTTTATTCTGAGAAACCAGTAACAGCTGGGAACATCATTAGCACCTGGAAAGAAACAGTGGGAGCAAGTAGAGCAATGGAAAAAACCCTGCAAAGATTTAGGGCTTAGAAAACATTCTTCTTAGCAGAGAGTAACAATGAAAGAGCTTGCAAGCAGGTAAGAGCTGGGAACATTGTTAGCACCTGGCTATGGCTGGAGCAAGTAAAGAAAAGAAAAGAAACCTACCAAGACATGGTTTGGAAAACATTCCTCACAGAAGAATGAAAGAGCTTGCAAGTGGGTAAGAGCTGGGAACGAAAATCATTAGCACCTGGTTAGGGCTGGAAAGATACATTTGGAGCAAGTTAGACCAATGGGGAAAAAACTTGCAAAGACTTAGGGCTTGGAAAACATTCCTCATAGAGAGTAACAATGAAAGAGCTTGAGAACATTAATAGCACCTGGTTAGGGCTGGAAAGAAACATCTGGAGCAAGTAAAGCAATAAAATAACCCTACAAAGACAGGGTTTGGGAAACATTCTTCTTTGCAGAGAGTAACAATGAAAGTGCTTGCAAGCTGGTAAAAGTTGGGAACATTAATAGCACCTGGTTAGGGCTGGAAAGAAACTTCTTTGGAGCAAGTTAGAACAGTGGAAAAAACCCTGCAAAGACTTGGGGCTTGGAAAATATTCTTCACAGAGAGAAACAATGAAAGAGCCTGCAAGGTAAGGGAAGATCATTAGCAGCTAGTTAGGGTTGGGAAAAAGAAAAAGCTACATTCAGAGTATAAGACGCACCCAAATCATCAGTCACTTTTAGGGAGGAAAAAGGTTCGTCTTATACACCGAAAAATATGGTAAATTATTTAAAATAAAATTCTGGAAATGAGACTGGATAGTGATGGTTTCTTTTTAAAAATTGCTTTTTAAAACCTTTATTCTTCTGGCATTAGTAAGCATAATATGTCGCCATCAGGTAATAGTTTAGCTAATTTCAATTTGTTTGTCAGAATAACTGTAGAAAGCACGTGATATTTGTGAAGAATTTTTTCTTTTAGTTCGTTGCCTTAATATGTTTTTTTTTCCTGAATCACATGGTGAATATTCAGATTTTAAGAAAAAATATGGAGAAAAAAATGGATCTTGTCAGGCTGGGATATCAACATTTTACATTGAGGTGCGTAAGTTAAGATTATGACTTCACTGTTGAAGCTATGAAATAAAATAGGCTTAGTTTGGTAATATGTAGTTAGCCCTCAGCATACAATAATTCCATTGAAGTTACAACAGCATTTTAAAAAGTGATCTATGACCATTTTTTTCATACTAATGTCCTTATAGCATCCCCATGGTCACATGATTTACATTTGGAAGTTTGACAACTAACTCATATTTATAGCGGTTGCAATGTCCCGGAATCATGTGATCCTCTTTAGCGACCTTCTGGCAAGCAAAATCAAAGGGGAAACCAGATTCAGCCTAATTTAACAACTGCAGTGAATTGCTTAACAAATGTGGTAAGAAAAGTCATAAAATGTGGCAAAACTCACTTAACGAATTTGTCACTTAGCAACAAAAACTTGGGGTTCAATTGCGACAATAAGTTGAGGACTTCCTGTATTTGGGAAACTTGCAGTTAGTGCACGCTAATTCAAAGGACTGAAACGAGACCTTTATAGGAAGCTGCTGCTTCATCCACCTGCATACTGTTGTTTCTCCTTGATGTTCTGCAAGGCTGGGTTTTCTCTCCTTTTTTAACCTAACCATCACCTCTTTCCTTGGCAAGAGATGAGTGAAATGAGCTGTTGAAAAGAGATTGTTTCAGGTTGTCCATGTTAGAGCAAGGGTCTCCCACCTTGGCAACTTTAAACCTAGTGGACTTCAACTCCCAGAATTCTGGGAGTTTAAGTCTTCCAGGTTTAAAGCTGCCTGCTTGCTGCATCTTATTCCTGAGAAGCAGGTGTTGCCCTAGTGGCACCTTGTAATTCCAAGCGAAGATGGAATATTGTTGTTTGTTTTAAATCAAAACCGATCTGTGACCTTGGGCTGTTATTGCAAAGCTAGTAAGACTGTGACAAGGTTTTTAATAAATACAATGCCCTGTAGACGCCTAATATTTCTATTTTGAAATTAACAGAGCATAAACTATAATGCGATCTGGGATTATTTCATGCAAAGCAATAATAAAACTCACCACCTTCTCTCTGAGGTTGAACATTTTTTAAATTCTTTACCACATTGTGTGGTATATTGCTCACAAAATGTTTTTTTTTTCCCCTTTGGCCTGCTTGGATGTATTGGAATAGCTACTCTAGCTTCCAAACCATGTATTAAAGGTTTAAGCTTTTTGTTTTCTTCTAGGATTTAATTATTATGGGAGCTCCAGGATCAGATTATTGGACTGGTTCCATCTTTGTGTACAATAAAACACTAAACACAATTATCTCGTATGTAGACGTGAATCATCAGATAAAGTATGGAAGTTATTTAGGTAAATGTTTTTTTATTTAATATTTGCATATGAAAGTTCACCTAACATTTATCTCCTTGATGGTATGCTTCCCTGGCAAAAAGATGGAAGGTGGTGATGCTGTAGGTAGCAATGTACTTCCTGGCATGTTGCTTAGTGCTGCCTTAAGTGTTTTACCCTACCTGATTTAATTTTAAAAATTCTGTTTCAATATACAAAGTGGGTGAGAAACTAGAATACTGTGGAGTTAATCAGAAGCCTCAGACATGATCAGCATTAACTTTGAGCTCTCCACAGACTTCATTGGTATTCTTAGAAAAGGAAAATGTTAAAGAACTTCATTGCTTTCCTTACATATGGAATTTTGTGGGGTTATGCAAAATCTTGTGAATGTGAGACATTTCTTGTGCTGTGCTTTTCATTTATGTGATGAGGGTTGCAAATCAGATTCCACTAGAACCAATACTAAGATACTGAAGTTTCTTCTGTTTTCCCCAAGAATACAATACAATACAATAGAATTTTATTGGCCAAGTGTGAATTTATTTTGGTGCATATTCTCCCAGTATATCTGTAGTATACGTTAGTTTATTGCACTCTTTACGTAGAAAACATTTGTTTTGAGAGCCTTGATTCTAAGTCAAAGGATTATTTCATTTTCTTTAAATTATTTGCCTATTCTATTTTCAAAAGGACATATGCAAAGCAGTTCTCAGTGATTGCACTGCATGTATACACACACACAGGAAGTTGGTTTTACCATCACTTACCAATTTTAGCTTCTATGTAAACAAACTTTTGAGCATTCTCCGCCCCCCCCCCCCCTTCAGAGTAGTTCTGCTCAGCAAGGTATGTTGAATGTGCCAATTCAGCATATGGTAGCATGTATTCAAACCCATATTGTGAGATAAGCAGCAGAGCCACTTGATTGCCCCCTGGGCAGTACAAATGGAGAATATTCTATAGAAGCCTATAGTATCCTAATGGTTGTACCTAAATAGATTGGGATTGGATATCCAACTTTTGGACATACAAGCACAGACACAGAATTAATATGATTATTCGTTTGCAGACACACTCGTTCCCAATTGTGGGAGTCATTGCTCAAATAAAGAATTCCTTTAACTTAAGCTTTCAGATTATTTGCACCTGAAAACTCACTGCTTCCATTCACTCTTCTTTTATGGATAGGTTATTCTGTTGGAGCAGGTCACTTCCTTTCTGCAACTAGTTCAGAAGTAATTGGAGGTGCTCCCCAGCAGGAGCAGACTGGTAAAGTAAGAGGTTTTTCCTTTAATGTGGTAGATTATTTTTTAAAAAATGTGTAAAAATAAATGTATAGCTTGCAATAACATGGAAGAACTGTCTGCTAAAGTTCTTTGGTGATAACTAAATAACCTGAGGCTATTTCCCCCCTGTTCTATTATTTTCCAAGGATATATTTTTCATGTATACATATGCTGCTTGTTTCGGTAGATGCAGGTGCCAGTGTGTATTTGTGTTAGAGATGGTCAATGATCCTCATACTTTTATCTACCAAGTATTAATAGAAGGTTTATAAAGTAATGCATTTTCATTGCTAGACAACATCAGAGAGTAAAGAGTGCAATTCAGGCCATTGCCAAGAGAGGTACCTAAGTTGATCGGTGTTGCACTTGAGTGACCCAAAACATTTTACTGCTGGAAGCAAAGAAGTAATGATTTCCTACTACTGATCTGTGTAGAGAAGCTGGCTGGATCAATGGTTGAACCCTACATTATAACTAATGGAGTAACTTCTCCTATTTCAGCTAAGACAGCAAGCAAAGTTAGGCCAAATTGTGCAACATAATCACTTTGACAGAGGAACAGGAAGCTCATGAAAGCTGCTATGGCTTACTGCAAACGCCATTGCTTCAGGCAATTGCTCCATTCAGGCCAGTTCTCATTTTTCACCTTGTAGAAACACTATATTTTGTTAGCTTCTTTAACTGATAGAGAAACTTCTTGTTCTTTTGTTTGTTTAGGGCCTCTGATGCAACTGACCTCTGTTGTTTATTTCAGGTTTACATTTTTAAAATTGAACTCGAACAACTTTCAATTTTAAGTGAATTAAGGGGTAAAAAGGTAATAATATTTCTGCATTTATAAAGTTTGTTAATTCACAATATGTTCATATACCTTGGTGATTTCTTGGCTAACCATTGTCTCTTCTATGTGGGTAGTTTGGTTCTTACTTTGGAGCTACTGTTTGTGCGGCGGATCTTAACGGTGATGGCCTTTCAGATTTACTAGTTGGCGCACCCATGCATAGTAAAATCAGAGAAGAAGGAAGGGTTTATGTTTACCTCAACTCAGGTTCTGTAAGTATTGCTTCATTCTTATTGAAAAGTGTTGTGGAGTTGATTGAAATGGATAAATGATCCATTCTTCCACCCCGACACACACATACCCCAAATGTGGTGGGCACACTTCACTATGCACTGTTTTATGTTGTGTGTATATTAAACTTGTTAAAAATCAATAAAAATATTTTTTTTTAAAGATCCATTCTTAAGCCCAGCTTTTTCATAACACTTATTTTGATAGCTTCCTTTGCACTGATTAATATGTTTTAACATGGAAATGCAACAAATTTCTAGATCTGTTGAGAAGCTGCCAGAATATGGTTATGAAATATGGTGATCCAAATATTTTAACTATTCTTCCATATAATTTTTTATCTTCTTTGCCATGTATCTATAAAGAAAAGTCATGCTCTAATTGGTAGTGTTAGAGGGAGCCTTTACATCTGGAGGCACCTAAGCCTTTTCTCTCTTGCACCTGGTTAGCTTAGAGTGATGGAAAACAGTTCTTGGATGTCCCCCCCTCCCTTTTTATAATGAAAAAAATAGAAGATAGTATAGAAAAGCTAGGAAGTATAGTTACTTCTTTATGTTTTTATAATGCTGTTGAAAGAACATTCATGGAAGTGAAACTGCCTGGGCATGTAACTTTTTAAATTGAAAATGGTTAGCTACAATGGATGGCTTCTTTTCCTTCAAATGTTGTTTGAACATTTACATAGCCCACTTTGAAAATGATTGGCAGGAACTCTATGTTTTTTTCATTTCTGGGTATGATCTCAAAGTTATATAAACATAAGACACTTTTAATGAAAAGGCTTTTTCATCTTGTAATTCACTAAAGTGCCCTTTGATCCAGAAGCCAAGTCACTAACAGAGACCAAATGCCTCTAATTTAGGTTCCTCCTTTGTTAAATGATCCTGTAAAGGCAATGAAGAATTTTGTACAGCACCATTAAAGTATATTTCTATTATTTAGTCAGTTATATTTGTGTGATTATTTGGGGTCAGGTGAGGTATGACTTCTTTAATCAGTTTTCAGCCTTAGCGATTGTCATATAGAAAGTGTGAATGGATGACTCCGATACTAGAATATTTTAATTTGGTAACATGCCTGGAGATTTGTGAAAGGTACACTTTAACGGAAGCTGCATGTGGTTTGTGGGATATAAATTATACACCTAAAAGTAAAAGAGAACTCAGGGTTAATCAAACTTATTTTTTAAAGGGAGCAAAGATGATGGAGCTGCAGACAGCACTAGCTGGAAGTGATTTGTATGCAGCAAGGTTCGGGGATTCCATTGCCAATATAGGAGACATTGATAATGATGGCTTTGAAGGTATTATGTTTTTTAAAAAATCTGTAATAGTGTAAAGGGAAGAAGAGGATGCATTGCTCAGTATTATCTATAAATGCAGCTACTGTATTCTTAAGCATACCTGTAATTATTTTAAGGGTGCAGAATTTTGATTCCATGTTTTTGTCTAGCAGAACATTTATAGTTGTTGTTAGTTGCAAGGTCATGTCTAATCCATCATGTCTAATCCATCATGACCCCATGGCCTTCCTGTCCTCTGCTGTCCCCCAAAGTCCATTTAAGCTCACACCAACTCCTTCAGTGACTCCACCCAGCCATTTCCACATTTTAAAGACCATTTTGTATGTAACTTTCAAGATGATGAATTGTGATTTAAAAAAATAATATTGACAGAGGGTATGCAACATTCTTTCCCTATTCATTCCTTTATGTCCCCCCAACCATTGTGATAGCACTTTTAGAGAATATTCAGGGAGCATGGGACCTATTCAGGAAATGGAAATCTATTTTGCCTGAGAAATCTGTTTCCCATTGGATTTTGCTTAGTATAATTTATAATTGACTGGAACGAATTGTGTAAGAATGTACAGCAGTTGAAGTTTCTCTGCTTTACTGCTTCCCCATATGATCTATTAGAGCAGCTTAATAATTTATATACAGAGATAGAACAAAGAATAAGTTTCTGCTACATCTTTTAAGTTCTCCAATAGTTAATTAAAAGAGAACTAACTTATTGGAATATCCGTCCCCATTTCTGAGAGTTTATCTTCTAATACAGATCTGCCTTTTTCTTCTTTATCAAAATGTATCTTGTGATTCTTGTAAAAAAAATAAATTGGAGGCAGGGATCTATGCTAGTCATAATTATTTTTTTATTTAAAAAAATGTACAATATAATTAATTCCTGGTTAATTTCATTTTCTATGGGTTTTTAACAGATATAGCCATTGGGGCTCCGCAAGAAAATGATTTAGAAGGTTCAGTTTATATATACAATGGCAGAAAAGATGGAATATCACCAACTTTTTCACAAGTAGGTCTCTTTAAATTGTCTTTGTGACTATTATTTTTAATATCTCACTATTATAGAATTAGCCGTTTGTTCGTTTAAGCAGGCTCAATAGTCAGGGACCCCTGTTCAGTTGTCCAATATTTCCAGATAGGTTTGGAATCCGGTGTGGAGTCCTGGAAGACAACTGCAAATTTAGACTACATTAGCTAGTATAAATCAGTTTCTCATATTCACATTTTTTTTATTTTTAGCAGAACATAGAAGTGCAAGACATAAAAAAGTATGCAGGGTTAGGAATTCATTGATACAATAGTTCCACCGTAACAAAATCTGTTACATATGCAAAGTAACAATAGCAATAGCTATTGGACTTATATACCGCTTTAGGTCGCTTTGTTATAGTCTCTCTAAGCGGTTTACGGAGTCAGCTTATCACCCCCAACAATTTGGGTCCTCATTTTATCCACCTCTGAAGGATGGAAGGCTGAGTCAACTTTGAGCCGGCTGAGATTTGAACTGCCAAATTGCAGTCAGCCAGCAGAAGTAGCCTGCAGTACTGCATTCTAACCACTGCACCACCATGGCTCAAAATAGGAGTAAGTTGGGGCAGAGGAAGAGTAGAATACCTAATAAAGATCTAAATTGTTCAATTTATTTGGTTCTGTTAGTTTTGACTTTTAGTCAAAATCCTTATGCATAACTGTGTTTTGCCACTTGCTTAAAAGCCCTTTCCTCTATCAATCATTAATGGAAAAAAGACCACTTTATATCAACTCTTTTCTTTTAATATTAAGTGGTGAATCTAAGTGAGTCATAATATCAGACTTAATGATTCACAAATGGTCCAGGTCAATTGTAGAAACAAGCTACTTACGTTAACAATATTTTAAGGTAGCAATACAGACGTATTTGTAAAACAGAAATGCATATGCTAGGTTTCAAAACCACTTGCAGATGTTGAAAATGTTTTACATATCCCATCCTTGTCCAAGGTTGTTACCAAATTGTAATATTTAATGTGACAGAAAAAAGACAAAGTAATTGATATTACCTATAATCAATGTAATTATGATTAATTATATCATGAATGCATTATGAACTACAGTAGTGCAGTGGTTAGAGTGCAGTACTGCAATTCTACTTCTGCTGACTGCCAGCTGCCTGCAGTTTGCCAATTCAGATCCTACCAGGCTCAGCCTTCCATCCTTCCAAAGTAGGTAAAATGAGGAGCCAAATTGTTGGAGGCAATAGACTAACACTAAACCGGTTAGAGAGGGCTGTAAAGCACTGTGAAGCAATATATAAGTCTTAAGTGCTATTGATTCTTTTAAATGTGGATGGAATGAAACCAGTGCAACTTTTTCTGTGTGTTCCCTCCCCCACCCCTTTAAATTTTAACAATATGACTGATTTTGTCTTGGCCTCATAAACAATCTAAGGATGCTCTCAGAGCAGTTTATCTAATCCTAAGAAGGTTTTGGGGATATTGAAAATGTCATCATTTCTACTTAGCACTGGACCCAAATTTCCCACAATGAAGGAAGGATGGTTCTATTTTCTGTTATTTCTCTACTGCAATTTTTTTTAATTTTTGTTTTAATAATAATTTTTAGAGAATTCAAGGACACCAAATCAGCAACAGTTTACGCATGTTTGGTCAATCCATATCTGGGAGAATTGATGTAGACAGCAATGGGTATTCAGGTGAGTTAAGTACTTTGTGTGTTTTAAATCACCTGGGCAATTTTTTTTTTCATTTCTTGCCCACCTGTCTGGGACAGAAAGCTAAATGAATAAATCAAAATCATTATGAAGCAAGTAATAAAATGCAATAAAACTGGCATGGAAGACACAAGTTGTAAAAAGCAATTTAAAGACAGCAATTTAAAGATATGTAAGTGAATTAATATGCATCATCCCATATGAATCTATTTAGCCTTGAGTCTTATTGAATTAAGCAGATCTTTCCAATGCTTTAAAATTGTAGCATTGCTATGCTAATTTTTTTCCAGACAAATGAACTAGAATTTGACAACTTGGAAAAAAGAAAATGGAAAAATAGAGCCAGAAATGTAATTTTATTAGAAGTCTTTAGTAGTGGGGTGAGAAGATGTAAATGCAGTATACCTATATGTGACATTAATATTTTGCCCCATTCTGTATTAGTAAATCAAATTTAAGTATTCTCCTTTCATTATAAACCTTAGTTTCTTCTGGTTCCTCCAATGGCCAGCCTTCAAAAGTTCTATCCTTTCATTTTAGGAATTCAAAATAACAGCATATTCTCATGGGAAGGTTTCTTATAATTAAGTATGAAAATTCTGTGTCCTTTGAAAAGGCACCAACCTTGATTTAAGCAAAGATGGGAAAAGGGACTACTCCCTTGTCTCCAAAAGCTCTAAACTAACCAGAGATCATTGTCTTGTTATTGTAAGGAGCAACTCTAAGGAGCCCTTGTGGGTGATCTCAAGTTCTCTCCTTGCCTGGAAAGAGCTCGTCTACTTGTCACCTTGTCATTGAACTGCAATTGCCAACCCCACTTTTAGTGGTGCAGTCTCTACCTCACCATTTCTTCCCTAGAAGTCATGGGCAAGATAATTCTTCTGCTGCACGAATCCCAGTGACCAGTTAGGTCCCACAGAGTGGGTCTTCTCCGAGTCCCGTCAACTAAACAATGCCACTTGGCAGGACCCAGGGGAAGAGCCTTCTCTGTGGCAGCCCCGGCCCTCTGGAACCAACTCCTCCCAGAGATTAGAATTGCCCCCACCTTCCTTGCCTTTCGTAAGCTACTTAAAACCCACCTCTGCCACCAGGCATGGGGGAATTAAGATTTCTTCTCCCCCTAGGCCTTTACAATTGTATGCATGGTATGTTTGTATGTATGTTTGGTTTTGTATATTAAGGGGTTTTTAATTCGCTTTTAGTATTGGATTATTATTGTATACTGTTTATGATTGCTGTTAGCCGCCCCGAGTTTTTGGAGAGGGGCGGCATACAAATCCAATAAAACTTGAAACTTGAATTCTAGAGGGACCTAGAAGATAAGCCACATAAAGTTTATAACCAGCACCTTGAATTGGAATCAGAACCAACTTAGCAGGTTTGTAGACAGATCGCTACATTTTTGGAAGAGTAATAGTTTCCAGATAATCTTTAGAGGCAGTCTCATATAGAATGCATTGCAGTCTTTTAAGTTTGGGGTGCTAAGAGAATGAGTCCCAGTTGTCAAAACCTGCTGATCAAAAAAGTTTCAAAGACCCGTTCTTTCAATTAATGTGTCAACTGAAGTTGGGCAAAGCCTCCCAACTCTAATCCTCTATTAGCTTTTCTACCAGACAACTCCAGGAAGAATCCTAAACAACGAAGCCATCCTTTGGAAGAATTGTACTTCTGTCTGCAGTGAACACTGAAGTTTGGGATAGAGCAAGTGTGATCATGGCTCATCTTGCAAGGATTTAATTTGAACTTACTTTGACCATACATGGTCACAGCTGACTACACAGCTTCAAGACATTGGACAAGGATTTCCCCAATATCCTCATACAGCTTGGACTAGCAGGGTGCAATATCCTTCATCCCAGACTGGCTGCTGACTTCACCAGTGGTATATAAATGTTAAATTGTTTAAGGTTAGAGAATCAAGTCCTGTTGCACACCACAGCTGTTTATGTCCTGAAAGGAGAAAGACTAATGTAACAGGATGCCTCAAATCAACACTCTTCACTGGTGGGGTCCATTGGAGTCCGCTGATCCAGAAGAATGCCATAATAATAAAGAGGATGGTCATATCATGAAAAACATCTTAGGTACTGATGAACAAGACTTGTTTGTACTATTGCTCCTTCTCTATACCACATCGTTCAATTTTGTTCATGACTTGCTGCACTGTGAATTCTGCACTATAGAAGCCTCTATCTATGAGCATCATCCTTGAGAAACCAAAAAGAAACAGTGACGATGCTTTCTGAAGTGTCCTTACAAATGTTCCTAGCATCTTAAGTTGAGAACAGAAGCATGCAGGCATATTCACTGATATTTTAACAAGCTGATTTGTCACATTGAAGAAATAGCCTCTACATGCAGGATTTTACTTGAGAAGTTATAAAGAGAAGATTCAAAAGAAGAGTGAAATGAAAATAAAGAAATCATTATTATAGTACTCATATTAACTATCTAATTTAGACTTTTAGGAAGTATGAAGTGAAGATTAGATGTGTTGTGCCAGCACAGATGCTAATGATGTTGACAAAGTCCTTCTTTTCCTGTACATTGTTAGAGGTAGTTTGTAATCTAATCACATTTCCTGACAGAATAAGTCCTTCAACAATTCTAGTAAATATTTCCTAGGAAAGCAAAGAGAAATAAGAAAGTGGACTGGACACTTGGTATATTTACAGTACAGCCGGAATGTATATCATTCTCTTCCAATGCTTCCTCTCAAATATTGTGGAAAGTGCTTTTTTGATGGGAATATTTTGTTATAACTCCTTCATTAACTGGGTGTTACCCGGAGTGATGCATCAGACCCCTTCAGGCAACCAACAGAAGGACAGAGGGGCCGTATGTTCTATGGTGCCAGAAGAAATTAGGAAACATGCACTAACTTTATCTGCACGTCCCTAGAGGGAAAATGCTTTTTCTTTGCCCATTGAAACTAGGATATGCTTCAAGGTTTCTTGACTTTTCCATATGTTCTTGATTGCATATGAAATTGGAAGCAGCAGCATGTGTAAAAGAGGGAGTCAAACTGATAAAAGCAGTGCTATGGCATCATGATGCAATTCCTGCTCTTTTTCTACTTTGGATATTGTATTGTATAGAGGCCCCAAAGAAGTGGAATTTGTGCCATGATGCCACAATACATGCTTTCCTCATTCTGACAGATTCAGTAAGATCCCACAGATGTCACTGAGGCAAACTACCTGAAGAATCTTTTTCAAAGTGTGAAGACCAGGGGTGGTTATGTCCAAGTGACCCTTTTTCCCTGCACAAATTATTTGTTTTTTTGTTTATTGATTTGATTTGTATGCCGCCCCTCTCTGTAGACTCGGGGCGGCTCACAGCAGTGATAAAATGATATACTATAACAAATCTAATATTGAAGTCTAAAATAACAATTTACATTAAAAAGCTAAAAAAAAACCATTATATAAAAAACATACAGACAAACATACCATACATAAAACTACATAGGCAAGGGGAGATGTCTCAGCTCCCCCATATCTCACGGCAGAGGTGGGTTTTAAGAAGTTTACGAAAAGCAAGGAGGGTGGGGGCAGTCCTAATCTCTGGGGGGAGCTGGTTCTAGAGGGTCGGGGCCGCCACAGAGAAAGCTCTTCCCCTGGGTCCCACCAACCGACATTGTTTAGTCGACGGGATCCGGAGAAGGCCAACTCTTTGGGACCTAACCGGCCACTGGGATTCATGCGGCAGAAGGCGGTCTTGCAGATATTCTGGTCCGGTGCCATGAAGGGCTTTATAGGTCATAACCAACACTTTGAATTGTGACCAGAAACTGATCGGCAACCAATGCAGGCTGCGGAGTGATGGTGTAACATGGGCATACCTAGGGAAGCCCATGATTGCTCTTGCAGCTGCATTCTACATGATCTGAAGTTTCCGAACATTCTTCAAATGTAACCCCATGTAGAGAGCATTACAGTAGTCGAGCCTCAAGGTGATGAGGGCATGAGTGACTGTGAGCAGTGACTCCCGGTCCAAATAGGGCCGCAACTGGTGCACCAGGTGAACTTGGGCAAACGCCCCCCTTGCCACAGCTGAAAGATGTTTCTCTAATGTGAGCTGTGGATCGAGAAGGACACCCATGTTGCGGACCCTCTCTGAGGGGGTCAATGATTCCCCCCCGGGTGATGGACGGACAGATAGAATTGTCCTTGGGAGGCAAAACCCACAGCCACTCCATCTTATCAGGGTTGAGTTTGAGTCTGTTAACCCCCATCCAGACCCCAACAGCCTCCAGACACCGGCACATCACTTCCACTGCTTCGTTGACTGGACATGGAGTGGAGATGTACAGCTGGGTATCATCGGCATACTGATGATACTTCACCCCATGCCCTTGGATAATCTCACCCAGCGGTTTCATGTAGATATTAAATAGCAGAGGGGAGAGGACCGACCCCTGAGGCATCCCACAAGGGAGGGACCTAGAGGTCGACCTCTGACCCCCCACTAACACCGACTGCGACCGACTGGAGAGGTAGGAGGAGAACCACTGAAGAACAGTGCCTCCCACTCCCAACCCCTCCAGCCGGCGCAGAAAGATACCATGGTCGATGGTATCGAAAGCCGCAGAGAGGTCAAGAAGCACCAGGACAGAGGATAAACCCCTGTCCTGGGCCCGCCAGAGATCATCCATCAACGCGACCAAAGCAGTTTCCGTGCTGTAACCGGGCCTGAAACCCGACTGTTGAGGGCCTAGATAATTGGCTTCTTCCAAGGACCACTGGAGCTGGACCACAATATACAATATACTTTCTTCCTTTTCAGATTTCTTGTGGATTTGGAGCAGAAGTAAATTAATTAATTAAAACAATAAAGCCATATATTGCTAAATATGTTTCAGACATTCTAATCATAAAACATTTCTTCATATATCAGTATATTCCTGTAATTAATGGTGTGCAAGCAGCACTTTGATGTAGTCCAGAGATGAATGTACAATAAAAGAGAAGTGCCAGAAAGAATATTTATAATGCCTCAGTCCAAAAACTGTATTCCTGATTTGTTTGTTTGTTTTACAGATGTAGCAGTTGGAGCTTTTTTGTCAGATTCTGCTGTATTACTGAGGTGGGTCAAACATGTTTTAGAGTTAGAGGCAATTGAACTGAACTGAAAATTTGTTATCTATCTAACTACCTTATTTTTTGGAGTATAAGACACACCGGAGTATAATATGCATCTTAGTTATTGGGGAAGAAAATAGAGGGAGTGGAAATCTGCCAACTAGGTATTCATCTGGCTAGTGTCCTTAGTCTGGTCAGCTTCAGCACATTATTTTATCCTCTGGTTAGGGCTTAAAAAAACCTTTGGAGGGAGTAGCAATGAAAAAAAAGCCTTATGGCTGGAAAAAAGCCTTCTTTGGAGGGAGTAGCAATGGAAAAGCCAGGAAGCTGGGAAGATCATTAGCACCTCGTTAGGGCTGGAAAAAAGCTTGGAAAAGCTACATTCAGAGTATAAGATCCACCCAAATTTTCAGCCTCTTTTAGGGAGGAAAGTGTCTTATATTCTGAAAAATGTGGTAGTGCTATCTATCTGTCTGTCTATCTATCTATCTATCATTTCATGAGACTCTTTATTAAACTATGAACTTAATTATTAAGCTATAACATTAGTATATCACCTAAATCTTTAATATATGGAATGATTATGTTCCAAGCAATGGGGACCTCAGAATTTATATCTCTCACAATCACATCTTGTATACTAGATGCCATTAGGTTTTCATTAACAATCAGAGGATGATTTGAAAGCGAAAGGAAAAGTAGCACTTCTTCATCAAACTTTCTCAATTCCCAATTCTTTCATCCCCATCTCTGCCTTTCTATAAATTCTCTTTATGTTATTACACAGAAAGGCAAATGGCACTTTGAGCAGGAATGACAAGCAAGGAAAGAAAAAGTCAATCTCTGTTTTCAATTCTGTATAATTCTGATCTTGTCTGCTTTTAAATAATAAATTAGACATGCGTGATATTTAATTAATATGTCATTTGATCTGTTAGAATCTAAATCCTTGTTTGTGTCATAAAAAAATGGAATCCACGGCCTTATTAATATTGATAGAACGTTTTGTGATCACAAATTTTCCCTTTTAAGGACAAGGGCTGTAATTATTGTGGAAGCATCCTTGAAACACCTCAACTCTGTAAACCGAACCATACTGGACTGTGTGAGAAATGGACAACCAGCTGTGTGCGTTAATCTAACGATTTGTTTTAACTATACTGGCCAAACCATTCCAGGTTACGTAGGTAAGCCTCTATGTGCCCTCATTATTTACATGTTCACTCACAAACACACACCAGACTCTGAATATATATTCTGATTTTTTTTCTTTTAAGATTTAATAAAAAGTAATATTCCAAAGATTGGACAGAAAATCCTGAAAATGAACTTGCTGTTAACATACGTAGTAGCTCACCATCACTTTAATGAATATGAAAATGTTTTAAAAGATTTTTTTAATCCTTCCTCTTATTTTATTCTTTTTAAAAAATCTTTTTACAGTATTGCTTTATAATCTAAGCCTGGATATTAATAGAAGGCCAGAAACTGCAGCAAGGTTTTATTTTTCCTCTAATGGAACCTCTGAAGCCACTTCTGGAAGTGTCCGAATCTATAGCAACAACAATTTTACATGCAAAACCCATCAGGCATTCATGAGGGTAAGATTGTCTTCATAGACTTCTTGGGATGGAAGTATACACTGAGAAGGTTATCCAAAAAGCTGTAGCTGACTCCTGTCAGGGAACCTGCAGCAAACTCTGACCATGGTCATTTGCCAAGGTTTATTCAAGTCATGAAAATAGACACTTTTGCTTTTTGCATCACAACTTATGTTTCACATCTATCACAAGTCAACTGTGGAGGTTCTCAGTCATCCAGGTCATGGGTTGTCCCAAAGGTGCTTTTTCAAGAGGCAACTGGGTTTTCTTGGTTTTCTTTGAAGACATTTTGCTTCTCATCCAAGAAGCTTCTTCAGTTCTTTCTTTCTCCTCCTGCAACTTTTGAACTTGTCAGAAGACACTGAGGTTAAGTGAATTTGGTGCCAGGTATCAAACTTTCACTTTTCAAATCATGCTTTTTTTTTTCAACACCTGAGAAATTAATAGCTAATTGGTGTAATGAAAATAATATACAGCAGATGCAAGGAAACCTTATGGAAAATCAGAATGAATTGGAACACATTTGAGCTGATTGAAACAAACTTGTTATTGAAAATTAGGGCATGGAACCTGTATAGAATAAATTATACAAAGTGTCAAAAATTATATTAAAGTTGATTAAATTATTCCCTTAATGTGAGAGATAGGTTGTCGCTGATTGTTCTTCCAATAAGTGACAGCCTATCTCTCACATCAAGAGAATAATTTAATCAATGTTAATATAATCTGTGATACTTTGTATAAATTTTTTTTTAGAAGCAGTTAAACATAATATAAAACATTCCATATTTCAGTAAATGTAAAAAAAAATATACTGATTCCAGCATAAAAGTATAGTAATTACTGTAACATGCAAGATTCCATTTCTTGAATTTAAACATAAATTTATTTTTTAATTAAGAATGACTTCCATTATGCTTAATGGGACTAACATCCTAGGAAAAGCAGGACTGTACCAAAGAGAAATGACGTATCAGCTTCATTGCCGTTTCATCCTTCCTTGGTACTTCAATATAGGCAGTACTTCAATCTGTATTACAGTACAGTAAATCTAAGGGACTGAAAACATTTAAATACGATTCAGTGTGAGCTTTATAAATTGATCAGGTAATCAGTGTGGTCTATAGGGGGAAGGATATCTTTCTTGAGCAATAAAATAAGAGTCTACGGAGAGGGGCGGCATACAAATCTAATAATAATAATAATGAAGAATCTTAACAGAAATTTTAAAAATATGCTAAAACATTCTTAAATATGCAATGTTCAGGCTATTTGGCTTCATTTTTTACATACTGTTGCCTGGGATTTGCTTTTGAATAGATTTTCTTAGAAGTATTATAAGAGAGAATTCAGATTTGGGGTGTATGCTGCCATGCTGCATACATCCGGGTCCGCCTTCTGCTGCACGAATCCCAGCGACCGGTTAGGTCCCACAGAGTCGGTCTTCTTCGGGTCCCGTCAACTAAACAATGTCGTCTGGCGGGACCCAGGGGAAAAGCCTTCTCTGTGGTGGCCCCGACCCTCTGGAACCAGCTTCCCCCGGAGATCAGAATTGCCCCCACCCTCCTTGCCTTTCGTAAGCGCCTTAAAACCCACCTCTGTCGTCAGGCTTGGGGGAACTGAACTACCCTTTTCCCCCTAGGCCTATACAATTTATGCACGGTATGTTTGTGTGTATGTTTGGTTTTAATAAGGGTTTTTAAAATTATTTAAACATTAGATTTGTTACATGCTGTTTATTACTGTTGTTAGCCACCCCGATTCTACGGAGAGGGGCGGCATACAAATCTAATAAATAAATAAATGCTGTATGTTGTTTCATGATAAGCCACCTCGAGTCCTTGGATAGGGGCAAACAAACAAACATAAATAAATAAATGAATGAATGAATGAATGAATGAATGAATGAATGAATGAATGAATGAATGAAAGAATAAGTAAATAAATGAAATACTGAAATGTAGAAATAGCTTATATTGTTGATTGGTAAATATTGTTTTCAGTTTTATGCAATTCTTTCATTTGATTTCACCATGCTTAGAAAGATGTAAGAGATATTCAAACTCCTATACATGTTGAAGCTACCTATCACCTGGGACACCATGTTTTGAAGAAGAGAAATGCTGATGAACTCCAGCCACTCCAGCCAGTACTTCAGCAACGGAAAGAGGATAATATTGTGCGCAGCAAGGTATGTCATGCTGGCTTGTACATTGGTAAATAAAGTCTAATAAGCTGGTGGACAGCAGTTGCAATGGGCTACTTTTCTGTTTCTGATCCTCATCAGAAGGATTTTTCCTAATTATATGGACTTGATGATGGAGCTGATTTTGAAGTAGTATTGGCTACACTAAACTATAGATTTTATAACATTATAACATAAAACTATCGAAAGAGCATTTTCTCATGCAGAAGGAAAACACATGTTCGTGCTAAATTCTGTAACTATTAAAACCATATGGAACATGAATCATCATATGCTGTTGTGATTCATCCATTATTTTAATGTAACTGAGACATGATAAAGTCCTATAGCTTTGTGTACTATTTGGATGGCTCTAAAAATGTCAAACTGTAAACAGTCGCTACACACTAAGCCAAATGACTGACTTATTGCCTGAATCTACAAAAACATCAGGCAGTAGTTCAGACATAACAACATAGGACCTCTGATGCTGGCATAGTTTTCTGGATCAAGGCAAATATTTTTGTGTTCCGATACACAGTTTTTCAATATAAAGGAAATAAAAGCAGTTGAACGTAACAGCTGCTTTAAATTTATACATGCTCTCTAGATACTGTTGTGGTGAAAGGTCAAAGGGATTTGTTTCCACATGAACTTTCCTAGTGACATCCAACAAAAAAAATGTCAAAAGTGAAGCACCTTCTCTTCTTTTCTTATCACTTTGCTTTGGAAACACTTTCATTTAAAAGAAGTACAGTATTCTCATTATCCATAATTTTGGCGGGTCTTGGCATAAGGCAATGTGATATGGCTGTTTTTAATTATTTTTGTTGTGAATTAGTAACAACTGGCTAATTATTTTGTTTTTCATTATTTTTTTGTGAACTGGCAACAACTGGCTAATTATTTAATTTATTATTGTAATTTTTTTACTCATGATGGGGGAAATATTTGGGGGTTTGCTGGCACAAATGCCCAAATTGCTTGTTTTTAGGGTTTTGTACCTTTACATGTTGGTGTGTCGGAAAGGGGTTTTGCAACTTTTTTACTAGATATTCTTACAAGAACACCTGTGTTTGGTGTTGTGGTACATCTGAAGCTTTATGTGGTATCACCTCGAGGTTCGATTACTGCAACGCTCTCTACATGGGGCTACCTTTGAAAGGTGTTCGGAAACTCCAGATCGTGCAGAACGCGGCTGCGAGAGCCATCGTGGGGCTTCCCAGATTCACCCACGTATCTACAACACTCCGTGGACTGCATTGGCTGCCGATCAGTTTCCGGTCACAATTCAAAGTGTTGGTCATGACCTTTAAAGCCCTATATGGCATTGGACCAGAGTACCTCCGGAACCGCCTGCTACCGCTTGAATCCCAGCAGCCGATAAGGTCCCACAGAGTTGGCCTTCTCCGGGTCCCGTCGATTAAACAATGTCGTCTGGCGGACCCCAGGGGAAGAGCCTTCTCTGTGGCGGCCCTGGCCCTCTGGAATCAGTTCTAATCCGGAGATTAGAACTGCTCCCACCCTCCTTGTCTTCCGTAAACTACTTAAGACCCACCTATACCACCAGGCATGGGGGATTTGAGACACCTTTCCCCCAGGCTTATTATAATTTATGTTTGGTATGTATGTGCTGTTTGGTTTTTAATTATGATAGGGTTTTTTAGTTTTTTTTAAATATTCGATTTGTGCCAGTATAATATTGTTTTTATCGTTGTTGTGAGCCGCCCCGAGTCTTCGGAGAGGGGCGGCATACAAATCTAATAAATTATTATTATTATTATTATTATTATTATTATTATTATTATTATTAATTAATAAGGGCTACTTTGAACATTTGGTATGGTGACTATATATCTTTGATTATAAAAGGCAGCCTTTTATTTAAAAAAGCTGCCCTCTGGATTATATTTTATTTTTTCTTTTCTTGGTTTTGCTTTTGGATTTTACTTCATAATGTAATACAATTTTTTTTCAATCATTATGAACCCCCTTTTCAGGTATGTGTTTTATTTTTTTTTCCTCAAGAAAATATACCCATGGTAATTATTGGTTCAAAAAGCTGCCTAAAATGAGCCTTCAGTCGAGACAGAATGGCATGAATTGAAATGGAGGGTGCCAAATTCATTGTAATTTTTGAAAGGCAGGCAATGTTTTCTTACTGGTTATTTTGGATTTCATGTTAAAAAGTATTTTTGAACATATATGTTCGAAATTGTTCTAAAATTTTGTTTCTGTTCTTCTTTCAAAGTTTGTCTTTGCAAGATTTTGTACTCAAGAAAACTGTTCTGCAGACCTTCAAGTTTCTGGAAAATTTACATTTCCAAAGTAAGTCCATTATAATTGTGAGAAAGTGAACAAGATTCATGAACTTAGCTTTCTTTCTAAAAAAGTTCTTTTTAGAAAGAATGGAATCAGATATCAGAAAGTTCTTCAAGACCTAAAGAATTGTGTCTGAGTGGAGTTATAGAGGAGCTGAGTAAATTGACCCGAAGAAGAGCTGAATAAACATGTGGAGCTCTGGCACTGTATGAGAAACTATGTTTATATGATTATATTCTGCAATTATTCTGCTATCTTCAAAACATATTCCACTGGTCTGTTTACATATACCGAACTATTATTTACAGTAGTTTGCTTTTTTTATTTAGCATAATATGCAGACTGTTTCCATTTCAATGTTCTTTGTTTAATCGGGTCAGTCTGTTTCATTCAACAAATAATAGTTAAAAATAGATCTGGCTTGATAATATGTGTGAAGGCAACAAATGCATTAATGTCCATATAGACTCCTGCACTATAATTTAACAAAAGAATACATGGTTAAAAGAGCCTAGCAACTTTCTAAAATTAGATAGAAACATAGAAACATAGAAGACTGACGGCAGAAAAAGACCCCATGATCCATCTAGTCTGCCCTTTTACTATTTCCTGTATTTTATCTTACAATGGATATATGTTTATCCCAGGCATGTTTAAATTCGGTTACTGTGGATTTACCAACCACGTCTGCTGGAAGTTTGTTCCAAGGATCTACTACTCTTTCAGTAAAATATAATATAAACAATTCCTAAAACCATTTGATCAGGTGGTGCAAGATCACTTTGGTGCTGCTATCTGATTAGATGGAACATTGACATGCCATTTACATGCACAGATTTATAATATCTTCCCATGCTGTTTTGGGCAGAGAAAGAATGTTCCTCTTTTTGTCTCTAGAACGTATACATTTCGGAAAAGGGTGGCATACAAATCTAAATAATAATAATAATAATAATAATAATGATGATGATGATGATGATGATGATGAGGAAGAGGAAGAGGAAGAGGAAGAAGAAGAAGAAGAAGAAGAAGAAGAAGAAGAAGAAGAAGAAGAAGAAGAAGAAGAAGAAGAAGAAGAAGAAGAAGGCATTGCATGGCCAGTTCTTGGAGAAGATTGAAGGCAAAGTGGATAAAGAAAGACCTGGTCATGGCTTACAAGTGGAACACTCAAAAAGGAGACTGAGGGACTAATACTGGCGGCACAAGAACAGGCCATTAGAACAAATGCTGTCAGTGCCAGAATTGAAAAATCAACAAACGATCCAAAGTGCAGACTCTGTAAAGAAACAGATGAAACAAAAAAGATCGCACAGACTGACTACAAGCATAGACACGATGCTGTGGCACAGATTATCCACTGGAACTTCTGCCAGAACTACCATCTACCAGTGGCAAAGAACTGGTGGGATCATAAGCCCGAAAAAGTGGTCGAAAATGAGCAAGCAATACTACTGTGGGACTTCCGACTGACCGAATTCTGAAGCATAACATACCAGACATTCTGATTGTGGAGAAAAAGAAAGCATGGATCATCGACATTGCAAACTCAGGAGACAGCAGAATTGAGGAGAAGCAGCTAGAGAAATTAGTGAAATACAAAGATCTAAAAATTGAGCTGCAACGAGTCTGGCATAAGCTAGTGAAAGTGGTCCCAGTGGTACTTGGCACGCTGGGCACAGTGCCAAAGGATCTCAGCGGACATTTGAAAACCATCGGAATTGACAAAATCTCCATCTGTCAATTGCAAAAGGCCGCTTTACTGGGATCAGCAAACATAATTTGCCGCTACATCATGCAGTCCTAGGTGCTTTGGAAGCACCCGACTGGTGATGAAATATGGAATCCAGCATAGTGATCTCGTTTGCTGTGTTGTATTGATGATGATGATAATAATAGTAATAATAATAACAACAACAACAACTCCAAGGAGTTTATAAGGGGTTCATAAGTGGTTTCCAGTCACTGATAATTGTAGGCATTGATTTTTCTCTAATCAAACAAGTTAATTCTGTCATCTCTGCTATCTGTCATCTTCACTCATTTTTCCTTTGCGATAGTTCACAGTATTTCTATTTTTGTGCATCTAATAATCTAGCAGGTCAGTCTTATCTATCATAATGTGGGTAAATAGATATGTAGACTTACGTGCATAGTTCCTTCTAAGCTGAGCAGTGAGCAATCGCTCACTTAAAAATCATCATCAACTCAGAGTTTTCCAAACCTGCCCAGAAGCCGAGAGGGAAAGAGTGAGAGGGAAGGAAAGAGAGAGGAAGAGAGAGAAACAGATAGAAAAAAGAGAGGAAGGAAAAGAGAAAGAAAAAGAATGGGAGTAAGGAAGAGAGAAAGAAAATCAAAATCTAGTTTGAAACTAGCTCAACTATTTAAGTGGCATTTTGATATTGATAGAGTTGCCCTATTATGAACTCACTGTTATAGACACACAGTATTTATTTATTTATTTATTATTTCTGTGCCGCCCAGTCCCAAAGAGACTCCCGCTCAGACACTATACTTTTCGCCCCCCCCCCAAAAAAAAAAAAAATTAGAGGGAACACTGCTTACGTGATACCATTTGCAAACCTAGTTTTCAGTAGAAAGTATTTTCACAGTCATGGTGCATAAATTAAAAGGGAAAATATGTTTTTCACCTTCAAGCAGAATTTCTGCTGAACTACAAAATGCTTTTATGGGTTGCAAAGACTAGAATTTTTAAATTACCTTTTTACAAAGGCAAGTGTTACATAATATGTTCTTCTATTTTCTGAATTTACCTGGCCTTCTTTTCACCCTCCTTAAGAAACAAGAAATACCTATCTTAGAAACATTTCTCTACCTGAATGCTAATCTGATTTCATTTCTCTCTCTCTCTCTCTCTCTCTCTCTCTCTCTCTCTCTCTCTCTCTCTCTCTCTCTCTCTCTCTCTCTCTCTCTCTCTCTCTCTCTCTCTCTCTGCACTTATTTTCAGTCTTCTTTCAGGGCCACAGCCATTCTGAATGATGTCAAAATAATTCATTTTAAATCATACTTAGAAACTGACAGTCATTCAATTCCTACTGTCCCTCTCTTTCCCTTTTCTCCAGGGACCTGTTTCCTATAGAGATGAGTTGTAGCCTGTCTATGCCCATCTGAACCATCCAGGAATTCATAGTGATTTGTCCTGCTTTAAAGGACTTCTGTTTCATGTCAAAAAACTCCAGGAACTTTCAAAATCAGCTCAATTTGGGATTCATCAAATTCTCCTGGGTATTCTAGTTTTTAGGATTAGGGTAGAATAGGCTGAAGACAAATGCCATTTTAAAAAAAAAATCATTAATTCATCTTTTCATACTTACCCTAAGAGTGAAGATCAATCTGTTTAAAAATATAAGCAAAGGAGGGAGGCTTAACCTTTAGGGCAAAATGGTTAAGAAGGAGAACATCTATTTATCTTTACTATTTTTATTTCCATTCCTTTCTGTTCTGAAGGGGTTTTTTTTTTCAATAGATGAAAACTGCAAGGAAAAAAACCCTATTCATATAATCTTTTGCTGGTTAAAAAAAAAAGCCCCCAACTTGAATAGTGGCAGGCGGAGGTGTAAACAAATGGGATTGGTGCTATCACATCTTCCTTGTTTGCTTTCCAGAAAGTGTGAAACGCCAAATTATTTTCTCCAGATACTTATTCTTTGTCTGTGAACAGCATTTTTTCCCCATGCTACTAATCTCTTATAATCAGGAGGCTGGTGATGTCTTTTTCCACTAACAAATGCTATTAGGAGACATATGTTTTTGCGAGCAGTTGCTTGTCCAGATGCATAAGATCAGGTCTATACATTTGATGCTGCAGCTTGCGAAAACTTGATGCCTTTTAATAAAAGTTGTCAGTCAGAAAGGTGCTATGAGAGTTCTTCTGACATTTTATTACATTACACTAACACAGCTCTCCTTCAACCTAAGAAAGCCAGGTAAGAATATTTATGGTTTACCTTAGTGTGCACTTATGCCTTATTTGCCCTTTCTAAATTGCTTTAATCAGATAACTTAACTAGTTTGAGTTGACAGGCATATATTTCATATAACTTGTGTGCACTGGGCTAAAGGAAGAACAAGAAACTGCCTAAAGTGAACAACTGTTAGTTTGCTTTATGGATGCTTATTATCTACACATCACTCTGCTAACAAAGCAAAACACCATAAAAGTAGAAAGCAGGAAAGGAAAGAATATCAATTATTTATATTTAAAGAAACTTTCAAGTATACCATTAACTAGAGGCCTAGCCACTGAAATATTAGCATTTGTATTTCACATTTTCATTTGAAACTTACTGCTTATGTAGTACTTTTACCTTCTGTTGCTTGTCTAAGTGCCAACTTTTCTCCCCCAAAGTATTAAATGACTAATGTATTGGTCTCAAGCCAGAATTTTTGATAAATGCTTATTTCAAGGCAGCTCTTCTGCAAGTCTTAATTAAAGTTTAATGTCAAATTGAAGTTTACTTTCAAATCCTCTTAGGTGCTTTTTTTTCTTTTTACTTGTTAACATGATTAGAGAACACTGGGTGAAACATAAGATAGACATGTTTATTGTGTGCACAAGTCCTGCCTTTCATTAACCTTGATTGAGAGTAAAAGGACAGGTGCTCTTGTGCAATGTAAGATAATGTATCAGCTGCATTAAAAAGGCAGTGATACTGGAAGTAGCACACATAGAAGGTATGTCTTGTTAATTATTGGGAACTGAGCAATTCCAGTTATATAGAGGGGAACAGATTTTCTAGAAAGGATAAAGAACTAAAGAGTCAGTGTTTGAGCAGAGAATGAGGGTAAACAAAAGTTTGTTGTGTTTGACAGTCAACATTTCTCCCTTAGACTCTCCATGATTGACCTCTTCAGGTTCCTAAGAGGCCAGTAAGGGGCGTACATAAGTGCACTGGTGTGCCTTTCATCCCCTGCCCAATTGTCTTTCCTTTCTCTCACTTATCATATATATTCTCTTCCTTTCATATATCCTCTCCTCTAAGTTCACTTTTACCCTTATATATATTACGAAATGTCTATTTTTCTTCCTATGTATTTGTGTATTGGACAAATGAATAAAATAAAAAAATGTGGTTACAGATCATATGCTATTTTACACTGCTTAAATGGGTAAGGAAAATTATATCACAAACACACTTAATTGGCTAAAGAATGCAAAAATTCTCAATTTAGCAGGAAAATAGATAACAGTTGTATGCTTCCGATATGTAGTATCAGAAGCACACAATAGTTGTGCTACTACTTCTGATATGTAGTAAAATGTTTTTCATTCTGTAGTAGAAAGACAGAAGCAGCTACTCTGTCTTGCAAAACAATCAATTGATTCCTAGTACAAAAACTGAATTTCATGTACTTTTTTCAGCCCAAAGGCCATCCTCCAAAAAGCAGAATAAAAGCTAAATTAGATCTGATATGGGTTTAATTAAAATGCATTTATGTTAAGTAACCTTAACATGCATATTCCCAGTGCATTTTGTTCTTTTTTGTTGCATTGGCATCTACAGTTCAATGGCATTTGCTGGAGGAACTTCTGTAGAAACCACACTAAGGGCTTTGGGAGATATAATATGTACGCTCCAAATATAGCTGAAATAATATTTGGTTATAACTATTTTATCTTATCCTTCATCTAGACAGCTCAAAGTATCACACAAGGATTTTCCTTTAACCCAGAGAAACATTTGATGCTGTTATGATATCTGTGAAGCTAGTTAGCTCTTGTATTACATAAATTTGCATAAAGCACCTAAATCCACAGAACCTGGTTGATACTTCCTCACTTTTTTCTGAGATCACATTGCCTGTCTATCCTGGAATGAGATTCACCTGAAGTGAGATTTTTTTTAACTGTTTAAAGATGGACATAAACAACCAGCTTACTAAGTAATCAAATATATTCATTTGGTAAATTATCATTAAACAGTTGGCTGCTTTTCTTCCATCTGGGATCAAATCAGCTTGCAGGAATTCATCTGAAAAATATAAATATGGGTAGTATGTTTAGCTTGTCTACGATTAGTGTTTCATATCAAAGATACAGTTTGGAAATGATTATTTTCCAAAATGAGAGCATAGTTCAGAGCAAATTCCTATTTTTCTAATGAAAGGATGCACACTGCACTTTTGCAGTGAAAAAGCCAGGTCTGAATTTCTAACAGTAGGATGCAAGACAAAAGAAAAGAAATCTAAAATTAAATACAGTGTTCCCTTTTCTGTTGTATTAAAATTGAAGTTCAAAAAGAAGTGGTTTAAATTAAAATGATGTATATTCTTACTCATTTTGTATAGGCCTTATGAAAAGAAACCTTATCTTTCAGTGGGAAATGTGAAACAATTGATATTAAATATCAGCTTGTACAATGCTGGCGATGATGCTTATCAGACCAGCCTTCTTATCCAGCTGCCTAAAGGTCTCTATTTCACCAAACTTGTAGCACCGGTAAGAAACCTATCTTCTATATTTTTGTATAAAATAATTTACCAGAGATTTTTTCATTCGCTCAGCTAAAAACAAACAAACAAAAGTTTCATTTTAAAACATTTGAAACTTAATTACAAGACAAACTGATTTAAACCATTTTTAAAAACTGTTTAAAGATGGACATAAACAACCAGCTTACTAAGTAATCAAATATATTCATTTGGTAAATTATCATTAAACAGTTGGCTGCTTTTCTTTCATCTGAGGTCAAATCAGCTTGCAGGAATTCATCTGAAAAATATAAATATGGGTAGTATGTCTAGCTTGTCTACGATTAGTGTTTCATATAAAAGATACATTTTGGAAATGATTACTTTCCAAAATGATAGCATAGTTAAGAGCAAATTCCTATTTTTCTAATGAAAGGATGCACACTGCACTTTTGCAGTGAAAAAGCCAGATCTGAATTTCTAACAGTAGGATGCAAGACAAAAGAAGAAATCTAAAATTAAATACAATGTTCCCTTTTCTGTTGTATTAAAATTGAAGTTCAAAAAGAAGTGGTTTAAATTAAAATGATGTATATTCTACAGTCATTCTTCCATACTGTTTGGTCCTCTTAAATATTACTCATTGAATAATAAGAAAAAGATGAATAGATTAAAACAAAAAGTTTTCTTTTTTGTTTCAGAGAAATCAGTGGGGCTCACTGCAGAATAAGTACAGTAGGTCAAGGACTATATAGTGAAACAGTTGTTTATAAAACCATATTATTTTTCCTTCCAAAATTTCCCTTTCTTATTTGAGAAGACGACAGATACAATTTTCTAGCAAGGCAAAGTATATTTAATTAAAATGAAAAATGTCTAAGTATTATTTGATGAAGCAGCAAGCAAACTATATGTCAAATACACTTTTTGCCCAAAACAAAAATATTAAAAGCAGAATTTTAACATTGTACACAATTGGACACTTTGTTTAGACCTATACATTGTCTCCTCCATGTAGCCAGTGATACATGAACAATACAAAGTAATTTACTCTGTTGAATGTAAAGACTTCAAACAGCTTCCAATTTGCTTAGAAAAAAATGAAATAAGTTTATAGGAGCTGGCAGCCAGCAGATGCATCACCAACATCATCCCTTGTGGAAAACACTTTTGTTGGACTACACTACAGACTATTATTACACAGACAACAAAATATTATGCTTTATTTATGATGGTCCAATTCCTTTCCCCTTTTCTCTATCCAAAATTATATCCCATTAACTTTATAAATCGTATGTTTTCTTTACAAGTTGAAATATTTGAAATTTATCAGTAGACAATGTAACTGGAAATACAGAATTCACTCTTTTCTCTTTGAATGATAAGGCTAATTAGTGTTTTCTGTAAAAGCTTGAGGTTTACATTGAAGTGAATTAAACTTTTAGATTTTTATTAATGATAGTGCTGATGGTATTATTGGCCCGCAAAGATCACAGGCAGTATGGCAATGATTACCACCACACAAGTTCTGGGTAAATGTTTCCCCTTTTATTCAATCTTCCAAATACCTCTGCATTTTTTAATAATGAGCAACTGGGATGTAGATTTTTGATTTGGATAAATGCTGTTAACTTTTTCTCCCTAAAAAAGGCAGAGTCTCTGTGGATTTTGCTCCACTGTTCATTGCTGACGATGTGTGTGTGTGTGCTCATTTCTGTTTCAAGGCTATTGAGCCAATATCCAGAGACATTATCTAAGTCATGTGGCCAGTATGATATCACTGAGTGCTGTTACTTTTCCACTGAAGCAATACCTATTTATCTACTTAATTTTACATACTTTTGAAGTGCTAATTTGGCAGGAGCTGGGGCAAGGATGGGAGCTCACCCCATCGCCTAGTGCTTGGGTCTCAAACCTGAGCTGCCAGCTTTTTAGCTGACAAGGCCAAAATCCTTACCATTAAGTCAACCACACCATCCTTTCTCCCTAAATCATTTTCTGATTTTTTTTCTTCCTTCAAAACTCCTATTTTCTTTTTTGGAAGACTTACAGATACCCCTTTCTACAAAAGCAAACCCTTTCAGAAAATAGGGCGGGGGAAAATTCGTTAAGAAAGAAGCATAATGGGAAAAGGTTATATATAGAATTTTCTGTTTTCAGTCTTCCTTATAATCAAAATCTCACAGAACATCTAACTCCAGGATCCCCAACTCCTGGGCTGCAGCCCACTACCGCACCATGACTCAGCTCCACCACTAGTGCAAGGGATGGGCTGGTACACGCACATGTGCACTGGTTCACTGCTCAAGGAAATAGAACTGTGTGCACTCACACAACCCAGTTCCTCTCTCTCCCCTCAGCTGGACTACCACGCCATAAATGTTGGGGACCTCTGATATAGATATTTTTGTTGCCTTATCAATTTGAATTTCCCCCCCCAAACTTTCACCTATCTCAGCCTTCTTATATATTGCTCATTTTTACAATAGGAAGAAACACAGATACATTTTCAAATATCAGAAAAGGAAAGCCATGGAGTGACAATTAACTGTAGCATTGGATATTTATATGTTGATCATCTTTCAAAGGTAAGAATAAATATGAAGAGTGACTTGATTAGTATATAGTAGACTATGTCCTTCATTATAATTATATCTGTATACCAAGCAGCTATTATGGATTGCCTCAAATATATTATTATTGTTAATAATTATTAACAAAATATAGTGTCTATGTGCATTTTTTAGGATCTCTTAATTGGTAAAAAGATTAAATATATATATCAGATTAAAATGTCAAACTCTGCAACATTTCTTAGGTATAAGAACAGTAGTAAGACATCCAGTAACACTCTGGGGCTATAATTGTTTACATGTTCAGTTCAGTGAAATCTTTTAGAAACCATGAAAATGGAGCATGACTAGTTATTAAATAGGGTCAGGGGTACATCTGTATAGACAGGATCCCTATGATGCTTAGTAGCCAAATTAGGTTAAATCACAAGTTTGCATGTTGAGAACTGTACATGCTGCCTTAATAAGTGAATAGTTATAGACTTCAATAATACAATTACAGCTAATTTATTGAATATAGTGCCTATTATTCCTGCATTCTGATATAATACAGATTGATTAATGCAAGCTGGAAAAAAAACATTTTTTCAGGTGGACATTAGCTTTGTGTTGGATTCAAGTTCACTCAGCAGAGCGGAAGATGACTTGCTCATCAGCATTAATGCAACCTGGTAAGTGTTGCTTACTACAGATTGTTACCTTAGACCTATATTAGAAAAAAACCAAAAGAACTGCGTAAAAATACATTTCATAATTTGCAGAATTTTCCCAGGAATCTAATCTAATATTTATTTTGGGGGGTTGGCTAAATAGGCTGTGATACAGTCCTCAAATGGGCAAAACCTTTGTCCTGGAATGATAGAAAATCTGCTTGCTGGCATTTGATCATGCTCTCTATTGCCAAATGTCAAAATGCCAAACCTCTCTTTCCATCTCCTGTCCTAATGTCTCTTTTATTAGTATCAGGTATATAAATATTATTATATCTTTGTATACCACCAATATGTACTTGACAAAACAAATGAATGAACAAATAAATAAATTGCCAAATGTATTATGTCAGAAAACTAAGCAGTACTCAGGGATGTTAGTAAATGTGATGCATTTCTTTCTTTCTGCAGTGAAAATGAATTCGACCATGATCTGCTATCTGATAACAGTGTAGTTTTAGCTTTGGCTCTGAAACATGAAGTGGAACTGAACATTCATGGGTAAGTGAAAGCTTTTGGAAATGTGAATAGACCGGTTGCAAACAGCATTCAGAAGTGATTTCCCAGGGTTTTGAGCCTGTGGATTTTCTTGTGGGTTCTTTAAATTGCCCGGCCTTTGCTCATTTTTATGGAAAGACAGTATAAAAGCTATACAAATGCTACTTTAACAAGATAACCAAGTAAATTCAGTGTTTGGGCTTTCACATGATAGAGGCTTAATGTTCTCATGACTTATGAAGATGGAAAGCGAAAATTTATTTGACCTACAAAATCCCCAATTTTTAAAAAAGGCAATAAAGTGCATAGTAACTCTTGATCCTGATACAGCCTTTTAATAAATTAGTATAATATGTATTTAATTTAATTTTAAATTATTAATGTTTATTGCAAACATTGTTTGTAGGTCTGCATCTCCAGCATCATTTATTTATGGACCCAATGAAGAAAATTCACCAGTTTCTTGCATGGAGGAGACAATCAACATCACTTTCTATGTATGAACATTGTTCTCTATTTTTATTGTCTTTTGGAAAAATGAATTAAGTGAAATGAAATTAATTTAAAACAAAACAAAACAAAAATGCTTTCTCATGACTGAGGTGGATTTGAATTCGCAATCCCGAATCTGAATTATAGCCTACCAAGCTGTTTTCTTAGCCATTGAATCTCTGTCCACATGCAGAAATGTTCAGACTACTTTCCAAGTGAAAAAAGTTTTCAAATTGACCAAACATAAGCACCTCAAATGAAGAATTTTCGGGCCGGGTCAGGGTGACCCGGGAACAGAACTTTAGGCCTATTTTTTTTCAGCAAGAAAGAATCCCCCCAACCCCCAAAAAAATTCTCATAGAGAGAACCCCTGAAATGATGCAAAGTCATGAAATTTCAAGTTTCAGATATGCAGGGGAAAAATTTTACAGGGTCTCAAACTTTGATTTCGGGTCTCACAAACCCGAACAGAACAGCAGGGTGTATGCCGATTATTGTACATTCAAAGTGACAAAGGTTCTAAGTTCTGAGTTCTAATCTGCAAATGTTAAAATATACAAACACTTTAGCTTGCAGTATAGAGGAGCATCAGGAACTATGTGTTCAGAATTCAACATTTGGAAGTGTAATTTTTAAAATGACAATTGTTTTAAGATTTACCTGGAGGAAGGTGGTAGGGTGCAATAGTTTTGATACAAACTCAGATAAAATACTAATTCAGCTTTTGCCTTGTGTACACCAAAGGTCAGTAATCCTGGAGTAAGTCTGGCTCCCGGTGTAAATCTTCTAATACAGATACCCAATTCTTTTCTACCAAGAGATACCAAGCTGTTTAATATACTGGATGTCAAGGTATGCTTAATTTATTTTCCGGATTTGGAACATGAAATGTGATAGAGCCTAGCAAATTATGCAATTGTTAGCTTCCCACGTAGAACTGCAAGCTTTATGAACGATTGTGATATGCTATCTTTGACGTTTATGATTTAAGAGGAAAACCAAACCAGCAGTGCCATTGATGGAGAAAGGTGTAAAGCAGCATAGGGGAGAATATGTTGCAACAGATTAAGATAGGCAAGGGGGGCTTAAGAATGTGTGTGCATTGATGAGTTGCTTTGCCTGAAGAAAACATCATCAGAAAATAGTGTGGAAAATATAAGAATAGGTGAATAATTGAATTTTAACACAGGGGATCACAATCTACAAGATAGCGGGGATGATGCAAGACCGACTCCTTTTGTACATGCCTCAAGGTCACAAAAATGTACAAAAAAAAGAGGTCTGGTCTCATGACCTGTCCTGCAGATTTTGACACACATCCGATAGATGTTCCTGAGAAGGCCTCAAGATTGATGCTGCCTGCCTGAAATGTTTGTGGTTTCCTGATGTGGATTCATACTGTAATTGGCATCTTGCCTTTGAGCTGTCCTGTTCAAGATCAGCACATAATTTTAAAAATACGGAAGTAATCAGTCATTTACTTTGCTTCTGCACAACTTCCATAGAAAAGGGAAGAGGGTTAGGCAGGGAGGTTCAAAACTTTGCAAACATGGGTAAATTCCAAATAGTTGTTTTGAGTTCAAAACAGCTGGTTTGTATTGTTTCAGTCACTTTGGAAGTGTTCTGAGGTCAGGGCGAGGGTTTCACACTCAAAATCCTGTCAGCACAAGTGACACAGCTGTTCCACCTCAGAACAGTATACTGTGATACCTCGTCTTACAAACCCCTCGTCATACAAACTTTTAGAGATAAAAACCTGGGATTTAAGATTTTTTTGCCTATTCTTCCAAACTATTTTCACCTTACAAACCCAAGCCACCGCCACTGGGATGTCCTGCCTCCAGACTTCTGTTGCCAGCGAAGCGCCTTTTTTTGTGCTGCTGGGATCCTCCTGAGGCTCCCCTCCATGGGAAGCACCACCTCTGGACTTCCGTGTTTTTGTGATGCTGCAGGGGAATCCCAGCAGCACAAAAGCAGGCACTTCACTGGCCACAGAAGTTGAGAGGTGGGGTTTCCCAGTGAGGGGAGCCTCAGCGAAATCGCAGCATCACAAAAACACGGAAGTCCGGAGGTGGGGTTTCGAGGACTTCCGTGTTTTTGCGATGCTGCAATTTCGCTGAGGCTCCCCTTGCTGGAAACCCCACCTCCGGACTTCCGTTGCCAGTGAAGCACCCATTTTTGCACTGCTGGGATTCCCCTGCAGCATCACAAAAACACAGAAGTCCGGAGGTGGGGTTTCCCATGGAGGGGAGCCTCAGAGGAATCCCAGCAGGGCGGAAACGGGTGCTTCGTCTGGCAACGGAAGTCCGGAGGTGGGGTTTCCAGCAAGGGGAGCCTCAGCGAAATTGCATGCATTAATCACTTTTCCATTGATTCCTATGGGAAACATTGTTTCATCTTACAGACCTTTCACCTTAGAAACCTCGTCCCGGAACCAATTAAGTTCGTAAGACGAGGTATCACTGTATTTGCAATTTGAAGCTTTTCTCATGGTTCGTATTAGGAGAAAAGACTCAGTGATGCTGCTTCAACAATAAAATGCAGAAGAGAGTGCAGTCGGTCATAGAATATTTGGGGTTCTTTTTCCCCATACAGATTCATTTCTTTTTCCTATATGGGCATGGAGACTTGTGATAGGCACTATAAGTCCTTATGAATTGTGATCACAGCCTGCTTTCCTATCCTATGAAATGCCTTAGGAAATCTTGCAAGAGGTTGCAGTTGTCCTAGCTGCCAGTTCAAATTGTGAGGTGGAGAGCAAATAAATTTATTAATAAAAATATAAAACAAGTGTCCTGTTATAAAATTATATCTCCTTTTATCCACTGTATCCTCCTGCCTCAGGATATTTAAAGACATGGATTAAAGTATGGGTCAAATTTAGATAGTATTAAAGCTTCGCTATAAGCTTGTTCTTCCCAGTGTTACTTTGTTTTATTTTAATTTAATAATGTTTTATTAAAGCAGAGTAATCTTTTACTGAGTTGATATGTTTATGTTGTTACATGCAATGTCTAGAAATTCATTTGGTATCAAAATGTAAGTCAGTTATGATTTTGCTCCTTTGCAGACCACTGATGGACAATGTACCTATGAAAGTCATAGGAGAGACTGTTTTTTACCAGAAGGAGAGGGAAATATGGTGAAAGATCTTATTACATTCCTCACAAAACTTGACAATAGGCCACTGGTAATTTCACTGTTGTTTTTTTCACTGATTTGTTAAAGCTGTAATATCGTCCTGTTGCATATTTCTGCCTTATAAGCAGTTTTCAGAACCACAGAGCAGCTTGATTATGTTTACATAATTTAATTTATGCCTCACTTCAGTGTTAAGCTGTCTGGGGAAAAGTCACATTATAAGCAAGGGTTTTCATTTACCCAAAGGTATAGGCAGGTTCTGCTGTCAGGAATTCAACAGTTAGAAACAAACTCATAATGAGTTAAGGAAAAGGACAGTAACCCTTGCTGTTAAAATCTGAAAGCTTAATGGCTCATATTCAAAACAATTGACAGGTGATAACCAGTGCCTGCTTATAAAGATCTTTCCTGATATGAAATACATCAAGGCTTTACCTCATCTAATGCTTACATGTGAAGATTTTCCAGAAAGCAGATTAACTTGCTTTCTTCCAGACAGAAGTTGGCATAAGGTAGCTCAGCCAAACACACGTTCTGTCTACACAAACAGTACCATCTCTGTCTCAGCGGTACCATCCTAAGAAACAATGTGCTGGGTTAGTTTGTTTGCCTACCCAGCAGAAACAACCACCTATTGCTCTTCCTGGACGGGGTAAAGGTTATAATGCTGAGTTCCTTGTCCATCCTTCTGATCCTAAATCCCTCTATCCTAGATAATGGTACATAGGGATGATTTTGGGAAACAGGGCAATGAGACTCAAGCAATGGAACAGTCATATGAAAGTCAGCCTATCCCACAGCAGGAATGTGTGGGGCAAGAGGCTTAGAAAAGACCCTAATTTGGGGGCTGTAAAGGAGATGTGGGAGAGAAGCACTTTCAAATTTGCAAGATTGTGTTAAAGTAACATTATAAAATAGTAGAATTAGGTCACCTGGTCATGGTTCCCTGTCTAGTATATCTTATAAAGTTGACAGTAGTGTAGATATAGATAGCATTGACTTCAGCCACTTGCCATATCATGCACCGGACCAGATTACCTCAGGGACCGCCTTCTGCTGCACGAATCCCAGCGACCAGTTAGGTCCCACAGAGTGGGTCTTCTCTGGGTCCCGTCAACCAAACAATGTCACTTGGCGAGACCCAGGGGAAGAGCCTTCTTTGTGGCGACCCCGGCCCACTGGAACCAACTCCCCCCAGAGATTAGAATTGCCCCCACCCTCCTTGCCTTTCGTAAGCTGCTTAAAACCCACCTCTGCCGCCAGGCATGGGGGAACTGAGATACACTTTCCCCCTAGGCCTTTAAAATTTTATGCATGGTATGTCTGTATGTATGATTGGTTTTTATATAATGGGTTTTAACTGTTTTTAGTATTGGATTATACTGTTTTGTTACTGTTGTTAGCCGCCCCGAGTCTGCAGAGAGGGGCGGCATACAAATCCAATAAATAAATAAAATAAATGCAATCTGCCAAATATTAGCTGAGGGGCTGAGGAAGGAGTAAATTGTACTTCAAAAAACTCATACATACAGTCAATCATACATACATACAATCATACAGTCATCCGTTAGCTACTACCGTATAGAGGTGGGGATATGTCTGTCCTATCTAAAAGCAAGCAATAATTGCTGGGAAGATCGCACCATGTTGTATCTTCATCTCAAGCACTGCCAAAGCATGACATGCAAATAGCAAAACTTGTGTGGGAAACACATGGCAAACCGTCTTAAAAATCAGGTTCAAAAGGACCTGAGCTTCAGAAGAACCTGAAATGAATAGAAACATAGAAACATAGAAGACTGACGGCAGAAAAAGACCCCATGGTCCATCTAGTCTGCCCTTTTACTATTTCCTGTATTTTATCTTACAATGGATATATGTTTATCCCAGGCATGTTTAAATTCGGTTACTGTGGATTTACCAACCACGTCTGCTGGAAGTTTGTTCCAAGGATCTACTACTCTTTCAGTAAAATAATACTTTCTCATGTTGCCTTTGATCTTTCCCCCAACTAACTTCAGATTGTGTCCCCTTGTTCTTGTGTTCACTTTCCTGTTAAAAACACTTCCCTCCTGAACCCTATTTAACCCTTTAACATATTTAAATGTTTCGATCATGTCCCCCCTTTTCCTTCTGTCTTCCAGACTATACAGATTGAGTTCATTAAGTCTTTCCTGATACGTTTTATACTTCAGACCTTCCACCATTCTTGTAGCCCGTCTTTGGACCCGTTCAATTTTGTCAATATCTTTTTGTAGGTGAGGTCTCCAGAACTGAACACAGTATTCCAAATGTGGTCTCACCAGCGCTCTATATAAGGGGATCACAATCTCCCTCTTCCTGCTTGTTATACCTCTAGCTATGCAGCCAAGCATCCTACTTGCCTTTCCTACTGCCCGACCACACTGCTCACCCATTTTGAGACTGTCAGAAATCACAACACTACTAGAGTTGACAGAAAAGTTGCATCATGCAGAAGCATCTCCATCAAAAACAGTTACTCAAAAATCCTCAAGCTGGGTTTAAGGGGACATGTAAATGTTCCTGTGTTAGCTATTGCCTATGAGCTATTGTGATTCATGGGATAAGAAGTGAATCCCATACTCTTTTCTAATTAGAGCATGCCTGGGGTCAAAATTTAATTATACATTCCAGTTCGGGTAGAAACATGCACTTACGCTGCATTTGGCGTGTGTGTGTGTGTGTGTGCTGCACTCATTTTACTCTGTATAATAAGTTTTATATTCTTTCTCCTAAAGTTTTGTATGAAGAATGATCAACTGTGTTGGCAAATATTTTGCAAATTTGGAGACATGGAGAGTGGAAAGGAATCAACTGTTCATCTTCATCTTGAAGCAACACCTTCACTATTAAGCATAGTAAATATTTTAATATTTGTCCTATCATACTGAAGGCTGTGTAATCATATTCTTAAGTGTCAGAGAACCACAGAAAAAAAACCTCATATTTCAATACCAGATTAAGTAGTTGCTTAATATTCGTTCTCTGAATACCCTCAGCTGAAAAAGATTTAATTTTTTGAGAGGGCTTAGTCCGATTGTTTCTGCCAACCCAGCAGTTCGAAAGCATGTAAAAAATTCAAGTAGAAAAATGGGCACCACTTTGGTGGGAAGGTAACAGAGCTCCCTGCGCCTTTGGTATTGAGTCATGCTAGTCACATGACCACGAGATGTCTTCGGACAGCGCTGGCTCTTCAGCTTAAAAACTGAGATGAGCACCGCCCCCTAGAGCTGGAAACAACTAGCACACGTGTGCGGGAAAACCTTTACTTTTACCTTATTCCTTATGTAGACTCCCCATTGTAGCTCCTGAGCCCCACTTTTATTTCATATTATTTTTTATTTGAACCCTTACAGAGCAGTTTATTTAAAATGCTTTTATTTTAATTTCTTAACAATAGGATGAAGCTTCAGTGCTTACCTTTGAGATAAAGGGAGAAGTTTCAGCAGATCAAAGCCCCAGAGTTATCGAACTCCACAAAAATAAGCAAACCACTCATGTAAGTATTGAAGTCTGTCAGTGAAGGACAGGAAACACTGGACAACTTGAATATTAACCCAGATCTGCTTGCATATATTTTCTAACCCAGAGCAGGCATGATTTACCGTTCATTTGTTAACAGTTCTTGCATTATTTCAATATCTGATGCCTATTCTACTAGGTCTAAACCAAGAAGGGCTGTTGTGAAGAAGCACATTGTGTTCGTCATAATTTTTTTCCCTCCAGCATAATTTTTTTTTAAAAATACATACTTTCCAACACAAAATAAAGCTTATTATCAAACGTATACAATTTTTTTCTTATTAGTTTATAATCATTCAGTGGACGCTCTTATATCTCTTTCAGAAAAGGACTGTAGAAACATCTTATATACAGTGGTACCTCTACCTAGGAATGCCTCTACTTAAGAACTTTTCTAGATAAGAACCGGGTGTTCAAGATTTTTTTTGCCTCTTCTTAAGAACCATTTTCTATTTAAGAGCCCGAGACTGGAAAAATTTCCCAGGTAATTTTGAGAGCGGCAAGAAGGCCCGGCCAGTTTCCTGCCATTCCCCCTTTAATCCCGGCCATCTCAGGCTTTTCTGGGCTGCCAGAGGAACCTTTCGGTGGCACTTAAGGAGGCTTTGGCAGTCCGGACCGAACAAAGCATTTTCCTTTCTCTAAGCGGAGGGGGAATAAGCCTCTGCCAGCACCCAGAGAAAAGAAACGCTCCCTTCGCTCTGGGCAGCCCAAAGTGAATGGAGCATTTTCCTTTCTCTGGGCACTTGGAGAAGGAATAAACCACTTGGGTGTGGTGACTCCCTCACGGTGCCTGCCATACACCCGGTGCTTCGCCCCGGCCGGATCAACTCGGCTTCAGCCAAACTGAGGAGTCACCACAGTGAAGGAAAGGCGCCAGCTACAAAGCAAGTGAGCGAGAGGAGAGGGGAGCCCTTCAGCATGGGAAGGAAGAGGAAGCAGCTAGCAACAGCTGCTGCCTTTTGGTCAAAGGAGCAGGAGGTTTCCCCCTCTTGCCCGCCTGGATATCTCTCTAGCTTAGTGTATGGGAAACAGCCTCATGCCGGGTGTATGAGAGGCTTGTGCTCCTCGCCGCCTCAGTCCCTCTTTTTTTTTTAAGGCTAAATTATTTTTTAAAAAATTCACCTCACCTCATCTTCTTCCTTCGGCCGCGACTGTCCTCCTCCTCTTCTCCCCCCCCCCCCTGCTCCCATCCAAATTCCGAGCTTTTATTTCTTTCCTAATGGATTTGCACACATTATTTGCTTTTACATTGATTCTTATGGGAAAAATTGCTTCTACTTACAAACTTTTCTGCTTAAGAACCTGGTCATGGAACGAATTAAGTTCTTAAGTAGAGGTATCTTATATATTATATATTTCATCGACAAAACTTTGAACATTTTAGCTAACTTCTCTGGTGATATATATCATCTATAAAACATCTTATATGTATTTTCTTTAAATGCAGTTGACATTGTCATTTTATAATTCCGCTCCCGCAATTGCTGCCAACTATCTATATCAATTGTATAGCCTATATTTCTCATCCATTTTATCATCGTGTCCTTCACCTGTTCAAAGTCTAATGCAATAAATAAGAAGTACTTATAATTTTTTTTAAATCAAAGTGTCCTCTTGGCCAAATATGATCTGGTCTAGCTCAGTTTTTTGTAAATTAATACCTTCTACTTTGAGATCTTTATCTGCCCTTGATTGCAACCAGGGCCGCCGATAGACAGGTATTACTGGGAGCCCCGTACTGGGCCCGGTGAAATTGACCAATTAGAGAGCCCGCAGTCAGCAGCTCCTTGCACATGCGCAGACTGTCACCTCAGAAAAGAAAACGACCGGGCCCTTTTGCGCATGTGCAAGGAGCTGCAAATTTGGCGCCAGAAGGCCGGGGCCCCTAATTGTGTTCAAAAAGTTGTGAGAAGAGGAAGCTGAGCTTCCTTCTTAGCAACTGTAGCGCCCCGCCCGGCTGGAGCTTCTCTGGCGGCTGCAGCAGGTGAGCTTTGGGGCTGGTGGGAGGGTAGCGGCAGCGGGAGGGCGGTGCGCAGCGGGAGGGTGATGGCGGCGGCAGCGACAGCCGCAGCAGGTAGTAAGCCCCTCTCCCCCCTCTCTCTTTCTCTCAGCCGCGCGCCCTTTTCCATGGGCGCGCAGTCCCCATCCCCCTGCCAGCCCGCGGGGGGGTGGGGGCGGGGAGGCGCCGGCAGCAGAAGGGAAGGAAGCTGCGGCCGCCCCTGCCTCCCCACGGTGCCTCTGGCCCCCTCGGCCTTTCCGCGCTGCCCACCGCCCGCCCGATCTGCCCCCTCTGCTCCTCCGCCACCTCCTGCCTTTCAGCGCAGCTCCTCCCGCACCCGGAACGCACGCCCTGCCCGCCTCACCTTTGCCGAGAGCACTTTCGTCCCTGGCTCTCAGCAAGGGGGTTGCAGGAGAGACGAGGCAGGTGTTCTCTCAGCGGAGGCCAGTGAAGGTGATATTCAATGTCGGGGGCGCGCGGGCGGTTGCGCGTGCTCCCTATCTCCCTGCTAGCCCACTCGGAATATTCAAAATAAGAAAAACCTTCGACGGCAAAGGCTTTTCTTATTTTGAATATTCCAAGTGGGCTAGCAGGGGCATAGGGAGCGCGCGCAACCGCCCGTGCGCCCTCGACATTGAATATCACCTTCGCCGGCCTCCGCTGAGAGAACGCCTGCCCCGTCTCTCCTGCAACCCCCTTGCTGAGAGCCCGGGACGAAAGTGCTCTCGGCAAAGGTGAGACAGGCAGGGCGTGCGCGCGTCACCGCTGAGAAGAACGGAGAGAGAACGAGAGTGAGTGAGAGCAACAGACAGCAAGATAGAGAGAAAGTGAAAAAGAGAGTGAGAAAGGGGGGAGAGAGAAAGAGCGTGAGAAAGAAAACAAGAGAGAAAGAGTGAGAGAGAGAAAGCAAAAGAAAACGAGAGGGAAAGTAAGAAGAAGAGAGAGAAAGAGGGGGAGAGAGAGAGAAAGAGAGAGGGGGGAGAGAGGGAGAGGGAGAAAGAGAGGGAGAGGGGGGAGAGATAGCAAGAGAGGGAGAGGGAGAAAGAGAGGGAGAGGGGGGAGAGATAGCAAGAGAGGGAGAGAGAGAAAGAGAGAGGGAAAGGGGGAGAGAGGGGGGAGAGAGAGAGAGAGAGAGAGGAGATAAAGGAAGAGGAGAGAGAGAAAGGAAGAGAAAGAAAAAGAGGGATAGAAAGAGAGTGAGAGAGTGAGAGATGCTCAGTGAGCCTTTCTTTGAAGTTGCCTTTCTTTCTTTCTCTCTTTCTTTTTCTCTCTTGCTCTCTTGCTCTTTCATTCTTTTTTCTTTCTCTTGCTTTCTTGCTTTCTCTTGCTTTCTCTCCTTCCTTCCCTCCTTCCATTTCTTTCATTCCCCCTCTCTATTTTTATTTCTCTTTCATTTTCTTTCTTTCTCTCTCTTTCTTGCTTTCTTTCTTGCTCTTTTTCTTTCTCTCTTTTACCTTCCCTTCCTCTATTTCTTCTTTTCTTTCTCCTTCCTACCTTCTTCCCTCCCTCCCTCCCTTCAGTCCTTCCTCTTACTCTCCCCTTTCATAAGTTTCCTTGCTTCCTTCCCCTGTTCCTGTCCCCTCCCCCTTTCTTTCTTTCTTTCTTTCTTTCTTTCTTTCCTTCCTTTCCTCCCTCCATTTCTTGCTTTCCTTTTACTTCCTCCCTTCTTTCCTCCCTCATTCCCTTCTTTCACTCCTTCCTCTCTTACTCTCCCCTTTCACACCTTTCCTTGCTTTCTTTGCACCCTTCTTCTGTTCCTGTCCCTTCCCTCTTTCCTTCCTTCCTTCCCACCCTCCGTCCATTCATTCACCCATTCCTCTCTTGATCGCCCCTTTTACCATTCCTCCCTTCCTCCCTCCCTCCTTCCTTCATAGCTCGCCCTCGCCTTTCTTCCCTTCTTTCCAGATGGGAGTGCCCCCTCAAGACACCCGCCTGACTGCTGGTACCCTGCTTTTTCTCTCCCCTCATCCTTTCCAGCTCCTCGCGTTTGCTGGCTGGGGAATTCTGGGAGTTGAAGTCCAGATATCTTCAAGTTGCCAAGGTTGGGAAACACTGGCCTATGGGACCGCCTCGCTTGGCGTGAAGCGGGAAATTATCCCCGGGGGATGGAGTGGCTTGGCGACTTAAAATAGTTTTTAAATGGCGGGGGGGGGGGGGGCAGACACTTAGGCTGTATGGGGCCCCAAAATTTCTGATGGTGGCCCTGATTGCAACAGAAGATATATAAACCAGTCTATTTTTATGCCTCGTCTTTCTATCTCTTGAAAAGACTGTAACTTCAATGACTGTTGATATATGTTTATATTAGACTAACCTAGTCTGTTGGGGTGAATAAAAACTTCCATTGTTGAAATCCAAGATGGAATTTTAAAGCACATTGTGTTGTTTGTATCTATTTGCAAGAAAGCCTATTTGCAGAGTCATAAATGCAGAATCTTTATTGCATGTTTATTTATAGCATAATTTCTGATGACATAGCATCAAAACATCAGAATTAAAGCATACCTCTGAAAACAGTGGTATTTGACTTCTATGAAAGGTCTTTTGTATATCTACCTTGAAGTGTAAACAAGTCACAGTTCAAATCCAAATTGTACTTCTGTGAGAAGTGGAACAAAGAATATTCCTGTCTAAAGAATATTCCTGCAATAACTGGTTTTTTTTTCTACAGGTCATTTTGGAGGGACGTCATAACCAGAAGACAAAAAAAAGTGTCGGTGTCCTGCTAATTGTAATAGGTTCCCTATTTGGAGTTTTTTTACTTTTGGTTCTGGTATTATTTTTATGGAAGGTACGTATTTCAGTATTAATCTACGCATTGGCGCATTTTAATGGACTGACCATCCAAAAGGAAAAATATAGCTTTTCTAAACACTGACAGAAACCAGCAGTGTTCTTAGAACACACAGCTTTTGCTATGATTTTTATTTAGCATTCTGGAACAAATGTGGTTTTTATGTAGCTTGTTACACTTTAATGTGATTTGGGGAAATTGACAGCATAAAATGAGCACAGAAATCCAATAGCCATTTGGACAGATGACAAGGGGAAGAAGAAATGAGGCTTTGGAATTTATGGGGGAAAGTGGTAATCAGATATAACTCAAGAGATTTTAGGTTGCCTGACTTCCCAAATAAAGAGCTCTTGTTTTGTTTTAAGCACTTTACAATTTGGGAAATGATACAGATTTAAACATTAGAGGAAGAATGCTTTTTACTTGGTTCATGGGATCCTCCTGCTGGATGAAATGTGTCTTTTTTAATGTAAAAAAATAAGTTTTTATTCAGGATGTTTAAGCTTTGAGTATAGCTGAATCTTGGTATATTAAAGCAATGTGTAATGTTCTTTTTCTAAAATATAAATATGCATACACATTAGTGCTTTGAAATTGCAAACCTTGTAACTATTTTTTTGGAACTGTGTATTCCAGATGGGATTCTTCAAAAGAAAATACAAACGTTTTCCTGAGGAAAAAAATGGAAGTGAAAGTTTGGAGTTTTTTAAACCTATTCACAATAATGACTCTGAGTAGGAAGTTTGGTAGAACTATCTCCTACAAGAACTGCTAATTCTTAAGCCCCCATATCATGTGAAAGGTATAGTCATCAAAACGGGCTTCCAAAAGCACAAATCATAGAAAACTCTGAAGGATAAACATTTTCAAGAGTTCTAATCAAAAGGAAAGAAAAAGTCAAAATGCCAAGAACAAGGAAACACTAGGAATTGCTCCTTGCTTTTTAAAAAGTACTTGCGAGGGAGCATCGTACTAATCATACTTGAATCGCGAATGTTTAACTTCGCTTCCCAAGACGTTCCATTGTTCAGGAGGATGCAAAATTAGACCAGTGATTTAGTCTCCACACAATGTAGACCCATGTTCTCCCCTTCTAGTTCCTAAAATGAAACCAGTGACATCATTTTTTTAGATTTGCAAATTTAGTGGACGCTGACCATTTTGATTCTTTCTCCACCTTGCTCTGGAAATACTGGGAACGTCCAGATAAAAACAATTCAAAACACACTGACGATGTCTCCTCGAATTTGTGATGAAATGTTTGCAACCAAATTGCCAAGCTGGGAGCTCAAACCAACAGCCGAATTATCAACCAGACCTACTAATACTCAAACATATTTCAAGAAGAATTATGCTTGTATGTAGGATCTCTCCAGTGAAAGAAGAGAGGGAATTTTGTAATGAAAGGAGAACAACATGCGATCTTGGATGTCCCCTCCATTGCATCTGTTCAGACTTAACATACAACTAACCCTGGAATATTGGTGCACTCTATTAGTAGGAACTCAACTGAGAGAAAAGGCTTCCTTGGCAGAGAATGAGGGGTCAGGTCAGTGGAGAGGAAGAAACTAACTTGGTTTTTGAGCTCTTCCTATGTATCTTGAACTGAAAACCCAAATGATATAATGGAGCTTTGCGGCGGATGCAGAATAATCACATGGACACCAGAGCTGGGTATTATGGGTCACTTTATTAATGTTTATCATCGACCTGCAGAGGTAAACCAAATGGGGCGGAATTACTTGTCCATAACATTCCTAGGCAACTATTGGGTGAAGCTGCTTTCTGAGAAAGGATAGGTTACCTTTGTTCTTCCCTTGCTCTCTGCCATGCCCCACTTGCATGTGGGAAGGCTCATCCCCAGTTTCTTGCCTGAAGCCCTGGCACAGGTGAGCCCCAATGGCACTCCCTCTCCAATACTTAGGCCGGGTGTGCCCGGAGTTTCTGGTGAGGGGCAGCCCATCACCTTCCAAAAAGTGCCCAAAAGATCACACAGGTGCTGTTAATCTGATGATGAGCAGCAAAAAAGGGGAAACAGTCCCTCTTGTAAAGGGCTCACCGCCCCACCCCCTAGGCAATCATGCATGTTCACGCGAGATCGCCCTAGCAGCCTGCCACGGTAGCCATGCTATCCAGCCCTGCCGCAAATGCCGGCCGATTGTTACTCAGCCGGCCTTTCAATTGGGTTCAATGTCTATGAGATTTTTGTTGTTGTTTGACTCGCAACTATGTTTTGAGGGTTCTACCCATTGTGTAAAATCAGGGAAATTGCAGTTACCACTTCTTATGCAATTGTTTTATTTATTTTTGTATTTTGAAGATATAGAGAGAATCTTTGCTAATCTAATGTCTAATCTTTAGACAAATGTATTTTCTTGCACACCTTATACAGGTTCAGAATGTTTAGCATAAAACTTAAGAAGATGGTAAAGTACTGCACTTTAAGCCCAAGGTCATTATTATTTGAACAAACCAGTCTTATGATATCAATCGTACCTCAAATGCTCAAAAGCATTAAAGACTCTGATTTCTTTTTAAAAAACAACAATCTGTTCTATCACTGTATAACCTACACTGTAAAAAGGAACTATCGTCAACATTGAACTAATAAAATATTAAATAAAATAGAACACGAAGATGTCAAATAATTGTAGCTATCTGAATTCATTTCTAAATGTACAATTTTTGTGAAATGTGTATTTTTAAAGTGAATATTTACAAACATTAAAATTATTAATAATTAGACTTCCCCTATATAATTTACTTATGAATACTGGTATTTACAAAGTTGTGTCATTTAACTGTTTGAAAAGCCTAAGATGATGTACAGTGGTACCTCAGTTCTCGACCACAATCCGTTCCAGAAGTGTGGTCGAGAACCGATTTGGTCAAGAACCGAATTAATTCATCCCATAGGAAATAATGGAAATGGATTTAATTGGTTCCCAGCCCATTTACTTGCTGGGAACCAATTAAATCTACAGTATTTCCTCTATTTCCTATGGGATAAAGATCTGAGGGGACGGGGTGAGAGAGAATGGGAGTCGGAATCCCGACACGACCCTCCTGGCCACCCTCTTAACAGCCTCCCAGCCTCTACCTTGTAACTGCTCCAAGCTGCAGGAAGGGTAGGGCTGGCTGCAATACCGGCAGCTTCGGGGGGCTCCTTTCCACAGCGGTTCAATTCATTACCTCCAGGCAGCTGCACCAACTTTTTCTTTCCCAGTTCCGGCGGCTTCCCTTCGAGGAGCAGCAGCAGTGTCAGGGACGTCACGCGATGAAGGGAAGCCGCCGGAACCACCGGAGCCGAGAAAGAAAAAGTTGGTGCAGCTGCCTGGAGGTAACGAACTGAACCGCTGTGGAAAGGAGCCCCCCGAAGCTGCCGGTATTGCAGCCAGCCCTACCCTTCCTGCAGCTTGGAGCAGTTACAAGGTAGAGACTGGGAGGCTGTTAAGAGGGCAGCCAGGAGGGGCGTGTCGGGATTCCGACTCCCATTCTCTCTCATCCCGTCCTCTCAGATCTTACATTTCGGATAGTAAACAAAATTTTCTGTTTAGTATCCGAATTTTTGTTGGGATACCGAAGCAAATTTTTGCAGAAAATTTTGTTCAGTATCCGAAATGTACGAAAACCAAAGCGTTTGAGAACCGAGGTACCACTGTATTTAAAAACAGCTTATTTTCTGACAATCTCTCCTATACCCTCCATGTTAACCATGCAAATTTATCACTGTAACTTGCTTACTAATTTTTCATAGAGAGACTGCAAACCTCTGTATTAGACATAAAGATTTGTATGGTATTTCCCATCTTAAAATGGTATTAAGTTCTACAGGAAGTACTTCAGTGTCTCAAGGTCTCGAGAAACATTTGGAAGCTTCAGCTGATACAAAATGCAAACACAAGTTGTAAATGATATTGGCTATTTGGCACATGTAACACCATTGCTTGGGGGACTGCCAGTATGCTTCTGTGTGGAATTCAAGGTGCTGGTTAACTGAACAACTGTCTTCTCCCATTGTTTCTGCCCAACCAATCTAATCCAGCAGGATGGGTGTGCTCTGGGTCCGCTCAGATAAGGAATGTCACCATGAGATGTGCCTTTTCTGCCATAGCACCTATCCTCTGCAATACACTCCCTCCTCAGGTTAGGATAAGAACATAACCCCCAACAAATGGTACCCAAAGGAATCCTTCCTGCCTCAATCAACATAGAGGTGGCACTTGGACATCCATTTCAATAACCAAGGATGGTCCCAACCTTGAAGACCTAGCTATGTGCTTGGGCCTGAGATCCCAAGTGTGTGGTAATGTTGACAATGACAGATTATATTGTCTCTTGGTTTCTATTTGTATTTCATTTCTTTTGATATAGTGTTTTAATCATTGTTCACCATGGAGAGAACTGCTTTGAGATGGGCAGTTATACAAATTGAATTAATAATTCAATTTTCAATTCAGAATAGAGCTGGAAGGAATTCTTGAGGTTGTCTAGTCCAGCCCCCTACTCAAGGAGGAGACCTTATGCCATTCCAGAGAAATGGCTGTCCTGTTTTTTAAAAACCTCCAATGATGAACCACCCACGACTTCTGAAGGCAAGCTGTTCAACTGGTTAATTGCTCTCACCATTCGGAAGTTTCTCAGTTTTAAGTTGCTTCTCTCTGTTGTAGTTTGCATCCATTGTTTCTTGTCCTGCCCGAAGGTGCTTTGAAAAATAAGTTGACCCATGCTCCTTTGTGGCAGCTCCTCAATTACTGGAATACTGCTCTCATGTTCCCCCCTAGACCTTTTCTGTAGATTATCTAATACCCTTTTCTATAGATTATCTAATACCCAAATCCTGTAACCATTCTGCCTTCTACATTTTGTCTCGGAGCCTTTAATCATCCTAGTTGCTCTTCTATGCACTTTTTCCAAAGTCTCTTTTTAAAAAAAATAAACACCCTAATTTCAGTCCTGATGCCTTTCTAATCTCAATTTGCTCTTTAGGACCTGTATTCAAACAGATTATCTGATTTTTTTTTCATATTAACTGATAGTCCTGACTGTTGTTTAAATTCCTGTAGTATAATCATTATTTTTTTAATCATTTCAATCAGAGTCTCAGTTAATATAATAGCATCATCTGCAAAGAGATTTAATTTTAATTCTAATTTTCCAATTTGGTATCCTCTCCCGTTTTTTCCCCTTGTTGGCTAGCACCTCTATTGCCATTGCGAATAACATTGGAGATAATGGGCAACCCTGTTTAGTGCCGTTTTGAATTTTAACTTTTTCCGTTCTATGTCTATTAACTCTAATATAAGCTGTATTTTCTTTATATATTCCCTTTATAGTTTCACAATGAAGGTATTAGCTAATAGGATTGAGAATATCTTACCGAAGATAATTGGAGAAGATCAATATGGATTTGTAAAGGGAAGGAAAATATACGAACCAATAAGGAATGTTATTAATGTGTTACACCATGCTACCGCTAAAAGGAAATTGGGAATCTTAAAATTAGATGTGTATAAAGCTTTCGATAAAGTTAATCATAATTATATCAGTTATGTAAGGATTTAAATATGGGAGACACTTTTTCCAAAGTCTCAACATCTTTTTTGTAATGTGACCAAAACTGGATGCAGTATTCCAGGTATAGTCTTACTAAGGCCATACTAATACTAAAGTAATACAGTGATTCCCCCGATTATCGCGAGGGTTCTGTTCCAAGACCCCTCGCAATAATCGATATTTCGGGATGTAGTGGTGCGGAAGTAAAAACACCATCTGCGCATGCGCGCCCCTTTTTCCATGGCCGCACATGCGCAGATGGTGGAGTTTGCGTGTGGGCGGCGGGGAAGACCGGGGAAGGTTCCTTCGGCCGCCCAACAGCTGATCTGCTCCGCAGCGCGGCAGCAGCGAGGAGCCGAAGATGGGGTTTCCCCGTTGCCCAGGCAACGGGGAAACCCCATCTTCGGCTCCTCGCTGCTGCCGCGCTGCGGAGCAGATCAGCTGTTGGGCGGCCGAAGGAACCTTCCCCGGTCTTCCCCGCCGCCCAGGCAAAGGGGAAACCCCAAGATCGCTTGCCGCTTGCCCGTCACCCGCTCGCCCGGCCCCTCGCTTGCCGCTTGCCCGTTCGCCCGCCCGCCTGCTCGCTTGCCCGTTCGCCCACCCGCCTGCTCGCTTGCCCGTTCGCCCGCCCGCCTGCTCTCTTGCCGCTTGCCCGTTCGCCCGCCCGCCTGCTCGCTTGCCGCTTGCCCGTTCGCCCGCCCGCTCGCTTGCCGCTCGAGAGCAAGAGGGCGAGAGATAGAGAAAGAGAGAGAAGGAAAGAAAGAGATGAGAGAGGGAGGAAGAGAGTGTGAGAGAGGAAGAAGCAAGATAGAGAAAGAGAGAGAGAAAGAAAGATTAGAAAGGAAGGGAGTGACGTCATCGGGTGGAAAAATTGCGATATAGCCTTTCGCAAAGATCGAGATCGCGAAACTCGGGGGATCACTGTACTAACACTTCATGTGATTTTGATTCTATGCCTCTGTTTATATAACCAATGATTATATTAGCTTTTTTGGCCATTGCCAAAAAACTGACACCTATTTAAGTGATGGTGCACTGTTATTTTTTTTTGAACCAAGGTTTCAACTAATCTGTACTTGTACCTTTGGTTTTTCCCGCCTAAATGCAAAACCTTATTTTTCTCCACATTAAATTTCATGTTGTTGGTAGAGCCGATTGTTCAAGTCTGTCAAAATCCTTTTGGAATCTGCACTTGTCTTACAGGGTGTTGGGTATTCCTGCCAGCTTAGACTCATCTGCAAATTTGAAGAGTTCCCTCAACTAAGTCATTTAGGTTACCTTATCTTATAAATAACTGAGTCACTTCAAAAAGGATGGCATAGAAATCATCATCATCATCATCATAACAACAACAACAAAAAACAATAAATATGGGATAAATCTGGGAATGTCTTCCCAGTGAATGGAACCAGACATGAAAATCCTGTCTTGAAATTATTAAAGCAGGCAGGTCTTTCAGAAGCTGATCCCATCTTACTTTGCATTTGCATGAAATGGATGTTTATGCACAGAGACAACTGAGAGCAGCTGGATGAAAAAGGCAGCTGAGTTAATCATTAAAAAGGAGTGCACTGAATGCTGTCCCATTTATTACAGAACCCTTCTTTCAGAGACTCTGCACATCCCCAGTGATGCTAATAATTGTGTTAGTCAGAGAGCCAGTTTGGTGTAGTGGTAAAAACTGAAAGACTGCAGGTCCTAGCCCTGCCTTGGGCACAAAGCCAGCTGGGTGACCTTGGGACAGTCACTTTCAGCCCTAGGAAGGAGGTAATGACAACTCTTCTGAAAAACCTTGCCAAAAACCTCAGTAAAGTCCAAAAACTGCATGCAATGGAACAGAAGAAGAAAAAAATTCTAGCTATATCGCAATCAGGGAATAGACTTCGTAGCCCACAGATAGTTGTAATAACAATCAAAATATATAAAAGTGAAAGAACTGGCAATGAAGACGTCTTACTATGTTTCCAAGATATGGTCATCTTCCAAATAGGTGTAACGTTTTACAAAATGAAAGAATGCAAATAATTTGGTGCTTCTGCTGGATTTTATTTACGAATGAATTATATAAGGAACAGAGGTTTAATATAAGGCCACAATGTACAAATACACTACTTTCTATTTTTAAAAAACCATCCAAAATCTGCCAAACGATTACCATTAAAACCATGTTGACATGTCTAATTGATGAACCAACTCCAACTTTTATTTATTCCTATAAAATCATAGTTCAATTCATAGCTAAGTGTTTGTTATTTTCCTTTAAAAAAAACTGAAAAATGTTCTCTGTTAGTATGCAGATATATTTCTATTTCAATTAAAAACTGGGTAATAATTTTATATATTAAAACTCTCCTCAAACATCCTGAAATTTGTGAAAATTCAGGTGAATGCACAGTTTAATGTAATGGGCTCATTCATTATAATCAAGTATTAGAAGACCTGAATCAAATCAGGAACTCCTGATTGGGAGGCAAAGCTCAGGGATAGGACTGTGTTTAACTTTCAGTACAATGGGTAATTGTACTGTTTTTGTTCAGTACAATGCTTTCCAAACTTTTCCCTTTATAACTTCAAAAGTGCTTATCATAAACAGCCTTGGTGTTTCAGTGGTTAGAGGGTAGTATTGCAGGCTACTTCTGTTGGCTGCCTGCAATGTGACAGTTCAAATCCCACCAGGCTCCAGGTTGGCTCAGCCGTCTATCCTTCTGAAGTTGGTAAAATGAGGACCCAAATTGTTGGAAGCAATATGCTGACTGTAATAGCACTTAAGACTTATATACCCTTTCACAGTGCTTCTACAGCTCTCTAAGTAGTTTTACTGTTTAGAGAGGGTTGTAAAAGCACTGAAGCGGTATATAAGTCTTAAGTGTTATTGCTAGTGCTATAACTGATTTTTTTACCTAATGTAGGTTAAACCTTTTTAATTTATTTAACTATCCATGTTGTGATTGGGTAATGGATTTATGAGTAATTACCTAAGGAGGGGGAGAAAAACACGTATCCAATTCTCTTGTGAAACTATGGTATATCGCATTCTTGCAGATTGCTAAATTTCCATAAAATAGAGTTTGAAAAGCCCTGTTATAGCATAGATAAGGATGTTTTAAGGCAGATCATTTCCTGCGCAGAGGACACCATCCACTTGGGGGCAGTCAGTAAATTTTTTCCTCATCACTTTGACCTAGCTTTTTAAAAATGATGTAATGATTTTAGGGATAAATACTATTTAGTTTTGTCTGAAGAGAATGAACCTAAAATAATTTTAAAAGTGAAAGAACTGACTTCCCCAAAGTCTATGTCATTTCTCTAAAATTCTTGCCTAATAATTCTCCCAAAATTAAATATTCCTGAAAATTTGTCAAAGCTATAGGTGTGTTTTTTGCACCCAAAACCCAAAACAGGAATCACAAAATATGCCTCAATCCAACCTGAAGATGAAAGTGGCAGCATTTGTCCTAATAAGAACTATTTTCTCATGACTCTGAACTTAGTTCTGAATTGAATCTTGAGATACAGCAAACTGCAAACTTTTAACTTCAATCATCCAGACTTCCATATCTTTTATGCAAATTTTGTCATATCACTATGATTGGGATGGAAAGGAGATAACTTTTTTTTCCAGAGATTATTTCTAGATACAACTGCAGGATTCTTTCAGATTATCCAACATAACAACATTTTCTCCGTATAGATTAATCAACTGGGGATGTACTCTGAAAATGAAAGAAACACAGAAAAGAAATTACAATCGTATTATTGCTTTATTTGAACATGTACTTTATGTTCATGTGTTTTTGAAAAAAATACTGTAGATGTATAGAAAAAATAGAAGAAAAATAATTTCCCCTATAGCCCTCTTCACACAAATGGGAATCCAATTTGGAGGAGCATTTGTATGTAATTTATTTGTATTTGTATTTATATTTGTTTATTTGAGGAAAATGGAACTTGTTTCTCCCATCAGAGCTTGTTTCCCCCATCAGAGCTTGTTTCCCATCAGAGCCTGCTTGTTCTCCCTCATCGGAGCCTGCTTATTTCCCCTATCCAACCAATTAACTAATTGACTGATTGTCTTACATATGGAGTACCTGCAAACAAGGGATTAATTAAAACTTCAATCTTATTATCGTAAATTATCCATTTATGATGAGTAATTTCCAGGGGAAGCTAACTATCTAAACCTAGTCAGGAGCCAGCAATTTTAAAGACGAGGGAATATCAAGTTGTTGTCTCCCGGTATGTCTCACATTTTGTGTGGCGGCGACCCTGAGACAGTAGACAAGACTATGGGAGTGATGACTTCCTCCAGTTCTTTGTTGGACCCGTGGCCCTCCTGGCTGGTTTTCTCCAGCAGGGAGGTGTCACAAGGCTGGCTCCAGGTTTTGGTCAATGCCTCCTTGAGGGAGGGGTTTGTCCCACAGCTGTTAAAGGTGGCAGTTGTGAGGCCTCTTCTCAAGAAGCCTTCTCTGGATCCTGCAGAACTAAAGCAATTTTGGTCATGTCTCCAACCTTCTGTTTTGTGGGAATGGTTGTAGAGAAAGGGGTGGCACTCCATCTCCTATGGTTCTTGAAGGAAACGGATTATCTAGACTTTCAGGTCTGGTACAGCACGTAAACTGCTTTGATCTCTCTGTTGGATGATCTCTGGTGAGCCCGAGATAGGGGTCATTCCTCTATCTTGGTGCTACTTGACCTCTCAGCTGTGTTCGATACCACTGACCTTGGTATCCTTCTGCTCCAACTAAGGGAGCTGTAATTGGGAGGCACCATATTATGATGGTTCTCCTCCCATCTCCCTGATCAATTGCAATCAATGTTGGTGGGAGGGCAGAGGTCTACCCCTTGTTTGCGAGGTGCATCAGGGCTCGGTCCTCTGTCCCCTACTATTTAATATCTACATTAAATCACTGGGTGAGATCATCTGACAAAATGGAGTGAGGTTTAAGAAATATGATGATGACACCCAGCTATATATTCCACCCCTTGTCAGTTCAGTGAAGCAGTGGAAGTGACAGGCTCAAACTTAACTCTGACAACACTGAGTGGCTTTGGATACTATTCCGAAGGACTATGTTGACCGTCCTTCCTTGGTTCTGGAGGAAGAAACATTAACCCTCTCAGAATGGTTTCACAAATTGTGTGTCCTCCTAGACACAGCTAAGATTAGATCAACACCTGACAGCTGTAGCTAGGGGGACCTTTGCACAGATTTGACTAGCGCACCAATTGCGACCCTAGAGGGTCAAGAGGCCCTTCTCACAGTCACGCCCTTATCACCTCATGGCTGGATTATTACAATGCACTCTACATGGGGCTACTCTTGAAGAGTGTTCGAAGACTACAGTTGGTCCAGAATACAGCTGCATGAGTTGTGGTGGGTGCACCCAGATATACCCACACCATACCAATTCTTTGCAAGCTGCACTGGCTTCCTATCAGTCTCTGGTCACAATTCAAGGTGTTGGTTATTAACTTTAAAGCCCTACATGGCTCAGGGCGAGAGTATCTTCAAGACCGCCTTCTACCACATACCTCCCAGCAACCAGTTAGATCCCACAGGGTTGGTCTTCAGTGTCGGCTGGCAGGTCTGGGTGGGAGAGCTTTCTTTGTTGTTGCCCCAACTCTCTAGAATCATCTATCTTCTGAGATCCACACTGCTCCCACCTTATTGGCCTTCCAGAAAGCTGTAAAGACCTGGCTTTTCTGATAGGTCTGAGACCATTGTCCTCGGTGTGTGTGGGGGGGTACTAGTGAGGTTGGCCCATGAATGTATGGATAGCTGTGATTATTTTAAATTGAAATGTTTTTATATTGATCAATTTTTATTTTTGTTGTGAGCTGCCCTGAGTCCCTAGGGAATTGGGCAGCATAGAAATATAATAAAATAAATAAAATAAAAATAAATAAAAGGATAGCACCAAAGCATGAATGTATTGCTGAGTTGCAGAAAATTTGATTGTTATTTTGTGTTATTTTAACTTGTAACTAAAATTAGCCTCAGGCATATTTCTCAACTTTTTGATAGGCTATAAGCAGAATGCAGCAATTTATAGGTGGTCCTCGATTTACAACAGTTCATTCAGTGACCATTTGAAGTTACAACAGCACTGAAAAAGGTGACTTAAAACTTTTTCAGAGTTACAACTTTGGCAGCATTCCAATGGTCATGTGATCCAAATTCAGCTGCTGGGCAGCTGGTTCATACTTATGACCATTGCTGTGTTCTAAGGTCATTGGATCCCCTTTTGTGACCTTCTGACAAGCAAAGTCAATGAGGAAAACAGATTCATTTAGCAATCCGCTTACTAACTTATCACTTAACATCTGAGGCAAGAAAGATCATAAAGTGGGACAGAATTAACTGAACAAGTGTCTGACTGAAGAACAAAATTTTTGGGCTCAATTGTGGTCATAATTCTAGGATTACCTCAGGGGTGAAATATAGCAGATTCTGACAAGTTCTGGAGAACCGGTAGCGGAAATTTTGAGTAGTTTAGAGCAGTGTTTCCCAACCTTGGCAACTTGAAGATATCTGGACTTCAACTCCCAGAATTCCCCAGCCAGCATTCGCTGGCTGGGGAATTCTGGGAGTTGAAGTCCAAATATCTTCAAGTTGCCAAGGTTGGGAAACACTGGTTTAGAGAACTGTAAGTACCACTTCTGGCTGGCCCCAGAGTGGGGTGGGAATGAGGATTTTGCAGTATCTTTCACCTGCGCCCCCCACCAAGCCATGCCCAGAAACAGTAGTAAAAAAAAAATAGTTAAAAAAATTGGATTTTAACACTGGATTACCTGTATAAAGTATAACTGAAGAATATACTTACCTCCAGATATACTAAAGATTCCAACCAGCAAGGATATACACAAACACATAGCATTTGATTTTTTTAAAAAACTTATTGATTGGAAAATAGCACTGAGATATTTATTACCTGACATTAAGCTCTAAAGTGACATTTTCAATATGTGTGTCATAAAAGATTGACATCCCAGAGTGTCTTGCCTAATCCTGTATATTTGCAGCTAGATATACTGGTATCCGGCAATAAAAATCATAAACAGTAAAATTCAAGTCTATAGATTACAGATTGCATTTGAATGTATTTGTTCATATACAAATATGACATATAAATGTCAGGTAGAGATAGGCATGATTATGTTTTCCCATTATGAGATGCTCTGTGTCAAATATAAGATTTGGCTATGGTCCAAGAAGAGAAGTAGGCCATCATACAGCAGTGGACTACTGTGAAACTTTAAAGGAATAAATCACTTAATCCACCTTTCTCATTATTCCTAGATCATTTTAGGGCAAATATCTTTCTGCAAGAAATTAGAACAAATGTGAATTATCTCATTTTCCGTATAGAATGTGGAAACTTATGCTACACTAAAAGGAATTACCAACACTTGTTCAAACATGACAAAATGTAATCCTACCGGATATGAACTTCTGTTGCCCATTTCACTAAATCTCCATCTATATTCCAGGGATAAGTATTTTCTTCAGAATCTATACAATTTAGATTATCTGCAGGGATACGCTTCATTCCAATTCTTGGACAGACTTTTACTTCTTCAACAATGTAAGTATCAATGAAAGGAAAGCCGAACTAAAATACAAAGCATAAACGCAACAGTTGAAAAAATTGGTATCTGCAAAGGTCTGTCCTATGTCTGCTTCCGTTACATAATGAAAAACTGATGCTAGAAGACAAAAGAATATATCTCTGAACATTTTAGCATTCCTACAGAAAATGGAAAAGTTTGGAGAATGTAAGTTTCAATTTTAAAAAATTATTCTACATTTTACCATGTGATTTTATTTTTTTTTTGATTCTGCAGCATTGGTAAAATCAAGAAATAAAACTTAAATGGTTCTCTCACTCAAACATGTCTTAGGAAAACATGTATATGCTTAATTCTGCATTGGATGATTGACCTTCCTTAGTTAATCCTTAGTATTAATATTGTGTATTGCGAACTATGCTGAATATCCATAAACGCTAGTCTATAGTTCATAAATTATAAACAAATAATCCTTGCTACTTATTAACCAAATACTAGGATATATACCATAGTGAAAATAAGCTCAGAATTTTCTCTCCTCCCCTAGCAGCAATTTCAAAAATATGGAAGCTCAAACTTGTTTTCACACACACACACATAGATAGAGAGAGAGAGAGAGAGAGAGAGAGAGACAGACAGACAGACAGACAGACAGACAGACAGACAGACAGACAGAGCAATCCAATAAATTGAAGCCAAGAACAAATCAAGGATTCTGTTTCAATTTGTTGTGAAAATGATAAGCTGAAGTACTGTACTTGGTTTAGATATCAAAACAAAAAACCATGTAAGGAAATACGATTGTTATCTAGTCACTTTAATTGTCAGGAAGAGCTATATACTGTGTAGGACTTGACTAACTGAATGTGTGTAAGTGAAAATCTATAAAAAAAACTAACTATAAAATGTAACAAGCCTTCTCTTTCCCTAAATATAGCACAGTATATTTAAATATAGCATTTGGGATTTAAATTAGTTTAGCAGATTGATACTGTAGTACATCTTGTATATAAGAACCATTTATAATAAAACTATAACAGATGGACAGAAATAGGCTAATCTGATTTAGTCTGATTTTCAAAATCAGAAAAGGGTAGGCTAATGTATTCTGACAGGAAGTATAAGTCTCCTTACAAAAGCATTAAAATCTTACATCATGAAATTTCTTCCACCTTAAATCTTTGTCTGGTTTTATTACATTATGTTTTAAAATGTTATTTTTCCTCCTCCTCATCTTCTTATTTCTTTTTCTGACTTTTGGTGAATGCAGCTGCTAAGAAAATTTAAATCAATAATGTCAGGTTGCAAATGCAAGAGTAACCCCTTACCTGGTTTTTCACACTAGCATATCTTTTCAAATGTTTAATGAATTCTTGCCGGGAAGTATTCCTTACAGTTATAAGAGCTATGCTTCCATCATCTAATCTAGAAATGACACAGTTCAGTTAAGCACAGATTAAATAATGCAATTAACAATGAATTAATCAGAAATGATACAATATAATCAGGAATCTACTTTAATAACCCAAGTAATTCATCTCTGCCTTTAAAAGTAAAATAATATTCAATGCATCACATTGTCAACCTTAATGTTCCCAGAAAAGAACTGCATGGAATCTGCATATGATAATATTTGTCCAGAGCTTTTCTCTGGACAATTGGCATATTGGAACGATAGCCAATGGCTGGTAGGAATTAAGATGTAAGTATACCGTGTTTCCCCGAAAGTAAGACAGTGTCTTACTTTCTTTTTACCCCCAAAATCCCCACTACGTCTTACTTTCGGGGTATGTCTTACATTGGGAAAAAATTGAAAGGGTCCTTTCAGCGGCACAGCAGCAAGGAGGCGAAGATTGGGGTTTCCCCTTTGCGTGGGCGGCGGGGAAGACCCAGGGAAGGTTTCTTCGGCCGCCCAGCAGCTGATCTGCCCGGCGCTGGTCCGAAGCGAGCCAAGCGGGCGGCGGCTTCCAGCGAAGGCGCTCGTCCCAGCAACCGAGTCCTGCCGAGGCTCGGCTGCAAGCAGCCAGCGAGGCCGACCAGCTCCGAGGCGAGCGGCCGGAGCTGCGCCCTCCTTCGCCCGCCTCCTTTCCGGCAGGCAGGTGGGGCTGCCCAACTGCGCAGAGCGGCTCCTCCCCTCCAGACACACGCTTCCCCGACACGCGGCTGCGGCTGCACGCGTGCACCAAGGGAAATCCTTTGTGCCTTGCCGCCGAGCTCTCCCACCTGCTCGGCGGCCGCAAGCCTCTCCCTGCCACCGCGCTGCCGAGGGAACCGCCGCCAGGGCTGCTGCCGCGCTGCCGAGCAGATCAGCTGCTGGGCAGCCGAAGAAACCTTCCCTGGGTCTTCCCGACATCATCGGGCTCCCCCCCCGGCAATACCCCCGTGTTTCCCCGAAACTAAGACATATGTCTTACTTTCGGGGTATGGCTTATATTAGCCGACCCCCCTGAAACCCCCGATACGTCTTACAATCGGGGGTGTCTTACTATCGGGGAAACACGGTATGTGTGTCTGGTCATAAGATTTTTTCAATCCATTCAATTGTAATTCTCAGATATTGCCTGGAAATTTCTAGGCAAGATTTTTCAGAATTGCTTTACCATTGCCTCTTTCTCAAGGCTTTGTGCTTGAGATGGGACTAAAACTCATAGTCACCCAGTTTCTAGTCTGATTTATTCAGAAGAAATTATAAATTGTGAAAAATCTTGATATTACACATTTTATCAATTTTGGAGTGGTCTTAGATATCACCAGGGTATTAATTGAACCCATTTTAAAAACTTTTGCAGCCAAGACAATGCCAGTAAGTGTACATAATGTACAATAATGTATGGAATATTTATTATAATTATAGTAGCAATATTACCTATATATTTTTACGAGGGAACCAAAAAAGATGTGAGGAGTGGTGGATAACTATAAGCATAAGTGGTATATTTTCCTGAAACTAAGAGACGGGCAGCATATAAAATTTAATAAATAATAACAGTATTTTATTACATAATTTAAAGACTCTCTGAGTCTTCGGAGAGGGGCGAAATACAAGTCTAATAAATTACTAAATAATAATAATAATAATAATAATAATATTATTATTATTATTATTATTATTATTATTATTATTATTATTATTATTATTCCCGCACCTATTTTAAAACTTTTTAATGTAATCCCAATTTCCTTTGCCGTTATCTCCACCTATAACATTCAAAGGCTGGTGCAGTTTTTAGTCAACTCAAAGTTACACAACACCAAAGTGTAAACATTAAAAGATTTCTATTTATTTCATTTTTTGAAGATTTCGATTAGTTTTCATGATTTTGAGCCTTCTTTCCTTATGACTATGACATTTGGATTTTTTAAAAGCTATACTTAGGGAAGCCCAGAGGGTTGCAGATTCTTCCTGCCTGCTGGGGTGTTAGTGAATGATAAAATTAACAAGAGTCCTAGTAATCTAGCAGCTGAACCAGTACCTTTGGCAAAGGTCAAAGATCTAAAATTAACAAGGTTGAAATGAAATTCTGGTCCTACGTTGTCAGTTTGTTTTGCTTTTCCTTATGCTTGCGGGTTTTCCCTTTAGCACTTATATTTAGCTTTCAAAATAACTGAATTTAATCAGTCAAAACCAAAGTCTAGATTTCCCCATTAACAAAGCCCAAAGGAGATTATTACCAGTGACTACCACTTAAGTCAGACTTCTAAGATAACGTAATCACTATAATTATCCAATGATTATTATAGATGGATGACCACATCTGCCTGAACAAAAACTGATTACAATTCCCAAAGATGCAGAATCAACCATCATTCAGGTTTTTTTCATCATGCTCTCCCCACACTGAGGTTCTAGATTGCGTGCAATCTGAGAAAGCCGAGCTTCCACAAGAAGGTGTTAAGGACATTAGTTTAATTCCACAAATCCTTACTGACCTGGTATTAGGAGCCAAGCCTCTTGGTGCCACTGAACAGAGACAAGGGATTGCCATAATGCTCACGTTCAGGAAATGACCTTCGATTCTCTGCCATTCATCTGTGTGGTTTAAATATAACATACTGTATTAACTTCAAGCAACCCCAATTATGTTTGATGAATGATTAAACTTGCAGACTTACCTAGATTAAGTCTCCCTTCCTTCCTTCTAAAAATAATAACAAATTAAAAGTCACTAAAGAATGACAAAATAAATGAATTAAATTAAACACAGCTTGCTGGTCGTTCGTGCTGTGAAAATAAAAAAAAATCTAACAATGAATTAAAGCAAAAAATGTATTCATGAAAGAAAAGCTTTAAATCCTGTATTAATCACATAATTTGAGAGTCTACTTCATTGTTGAAGTATCCATGATTATTTTTTATTCATGTTTTAAGACAAAATATACTAATGGTAAACTACAGTCTAACGAACATTAGTTAAATGTAATGAACCCTCATAGTTAAATTAATCAGAATTTAATATTATGGACAAAATGAAGTTTAGCATTCATTAATCTCTGACAAGTTTACTTACCTATCATTTTCTTGTGCATCATGCTTCAATGGGAGGAATGATATTTCACAATTTTCTGGTCTATGAATAGAACAAGATTTAGTTCCATACAAATAAATATACAAAATGAATATCAAGGCTGAATATTGAACAGTATATTACAGAGTTTATACTAGAATAACTGCAGGAACAGAAAGTATGAATCCTGTTTGAATAAAGTATTGAGAGACCGATGGACTAAATCCTCAACAGAATTAATGAGAAATGAATGTAAGAAAAGAAGATCTTGAAGTTTCACGGAGTAGACTGAACCATGTCCTACTGAACAGAAATATGAAAAAAAACCCGCTTGGTAGAATAAAGACGTGAAAGAAGCTATGGATGAAAAATTAAGCAAGTAAAAGAATAACTTCTAAAAGACAATGGAAAAGAATGGAGTCAAAGAGAACAAACAACAGTAAAAAAAATTAAGAATTTTTTAAAAATGTAGAACAATTTTAATTCTTTTTAATGGAATCTCAATGCACTCAAGATGCTAAACAAGAAGACCCCGACAGAGTAAATGTAAAACAAATATTAAAAATGATTAAATAGAATGAAATTAAAATAATGCAATGGCTAAGGAATATTTTAGAGATTTGTATAAGAGGCAGAGCAACATACTGAAGAGTGAGGTTCAAATAAATGCTACATTAATGGTAAAAAAAATTATACAAAGAGAATAATACTGTCAACACACTGAAAAATTATAACACATTAATCTTTTTCATACAACAGGAAAGAAAGGGAAAAATATGAAGATTGTTTTGCTAAATGTCCCTGAGAAAGTATTTAGAAGAATTCTGATTGAAAAAGTATAAGGTGTGATAGTGAGCAAAATTTAAGAAATGTAGTGTGCCTTTATGTTATACATCATGTCAGAATTTTATTCTTTAGCAAATTTTATTCTTTAGCAAATCATGTATGAATGTTAAAAAAGAAAGTTTGTCTGTTTGATATTTTATAGAAAATGCATGGTAAACTGAATAGTCTTGAAGTATACCATAATTTGCAAGAATAGTATACAATGGAAATAAATAAATATGTGAGAACAAACGGAATGCTTAGTGATTTGGCAATGAACAAAGAGCAAGACAAGGATATAGAACAATCTTTTATTTAATGTATTTATGGATACATGTACAACACCTGTGTGTTAATGTTAGAGACGTTGCTGATTGACTATAAGAGGATAGAAAGATAATGCTGAATTGTGGGCTTGAAACACAAATGATTTGCAGAAAATATTAGACAGATTATATGATGCAATCAGGAATGATTGATCTAAAAATGAATAAATAAAGACCAAAGCTCTCATGTATAAAATAAATACTTGTTAAAAGTGGCTAAAGTGACTTTATATAAAAATGTGCTTCTGCCTACTTTGTTCTACAAAAAGTAAAAAAAAAACAGTTGTGGCAGACAAAACATTTTAAAAATCAACTGAAAAGTCATTACATAGAAATTGACAAGATACTATAAGGGGAGGGAAGGAGAGGATTGAAGAAATGTGACAGTTTTCTGAATGTGGGAGAAGGAAAGATGGGCTACCGAGAAAAATATGGAATGATATAGTAAATAGTACCGTGAACTACATTTAGTTAGAATTCCTTTTCTTTTTCCCTTAACTCCTGCCTTTAATTTCTTTAGTTCGCTACTTCCCACTCTACATAACTGCACTTACTAAAAAGGGAAGAGTGTGATGAGCGTGAATGGGCAGATGGGTATAGAATTACTCTTTAACATTATCCATTAACCTATGTGGCAGAGGTTAACCCTTGTAGACAGAGAGGGAAAGGACTGACTGGCAAGTAACAAGCTCTCCAAGATATAGAGAACGTATACTGACATTTATTCTTCTCAATCCCTTGTGCATTCAAGGGGTTGAAAACAAAAAAGAGATCCAACCTCATCAGTCCACACCAATAACTCACAGTAACGGTCAAAATAAAATATCTGGCCAAGAAACTAAGTGGATCTGACAGCAGCAGTTTGAGGATTGTTCACCTGCTCTCACACCAGCAGTGCCATTATTGGAACAGCCTCTGGTCACTCCCTCTAAGTAAGGCTTTCCAGCATGCGGAACCAGCCCTCTTCCCTCTGCCTGGGCGGTGGGCTGAGTCCCAGCCAGGAAGCCCAGAAGGATGAGGGGGTTTGTTTATGGAGCCACGATAATCCAGCAGGTGCTTTCTCTGTAGGCTTCTCTTTGTCATCCTCTGGCATCTGCCATCTCCCTCAACCTTCTTCTTCTCCAACCCTCCCCCTCCCTGTTTTCTTCAGAGCAGCCTTATGCTTAGCAGTCACTGAGTCTCTAGGCACTCGTGCTCTGGTTTTCTCATAAGAAGTCTGCTGTTTTCACCACAATGTAAAAATTGTCGCTTTAGATTTTGGGGAATGGCTAAAACTAGAATGCAAATAATCTAATCTGTATAGCATAATTACTCACTGAAAAATATCCCTACGTTAATACCACAATGATTTCAAATTCATCTTACCTGAGGCTTGCGAGGGTCTTCATTACAGCAAAATCTTTACGCTGATTTGGTGGAATCCAGCGATGTTTTTCAGCCAAGGCTAGAGTCCTTGATCCAAAGCCAAACATAGAAGAGAATCCAAAGCGAAGTAGCTTGATAGGGCTACTGAAGGTGCACATATCCACTGACTTTAGATGCCCTGATATTGTAGCATGAATACAAACACACGTATACATAAGTATATGTACATTTTATAAGTTGACTCTTTTCCTAACTCTAGTGTATGTTAATTGCAAAGGGGCAAGAGGATCAAAATCCTAGAACACAATTTTGTACAAGACACAAGAGTGCATTCCTGTATTTGTATAAGTCAAGAGGAGTGTGCCTTGGAGTGTGCCTCCAAGGGATAGCACTTAAATGGAACACATACTCCGTCAACAAAAACAGCACCCAATTGTCACATTGCAATAAATTAAAAGTACACCAGATAAATAAAAATAAATTCCAGAAAGCATGTTCCATCCCACAGAAGATCTGAATCATAATTTTGACAAATGTTGGATAGAATCCTGTTTACTCCATGTATAAAAAGCAAGGCCACTGGATATTTATTATTCTAATCCTTTCTAAAATTTCAGATTTACAATACTTGCCCAGTATTATATGCAATGTTGCTGTTTGTGTATGTTGGATTCCATTCAGAGTATGTGCCAAAATATTGGTGGAACCTGTCAATATTAAAGAGAGGATAACTAAAAATATTCATGGATAAATTATCTCAATCAGCATGAAGAATTGTTAAACAAAATTTACAAATGCAGAATGATCTCCAAATTAGAGTAAAGAAAGATTTAATAAATTATGTTTTGCTTCTGTATGTAAACATGCATGTTCAACATTGGCACAATTGTAAACTCAACAATTAGATTAAGTTTATTGACCATATGTTTTCTCAATCTTGAGCATTTAATTCAAGTGAGGATCCAACTATTTAAAAGGTAATATTGAACTCATTTTTCATTTATATCTTGATTTTGCAGATGGCACTATTAAGAACTGTTACTCCATTTCTGCACAAACTGAACCAATGAAATGAAATAGATTTGGCTTTCCTGATTTTTAAATAACTATTTCATAGGATTTATTTTTTGTTCCAATATTCTACTCTTTTAATAACACTAAATAATGATTTTGCTTAGTATACTAATAAGAGAGCTTAATAAGGTCAGGATAATTGTACTGAAGGAGTTCCTATTTGAGTTTTGGATTCAGCAAACTAAGTTGACAAGACAAGTTGAATTTCCAATTAAAGCAATTTTGGCCTATTTATTGGTTTGATATATTGCACTATTGTCAGTGTTTCTCAAATAGTGGGGCAGGCCCCCCTGTGGGGGCACAGAGCAAAGCCAGGGGGGAGCTGTGACCCTGTGGAACATGTTTTTTCTGCCACAGCGAGTAGGGCGTTTTTTGCACCGAACAATAACACACACAGCATAAAGTAGGAGATATGAAGTACAGATAACAAACCATTAAGAGACACCATGGAAAAATATTTAACAGGGATGAAAAGAAAGGAGGAGAGAGACGGAGATAATGAGAGAAACGTAAGTCTCCCGAAAGCTAAGATGAGGAAATATAACAAAGCGTATGTAGCGCTTGGCTTCACTCTGACTACGGTGGGAGATGAGGAAAGACCGCTATGTTTTCCGCGTCTAAAAATGCTGGGAGCAGACAAATAAATTAAGCCGTCACTTAAATACATTACACCCCAATCATGCTGATAAGCCGCTTGAGTTTTTTCAGCAAAAATGTGCTGAATATTGCAAACAATTGTCCCGGCAGAGAGTTGGGGGGTGGCGCAAAATGTTCTTCCTGGGGGGGCATAATAGAAAATAATTGAGAAACACTGCACTATGTGAATCAGCTATTTATTTATTTATTTATTATTAGAGGTGAAAGGGACCTTGCAGGTCATCAAGTCCAACCCCCTGCTCAAGCAGGAAATCCTACACCACCCCAATTAAACAAATAACCAATTTGTTCACCAATTAAATAAATGATATTACACTACTAACCAGAGCATACAAAACATTGCTAGACCAGTTCTTGAATACAGCTCACCTGCGTGGAACCCGCACTGCATATCAGATATCAATCGAGAAATTCTGAAATTCCTTTGCTCACAACAGAATACCTTATTTCACTAGACTTGAAATTTTGGACTTAGATAGCCTAGAACTTTGTCACCTTCGATCATAAAATCATCTACATAATGTTCTACCTGTGAATGATTTCTTCAGTTTCAACTGCAACAATACACGAGCAAACAATTGATTCAAACTTAATGTTAACTGCACCAAACTCAATTGCAGAAAATACGACTTCAGCAACAGAGTGATCAGTGCCTGGAATGCACTACCTGACTCTGTGGTTTCTTCTCCAAACACCAAAAACTTTAACCTTAGACTATCTATAGTCAACCTCACCCCATTCCTAAGAGGTCTGTAGGGCGTGTGCATAAGCACACTATTGTGCCTACCATCCCTGTCCTACTGTCCCATTGTCCAGATTTACCTATACCTACTTTGTTGTGGTTGGCTCACAGCCAGCTCCTCTGGTAACAGATTTTATGCCAGATGAGCTGTGTCCATTGGTGCATCGGAGACCTGTGTGGCCCTCGGAGGGTTCAGACAGTGAGGGGGAAGGAAAGATGGAAGCTGAAGGTGCTGCAGAGGTAGAGGTGGAGGCCCCTGCCATGGAACCCCCAGTTAGGGCTTTGTCTGGGTCAGATGAGGAGGGGGTGATTAATGACCCCATCCTCAATGTGCGGCTGCGCAGGATTATGGGATGACAGGAGCAGCTGCACAGATGCAGAAGAAGATCCTAATCACAGCTGGAAGTAATTAGGGGATTCTGAAGCGGGCTTAAAAGGGGAGGTTTTGTGGGAGAGTGCTTTGCAGGAGTTATCGTTCATGGTTTAACAGAGAAAAAGAAACAGATCTGGAGTTTCACCTCTAAATTAACATCTTGCATCCTCGGAAAAACCCAGCTTTTGGACAATTGTGTTTTGAAGGACTGTAGCTCTTGAAACAAAGAGTGAGTACCTTTGCTGCAGCCCAGTTTGGAGGCATTCTTTACAAACCTTGATGGGGGGGGTTTGAGACATTCGTTATCGGCTTGGCAGATCACCCGGATCTTTTGATCCTAAACAGACATTCTTCCGCTGTCATTGCGGCTCTCAGTCAGTTTGTAAAGCAATACATTTTGTTTTTCAGAAACCTCCAGTCTGTATGTGTGATTTTTGTCTTTCCTTGATGCTCATCCAGCCCTTCAGGCAAAACATACTTTGTTTATGTTTATACAAATACCTACTATCTTGTACATGTTTGACGAAACAAACAAACAAACACCTAATTGTGATGTATGAGCAAAGTATTTGTACTTCTGATTCAAACCCTAACTAATTATTTCATATATTTTTCTTCTCCCAGCAAAGTTTGAGAACTATACATTAGTATTCCTTGCCCTATTGACTTAGCGTTTTGGAAATATTGCCTAACCTATCTAACAGAGAAACAAAAGTGGGCAAAAAAGCAATTGGAACCAAGGAACTGCTGGCTTTTCCATTGAGTTTCCTTGTGGAAAGTTGGCAGGGAGCACTGGAAATTTATATACACTGCTCCAAAAAAAATAAAGGGAACACACAACACAATATAACTCCAAGTAAATCAAACTTCTGTGAAATCAAACTGTCCACTTAGGAAGCAACACTTATTGACAATCAATTTCACATGCTGTTGTGCACATTCAGCTTTCTACAGAAGAAAGTGTTCAATAAGAATATTTCATTCATTCAGATCTAGGATGTGTTCTTTGAGTGTTCCCTTTTTTTGAGCAGTATGCACACACATGCACACACACACACACAAATATGAATTGTGACTCAGCTTTAGTGAAATGCATTATCATTAGAATAACAGTAAAATGCTTATTGTGGTGGGCAGGTGGAAGGAGAAATTGTGCATTGCACAATTCACACGTTAACCAAGCTTGCACACTGCTGTTGTGTACATTAAACTTTGTACAGAACAAAGTATTCAATGAGAATATTTCATTCATTCAGATCTAGGATGCGTTCTTTGAATGTTCCCTTTATTTTTCTGAGCGCTGAGTGTGTGTGTGTATACTGCTCAAAAAAATAAAGGGAATTTATATATATATATATATATATAAATGGATTAATCCTTCCTCTTTCTTTCTTCCTTCCTTCCCTCCCTCCGTCTCTCCCTCCCTCCCTCTTTCCCTCCGATTCCTGTTGGCTTCCCCATTAGTTTTGCTTATGAGAAGCTTGTCTTTCCCTTATGATATACCATTTCACACAGTTAAAGGTTACAGGAACAAGAGTCTTATTAGTACATCAGTTTTATTTATCATTACAATGACTATTCTCTTGATAAACTTTTAATTGGTAGTGAAAAGATATTAGTATTTAATAAATATTGTTCAAATATTTACAGTTTTGATAGGAAAATGAAAGTAAAGGCTTGATAGGCAACTGAGAGTAAAGGCTTGGCAGGAAACTGAAAGTAAAGAGACACAATAGTGCAGTTGTTAGAATACAGTACTGCAGGCTACTTGTGCTGACTGCCGTTTGCCTGTTCGAATCTCACCAGGCTCAAGGTTGACAGCCTTCCATCCTTCCAAAGTTGGTAAAAGAAGGACCCAGATTGTTGGAGGCAATAGGATGACTCTGTAAACCTCTTAGACAAGACTGTAAAGCACTATAAAGTGGTATGTGAGTCTAAATGCTATTGCTATGTTATTACTCCTTTGGAGAATTCAAATATCCTATTCCCCTAGTGGCAGCTCTGGGTAGTAGTATTAAGAACTACAGTATTTATTAATAGCTATCACAGAAATATTTAAACCGTGGCATTTTTTTTCACACTACGTTCCAAACACATATTCCAAGAAATGATACAATCTACAATATTTTCTGCTTAACACTAATATTAACTTGCTAACCAATTTTCATTCCGAAGAATACCAAACAGCAAAAATAAAGACAAAAGTATCTATAGTTTACACAAAGCATGACTGATAAGGTACCAGACAGAAATTGTGAAGGGAAATGTCCTTTGAAGTATAAGCACTCCTGCAGAACAATTAACTTAATTAACCAGACATCATGAATATTCATAAGTCTGTTAATGTGTCCCTCATCCAAATAGATAAATGTGATGTAATGACTTCCTACTCATGCATATCTAAGAGTCTCATGAAAACTGCACCAATACTGTGATGCTTTGCCCAAGCCATAATGGAACTAAGTCTCAAAACAATATTTTACTCTCCACAAATTAATTGAAAACAGAAATATATTGGAAATGACTGATTTAAGACTGTAAGATTATATAGTCAATATATAAATTTCTTTTGTTTTATAGCAATTACATTCCTTTTCACTTGTCTTTCTATTTTTTCACCTTATTCAAATAAGTCTATTGAATTCCTTAGCTATTATTCATATTCATATTTTATGTGAATAAAAGCGAAAGAACTAAGTAGAGAAATAAACACTACTGTAATATAATAATTACAGCCATCCTTCATCTAATCTTTTTTATTTTGTCTATAATATAAATAGTATAGTATAAATTTATTTCATATAGATCTCAAACTCCTATGGAAACACATTTGACCAAGTATGAGGTATTTGAGGAAACAACAGCATACGTTCCCTATTAAAATTTAGGAAATGGATCACATCAAACACCTTCAAAATTCTATTTTTAAAGTTAAACTCAGATTTAGTCATTTAGGTTTTGCAAAAATATATGAAACAAATATTCAAACTCAAATAAAAGGTCCGTACAGAGAGTGATAAGGACAGCTGAGAAGATTATAGGAAGCTCGTTTCCTGTTATTCAGGATACTGTTTATAAACGCTCTGTGCTTAGAGCTCAAAGCATTGTTAGAGACTCCACACACTCACTTCATGGTCTATTTCTGTTGTTCACCTCTGGGAGGAGGTTTCAAAGTACCTCTAACCAGGATTACCAGATTCTGTAATAGCTTTGTACCTCATGCCATTTGTTTGGAAAACACTCTGCTGTACTCTATTCCAAACAATTTTAGTTAGGAAAAAAGATCCTACTTTATAGTCTTTGGACTACAAGGCTACTATATTCTACCTTCACTAAATTCAAAACAAACTTTTAAAATTAAGACATGTACTATGTGCAGCAATTTTTAAAAATAAATTACCTTCTTCTAGCCTGACAAAAGTCAGAGAGCTTTTATTTCTGTCACAGATCTATACTGACACAAAATTTCTCACTCCTGATAACACCTCTACTTAAAATACCAGTAATTACGTAAAAACATTAAAGGACAGAGAGCAAAATACTGGAAAAGTGAGATCTTGTTCTATCTAGGCCAGTTTTCTACCAGTTACTCTTATGCCTTCATCACCTCGAAGTTCAATTACTGCAACGCTCTCTACATGGGGCTACCTTTGAAAAGTGTTCGGAAACTTCAGATCATGCAGAACGCAGCCGCGAGAGCCATTGTGGGGCTTCCCAGATTCGCCCATGGCCTGCATTGGCTGCCGATCAGTTTCTAGTCACAATTCAAAGTGTTGGTTATGACCTTTAAAGCCCTACATGGCATTGGACCAGAGTACCTCTGGAACCGCCTGCTACCGCATGAATCCCAGCAACCGATAAGGTCCCACAGAGTTGGCCTTCTCCGGGTCCCGTCGACTAAACAATGTTGTTTGGTGGGCCCCAGGGGAAGAGCCTTCTTGTGGCGGCCCCGGCCCTCTGGAATCAACTCCCCCCGGAGATTAGAACTGCCCCCACCCTCCTTGTCTTTCGCAAACTACTCAAGACCCACCTTTATCGCCAGGCATGGGGGAGTTGAAACACCTTCCCCCGGGCTTTTATATTTTGTTTGGTATGTATGTGTTGTTTGGTTTTTAAATATGATAGGGTTTTATATGCTTTCTTTTTTAATATTAGATTTGTATCGCTATAACATTGTTTTTATTATTGTTGTGAGCCGGAGAGGGGCGGCATACAAATCTAATAAATAATAATAATAATAATTATTATTATTATTAATATTATTAATATTATTATTAATATTATTATTAATATTATAATAATAATAATAATAATAATAATAATAATAATAATAATAATAATTATTATTATTATTATTATTATTATTATTATTATTATTATTTACAATCAAGATATTTGATCGGTTACTTTCTTTCTTATAATTTACATAATTTCACATTCCTTACCCAGTAATCACTTTATTCTTACTCAGAAAATACCTTTATTTGTCAATTGAAAATGCACAAAACAGAGAAAGATGTGTATCATCTCCAGGAACACTGATTTCATTTCCCTATTTGTATCATAATATGCTCCAGAGAGCTTTGATCTTCCAGAGATGATATGATGACATGTAGAGAAAAGGGAGAAAGAATGGCACGCTTCTCTTTATGTTAAAATTTTACTTTTGAACTGATGACATAGCGCATAAACATTGGTTCTATATAATTATTATAGTTCATATGTAATATGAATTATCTGACCTCTAGAGATAGTTTAGGCTGTTAGAGGGATCTTCTCAGAGTTGCCATCTCTATGCACATGGATATTTCAACAATTAACCAAGATGATTCAGGTTTGCTATCTCTTCAGCTTTGTTCATAAAGTGACATAGTAGCCAGTATATTTGCTACACAGTACTTACATAAACGGTTCTTACATTAAAGGCAAGGATTGATTTTATAGTAACCATACTTAAATGCAGTGAAGGACTACCAATTTTTTTACTATAATACTGTGGGCGTGGCTTATACAGGACACCCTGCATTTTCTTTCAACATCTTTCAGTGCAAATTGGGTGCTCTGGGGTGGAGCTCCATTTTCGCTACCCCACTGCATCCCGTCCCCCCACCCCGTCCAGGCAGTAGCCCACTCCTGCTTAAATGACAAATGAGAATGACAAAGAAAATAATTCCCACAGCTACTGAATTAACAAGATAACCCATGTATCATGGATTCATCGGAAGCAAAAAGTAAGAAAACAATGTGCAAATCATAATACCTATTTAAATTCTAATAGAGATTATTATTCATTACACCTTCTTCCTATTAGTAACTACCTGCATGTACTCTCACCTGCTGGTATTATCCCAAGTGGAAGTTGCGATTTAACTGGTACAAATGCATTATCACAATTCTTTCCAGCATCCATCTGGGCTCTAACCAAAAGACCATGAGCAATCTCACTGACAGTGCCATCTCCACCAACACAAACCACCCTACGAAGTAATGAAATAATACATGTAAGGTGATTTAGAGTCAAGCATTAAACATTATTAGAAATCTATTATCTTTTTCAGATAACTTATTAGCCAAGTTTAATTTTTATCTCTACAGAGAAAATAGTTTCCACCTCAATTTTTGTTTATTAGTGCAGTCTGATAAGAACAGTCACCCTATATACCTGTTGTTGGTCTTTTAAATCATCCTTTCCTCCTTTGCAATCCTTTTTTCCCCATTTTTCTCCACCATTTATTTATTTATTTATTATTTGGATTTGTATGCCGCCCCTCTCCGAAGACTGCATCAATCTGCATTGCATCCTAATAATGAATTATATGAAATACCGTTCTTGTTTTAATTAAAAAGCCATCTCGTTTGTGACAGTAATTAATTTTTCAAAAACTCATCATTATTAAATATTTGTAAAAAGGCATGAAATCTACCAGATGAAATGCCTTAGACAATATATCAAATAAGAGTCAAAAGTTGTTTAGGGAGATATCTTCCTGATCTCTTTTATTTCTGGAACATTTTCCCTTTTAATAATTTGCCAAAAGGGCATGCAAACTATATAGCATACTGTTGAAAACATTTGCAAATCTAAGCAGATGATAATATAAATGAGGCAGGGTCAGATTCTATTAGCCTTTCATTTCTGCAGACACTTGTTGAATTTTTCTCTGAACCTGAGCTCTAATAGAGGGATCCACTACCAGGCTGTGGCCTATTCAGAATTGGGCTCCATGAGTAGCTGGCTGGAGTGTGCCCATACACACTCACTTGCATATGCACCAGCCCGCCGCTCACACCGGCCCATCACTCATGCAAGGGCTGCATGCCCATTGGCCTGCCACTCACGTAGCTCAGTTCCCCTCCCCCCACCTTAACCACGCTGCCCAGCCGCAAAGGTTGGCCGCTGCTGCTCTAATACATTATTCGAAAAACTTTGAAATTCTTCTCAGTAGAAGATTGCTTTCTAACCAATTATGACTTATAATAGTGACTACATGGGGACATTCAGCTGAGCCCCCTTTTATCATTGCATGAGTTTTTAACATCACATATTATAACTATAAACTATTTCAGGAGAACTTCTGCTCTTAAAAGCGAAGTTAAGGCCTGTACTGTAGTGATAAAGGCAGCAAAGCATCAGTGCTTCCACAACTTTACCGGGTTGGCAGAATGTCATCTAGTGCCTCTATTTAAGGTGGGCATCATTCTATTGGAGAAGGATGGCTAAGATGACCCCAACTCCCTAGTAGGTCTGATGCTGGTCCTAAATGGGATTGCTTTTTCCCTCAACATGCAGAACAGCAGCTAAAGCGTCTCCCAAATTCATAGCTCTTACCTGACTACTGGAAAGATTCTTTGCCAGGCTTCAACTGATACAGTCTTGCAGTCTATGCTAGAGGAGGATAAGGCCCTAACAAACAAGCCCCTCAGTATTTCAAGACAGCTTCTGAAGACTACCAATATTGGTAGTCCTTGTCTTACAATGAGTCTGTTAGCAACCATTCCAAGTTGCAACAAACCTTCCGAAAGGTACTTACAACCCAGGCCCAAAATTCTGAAGGCTGATTGTTTTTGGTGAAGCCCTATAGAGGTTAAATCCACAATGTCTATGAAAAGTCCTTTGTGAATGAAATATTTCAGTCCTGTGTGAGTAGCCCAGGAAGGTATGCTCTGTGGCTTCTCCCCTAGGAACTTCAGAAGGATGATAGGCCAAAGCAGGCCAATTCTGTGGGAGTCCTTCCCTGCCCTGACCCTCTGGAACAATTTATTCATTAATTTATTGTATTCATATGCCACCCAACTCTCGAAGGACTCTGGGCGGCTAACAGACAAAAACATCTTAAAACGAACATTGTACCATCCTTAACATTATAGACATCAAAACATTAAGCGTTAAAAGCAGTTTAAAACTCCTTCATATCATTTCATAGTCCGATCTCGCCAGTTGCGACCATGAGATCAGTGGCCCCAGGCCTGCCAGAAAAGGACAGGGTATAAACAAAGAAACAAATGCACATATTTCACAAATTATTTTTTTTAAAAGACTGGTGCTCTTCTCAGCCTTTTGCTCAAAGTAACAGTATCGTTACAGTAAGAAGGTGGTTTTAAAAAAAATCTTACCCATGGAAAGAATTTAGGTCACATTCCTTGAGCAGTGCAAGAGCGTGGCCTTCGTATTCAGTAACTATGTAAAAAGAAAGACCCCATAATTTATTGTAAAACTAGAACAATTGATGCCCATTTAAATAGTATTGAGCTTCTTAAACAGACCTGGGCAAAGTGCGGTCCGGGGGCCAGATGTGGCCCGCCCGCTGTCTGTGACCGGCCCACGGAGGTTGGAAGGAAGGAAGGAAGGAGAAATGGAGGGAGGAAAGAAGGAAGGAGAAATTCTCTTTCCATGCCCTTTTGCAAAAGTCCAATAAATGCTCATTTTTTAATTGTTCATTAGTTTCATTAGCCTTTCCAAGAAATTTAAAGCAAACCCCCCACTCCACCTCTCAAGGGGAAAAAGGGGAGGAGGAGGAGGAAGAAGAGGAATCCAAAGCTACTTTCAGGCAAAGCCTCCACTATGTTTTCTCAACTGACAATGTAGGTCAGTTGAAGAGAAGCACCTGAAAGGAATATTTTGAAAGAGAAGTAAAGAACTGCCCAAAAGCAGAAGTAAAAGGCAGAGAAATTCAGAGAGACAGAAGCTTCTCTCCATCTGGAGAAGGAAGGAAGGAAGGAAGGAAGGAAGGAAGGAAGGAAGGAAGGAAGGAAGGAAGGAGAAATGGAAGGAACAAGGAGGGAAGGGGTGGGCAATTATATATAATTATATTAATATAATATAATATAATGTAATGTAATGTAATATATAATTATAATTTATAATTATAATATAATTAACTCAGTTCTACCCAATAACTGAGTTAATTATATTAATCTGGCCCTCTAAAACCATCCCAATTTCTCATGCGGTCCCATGGCAAAATTAATTGCCCACCCCTGTTCTTAAAGATAGACAAGTCTTAGAAGATCCAATCTGGGCCAGTCATCAGGACCAGAGGTTTTAACTTCCAAGCTTTTAGGCTCATGCTGGAGCTCCTCCTCAGGGAACTTCTCTGTGCACTCTCGACTGTTCTTTGTGTGACATTTATATGGTGGCTGTAGTGTGCAGCTTTTTAGATGGAGATTGGGGCATTGATGGCTGGCTATGAAACACAATCTACATTTAAAAAACTTTGCACAACACACAACAGCCATCATATAAATACCACATACAGTGAGCAGCCAGAGCACATACAGAAGTTCCCTGCAACCTGAGTGTGAAAGCTTAGAAGACAAAACCTTTGGTCCTGGTGGCTGACTCAGATTGGATCCTGCAACATTATGCTGGGACATGTATATTCACCCACAATTCTTAGAATCGCTTTCCAGAGACTTGCTGGGGACTCAATGAATTCCCTCTTCTACCATTCCTTAGAAAAAGATTACCAAGTTTCAACCAAGCTTAATTTGAAATATTGTTTGCTTCTGCATGCCCACAGACCTGAACAAACCATCATCAGATGCTCTGCTGAAGGTAGTGCTACCTACCAAGGAATGACAAGCGAATGAATAAGAAAAAGAATAGAAAGAATAGCCTTCCTTGCAAAAGAATAGCCTTTTGCCCATTATAGCCCCAGTTATAACATATCCTCAGCAATGTCTCCTGGTGGTTTCTTTCTTATATAAGGCATTCGAAATAGCTGTTTCACATTAAGGATGGGATATTTTAACCATGTTGGGGTATTTTAAATATTCAGAGATTAAAATATTAACCCCCAAAAATCAAAACCACCTATTTCAAATGCAAGCAGCTAGTCTAAATTTGAAACAATGGTTTCAAAATGGAAATGTGTAATTCAAGACATTTTGTACACCATTATTGATAGGTTGATTAAAGCCTATTGGCAAGAATTTCTAACACTTAATTATTTAACCAATCTATATAATTTCTTCCAACTACAGAATGGTTTCTTCTATTAGAATTTTGGTACTGAAATGTTGAAATTTTAACTGACAGACTATCTCGGATAATGAGCAATGAGTTCAATTTAACTCCTGTAATATATTAGAAAACATATTTCTAAATTAAAAGAATCCTGAGACACTATAAACTTCCATGATAAATGCAACTTTTTGCACCTGCCTCTTGTTTGTGGATCTTATTTGCTCTTTAATAACAAGGAAAAATAGATATTATTTCTAATAGAAGTAGCTTTATCACACATAGTCCCATTATCTTAGTTATTACTTTATAAAATATAAATCTTTGCCTCAATTTGAACAAATGAAATATGGAAAGAATAAAGCTGGGGACCTAGTAACAAAATAATATAACATAAGGAGCTGATGGATCACATACACATCAGAATCTGTGGCCTCAGAGGAAATGAATTTTTAAATGTATATTGCTGCTGTTGGTTGCTATTATGTGCAGTACAATAAACACCAGCAAATAAAGAATAAAGTGGCATAATGCAGATGGTATAAAGTATTATAACCACATGTACAATTTTCTGGGCCATGGTTGCCAGAAGAGGCAGCCCAGCTGTATCCACTCATCAAAGGTTTCTGGTGACTGATACGACAATTCCAGATGGATTTTTTTGTGTAACAATGTACATTACTATATCCAAGGTTACATTAATATTTCATTCTTAGCGGTCTTTGGTGTAGTACGTTCCATCATTTCCAGTGTTTTTGTTGATGTTTAAATTCACTGGATAAATGATGCATCAGTGTAAAATCCCAGTGTTAACATGCTTTAATATATTTAGTTGTTATACTTTAATAAATTTACTAATTGCATATGATTTATTTTTACAGGTCACCTAATTTATTATAGTAAATATATTCTTAACGGTGAGAAAACACATTATTGTATAAAATAACATCAATTAAATTATGCATGTGTCACACCATATCCAAATCTTAAAGGCCAGAGTTAATACTGTGCAAAGCCCAGATGCAGCACTTTGACGCTATCATTCTCTGTGCATACTTCAAATCTGAGCAGATGAGTTGATAGAGCATTGAAATAACAACACAGTGATTTTATGTATCACTAGGATACATAAACATTGGGAAGATATATTTATAGCTCCAACCTTCCCATTATCTGTATGTGTGCACCATCAAGAGAGTGTTGATTCCTAGCAATTGCCTTGACTAGTCCCTGCAGTGTTCTTGGCAAGATTTTTGCCATTGCTTGTTTCCTGGAGCCCAGAGAGAGGGATTGCTCCTAGGTAACTCACCCATTCTAACCTAGTGCCTTAACAATGACATCGAACTGGTTTAGTTGCCTAAATCATAGACCTTAATGTTCAGTAGACTGAATGATACATTCCAATCTATTGAATAATAAATTTAACAAAGGCATACATCCTTTTCTTTTACTGAATCAAAGAGAAGAAATAGAAAGCAATACAAAACAAAAAAGTTATCACTGCAATGAGATACAGTAGAGTACGCTGGAACATGATCAGTGGTGGGTTGCTCCTGGTTTGGCAAACTGGTAGTGGCGGCGGCGATAGGCCGTGCCTACTCGCCGGGATACTTCTCCGCGAGTGTGGCCATGAGTGAACCAGTAGCAACGGGATTTACAACTCATTATTGCTACACTTTAAAATACAGGTCCATTTTAGTTGTGCAATAAGATATGAAGTATTTGTTCTTTTTTTCAATTAACTCAGCTTTGTTATTGCATATGAAGCAGGAAATATTGTTATTTTTAATTATGACTCATCCTAGGGAAGCTCCAGGAAGTAAAAGTAATCAAATCTGCCAAAGTAAGCTGCCTGGACCAACAAAGCTTCAGAATTGAGTTATTTCCATGGTTGCATGCTTTACAAAGTTTTAAACCACAAACATTTATTATAATCTAGTTAACCCTAAAAGCACCAAAAATGTAGTCTAGTTAACTTATTTTTATTGTACAACACACTCAAATATGTAAAAAAAGTATTATTTTAAATCATGTTTAAGTAGTCCACTATTCTTACTTTTGGAAGAATATATTTCTGTGTGATTGTCAATATATGATGATCAAATTATACTGTTGTAAAAATAACTAGTTCAATAAACCTGAAGTCCTTGTAATTGTTGAATTCTCCTGAAGGAGTGCTAGCCAATAAAACCAGCAGTATTCTTTGAATTATTATTAGATATCACCAAATTTTTATATATGGCATATATTTAATGTGAACGTCTCAGTTTTAAAAAATTCACTTCTACTTTAAAACTAGTAATTAATGTTATCCACCACAGTAGATTAAACCAGCTGTAACAAGGGACATGCCATTTTTGAACCAAGGTACACATATTTTTCAGAATATAAGACACACCTTTTGACTCCCCAAAAGAGAGTCAAAAACTGGGTGCATCTTATATTCCGAATATAGCCCCGTCCATCTGCCACCCTTCAGAGGTTTTAGGCACACTGCATTTTTGGGTGGTTCCAGGTGGCAAGGATTTTCACTTCCACTCGTGGCCAGGGGTGGAGAAATCATTTCCCACCCCACCCACTCCAGTTAAATGCCCAAAATTGCTTTTTGCTTGTTATGTTCCCCCAAAATTAAGGTGTGTCCTATACTCCAATGCATCTTATACTCTGAAAAATACGGTACCTCAAAGGAACTAATTTACAGAATGTGTCCTAGGGTACGTGGCTCCCAAGAGAATGAAATTTGGTTAAGTTGTGGCTGCTTCAGTCCTGCTGGGCTGCTGCTGTAGTTATATGACCATTTTCAACATTCCACGTCAATTCCCAGCCCCTCACACAATCCACCACTTTCTCCCCATCCAACTATAGCCAGTTACCCTCCTGATGGGAAGGGAAGAGAGGGAGGAAGAGGGAGAAAGGAATCCCTGCACTATTCCCAATGTATACTATCCACCCAACTGCCCCCAGGAGGGAGGGAGGAACGGAGATTTTGAATGCTCTCTGCCAGCTTCCTACATGGTAATTCAATAGGGAAGCTGGCAGGACGTCAGCAGTTGCTTCCACTCCCACTGTTTTTTTATCCACTTGTGGTCACTCGGCTTCTCTGTTTAGGTAAGGAAATATCTCCTGATGAGAAAACATGGCTTTTCTAATATTCAATACATATTGAAACCAGCATCGTATTTCCAAAATGAAAATATTTAAAACAAAAACAGGCAAAGGGACTTCCACAGAACACCAGTCCCATATCTGATAAGCAATGTGCTCTGTTCAATAGGGGGTGGATTTATGCAAATAGGCCTCTAGATTGAAAAACTGCTTTCCTAGTATTGCTTTTCCAAAATAATCCCTATAAAATTCAGTAGGACATACTTTGTCACAGCCTGTCCACTGAAACACAAATATCTCCAGTATTAGTCAGTCATGCATTGTACTAATGGATTAAACCAAAGTCTCTAAAGCATCTTACCAGTAACGTCAGTCACGATGTCAGCCAGTTTGAAGAGGGGAGAAACTTGCTCATAATAAATCCGAGTAGCTTCTTTTTTATGGCTAATTGGATTGATAAATACTTTTAATGACTTTGGCCGATTTGGAAACCCTAAAAACAAACAAATGTCACAGCACCTTTGATAACAGGAAGTACAGTTTCATAGGAAACAAGCAGACATTTATGCATTTCTGGAACCATGCAGCTTTTAAGAGTTCTTCATAACCATGGCAGGGGGTGAGGGGAAGGATTTATTCATTGGATTTATATGTCACCCCTCTCTGAGGACTCGGAGCGGCTTAAAAAATATAAAAACAATGTGAACTTCCTAATCCAATTGAATTAAAACTAGTTACTCTAAAAACACCAATAATATTAAAATCAATCATTACCATTCACACAACAGGCATACATCACATTCGCCAGCCAGGGGACTAGAGTCTAATAGCCCCAAGCCTGGCGGCATAAATGAGTCTTAAGACTCTTGCGGAAGGCGGGTGGGGGCAGTGTGAATCTCTGGGGGGAAGCTGATTCCAGAGGGCCGGAACTATCACAGAGAGGGCTCTTCCCCTAGGCCCCGCTAGGTGACATTGTCTCGTTGATGGGACCTGGACGAGAGCAACTTTGTGCGACCTGACCAGTCGCTGGGACTTATACGGCAGGAGGTGGTCTTGCAAGTAATCGGGTCCAATGCCATGTAGGGCTTTGTAGGTCATAACCAACACTTTGAATTGTTTCCGGAAACCAATTGGCAGCCAATTCAGTCCGCGGAGTGCTGGAGAAACATGGGCATACCTGGAAAGGCCAATGGCCACTTGCGCAGCTGCGTTTTGCACAATTTGCAGTTTCCGAACACGTAGACAGCTGCTCTTTAGCCCCATGTAGAGAGCATTGCAGTAGTCGAACCTTGAGGTGATAAGGGCATGAGTGACTGTGAGCAAAAAGTCCCTGTCCTAATAAGGCCACAACTGGTGCAACAAATGAACCTGGGCAAATGCCGCCTTCGCCACAGCTGAAAGACGATGTTTCAAAGTCAACTGTGGATCAAGGAGGACACCCAAGTTCCGGACCTCTATGAGGGTTCAAAAGTCCCTCCCCAGGGTAATGGACGGACAGATGGACATGTCCTTGAGAGACAGAACCCACAGCCACTCCGTCTTGTCGAGGTTGAATCTGAGCCTGTTAACACCCATCCAAACCCTAACAGCCTCCAGACACCGGCACATTACTTCCACTGCTTCACTGAGTGGGCATGGGGTGGAAATGTATAGCTGAGTATAATCCTGAGTAAATAATCCTGATACAACTAGAGCACTGACCCACTTGTGTGTTTGTAGCTGACAATACCTACTTTAAGTGAGTCACCATCAAGAGCATTATGCAGCAGCTATAATAAAAAAAAGATTTTAGGTCACAGTTCAAACTTGAAAGAGGGAGAGTGATAAATTGAGAAGAGAATTGTCTCCTGGGAGAATAAGAGGAAGTGCCTCTCAGCAAGGATTTGATAATAGTACTCCTTCACAGTTGGTGTAGAGATTTGATACTACAATTTTCAGGATTTACAGATTATGTATCATGGCACACAGAAGGAGCAGGTGCAATAGAAATCTGCCCTTGATTAAAAGATTTTAAAAGGGGGCACAGGGCAAAAGGATATGCAAAAATCAAACCAATTTTATTCACATTGAAATAAAAATAAAATTTGAGGTTATTTTCCTGTTTAATTTTTTAAAATAATCTATTAATTATCCTTATTTCAAAATTAATTTCATTCATCCCAAATTCTATTTATATTTATTTCTGGGGGGATTTCACAAAAGCAAAAGGGCATTTCTTCTACAGTATAAAAGTTAACTTTCCAAACAAAGAAATAAGCATAAAAGCTATAATGAAACAATTCATTTTTTTCTATTTTGTACTATAATTATAATACAATATTATTACAGTTCAACTACAGTCGTGAAAAAAAGTTGCCCAAGTAGAATAGAAATGTTCACATTCATATTTTTTAAATCTTGAAATTGTTGATTCATAAATAGTTAAGTTTTGAGAAAGCAATCTTTCTCTGCTACCATGCCCTTTGTTCAGACCTTCCCAGAATTGTTACTGCCTGTTGTGCTAGCTGTGAACATCTAGGAGTGACTGTTCATAGGATATGCAATTGGCATAGTTTCTTCTTCTATACACAAATGTTGGTACGTTCTGACTTCCTGTTCTTCTCCAAGCTTTTGTCTGAAAAGATACAATGCTAACTGTGCTGAACTATCCAGTATAAATGCCAGTTACTGTTTATGTGATCCAAAGTTGATCCTTCAGTTTTATTAATTGCCAGGACAAGTTATAGATTTATAAGAAAGTGTTATCTTAGCATTATGAGAGGAAATGATATGAAAAATAAATTAAATCCAGTACTGAAAGTACTTTCCCTGCTTTTTGAGTTCTATATTATGGTATTGTGTGTACAGATGCTACCTGCAATCACGTCCAATTCATTAATCTTGTTTGAATTTTTCTTTAAAAGCATCTTAAGTGCGCCCTTCAATTTGGATGGATATAGTGACAACTGATCCTAATCTGAGGACCTATTGTAACCTAAACAATTTAAGAAATTCTACTTCAATCATCAGAATAATACCGGTAGTCCTCAACTTACAGTCACAATTAAACCCAAAATTTCCATTGCTAAGCAAGGCAGTTCTCAAGTGAGTTGTGCCTCATTTTACCAGAGTTGTTAAGCAAATCACTGCAGTTGTTAAGGGAATCATACAGTCATTAAACAAACTTGGCTTCTCCCATTGATTTTGCTTGTCTGAATCTGGCTGGGAAGTTAGAAATGATAGTTACATGACTCCGGGATGTTGCAACCGTCAAACACATGCCAGTTGCTAAGCAACCAAATGTTGGTCACACAACCATGGGGATGCTGCAACAATCATAAGTATGAAAACCTGTCATAAGACCTATTTTCAGAGCCACTGTAACTTCAAACAGTCACTAAATGAATGGTGGTAGGTCAAGGTCTACCTATAAATTCCTTTGATTATTTTGCCTATACATTCTGTAACAGATTATACTTGACATTCTCATTTTTGTAAGGATGATGTGGCTTGTGGTGCATCAAGATTTATTCTCTAAAGAGAAATGTGCAGATGATGTGGTTCAAGAATACAAGTTCTGGTGCTCTTAGTTCCTTAATTAAGGAATTAATTGCTTAATGTTAAATGCATTTTCTCTGTTTATTTCACAGAAAATGATTGATTCTACAGGAGAGTCCTGTCCCTCTTATCTCACATCCATTAAGTTTGTGTTACCAATCTTCCACATGTATTCATAATTGTCATGTGTGAATTTTTCGTTTTCGAATGCTTATTTATATTTTGCTTTATAAAGCAGTCCAAATCACTATTTAATTTATTGGTCCACAATTTATTAATTTATTGGTTCAAGCATTCAGCTAGGTCAGTTGTTTCTTCTTCTCTTACCCTAAAATCCAGATGGGCCTACAGTCTTAAAGCCTATACATTTGTGGGACAAGCAGAAAGTATTTTTCAATTTACTGATAGCTCTCAGGATAATTTGTCACTTATTTCCAAGTATCTCATAGCTTCAGTAATATTCCTTCCAAATATACGGACTCTAAAATAACTCAAAAATGAAGAAAACCCTAAGATAATCAGGAACATGACTGTTTTTGAAGAACTGGGAGTTCCATTTTATTTTGTTATTTTTTCAGAATAAATTTATGCAGCGATGATGAATTTTAGGTCTACATCATTTGACTAATTCCAACTGAAGAATCTGTCATTTGTTCCAATTACACAAAAAACAAATCCAAGTAGAGTTTGCAAGTCTAAAATTGCCCATTTCAGATAAGCATTAACCAGTCAGACAAACTTAATTAAGCCTCTTCCAGTACTATGAAAAGCATTGGGAATTCCATTTTACTCCTTTATCTGCCTTACATAAAAATGATCTGTACCAGGCAGGTTGTTTTATCTCTTGAAGTGGTCGCACAATTAAAGACTCTAGAAAAAGCAATGTTTATAATACATTGAAGAGCTTTCAATAAAGAAATAGAAGACAATAAAGAAACTGTCTGCGACAGACAATCACTCTCATGTATGGAGGGTGACACAACATGTGAGGCTCTCGTACTCATCTCTGCATCTCTAAATGTGGGAAAATTGTCTTTCTCCACAACAAATGGAGTGGATTGTAAATAAGGTTTGTCTGAGGCAGTACCTAGATTTTGGGTTAAGGAAATGAGCAGGGAAGGACTGAGTGAACTCGAATCAAATGAACATTAGGAACCATACAAAACAGTTCTAGATTTGGGAACTAAGGTCCTAACACAATAATTAGTGCATGGAGATGACAACAGAGGTCTGCCCTTCTTATTACTTGTGTAAGCTCCTTCAGTCATTTCATTTAAAAATCTAAATGAAGGGCAAGGGAAGGATTTTGCAGACACAAGGCTTATTCTTAGTCTGATTAGCTAATAATTTTAAATCAGCAAATATCTCATCAAAGTATCAATAATACTCTGAGCATTCCCTAATTTATTTGCTTTCTATAGCTGCCTATCTCAAAAGTGGCTCTACCTGACATACTTCATGAAATCATCTAACATATTTTCCTCTTCCCCAATGAGATTATTCGGCCAACTTTTAATTTAAAAAACTTAGCATGTTTAAATATTAAGCGTTAAGTGTTTCAGCTCTCTCTGCAAACATATAGAAGGTACTGTACAGGTTTGATAGCATCATAACCTACATTTATTTTAAGAGTTTATTGTAGCTTTCTTCCCTAAACTGAAGTAGTGCTTCTGTAGAGAATAGCCAACTGTTCCTCTGCTGGTAACAAATGTGCTAATATGCACTAGTTTAAACTTGATCTATCAGTGAATGAATCAATGAACCATGAAAAGTAGGGGTTAATCAGGGTGTTCTCAAAACAAAGACTCCTAGGCCAGCAGGGACGCTACCGTCAGACACACATCTGTGCTGCTTTCAGTATTTAGTTTTATGGCAGCAGGTTTATGTTTACCAAAGTTCGGAGCCCAAAGTGATGTCACTGTCATATATATTATTAATCTTTTATACTAGCAATAAGAAAACTGCTACGTGGAGACTGTAATAATGACACGAATAAACAGTTTTCATGCTAACTAGAGATACAACATAGTTGATGTACAACTGTTAATGTATAACATTAATAGGATAATTAACTCTTCATGCATGAAGCTTTAGACACCCGTATTAAAGCTCAGTGTGGGAAACGTTCTATAAAAGAGATTCAATAACACTTGCTCATATCCATAACCATTCCACTTTTATTCTGAAAAGACCATTTTGCTAACATGTTTTGTTTTAGAAATCAAATTTGGAAAGTTAGGACAAACAATATACTGTAGTTTCATCTTAGGAGCCCTTATCACAGATACAATGAAAGCATTGAAACTATCCTATTCTAGTTTTAATGTTTTATAGCAGTATTTCATAAAACAATCAACATTATCTTTCATAATATATTTAGAATTATATCCCAGTGAACTGTAAATCCTAGTTTTAATTTAAAAGTTTTGAAAACTGTTAATGGGACATATCAATGTACACTACACTAAGTATCAAAGCATAATCAATGAACATTAAATCATAACAAAGTTCAACACGATCATCTTTGATACATTAATACCTGTCATCTTAAAATAAAGGAAAAAATATTAACAAAATAGACTATTATTCATCAACAAAAGTATTATTATTGTCTCTAGATAGTTTCAACTTTGGGACATGTGCAAAACCAATATGATGAATATTTAAGATACAATATATGTCTTAGGTTTTTTGTAAGAAACTGGTTGTAAGATATAACAGAATCCTTCATATCAGAAGGTTTAATCTTTAATTTTAATTATAGAGCTTTCATTTTTATTTTTATGTTTTTTAGTATAAAACCAACATTTATAACAATCTGATTACATGCAGATATAGTTCAACATCTATTTTTACAATGCCATTAGACAGTCATGGACCTAATAAGAACATCGTGGGGCTTCCAAGATTCGCCCACGTTTCTTCAACACTCCGTGGCTTGCATTGGCTGCCGATCGGTTTCTGGTCACAATTCAAAGTGTTGGTTATGACCTTTAAAGCCCTACATGGCAGTGGACCAGAGTACCTTCAGAACTGCCTGCTACCGCACGAATCCCAGAGACCGATAAGGTCCCAGAGTTGGCCTTCTCCGGGTCTTGTCGACTAAACAATGTCATTTGGCAGGTCCCAGGGGAAGAGCCTTCTCTGTGGTGGCCCCGACCCTCTGGAACCAACTCCCCCCGGAGATTAGAACTGCTCCCACCCTCCTTGTCTTTCGTAAACTACTCAAGATTCACTTATACCGCCAGGCATGGGGGAGTTGAGACACCTTTCCCCCAGGCTTTTTTATACTTTGTTTTATGTTTGGTATGAATGTGCTGTTTGGTTTTTTAAATAATGATAGGGTTTTATATGTTTTTTAATATTAGATTTGTTCCATTACTATTGTGTTTTTTATTACTGCTGTGAGCCGCCCCGAGTCTTCGGAAAGGGACGGCATACAAATCTAAATAATAATAATAATAATAATAATAATAATAATAATAATAATAATAATATATACTATCAAATTAATAATCACTCTTTTGATACAAAATGAAATACTGAAGGTCAGGTAATATAAAGTACCTGTTTATATAACTATGTATGATTCTATTTCAGTACTTGGAATACTGAAAAATTAAGAAAAGAAATTAGCAAAAAAAGAAGAGCTCAATAAATGAGAACACAATTCTGAGTATTAAAGCAGTATTAATAAAGTTCAACCAAAGTACCACAATCACAAAATGCTATCAGGAAATGGCAGGAATGATCAAGGATGCAGAAGAGGTTTTTTGGTACAGTTCCCAGTTATACAATTCTCTCCCTTAGGACTATAAACCTAATCACTTAAAAAAGGAGGTAAAACATTTTAATTCTATCTTACTTTTAACAGTATATAATTTGTAACATAATTTTAAATTTTTCTTACTCAGGTTATACTATTTTAATTTTATTCTTAAATTTGCTTTTGGCCTTTGGACCAAAAGATAACAAAAATATTGTTTATCATATTTTTTTCTAGGATATCAAATTACTGTTGTCAAATATTTATAGCATTACAGATCTTGATTTATGGGAATAGTGAGAAATGTTTTAGAAAGACAGTCATTCCAAAAAGTAATCCCCATTTCCTTTATATCTCATATGTAGAGATTAAAAAACCTGTATTGTCAATTAATAAATAGAACCCTGAAACAAACAAAAATAATCCTGGTGATGTTCTGAAAGACCCTGAAAATCTTGTTGTCCCAAACCTTGGGATGGAGGAGATGGAGACTTCTTATTTGAGGTGTTGTAATATTTTGCATATGTATTGGTGTGTTGTCTGGATTTTTGGATCGGTAGTTATAATTATCTTTTTTAATAATTATTTTTCTTCTATTCTTTTTTATTGTGTTTTTTCCTGCTGTTTTTTTAATTTTTGAGCTGTGTGGAATCACTTGGAGTCAAATCGGATGGATGAACAACTAAATAAATAAATCAACACTGTACTAACTCAGTTACAACAATGAACTAGTTATTATAAGGATGGCTTCACAATAAAAATTAATTCATGGGAAACATTGTTTATAAAATGTTGCCCAAGTCAGATACAATCTCCCTTATCATTTAAAAATAAATAAGACATTCATTTTTTCAAAACAAAAAGGGGGTTTGCAAATCAGCTTAACCATTTTTAAAACAGTTTAAAAGATTAATTCTAAAACGGTAGCATAGAACAAATACAAAAATAATTGGAATAAATTTTAAAAGCTACAACAGCACCGCACCTAAATAGAATTCACTAAAAGCCCACCTAGCTGCATCAAAAACAACAGAATTATATCTAATCTTTTTCCCTGGGTTGTCAGGCCTCTTTTTGTGAACATCCATTAAATGATAATCCATTACCTGTAGGTAAACCATGAGTACCAATTTTAGAGCAAGCGAAAATTGTTTGAGACAAAGTGACTGTGTGCAAGGACAAAAGATTTTTGCATATATTGGACTAATTTGATATGGCATGATAATATAAACATAGTTCATTATCATTAAACTATAATTTATCATTACTGCTAAACTATAATGTAACACTATGGGTATAGGTGGTGAGAAACCACCTCTCATCCTACCAGTATGGCTGTAAGGAGAATGGAAGTTTTTCCACTATAAGTTTCTCATTCAATTTAATATGAGAACAATGAATTCTGGATGCAGCTTGCAGGTTCTTTTCCTAAGCAAATTGTTTCCGCCCATTAGACTAGTACAAAATTATGGAAGAGCACTGCTAACTGATAGCAGTATTTATTGCCTAGGCAAAAGGGGAGATGTATAACAAGAACACATTTGTTCAATCACATGCCTTCTCTTCCCAAGTACCAATCAATTTGAACCAAGAGTAGAGCTGCAGTGGATGTCCAGGGGAGAATGAGAATCTACCTGTATTTGTGAGGTCAGAAATACAGACAGGGAGGTATAGGCACAGTAAATCTTGACAAGAAACGTAAATCCCATCAGGTGTGAACACGTCAATTGCCACAACTAGTATTTTACTAATCAATGAAAATAAAATTTAATGAAATAAAAAACCACCCATGGGTTTGGAAAACAATCCAGGGAAATAATGCATACCCTGAAGATGATATAATTTTACAAGATTCAGAAATAACAAGTAACTGCAGTTAATGAAACAGAAGGAAAGGTTTCTCATTTCCTGCTGAACACAGGGACAGAGAAAAGAGCTGAGTTTCAGGCACATAAATTAAGAGTTTAGTATTAACTATGAACCAAATATATAAAATAAAATCTGTGTAATTTCACCATGTAAAAACTATATCAAGGAAACAATAAAAATCATAATAACCATATCACCATGAATCAAATCAGTTATAGGAGATATACTGGATAGCTAAGAAAATTATTACAATCTTAATTATCTTTACCTGGACATACATTCTTCTAAAGTCAGTAGAATGTATTGTCCCAAAGGTGCTTTTTTCAAGAGACAACTGGACTTTCTGGTTTTTCTTTGAAGAAGTTTCACTTCTCATCCAAGAAGCTTCTTCAGCTCTGGCTGGATGATGGCATCCAGTCAGAGCTGAAGAAGCTTCTTGGATAGAAGTGAAACATCTTCAAAGAAAAACCAGAAAGTCCAGTTACCTCTTTAACAAATGCACCTTTGGGACAACCCTGACCTGGATAACTGAGACTCTCTATAGACAGCAGAATATATTGTTTGATAAAACAGTAACACTGCTATTATATTTTTAATCAGAAAACCTTTTGAAAATATGAAAATTACTTACCCGTCAAAATGGTCTTCAAAGACTTATACCATAAGTAACAATAGTCTTCACTTATGTTACCTAGATTGATGGTGGCATCTTTAAGTTTATTGCCTTCTTTTTTTAGACACACAAAAATAGTAATTCCTAATAATATGCCTCCTTTTTCTTGCCCAGCAAAACGACGCCGTTTCAATTTTATTGAAAATACATCTTTCATTTCAACAGATTCTTCTTTATCCTGTAAACCAATACTAGAACCACCTGCAAAAAAAGAAATTAATAAATACAGCTTAATCATGTATAGTTCTTAATAGCTAAGTATGAGAGTACTATATATTTGTACACAAACACACACCATTGGATTGCTCAATAGAAACATTAGGGGGCTATTTATTCTCATGATGACACAAGCATAAGTTTTACAAGAGGTAGTTACTGACAGTCTCTGGAGATTCTCCAATTATGTGGGTAAGATACTTTTTCCAAAAAGCAGCTGGACTTTCTTGTTTTATTCCTTTGAAAATAGTCCACTTCTCATCCAAGCTTCTTCAGTTTTAAAATTTCAGTTCAGGAAAAAAAATCAAGAAAGTTCAGTTGCCTTTTAGAAAAAGCATCTTTGGGACAGTTATTGACAGACAATCCTTGTGAAATGATCTCCATCAGATCATGAAGAACTGGAAGTAACTACAAAACATATAAACCTCATTAATTCAGGAATAAGTGTCTGGGACACCACAAACTGATTCAGGTTCAAAGGATTTACTTCTTAATAAAGAGGGTTCAAACTCATTCAGAAGAGGAACAAAATTTACCAAATGTTTCCTGAACATTTAGTTCCCAAATGAGTAAGTGCACATGTTTAAGTTTCTTACAAATGCTAAATAAACAGTATTTATGGAAATACATCCCTAAGTAATCTGATTTTCACACACATTTTATCCATTAAGACTCATCTACTTGCAGTTTGAATGATGTAGCCAAAGATCAGCCAACAAAATCATGAAAAAAATCTCCTTACTATATGAAGTTCATAGAAACATTGAATGTCTCTTGTGTTGTTTTGTATTGCTGCCACATCAAAAAAAACTCCTAGTGATCTTGTTTGTCAGCCATTAAAAAGAATAGAATGCTGATCGTGGTTAATGTATTACAAAGTTGCAATGTAATTGGTCTTATGGAAACTACTACTTGGAATTGAGAGTTCTACAACTGTTCTGCAAACAAGGACATCATAGTGTTAGACAAATTTCAAATGGCTACACAATTTTATTTCAGACAGTTATAAACAATTTTAATTAGAAGGAAATTACAAAATTTTTAACTTCACCTGAAAGAATTGACTTTCACCATCAATTTCTCATTCAGTTAAAAAAATGATTTTTTAAATCTTTTAATTAAAACTACCTTATAAACCTATATTGCAAACTTTTCTTTACCATTCAAGAATTGTCCATTCATTAGTATGATACTGATTATTCCTAGCTGTTTCAAAACATTAACTCTCCTCTCGTATTACCTAGAAGAATACAGTGTGCCATCTGTTCTTGCAGAGGATTTAAGTACACATTAGATATCATGCTATTTACTTTACTTTTCCTGATATTCTTGTTGTCAGCATAAGAGTAGGCCACAAACCTTCATAAAGTAGGTTACACTTGTATTAGGTTTTCTTCTCTTTTTAACCACACTTAACATTAAGAAAGACCTCGGCAAAAACAATACTGCATAGCTCTTTAAAAGTATTACTGTAAGCCAAGAGCTTGTCTACCTCAATTTTGGCACATCTGCCTGATGTAGAGCATAAACAGGATTAGAGGTGGATTTATCTGCTTGACACTAATTGTACTCACAGTTTATGCACATGCCCACTTCTTCAAATATAATACAAAAATAAGGTTGGCTATGATATTAATTTCTATCAGCATGTGTTAAGCACTTTAGTTAAGCATATCACATTCATAAGTAACTGAAAGTTCTCAAATGTTTCAAATTTTAAATTTTATTCATTAATCATACGTATTTGACAACTCATATTTTACTTTCCTAAAATTTGCTCTTTGAGATAAAAGGAGAAGGATATATTTTTTATTATTATTTTGCTTTTTAAATTTGGGATGCAAATATTGGATAGAAGGAAGGAAGCTGATCAGAAGAGAACCATTTTAGGTACATATCATCTAAAACAATTACTATATTCAAGGACCATTTATACAGATACATTTTCTTTCATCGTGGTTTAATATATGTTGGATCTGTGGGTGGAAAAGCTTAGCCTCGGCCAATATGGCACAGAGACATCTTTTTGGTTCCCAAAAGACTGTACAAGTTGGCAAATCTTTACAAGTGTCACCTCTGCCTTGCAACAAAAGCTACATGAATTTTGAAAAATATTAGTGGGGGTGTTGTACTCTACACTTTTTGAGACATGTGGTGGTGAGGATAGAAAGAAATATAATTCTGAACGTACATTCTTCAAGAACTATATGTTCTTATAAAAGTGAACAAACCTAAACAGAATACATAATCCAATGCAGTTTGTTGGCATTGTACTGTTCTTAATTGCTTGTTCAAACAAATGGGCATTCAATTGGGCAATCCATTGAAATCAATGCCTTCCATTGTATTGGACTGTATATTTGGATATATGAAAAGATTTTAGCAACCTACAGAAACCTATTTATTAGTTGATTACTAGCTGGTATTGTTAACAAGACACAAACCATACTTGCTGAGAAATGTATTTTGACCCCGCAAAATTTAGAGTAGTAACACCTATAAATATAGATAAAATATTAGTTATGGAATTAATATTGTATTATTTTACACTTTGTGCCATTTAAGGATTTGAATAAATTGACTTTGACTCTTTTAATATCTGAAACCTGTAAATTTATACTTGCATATGAATCAAACACATCAACATTTTATAATAAACATATTATAGTTAACCATATCCACTAAAAGCATCTAAAGCTACTCTCTCTGATATTCATACCAGTGGCATTCAGAATTCCACAATAATGTTCTCTGTACAAAAGAATGAATGTTTCCTCTCAAAGTATCTTCTATATAAAGAATATAGAAAAAACTATTGCTAGCGGAACTAGTGCAAACTCTAATATTTCAAACTATGTAGCATTAAAAGTAAACTAAGCAAAGATACAGCACTTATTCACTGATTATGGTATCTCCTAACCATGACAGAATTGGTAAAAGAAAACTGATGTCACCATTTTTATTCTAGAATGTGAGCTGCTTTACATACATTTAGATAATGCAGTATGCATTAAGGATACACATGCAATTAAGGATACATACACTTCAGTCTGTGTTAGAAGTAAGATGCAGGAGAATTTGGTGTTTATCTTTTTTAGATCAAGCACAATTTATTAACTTAATTTTAAAAAACTATTATTATTCAAACAACAAAAAATATTTCGGTTTAAATTTTGTGTTCGTTTACCTACAGAGTTCCATATTTATGTCCCAATGCAAGGTACTTGCAGTTGCAGTATTACAAAAAGATTCATTAAGAATAAGATTAGCCATAAAATTTGTTGTTGTTAGTGTTAAAGGTGTGCTTTTGTTTGTTTTACTGTTTTGTATTTTATTCTCTATGATAAAACAATAAATAATAACAAAGAATAAAATTAAGAATGGAAAATTCTTGGATCAGAAATAAAACTTTTGAAATTGAAAATCTATTAATAGATATATAAGATGTATAAATAAAAGTTCATTAATAATAAAAATGTAAAATCAATATTCAATACATTCTAAATACATTCAACTCAACTCAATAATAATAATAATTATAATAATAATAATTTATTAAATGTGTATACCGCCCCTCTTCGAAGACTCGGGGTGGCTCACAACAACAATAATAACAATGTTACAATGGAAACAAATCTAATATTAAAAAACATCTTAAAAACCCATCATTTAAAAACCATGCAATACATTTAGCTATGAAAATATAAAAAAAACAGTAACTATCTATGTATGTTAGTTATATATAAAGTGAGTCTGCTACACAAATTTTGTTTTCACTGCAGCTTTCAGGTGATTGATAGAAATTACCATCTTCTACAAAGTCTTGGGTCTTATTCATATTATTTGCTATACACAAACCAAGAAATGAACATTCAAAATTCTATATATAATCCTCGTTTGTTCAGCTGTTTGTATATAAGAAGGTGATTAAGAAGTAACTTTATGATCAATCCTTGCATTTGCAACTTTCACAGGTCTGTAAAGGAAAGCTGAAGTAAAATCAGAAGCACATTTGTGATTTCACTTAATGACTGCTTTGCTTAACAACCAAGTTGTTGGTTTCTAAACAAGGAGTGTCTATATTGGCAAAGCAAGGCAAAAAATATTTCACATCTTGTCAACAAGATATCCAATCTCAACAGGTAGAAAGTCCAGCAGGTAGTAAGTCCAGCCAACTGTTCGAAATACCAAGATGAAGCTCGGACGTATTTCTATTCTACTGTCACTAATGTGACAAAAGAAAATTGGATTAATAAATAAAGCACACAGTGAGTTCATGAAGTAAAAGAGTTGAAAGTCCTCAATAGTCATCTTTATAACTATAGACCAGCTCTTATACTCAGCTCCTCTAATTTTTATCTTCTCAGAGTTTCCTATTAAGCAGGACTCCCCTCTCCTTTTAGTTATTAACCTGTGACAAGGACATGGGTTTATCTTGCTTATTAACATTTGTGTATGAACATTAGGCTCTAGTCCATAATCATTAACACAGAAATATCAGAAAACTGGAGGGAGTGGGAGGACGACACAATTTACATGTTATAACCAATCATTACTTTTCCAGTATTTCTTTTCATATTTTACATTAGTGTTTGCCAAAAATATCATCATAACCAAAATATATCAGTCAATAAATAACAAATATGTATTCTTGGGTTCAGTAATTATGTCATTTCTTCATCAATTATTTCCCTGGGGGGAAAAATCACTGTTGCCATGATACACATTGCTAGATAGGACTAACATCTGTTGTTTTAGAGATTAAAAGGTCTGCAAAGTAATCTAAGCATACTTTCTTTTACACCACAGATGCTATCACCACTTAGTGAATATAGCAAACTAATTTCAATGCTATCATTAAAAAACCCCACATTATCGTTTCCGTTTTTAAAAAAATATATGTTGGTATAATTACACATGTAGTAAGCATAGGAGTAATTTTTAAAATCAAATTTACCCTTTAAAAAAATAGGCAATAAGGAAGTTTACATATAATACTGTATTAAACAGTACATAAAGACATGAATTAAATTTTGAAATTCATTGGGGCTCAGAATTAATAATTTTACTTATTACGTTTATCTATTAAAATTTATATGCCACCCATCTCATGGTTCAAGGAATTAGAAATTGTACTTGCATACAGTGATCCCTCGAGTTTCGCGATCTCGATTATTGCGAAACGCTATATCGCGATTTTTCAACCCGGAAGTAAACAACACCATCTGCGCATGTGCGCCATTTTTTTTCCTATGGCCACGCATGCGTAGATGGTGGAGTTTGCTTCCCCCTGGCCAGATCAGCTGCTGGGTGGCTTCCCTGGGTCTTCCCCCTCTTGCCGGGGTTTCCCCTTTGCGTGGGCGGCGGGGAAACCCCAGCGTTGCTTCCCAGCTGAGTGGCGCGAGCAACGGCGTGGGCGGGCGAAAGGCGGGCGCGCGGACATTGGCACACGAGCGGTGTGGCGGCCGGACAAACGGCGGCCGCTCCTGGCGGCAGCACGAGCAACACGAACGGCATGGCGGCCGAACAAACGCACGAGCAACGCAAGCGGCGTGGCGGCCGGACGAATGGCGGCCGCGCCTGGCGGCAGCACGATCAACACAAACGACATGGCGGCCGAACAAACGCATGAGCAACGCAAGCGGCGTGGCGGCCGGACAAATGGCGGCCGCGCCTGGCGGCAGCACGAGCAACACAAACGGCATGGCGGCCGAACAAACGCACGAGCAACGCAAGCGGCGTGGCGGCCGGACGAATGGCGGCCGCGCCTGCCGGCAGCACGAGCAACACGAACGGCGTGGCAGCCGAACAAACTCACGAGCAACGCAAGCGGCGTGGCGGCCGGACAAACGGATTCTCCTCCGACCTGCCCTCACCTTAGCTTCCAGCTGATGCTTCGATCCTTGGAAGAGGCCAGAGCGCCTTTCTGCACCACACTCTGCGCTCGGGTTCCTTTCCAGAAGATGGAAGTTTCTCTCTTTCCATCCTTTCTAGCAATACAATACTCGATGGTTAAAATGGTTTTAACCATCGAGTATTGTATTGCTAGAAAGGATGGAAGGATGGAAGTTTCTCTCTTTCCATCCTTTCCAGCAATAAAATACTCGATGGTTAAAATGGTTTTAACCATCGAGTATTGTATTGCTAGAAAGGATGGAAAGAGAGAAACTTCCATCTTCCGGAAAGGAACCCGAGCGCAGAGTGTGGTGCAGAAAGGCGCTCTGGCCTCTTCCAAGGATCGAAGCATCAGCTGGAAGCTAAGGTGAGGGCAGGTCGGACGAGAATCCGTTTGTCCGGCCGCCACGCCGCTTGCATTGCTCGTGAGTTTGTTCGGCCGCCACGCCGTTCGTGTTGCTCGTGCTGCCGGCAGGCGCGGCCGCCATTCGTCCGGCCGCCACGCCGCTTGCGTTGCTCGTGCGTTTGTTCGGCCGCCATGCTGTTTGTGTTGTTCGTGCTGCCGCCAGGCGCGGCCGCCATTTGTCCGGCCGCCACGCCGCTTGCGTTGCTCGTGCGTTTGTTCGGCCGCCACGCTGTTTGTGTTGTTCGTGCTGCCGCCAGGCGCGGCCGCCATTTGTCCGGCCGCCACGCCGCTCGTGCGCCCCTTGTCCGCGCGCCCGCCCTTCGCCCACCCATGCCGTTGCTCGCGCCACTCAGCTGGGAAGCGGCGTTGCTCGCGCCAGCAGCGGCGGCACGAGCGGCGCGGCGGCCGGACAAGCGGCGGGCAGGCGGGTCCTCAGCTGTTGGGCGGGGGTCTTCCCAAGTGCGGAAGTAAAAAACACCATCTGCACATGCGCGAGGGCACGCATGCGCAGATGGTGTTTTTACTTCCGCACCACTATATCGCGAAAAATCGAGTATCGCGAGGGGTCTTGGAACGTAACCCTCGCGATACTCGAGGGATCACTGTACTGCATAGTTATGCTAATTACCATAGAATGTTGTTACGAGTTTTGATTTCCTCAAAATTTTCACCCTCAAAATATCAAATACTAGTTTATAAAAACTATCATGGCCGTCCTACTAGTGGTAAATTTAAATGCACTGAAATATCACATTAATACAGATTTTTCTGACTGTAGAATTATAGTCTGATCCAATTATTATTAGTATCCCTGATTTTTTTAAAAAATTATAATTTTATAATTATAATTTTAAAATATTTGAAATATTTTATTATAGTTCTGGGAAATTTGTGAATGTTTATAGTCTTATAGTTATTTAAAGGGGGGGGGGATATAATATTCTCTTTTCATTAAAGCTGCATATATTCCCAAAATTATTTTAAAATATTTCAGCCTACCTCGCTCTATTCATTAAGGAAGTCAAAGTATCAGATTTCTACGCAAATTTGGGGGAAAATGATACCGCCTTAAGAGTTTCCTTTATCTTTAATGAGTTAGCCCTTTAAAGCATCTGTATCTATTTTAGGTTTACACAAATGCCATTCAAATGGTGGGTTACTGTAATGAATGCTATACTCATGGAAAGTCTGAAAAGTTTCTTCCTAATTTTTTCTGAAGTGTACACAATCCTAATTTCTGATTCTTTGGATATTTTCCATTTTAAAAACCTTAATGATTAAATATTAAATATGCAAATGTTACTTTAAGTTTAGTAAAATTCATTTCTGCCTCTCTCCAAAGAAACTCATAGGAGAAAAATACTAAAGGTTTTGCAAATTGTTAGCTATAATTAAAAGGTCAAATACTGAAAGGAAGCAGCAGATACCACCACAAAAGTAACAGATGTTCTTTGAGTTCATCTGTACAAAACAAACATATGTGAAAGAAATCTGATACTATCATAAAATCAGCTGGTGTCTAACATAATAGCAGAACCTTATGGTAGAGGTAATGTATGTATCAAACACACAGGTAATGTAACACATTTGATTCAACAGAAGATTGTCATAAGAACATAAAAATAACTCAAAAAGACTACCAGTGTTTATTCAGTAAAAGCTAAGTTCAGCACATTTTAAATTATGTAAGCTACATTTCACAGGATTCATGTTTTCTGTAAATAATAAACTGATTAAAGTTATGATATATATAAAAATAGAACAAATTGAATTGCTGTGCTGACCAAGTCAACAAAAATAACTGTCCTTTTATAATTTTAATATATAGGGTTTGTACATTACAATATTTTGGATAGGACATTATAGCACATATAAAATATGGCCCAACAACCACAATGCAAGATAATCAGGGGCATATTTTAAATATTTTAATATTCTAAAGTATCATTAATGGGAAGAAATTTTTTCCATGAAAATGAATCTACTGCTATTATTCTTAAATTAAAAGATACAAGTTTACTCTATATTGTGATGTTAATTGTTTATCAACAATAATGGATAAAAAAGCCTACATCGTGCAAATGAAAGTCCTCTCACATGACAGGAATTCTACTGAACAGAATCTTGGTAATACAAGATTGTGAATTGCATGCAGACTTCCATGTGTAATTCCTTCTATACAGAGTCCCATTCATTTACTTTGAATAGTACACACAGTCACTCCATTGTTAGGGGTGGAGCTTGTAGTTAAGAGCCTGATTTGCTTTGATTTCATCAACTCCCTGAATTCCCTACTTTGACTAAGGGCATCATGTGGCATGACTCCATGGGCTTTCCTCTAGTACCCTATCAGCCCTACAAAGTAAATTGGCAGTTTCCCATTATGACAATACAATACAATGCAATGCAATGCAATGCAATGCAATACAAATCATATTATATTATATTATATTATACAATATTATATTACATTATAAATAATATTACTTATCTCAGTTCTATGCAGGCATATTCTGGGAATTAGGTTACCAAACCACTTATTCTCCCCCTTCTCACCAGGCTACTATAAAGGAACACAAGATTGAGGATTGCCACAAATTCTGTTCTTAATTGAAGTGAGGTACCATGATGTTTTGTTTTTCCCACCAATAATTTTAGTGCATTGCACTGCCATTTAATTTGCCTCCCAACTGGGAACTGGGTGTCCTAGAAATGCTGTAAAATAAACCATGCCCTATTGAAAATGTCCAAGTTTCCAAAAGCTCTAAATGATGATGAAATTTTGCATTTTTCTATTCCAGGAAAAAACACTGCATTTCAAGATCAGCCCCAACCACACGGATGTTGGCATTAGGGCAAGAACAATATGATTTGCATAAACCTTGCCTACCACAGCAAATACAAAGGACATTTATTCCCACTATAGAAAAATGGGGCAATGTTTTTTTCTTTCAACCACTAATCTGCCATCCAAAAAAAAAAAAAGATTTAAGCAGGGTTAAGAACTAAGAAAAGGCTCAATTGGAAAACAAGAAGAGAAATGTCAGTGTTTACAAATAAAATAATCTTTGCTTTTCAGGTGAGACTGCATGAGAGGGAATTGCATGACTTTAACAGGTCTTTATAATTTTTCTTTTCCTTTTTGCAATGAGAAAATAAGTAAAAGTGGTTGCAACTTAACATACAGCAAAGATGCTTGTGTTTATCTGAAAGGTAGCATTGGAAGCAAGGTGTTTAGGTAAAAATGCAGTTTGAAAGTGGGTGGGTGTCCCCCCCACACACACACACATATACCTTTGCAGATAGAAGACAGAGGTGAAACTAAGAAAGTTTCTCACTCCTTGCAACTACCATATACTACCTAACATTACCTTCTACATAACCCATCACTGGCAAACATGTGTTAACCAAACTTTCCTTTGGCTTTCCTGTTATTACTGCCCATCCCATGCTCCCATTAAACTTTCCATTGGGTGAAAAGGGGCTGGAGGGAACACTAAGATGGAGCAATGCCTACAAGGTAGTCCACTTACAAAAGTTCATTCAGTGACCGTTCAAAGCTACCACATCACCGAGGACCTTTTCCCCCCACTTAGGACCGTTTTTTCATCCTTAACGCATCCCCCTGGCCATGTGATTTCCATTCGGGCGCTTGATGACTGACTCACAAGTACAAGGGTTGCAGCCTTCCAGAATCACGTGATGGCCTTTGGTGACCTTCAAAGTCAATAGGGAAATTCAGATTCACTTAACAACCTAGTAACTAATTTAAGAGCTGCAGGGATTCCCTTAGCAACTGTGTGGCACCAACGGTCCTAAGTTGAGGACTACCTGTACTTCCGAGGCAGGGAAGAAGAGTTCAAATTTCATTAAAATCAGCGAGTATGACCACAGCTAATAACTTATGTAGGGATAAATCTAGTGCAGTGTTTCCCAACCTTGGCAACTTTGGCATTCGCTGGCTGGGGAATTCTGGGAATTGAAGTCCAAATATCTTCAAGTTGCCAAGGTTGGGAAACACTGATCTAGGGGCTGGGAGTTTTGTTCCAAGTGGGGTGGGGAAGAGGAGAGGGAGGGAGGGAGGGGGAGGAGGAAGAGGGGAGGGGAGGAGTGGGAGGGGACATTATACACTCTCCCTCTTCCACTGATACCCTCAAAGAGATGCACAGCCCTCACCTAGGGGGCTCTCAGGCTTGATAGGGCTCCATGTAAGCCTGTGGGCGCTCAGCACCACGTCGCAGCTCTTCTTCTTCACCTCAAAAATCCCCCTCAGTAGCGGCTGGTCCTCTACGCCCGCCGCCGCCGTCGCGCCGTTCCCTTGGGAGCCTTCCCCTTTTTCATCTCCGCTGGTGTAGCCGGGGTTAACGTGTCCAGCGCCACCTTTGGCTCCCTCAGAGACCTCGGGGGGGCTCTCGGCGCAGGCTATTCTCCTGGGCCTGTGCAGTTGAGGCATCTCGCCCGCCCCCCTCCCTCCGAACAAAAGAGGAAGGGAAAGGCAGAAGCGTCCCGGCGGAGCGTCGCGGCCGCTTCCAAGCTGCTTTCCCTCCTCCTCTTCCTCCTCATTGAAAGGAAGCGGGGAGGGGAGCCGAATGAGAAGCCCGAGGCGCGTTCCGAGTGCCTTGAGTAGGCGCGCCACCGCCGCGCGAGTATCGCCAGCGAAAAAGTTTACTGGTGCTTGCAAAATGCTGGAGAGTAGTGAGGGAGAGAGAGACTGTATTCAGATTGATTTCTGAGGGCCGGAGGAGGGATCGAAACCAAATGCCAGCAAAACGGCGAATAAAAAGCTCGTTTCGGGGCAACGTGGTCAACCCCGCGCAAGTTATTTCGCTTCTTCCAGACCCCTCCCCCCCAACCAAATGGTTGTGCTGAGTACTTCTTTCTGAGTAAATGGTCATCTAAGCCAGTGTTTCCCAACCTTGGCCACTTGAAGATATCTGGACTTCAACTCCCAGAATTCCCCAGCCAGCGAATTCTGGGAGTTGAAGTCCAGATATCTTCAAGTGGCCAAGGTTGGGAATCACTGATCTAAGCTATGCTTAGGTCGCCTTCTGCAGGTCTCAAGCATAGCTCATAAAATGATCTGCTACAACGTCCTACTTTGTCAACGACTATTCCAGCTTCAACCACAACAATACACAAGCACACAACAAATTAAAAGTGAACTGACCCAAACTTGACTGTAGAAAATAGGATTTTAGCAACAGGGTGGTTAATGCCTGGAACTCACTACTTGACTTTGTGGTTGTCACCAAACCCCCATGGCACTGGACCAGAATATCTCCAAGACCGCCTCCTGTAGCACAAATCCCAGCGACGGATTAGGTCCCACAGAGTGGGCCTTCTCCGGTCCCGTCAACTAAACAATGTCGGTTGGCGGGCCCCAGGGGAAGAGCCTTCTCTGTGGCGGCACAGGCTCTCTGGAACCAACTCCCCCCAGAGATTAGAACTGCCCCTACCCTTCCTGCCTTCCGTAAACTCCTTAAAACCCACCTTTGCCGTCAGGCATGGGGGAATTGAAACACTTCCCCCGGGCATGTTCAATTTATACATGGTATGCTTGTGTGTGTGTCTGTTAGTATATGGGGTTCTTTTAAATCTTTAAATATTTTAAAGTTATTTGGATTATTTATGATTTGTTCTATCTTGTTGTGAGCCGCCCCGAGTCTTCGGAGAGGGGCGGCATACAAATCTAAATAATAAAATATAATAAAATAAAATAAATAAAACTACCCTTAGACTCCTGGTTCCCAACGGAGCAACTGGAACCTTGTTTAAACCTAGTTAGTGGCCTTTTAGGCTTCCTCCACGTGAGTAGTTCACTATTTTGAATAATAAGAATTATATGTCATGGGGTGAGGCCTCGGGATTTTAGAGACGTTTAGGTGGGGCATGGCCAAAAAAAAGGGTTGGGAATCACTGTCTTAGACTGTCCACTGTTGACCTCACCTGATTCCTAAGAGGTCAGTAAGGGGCATGCATAAGTGCACCAGCGTGCCTACCGTCCCTGTCCAATTGTTCCCTGTTCCCTTTTATGTCAAAAGCCTGGCTTGAGGTATAGAGTAATTGAGTTTATGACAGGACACAGGTGAGGATCTGCAGATGTTACATTCTCAATTTTATTCATTCGCTTAACAATGATAATTGGGGCCAGATCACAAAATGTAAAGTGCGACCTCACAGTACATTCCCACGAAAGGACATATACTGTGTGTCACCCTGAGTGTCACATCGGTAAGATACTTTCTATGCCTGGGATTGGTAGTACTTCATAGCATTTTCATTTCTGGTTATCTGGGGAAAGTATCTGAAAATACAGGCTTATCTTTAAATATGCACACTAAAGAATATGCCCCGCTGTCTAATGTCCTACAAAAAAGTAACTCTTGTGTGAATACATAAAAACAATCTGTCCAGTCATCAAATACATCTACATTTTTCCACTAGCTACTTCAGTATTTTTCCACTAGCTACTTCAGGTTACTGGAGTACTGCGTACAGTTCTGGTCACCACACCTCAAGAAGGATATAATGGAACTGGAAAAGGTGCAAAAAAGTGCAACAATAATGATAAAGGAAATGGAGCACCTCCCTTATGAAACCAGGTTGCAATGCCTTGGTCTCTTCAGCCTTGAAAGACGGCATTTAAGGGGTGACTTGATCAAGTGTATAAAATCATGCATGGGATAGAAAAGGTGGATAGAGAAAAATTATTATAATGAAAAATTATTTTCTCTATCACACAATACTAGGACAAGGGGGCACTCACTAAATCTCATTGGTAAGAAAGTGAGGACAAATCAAGGGAAATATTTCTTTACCCAGAGGGTCATTGGTTTATGGAATTCACTTCCAGAAGAAGTTGTGACAGCTGTCAGCCTTGATAGCTTCAAGGCAGGATTAGGCAGATTCATGGATACCAAGTGTATCAGTGGTTATTGAAACAGATGTAGGTTAAGGGAGTTGAATAAATGTTTCAGTTAAATGTTGTGTCCAAATCCTGTTTGAATAAATACCTTCCCCCTTCCCCGAGGTGTTTGGATATTTCTGTCTATAAATATTGATAATCTGGAGTGTACTATTTTAGGAGCTCATCTATATCAATAGGCCAGCATTACTAAGAATGATTACATTACTCTGAGCTTCAATGTCCAGGATTCTTTGTGCTCCAGAGGCTGTTGAAAAGAAACAGGGAAACCAGAGTTTGTGATATAATTTGTCAATTATACAATACAAGAAGTCTGTTATTAATATTGTTTTTCTGTTCTAACAGAGTTTGAGATATTGTTTTTGCACCAATAATTGTATGCCCTCATTTTAAAGGAAGAACAAATTGCATAAATTCCCAATTTGATTGTCACTGCAGCAGCTGAGATCCTTTTATTTACATCCATTTAACAGGTTATAGAAGGACCTCATCAGTTTCTAATTATCATAGTTGCAGCTACTGATAAGATTTTTGTGGCCTGTTAGAAATTTCAGTGTTATCTTGCAGCTGATCTATAATTACTGCTATCTATAAGAAAGATTGCTAATAAGTGGATGATTTGAGATCACAATACCAGGTATGAAATACTATAAGGAACAATCTAACAGAGACTTAACTTAGGTGTTTGAATATACACAAGGATGATCCTATAAAAAGAATATTGTAATACTGTATATTCCTCTAGTGAGGAAGGAGCAAGCAAAGCATGAAATCACACTAATGTATCTTTCTGTGTGGAACTATCGATCTGGTTGAACATCAAGACCCAAAAATTAAGTCCTATGTGAGCTTTATCTAGATCCATACTGCATATAGGTAACTAGGCCCACTTGTTGTAGAGATATCAAACTGGCAACCCATGGGCCAGATGCATCACATTCAAGCCACGCCCACCCCAGCTCCACAAAGGGGGGGGACATCATGATACATCATGTGACATCAAATGATGCGATTGAGCTTGACACCTGTGAGCTAGGGGAAGATAGTTCACAATAAGACAAATCCAAATCTCTTTTTATATAAGAAATACAACTGTCCATAAGTCTAGGTTTGGCCAAAACCTCACCCCAGAATGTTTATCCTAATTAATTCACCATTACCTATATAGCATCACACAGTGACTCATAAACCAAAGCTCCCAGAATTGCCAAACTAGACTTATTTTCATTTGTATATATCTGGATCCAATTACCCTGTTTCCCCGATAGTAAGACACCCCCGATTGTAAGACGTATCGGGGGTTTCAGGGGGGTCGGCTAATATAAGCCGTACCCCGAAAGTAAGACATATGTCTTACTTTCGGGAAAACATGGGGGTATTGCCGCCTCCCTCTCATCTAGCTGCGCGCCGCCTCCTGCCCACGTCCGCACCGTCCCCCTCTCCATACGTCGCTGCGTCTGCCACCTCCCTCTGATCTTAATGAGCGCCGCCTCCTGCCCACTTCCGCGCCGCCCCCCCTCCATAAGTCACCGCGTCTAAATGTTAATTTTATGGTTAAAACAAAAAATTCGACAATTTTTTTCCAATATAAGACATACCCCAAAAGTAAGACATAGTGGGGCTTTTGGGGATAAAAAGAAAGTAAGACACTGTCTTACTTTCGGGGAAACACAGTAACAATAAAAGTAGGCATGGCATAATACTATTAATATTCATTTAAATATATACAGTATATTGCTCACACTAGTTCAATTGGGGGGGGGGGGGGAAATCCTACTACTGTAGATACTGCCCAAAATACCTCAAAACATCAGCAGAACAGCAATAATTTTAATAATTGAAAAGGAAAAATTCTAAGTAGAATTAATATCAGCAAGTTTACTGTATTTATCAAACAATATTAAAACAATATAAATAAATTAAGTAACAGCTCAAAACCAAAGGGAAAATAAAGCCTAAAACAGAAATAATTACATACAGGGCTAAACAGAACTCCATTTCACAGAGGCAACAGGGGATTCCTGACAATTAATCTAGAAATATTAGTTGGCAGCTAGCCAATCTCCTAGTCCTCACCTGGATCTGCTCTCTCAATCCATTTTCCATCTCTCACCTGGGGAGGTAAAAATGTCAATCTTCCTTCTAGCCCCATGTATGCTTACTATTGTGACATTCCTGTGTCTCTTTCCATCAAGCTATTCAGCTTGGATGGGGGGGGAGGGAGTTTAAAAACTCCAAGATGGGGATAAGGGAGGTAGAAATCCTTTGTCAGTATCCCTTCACAGGTTGCACTGATCAATGAAGCCAGTATTTTGGCCTGTTGTAGAATCCTTCTGCGCATAGTGGGTAGAGTAGGCCAACATGCAATGAAACAATTGTGCAGCCGTGATCATTGGATCCGATACCAGCATTAGAATGGTTCCAGTATTTACTGGATTTACTGAATGCTTTTGCCTTATCTGGCTATTTTTTTTTCACCAATAAATGTGCTTTATTTTAGCCATAATCTTTTAGTATGCTCATTGGCAATGTTTCTTTCCTAGAATACCCAGATACTATTATTATTATTAATTTATTACCCAGCTTTCCTTGTCTATGGCATCTCTATTTAGAGACAGTGGGAAAGAGGCCTTATTTGTTCCTACAGTATTCACATTCTTCTCTTTCCCTACTGATGGTATTTCTGTAAGCAGAAGGTGGTTCTCATGGGAGAGTTTGTGAGCCTGACTGAGAAAGTTAAAGTACAAATGATTTTAAATGGCATCACATCTACAATCTGCCATACCATGGTCTATAAATAATTCCTTACCCTATACTGAAGTCTTGGCACTTTTGCCCAATCTTCCTCATTTAAAATATTCAAGGAATCAACACAGAGATCATTAAGTATATTTTCTTAAGAGGTCAGTCAACAACTACTGAAAGCTATTACATTTTTTGAAGATACAATAAACTTTGCACATTAAAATAAAGAGAAACAGATCCTTTCTTTTCTCTCTCTCTCTCAGAGCGCTAATAATGACATTTATACACACAGTAGGGGAAATTCTGTTTCATAAAGGTCAGTGGGAAATTTACCTCTGTCATTAATAGCATATTGCATTCTTCAAGAATCAATATTTTCAAAATCCAGATTGAACTAACAATTTTCTATCTATATTGTAATATTAAAAATAAACAGTACATTGTTTTATAGATATCTTCTGTAAAAAGAACTCTACTTAAGCATAGAACCTGAGCAACAATGTTAAAGTATGTTGTTGTCTCACACTTGGTGCTTGGACACAAGAAGGCTCACCTTTTTTTCCTCCTTTTTCTGTACATTTTGTACCTTATATTGTTCTGCATGTTCATGTAGTCCTTTTAATTTATTCTCCACTGCCTAACTTGATTGCTTTATTGATGTTAATAGGTGTAACCTCTCACTTCATAGCCATTTAAATCCTAAAGTCTTCTGGGATTAGCTAAACCTGGAAGTAATCTGGTCCTAGAACATTCCTGTTCTAAGGATCCTCCATTGTCCAGATTCAGGTGATCTATAGCAGTGTTTCCCAACCTTGGCAACTTGAAGATATCTGGACTTCAACTCCCAGAATTCCCCAGCCAGCATTCGCTCCAGATATCTTCAAGTTGCCAAGGTTGGGAAACACTGATCTATAGAGTGGGATGAGGAATCCCTAAAGTAATTTCGCATTGACTCAGAGTCAGAAGATAATTTCCATGAGGAGCAGATTAATGCTTAAAATCATCAATGGCAGATTAGAGTTTAGACATGTAGGAGGCAATGCTAGATATTAAAGATAACTTTAGAAAAGTCAAAAGAGTAAGGATACATTATTACTAATACATACTGGGTAATTTAGAAAGACAAAGAATCCCAAAAAACAAGACAATGTATGCTGCACATCTTATGGAAAGGCCTTTAACTGCATCAACATGTCTAGTGTGGAATGCCCTTAGGAAACTGGGAATCCCAGAATATTTCATTGTCCTCATGAAAAATCTATACAGAGGACAGAAAGCCATAGTCCTGATGGAATATGGTAAAGCCGCTCCGAGTCCTCGGAGATGGGCAGCATACAAATCTAATAAATAAAATAAAATAAATAAAATAAAATAAAGCCAATTGGTTCTAGGTGGCAAAGAATGAGGCAAGACTATATATTCTCTACTTAATTATTCAACCTTTCTGCTAAATCCATAAATGAAAATTATCTGCAAGCTCTAGTAATAAAAATCAAGAAGTACATTTGAAAATATAGAACTATGATTAAATGTAAGGAAACCAAATTAATGCCATTGGGTATGGCAAGTAGTCTTAGAATTCACAAATAAATGGTGGATAAATTTTATCTTTTAGGATCAAATCTCACAAATATGCCACAGACCGGGACTCTATAAAATAGCATTAAAGATCCTTCAAGTTGAGAATGGCAGGCAACATTTTGCCCAGTAACACATCATAGAAGCAGTCACTGAATTTTCAAAAAGTAGGATAGAAAGAATATTGGAATTTGGTGTTAGAGAGCACTCCTACAAACACTATGGATAGCCAACAAATAGATCATTGAACAAATCAATTCCTGACTTGGTGCTCAAATTACAAACATAAAATTGATCTCTCTCAACCCAAATATCTCTTGTTTGCGTGTTTGTGTGTTCTCTTAATCAGTATTTCTTTTGAAATACTGCGAGCACAAACATTTGACAAGATTTTAAAGTCAATTACATTGGATAGAAGAGTGAAAATGATTACTTTAAAAAAAGACAAGATAATTGAAAAGCTATTTCCCCCCAATTCCTTCCAAATATTCATTAACATTTAAGCAGCTAAATTTGCAGAATCTGTTCCTGACATTGGCACTGGTTCTGCAGTTTTATCTCATCAGATGAAAGCAGTGTGTGGTGTGTAGGGTGCATTGATGCATAAAAAATATCATTTTCATAAATTAAAATCTCTCCTGCAGTAGGAACATCTGTGCCTGCCTTTGAATAAAAGATGGTGGCATGTGAGTTGCCCCTTAACTGACTAGAAGAATCTTTCTATTTGTAATAAAATCACTTCCGGCAAAAGAATAAAACACAAACAATGTTCCCCTCAGTCAAAAATTGTTCCACTTTTCTCCATTTATGAGTAGCTCTTTGGAACAAATTTCTATCTTACAATTTAAAGGAATGAGGGACACTATGCATCATGCAACTGTATTTGTATAATTAACTATCAATTATCTTTCATATAATTTGTGGTTAATAGATAGGCTTGTTTCCAAAGCACTGTTTTAGACACAATCTTGGGTTTTGTTTCATTTTATTTATTTTGTCTTTTGCACTATGTAACAAACTGCTCTTGAAGGTCCCCACCATTTAAACAAATAGTTTGCCATGAAAGATGTCTGCTTTGGGAGAAGCCCAACTGCAGAATTCTTTATGGTGTAGCAAATTACTTGTGTGCATCTTTGGTTCTTTTTTGTGCATATTTATTTTGGCAGAAAATAAAAAGTGGAAGGAAAGAAAAGCATTTTGAAACAGTATTTCTCAAAACATGGGAATCTTAAGATATGAGGACCTCAACCCCCAGAATAGAATCTTATGCTGAACACAGAATTCTGGGGGTTGAAGTTCATACTTCTTAAAGTTGCAAAGTTTGAGACATATGGATCTAAACCTCTTTTGGGTTCGGTTTTGGGTTTCTTTTAACATTTTTATTAATGATTTGGATGAGAAAGTGGGCAGCATGCATCTCAAATTTATGGATAATACAAAATTGACTGGGTTAGTCAAATACTATAGAAAACAGAAGCTTCTTGAATGAGAAGAGAAACGTCTTCAAAGAAAAACCAGAAAGTCCAGTTGCCTCTTGAAAAAGTACCTTTAGGACAACTCTGACTTGGATGACTGAGAATCTCCATAGACATTTAGCTATGAACTTTCAGATTGCTAATTTACATTCAAATGTCATCTTGATAAGAAATGAGAAATGGGAAGGCAGATACATCCAATCTTCCCTTTTCAGTGAATGAACCTTGACAAAGGCCTTATTTCTCTTGCCAAGGAAAACATGGCAAGGCCATATATGTGACATTCAGTCAGTCTCGAGTCCTAGCAACTACTGTATATTGACTAGTCCATGTAGCTACTGGGACAGAAATGAGTTTCATTTTAGATTACTTGCCTTTAGATGATTTGCCTTTAGATTACTTCTTTTATTACCATCTGCAATGATAATAAAAGAAGGAAATCTAAGATAGCTAAATTAGGCAACTGCAATATTTAACTTGTTTCTTCAACTTACTTTATTCTGGTTTCAGATCTTCACTCATGTAACACTAAAATAATGAATTTGATTCAAAGCCCCCATGAGTCATAAACTTAGGTGAGGAACTATGATTTTGTTTTGGCATCCATTAATTATAATCCTATGTTCTATCAGAAGCAAAAACAAATGTACAATATAGAACAAGTGATGTTATTCATAACATTTATATAGCTGTCCATCTTACATACCTGACTCTGATTGGTATACAATAAAAATCACACAATAATATTCTAAATATAAAATATTCATTCTTGTTTGCTTAATTGTTGGAGTGATGGTGTTATGATAGTTGAAATGAAAATAAAACTTTAAGATTTTTCGTTTATTTCTTTTTAGATATGAAAGTTTTATATATACACTGCTCAATAAAATAAAGGGAACACTTAAACAACACAATATAACTCCAAGTAAATCAAACTTGAAATCAAACTATCCAGTTAGGAAGCAACACTGATTGACAATCAATTTCACATGCTGTTGTACACATTCAGCTTTGTACAGAACAAAGTATTCAATGAGAATATTTCATTCATTCAAATCTTGGATGTGTTATTTGAGTGTTCCCTTTATTTTTTTGAGCAGTATATAATGCTGCTCAAAAAAGCAGTATATATTTTGAGCCATTGATGTTGTGTTTTCATTTAAGTATTTATGTTTTTTGAGGTAGAGAAATTTTTTTAAAAAAACTTTATACCCAGGAAAAAATAATTAATTGTTGTTGTCTCCAGAGTCACTGTGCATAAAAGGCTCCAATCAACATGCAGTAATATAACCTATTTACCTGAAAATAAGACCTATCCTGAAAATAAGACCTAGCATGTGCACTTAATTTACCCTTAAATTAAGCCCTACTTAAGAGCTTCTGCAGCAGACCCATTCAGTCTGGTTGCTCATGGTACCGCTGCCACGAGGCAAGGCAGGTGTGGTGGTGGAGTTGCCCCATGCACCCTGCACCGGCTTACCTCAGGGTCCCGCACCCAGGCTATCAAATGCCTTGTGGTGGCAGCACCAACAGCTATGCGTAGTGGGTGCCCGCGTGGCCAACAGCCATTTCTTCTGCTTGTTGGTGGCTGCAATGGAGCAGGAGGCCAAGTGTTATGCTGGTGCCATGACCACGAGGTGAGGCAGATGTCAGGGTTTGGATGGCCTGGCTGTGGAGGTCCTGCGGTAAGCTAGTGAGAAGCATGTGTGGCAGCTCCACTCTACCACCTCACTTCATGGCAATGGCATTGACACGTTGCTCTGTTGCAGCCGCGAGCAAGCAGAAGAAGAAGTGGGCCATGGCCATACAGAGTTCTACTGGGTGGGGCTGCTGCCATAAGGCAAGGCAGGTGATGGATGTGGGTGGCCTGACTGCGGGGACCCTGAGATAAATTAGTGAAGGGTACATGGGCAGCTCCACAGACACCCGTCTCGCAGTGGCAGCATGGACACACTGCATGGCCTCCTGCCCCACTGTGAGCAAGCAGAAGAAGAAGTGGGCCTTCTGTACATGGGGAAAATATAAGACACTCCCTGAAAATACTCCCTAGTGCTTATTTTGGGATCCAAAAGGAAATGAGAACTAATCTTATTTTCAGGAAAACATGGGTAATAGGAACAAAATTCCTAGAGCAGAGCATGTGGGGAATGCAAAAGAACAAGTTGAATGGTTTGAAATAATTTTTTTAGATCTTAATTAAGGACAATGTAGACTTGCCTATCCAATATATAGGCTAAACATAAAGAATAGATGCCAAGTCCAATTTAATGTACCAGAAAAAAGCAATCCAAGGCATCATTAGAGCCATTTGCTACACTGGTGGGAGTCATGTTTAAATGGAGGAAATAGCACATTGAGTTGGCTTTCCTTATGCACTATCCAGCCCGTTTAAATCACAGATATTTTCTCCATCATTATCCTCGCTCGCTCCCTAATTTGCATAGCATATGTTGTTTGTGTTCACACTAGATGCTTAACCAGTTCAAATAAAGATTTAGAAGATAAAGTGGTGCAGTATAATGACACAGTTTTTTGTGGGTTAAGCATATTGTGCAAACCCAAGCTATTTGGTCATTTTAAAGTTCAATGGATTGTCCAAACCCAGAAGATGGGCTTATTCATTAACCAGGTTGTGTGGAAACAGAGAACACATAATATAAAAAGTGGGCATGTATTCCAAGAAATTTAAGATTAGGTAGATTTAGCTAGCTCATCTGGAAGAGAAAAAGCTGGTGTTTTCTCAAATAGAAGACGAAGGATATATGGTATTCACAAATTACACAGTGCTTTGCTATCAAATCCCAGTGATATTCATGCAGGTTATGAATTGGTTTCTCAGAAAAAAACTTAAAATTGACACAGACACAATAATTCTACACAATACTGTAGTGTCCCTACCATAGGTATTCAGATGATGTGTATAGATGTGTCAGCAGAGCAAACCAGCATTTTATAATAATAATGAAAAAGAAAGCTATGGAAGACTTCATAAAGTAGTTTTTTAAGGAAATTCACTACATAGAGTCTGTGGGTTTGAATCACTGCTGGAAAATGGAAGTGAATATGGCTTTTATAATGGAACCCTGCCTTTTATGTAGTTTCTTGATAACAACATAGTAATCTAACTGTGATTGCACAGTTTTATTATGCCCTCTGATGCAAGGGGACATTTTATCAATTCTAGTCTGCCTAGTGACCGAAACATGCATGGAAGTAATCTGTAAATTATCTTGTACAAATCAATATGTTTTTATATCAACTTTCCATTTACACTTTGAGGATACTTAAATTTGATATGCATTTTAGCCAGAACCTTTTCTTGGAAGTCAATATGGCTTGAATATTTGAAAGATAATGATAGGTCACATTATTTGTTTGTCTAACTCAATATATATTCTAATATAGAGTGAGTCTTTCTTAGTTATCAACGTCACTTGGATTCTTGTCAACTCGGGCTATAACAGGGAGCTTCTTCATGAAAATTACATGGTCTATAAATGTTCCCATCCCTTCCCTTCCTCAGAATAATGAAATTATTATCTAATTTATATTTAGTAACATCAGTGCTATCAACATTCCATGGGCATCAGCTTATATAATTTAAATCCCTGAAAATCAGAGAAATTAAAAATGTACTTTCCACACTCTTGATTTGTAAAGTCCTATTCAGGAACAGGTTTCTAAATACCTGAAAGAGACACAAGAAGATACCTAACTAGTTTTGTCCTCTTGATGTTGTCCATTGCAATACTATTACTCTAAACTATGACTGGGATACCCATCCCTCTATTGTAAAGCCTACTTTTGAGCATCCATCTAGCCTACCCTCTCTTCACTCACATGTTAGTTTGCAAGCATTATTGATATGCATGTCACCATCAAAGAGAAGAAATCCAAACATCATTGCAGAGGATGATTCATATTAGTATATTTCAACTGACACCCGCTTGGTTTGGAGAAAATGGAACTGGTGTTGAAACTGATGGGACAACATGTTGGTTCCAGAACATCTAGGAAATCATAACTTTATTCAGATCTTTACTTTTTAAAACTTTATCCTTATTTTCCTACAGGTTTTTTAAAATTGCATTTGGTATCAATAATTATTTCACACCTAGTGTTACAGAAAACTTCTATTAATCATCATTTGTGCACGAATTGGAGCAACAACCCTATGACTTTTTGTCAGTTTGTCTGTACAATCTTGAGGTCATTTGCAAGAGTGGAACTAAACATTATCTGCTTCAGAGAGGAGAGTTAACCAACCCTTACTTCAGTTTACTTTAAGATGCATCAGAGTATCTTTTTAAGTCTTGTGAAGTCATTCATAACTGTTGTTAACAAGGTAAACCTTTTCCTTACCATTTAATTTTTAATTCCTCTTCACTTTACTTTGGGCTAATGAAGACTGCTTCCAAGATGTAGCGTGGGACTTCTAGCTTCAACTACAGTGGGCATCTCCATAATTTGATCATTGAAGATTCATCATTTGTTGCTTGCATGTACACTGAGAATTTAGGCACCAGAGACAAATTGGTTGTATGTCCAAACACACTTGGACAATAAAGAATTCTGTTCTATTCTATATTCTACTCTACTCTACTCCACTCCACTCCACTCCACCCCACCCTACCCCACTCCACTCCACTCATCCTACTACTATCTCCACACATCGTACTACTATCTGTATATAGTATTTTATTACTAGAGAGCTGTCAACAATGTGGGTCAGCAGTCTGCCTTTTTCATACTTTACTAGACAGGAGCTGAAAAATACTTCTGCTGAAGCCTCCATTTCGGACAGTGGTTTTGTAGTTTAAAAATGCTTCTGCTGATTTACTGGATTGCACCTCGGGATTTTTTCAAACCTCATTTTATTGTACAAATAGTGAATGTTTCATTTTTTAATAACTATTACAATAACCCCAGAAGAATGGGGGGGGGGGAAATGGAGCAAGGAACTTAGGGAGAAATGCAACATTTGACCAATGGCTCTTCACTACTTCATTACCCATATGGTTTTTTTTTTAACATTCCAAATGTGCATCACGCTGTCACATACAAGATTACAAACAAAATTACAGTACAGGTTGATTTCATATGAACCAGTATTACATTTCAGAAAGCACTTATTCAGGGTTGCATTGTACATGCTATTTTGTTCTAATTACAAAGTCAAATGGTTTGCATTGGTTTGAAAACTGCTAACTACAATTGGCATATAATATAACCCAACGATCATAAATCTTTTAATTTTTTTCCCACCTGGACAGAAATTTTAAAAATGATATAACTATTTATCTTAAAAATCATGCATTTAATGTTGCATGGAAGCAATGTTTCTTTATCTGTAGTTTCTTCAAAATCTGGAAGAAATTAGAGTGGACAGCAAAGAGCTTTTTTTATAAAAAAAACATTGCAACTTGAAGGTGATCCTAAAGCAGCTGTTTTTTGTGGATAACTGCAGGGTATTTGTTCATGAGAAGTGCACACAATTTTGCAGAACTCTTGAAATAATACACCAATATTAATTAATGGGAAATACAAATATTTCCTTCTTCCATTCTTTCAAGCATTTTTATAAATGAAAATCACAGAGGTTTTCTTACCCCCCTCAAAAAGAAAAGTTTTGTAGGTCTGTCTGTGTGTGTGTGTGTGTGTGTGTGTTTGCTTGTGTGTGCGTGTGTGAAGATTTAAAAGGAATTTAAAGGGGGGGAGATGCTAAGGCAACAAACAGCTTTTTCTCTCTCTCTCTCCCTTGTTCTTCTAAGTGTTTTTCCGCTGGTTTAAATTACTTAAATTATTCTATATAAATTAGATATTCTTCTACTTTGCTTCTGATAGATATAAAAATCAATGAAGCCGCACGGTTCAAAATAGTTTTATCAAAAGCTATTTAAAAATTCTGTGCATATATATATATATATTAATAAAAATAACAACCAAAGAAGCCGAACACGGGAAAGGTCACAAGCAAGGGGTGGGGGAGAAAATGTCGATTGAAAAATATAAATTCCATATATACTTTCCATTTCTTTCTTCTTTTTGTTAACCGACCGATTTAAATGTTTGTTTGTTTTCTTTAAAAAAATTGCATAGATGCTCATTATTGCTTGCCATTCATTGGCGCCGATCAAAAAACCGAGAGAAAGGCGAACTTCTTTTAAATTGACCCCGTCTAAAATTCGGGGCGGACGGGAGAGGAAGGGCGAGAACGACCAAAAGGAATGTCCAATGTAGTACTGCTCCTGAAGGCGAGAACCCTAAATACGCATTTTAAAAAAAGTTTTCTCCGAAAGTCCCCCCCTTTTTTTTACATTTTTCCTCCCCACTCCTTCCTTCCTTTCGGAAGAGAGCCTGGAGTCCTGTGGCCGCCGTGAGCAACCCCGATCCTCACCTCCTTGGAAGATTTTTTCAGTCGTGAAAGATGGCATTGAGCTGAGCGCTCAGGACCCGCTCGTGGTGGACCACTTGGCTCTCGTAGGGCGGCAGGAGGCCGTCGAGCGGGAGGTCGCAGCGCGAAGCCGCCCCCGAGCAAGCGAAGAGGGAGGAACCGTGTCCCGGAGCTCCGGCCAGGCCGGCGGCCGGGTAGTGGACGGCGAAGGCGTAGCTCTTGTCGAAGTCGCTGGGAGTCGGTTCGTGCTTGAAGGAGAAGTTCCCGTTGACGCTGAGCGGCGGGCTGAGGGGCCCGTCGAAAGCCGGGCTGCCGTCCCCTTCGGCCAGGGCGCTCTCGAAGAAAGGCTCCAGCGCGGCCCCGTAAGCGGGCGCCGCCGCCGCCGCCGCCGCCGCCTTGAGATGGAAGAGGTGGGAACTGTCCATGGTGCCGTAGGGCGGACTCGGAAGCCCGGGCGACTGGTAAGGGTAAGGGTGGCCCGGGAAGGGAGCCCCGGCAGGCTGGATATGGGTCAGCACCAATTCCGGGTTCTGCTCGGGCAGGAAGGTCCGAGGGTTGAGCTGGAGGCAGCCGGCCACCAGGTTGGTGGTGGGCTGAGATAAGCCTTTGCAGAGGCTCTGGACGAAAGCCACCAGGTCGGGGCTCTTGCCCGAACGCAGGATTTCTGAGAGGGCGCCGATGTAGTTTTTAGCCAAGCGCAGCGTCTCGATCTTGGACAGCTTCTGGGTTTTGGAGTAGCAGGGCACCACTTTCCGCAGGTTGTCCAGCGCTGCGTTGAGCCCGTGCATGCGGTTCCTCTCGCGGGCGTTGGCCTTCATCCGACGCATCTTGAACCTCTCCAGACGCGCTTTGGTCATCTTTTTCTTCTTGGGGCCGCGCCTCTTGGGTTTTGGGTCATCCTCGTCGCCTTCTTCCTCCTCGTCGTCTTCCTCCGCCTCCTCGTCGTCTTCCTCCGCCTCCTCCTCCTCCTCTAGGTCCTCCTCCTCTTCCTCCTCCTCTTCTTCCCCGTTTCTCAGGGATTCGACGTCAGCCTCCGCCCGCAAGGTTTCCAAGTCCCCCTCTTTCTTGCCCATTTCATGGTCGCCGTCCTGGGAGTTGAGGCAATCGTCAGTCCAGCTGGGGTTGCCGTGGGGCTGCGGCTCTCTCATCAGTGGGTGCTCACTGTACGATTTGGTCATTCTGAGTGTCCTAGGCCGAGACGACATAAACACATTTAAAACCACGGGCACTGCATATATGTACAGATCAATATTTATTATGGGATTTATTTATGGGGTTTATCTGCCGCCCAATTCCAATGGACTCTGGGCGGCTCACAGTAATGACAATCAATACCAACAGTATGAAATTAATAAGAACGATAAATACAGTAAAACAGTATCAAATACTGTACCTTGTAATAAAGTGTTTGCTAAATATTCTGCAAGCATGCTTTCTGGGCAGTAAGTGTTACTGGATTTCCTGAAATGTTTCTTTGTGGGTAACTCTCAAAGACTGTGCTATTTTATTCAGGAAGCATCGCCCGGTACAATATCATCCTAAGAAATTGTCTTTGGCGAGAATTGGATCTTGTTACGGCTCCCGTTACCTGCAACTTCAGGGACACCACCGTCCTGAGTTAAAATCCAGTGATCAGTTCATATTTTTTGCTGTTGTTGTTTTAAACTGAACTAACCAAGGGGACACTGCCCAGAAATGAAACTTACTTTTGATGCCTTTCCTCAACAAACTTTTAATTCTAGTAGTCCCGATGAAGTCTCTCGTCTCAAAGAGCATTATGTAATGTTTGATAGGGATTTATAGGTGAGGGCTCTAACCAAGAGGAGGGTCGAATTGCGTTTAAAACACACCCACGCTGTGGGTCCAGGGGAGCAAATGGCCAATAATAATTTATCCAGGGGTAGCAGCAGGAGGATTTACTCTTTTATTCGGCTCCCCTTTTCATTGCTTTCGCCTGTCCACAATAGCAGCCGATGCCACCCTGCACAAAAGCTTTTACAGACTTCCCAACTGTTCAGAGTCGGGGGAAAAAAACCCTGCCACCGAGACAGGGATCAGGTGCACCGACCGCCTAATAATTCCTCCCCCCCCCCGCTTTTTTTCTTTTTTGTCTGAGGAACCTCAATGTTCTGGGGAAACGTTTGCTAATGAGGAACTGGAGAGGATGGTGAGGGGTGGCAGGGCGGAGTTGGGGTATGGAATGAAACCCGCCAATCGGGGCAAGCAGGGCGCAATCAAAATGCAACAGTTGAGCCCCGTTGATTTAGTTGACTTTGCTCCTCCAGGCTGTCAGTCAAGCCCTGTCCCAAACTCATCAATTGGCAGCAGAACTTCTCAAATCTGTTCACTCTGGCCCTCTCTGTTCTAAACTCCATCATCATCATCATCATCATCATCATCATCATCATCATCAGCCTCACCATCACCATCACCATCCCCAATCTCGATTTAAAGGATAAGGGTGAAGTAATTTAATTCCCTCCTTCTTATTCTCCCCATTTTTGCCGATCCCTTCACCTTCAAACCATGACTTTAGAATGAGCAGCCCTTTCAGTCCAGCTCAGCCTGAGGTGTGTGTAGGGTGTGTGTGTCTTTCCATCCGGTTCATTTCGCACCCTCCAAATCGGTGTCAGCCAGTTTCTGAGCCAAGGAGCAGATGCCGTGGCCTTATCTTTTTTACACCCTACCACCCCAGTCCACCTCCTGCAAGGGTTACTTAGGTAATCGGAAGGGGAGGGGGGTATAAAAGTTTAAGTCTAGAAGCTTTTGCGACGTTTTCTAGGAAACGAGTCTTAAGTTGGGCACTATTCCGAAGCAGATTTTTTTTTAAAAAAACCCTCAGCTAACCCCCTCTTGGAGCCGGTTGGAAGCCCACAACGGAAAGCCAAGAGTTTATCAGCCCACCGGCTCTTCTTGGGTTAACGCGCATTGGTCGAAATCATCCTTGAAAGGGAAGAAGGCGTCCTCACCTTCAGCACCTGCATCCCAGCTATCGATTCTCCCTCCTAAGCTGGACAACAAGGGCATCAATTACCTCTTTTGCCCTGTCTCTTCAGCGGGTCCTCCGTAGCGCAGGTTTCATAACCTCGTTGCTCCCCGGGTGCTTTTCCTTGGACTTTCCGCGGACTGGTTTCCTTTTCATTTACTTCGTCAACTCAGCCCGATTACGGTTACTTGTTTTCTTTGAAGCAGCGGGTTAAAGAGGCTCTCAGGTTATATATATACAGTATATATGCAGGCAGCCTGGGCATGCTTGGGAAGGGGAGGGGCGGGGAACGGCCGGACCCGCCACATCGGTCCCCGCCCACTTCTTCGGCGACGGCGTCAGCCTCCCCCCCCCGGCACGCGCCATCTGGTCCCCCCCAACGTCAGCTCCCGAAGCGGCGGGCGCGGGGAGGGGAGGCGAAGCGGGGGGGGGAGGCTCGCGGTGTCACGTGAGCTGCCCATTTGTATGCCGCCCCGTTCTCCCCTCCATCCCTTTGTGGGGCCCGAAGAAAGTGGCCATCTGTCGCCAGCCGGAGACTCTGCGGACCTGTTTGTACCCGCAGGAGAGATTAACCCGTTCTTCTTGCGCCCGGCTCGGGGGTTTGTCGGGGAGGGGAAGGGAAGGCAGGGCTTGCCACTTGCACTTTGCCATTCTACTACAGACAGGGTGGCTTCTCTAGAGAATGGAAAAGAGGAACAGGTTTCTCTCCCCCTCCTTTGACCTCCCCCAAATGCGAAGGCCAATCCGAATGTCAACCTGATTTTTGGTGCGGATGAAGCAAAGGGAAGAGGCAATTTGCCCAGGGGAGCGGTAAGACTCCTCCTCCTCCTCCGCTTCTGCTTCTTCTCGGGGGTGTATTGGCGGTTATTGAAACGGATGTCCAAGTACTGCCTCTATGTTGGTTGGGGCAGGCAGGATTCCCTTGAGTACCGTGTGTTGGGGGTCAAGGGAAAGGGAGGGTTTTGCCTTCTCTTTCTGCTCAAGATCCCCATGTACAATTGGTAGGTGGGTCACTGTGTGACACAGAATGCTGGACTCGATGGGCTTTGGCCTGATTCAGCATGGCTCTTCTTATGTTCTTATGCTCTTATGTTCTTCACCACTCATCTCCTGAGAAGCTGGCTTGAGTGTCCCTGCGCCCTCACCTATGCAGAAACCCAGAGGAACTATGCATCTGGGACAATCCTTCCGTCCTCCAGTGGGCTTGTGGCTCAACCTCGAAAAAAGACGGGAAGTTCCTCCCCGTGTCCCTTCTGTCCAACGCCAGGGGAGACTTGTGGGATCCGGTCCGCCCTGGTTTTCCCCCACCCCGTCGTATTGCTTGGGTATAAGAAGTGTTGTCTCCCTCCGGAAAAGAAACGGGACAAATCATTTTCGCGATCAAGCAGTTCGCCAATCTTCATCCCCAAAGTTAAGCTCCAAAGAAGGGGCAAACCAGAAAAATAAGATGAAGAATTTTTTTTAAAAAACAAGTAGGAAACATAAGATCTCCACTTCAGGAGATTTATTTAGAGAAAAATTGTCTAATGAGATTCCCGGTCATCCAAATCGTGGTTGCCCCAAAGGTGCTTTTTTCAAGAGGCAATTGGGACTTTCTGGGGTTTTCTTCAAGACGGTTCGTTTCTCATCCAAGAAGCTTCTTCCGCTCTGTTAGGGAACAGATTTTTTAAAGGGGACAGTTTAGATAACGGTTTTTTTTATATTTAGGGAACAGTTTTGCAGAAAACGAAAATGGTGGAAGGAGGAGGAGTCAAAAAAAGAAAATAACCTCTTTTTAAAAGCACAGGTAGTTTTGTAAGTACCAGGTTCCAAAGTTCCAAAGTACAAAGTTTTTGTTCTTAAAAGAAAGACTGGTTCTTTTACGAACAAAAACATATCAAACAATAATAAATTAATATTGTTTTATCCAGGTGTTTGCCTATGGAAGGAAAAACGGAAGGAAGGAAGGGAGGGAGGGAAGGGAGGGAGGAAGGGAAGGGAAGGAGTGAGGCAGGGAAGGAAGGAAGGAAGGAAGGAAGGAAGGAAGGAAGGAAGGAAGGAAGGAAGGCCACTGGAGTCCTCTTTCATAGTTTGTGCTCTCAAACTGTGGCACTTTACGACGCCCAAATGGCTGCTTTCCTGTGGCTGTGGGCAAATCAACGTCAGTCATCCAATAAGACTACACAGACACCGTGATAGTGTAATTTTCATGTTTGTTTGTTTGTTTGTTTGATTGATTGATTGATTGATTGAGTTCTATGCTGTCCTTCGCCTGGCAGGTGAATCTACAAGAGACCCCTTTCCTCCTCAGTCCCTTAATGCCCTAACAACATATAGCCACCAGTTCCACTTTACCTGTGCCCAAGGTGGCTGTCTGAAGGTGGCCATCTAAAAACAGTCTTTCATGCCTCCCTGAGAGAGAAAGAGAATCCACGTCCAGCAAATCCTCTTCCAGACAAGGTAAGAGAAGGCAAGGAATTGTCAAATGAGCTTTTCCTGTCCATAATTAGACAAAAGTTTCTGGAAAGAAACTTCCAGATGTTTTTGTATTTTAACCCCTGACTCAATCACAGCTTTGGCAGGCGGTGAAAGTAGAGGAAACTCTAAATATTCACCTTGAAATCTGTCAACCCCACCAGGGACTGAAATCTGGATTCTTGCCTTTGATTTACCTTAGGTTCCAACTCGTTTAATTCCAGTGGCTTTTTAGGGGAGACTCCACAACTACCGCTGGAAAAGATACGGACAGCATTACTTAAAGGTGCTGTTACAGTCCCCGTCAGTCACTCCCGCTCATACTGAGACTGTGAAGGAGAGTGGGCTGATGGGAGGGCTCTCGTTCTCCCTTATTCGTCTGTCTCCCTTATTCGTTCCCTATATCATAACAAAATCAACCTTAGTCTGTCGATTTTAATCCCAAAGGAAGAGTTCTGGAGCTCCCCCCCATCCATTTCCATCTGTATCTCTCGAGTATCTTGTGCAAAATGTATCGGTAGTTATTGAAACGGATGTCAATGTGCCGCCTCTATGTTGGTTGAGGAAGGCAGGATTCCCTTCGGTACCATTTCTTGGGGGTCAAGGGAAAGGGAGGGTTTTGCCTTCTCTTTCTGCTCAAGATCCCCATGGACAATTGGTGGGCCACTGTGTGACACAGAATGCTGGACTCGATGGGGTTTGACCTGATTCAGCAGGGCTCTTCTTATGTTCTTAAAGTAATACCAGGCCGTACAGCCGCCCTCAACAACTTTGCTGCCCACGTTATATCGCGGCGCTGAAGGTTAAAGGACGCCAAGAATAGCTGGTGTGAAAATTCACTCCTGCAATCAGCTTCGTTCACTAGCTTCAAATAGCGCTCCCGTCCCTCGCAAACAAGCCTAGCTTTTCAACTCAAAATTTGCTTAAAAGACAGCTGGGGGGGGGGGAAGACACTCGTTTCTAAGTAAACTACCTGGTGGATGAGCCAGGCACACCGGTACCCAGCAGCATCTCTCTCTCTGGGAACCCTTCTGTGCCTGCCTCCCTCCTCCCTCCCGAGATCATTCTTGCATATATAACAGGCACCCCAGACTTTTCCCGCAGTCATCCTCCCCCCCCCCCTTCCTCCGCCTGCTTCCTTTCTAGGACGCGCGCCCACTGAGCGCCACGCGAGCTACACGCGTCCCCAACAAAAGCTCCTTTCACGGCTCACCGCCCCTTCTGCCGCGTCCCAAATCCGCTCTCCCTTCGGCTGTCCGCTTGCAGCTCATCTGCCGCTTACAGCTCTTTGCCCCACGCCAACAGCAACAGCCAAAGGGACTGGGGTGGGGGAGGAAAGCTTCAGGATGCCGGGGAGGGACTGGCAAAGCGAGGCCAGTCCTTGCTAAAGCCTCGGGATGCCCACAAACAGATGCTCGTTTGTTCCGTTTTTTAAAGGACGGCGCCTCCTCATCCCTTCGCCCACCTGCTTTTCGGTGACTTTTAACCGCCTCCCTCAGGACGAGGCCAACCAACGCCTGTATTAGTTGGAAGTCCGAATAGCTTCGGATGACGGGCGGAATAGTTATAAACTCGAGCAGTGCCTAATTGAACGCTGTGAGTAAAGGGTGAAAGCGTAATTTGTATAGCGTATTTTCCTTTACAAATTCAGTTCCGCGGAAGTGCAGCGGAGCCTAGCATGCGTTAGGAGCCTAACGAAGCTTTATTGTGCTCTTAAGCGATACAGTATTTGGGGCCCGCACACTCCCAAGAATCACTCCTTCGTAGGAATTGAAAAGCGAAAAGGCGGTAGAGAGGCTATTAAAATGCCTTGCGGTTGTCCGGAGTGCAAAACCCATCCCAAGGAAATCTCTTGGGTTTGCGGCATTACCTTAATTAAGATAATTGATTCACATTGCACCTGCGAGAGAGAGGGGGGGGAGAGGGGGAGGGGGGAGGGAGGGAGGGAGAGAGAGGATTCTCCTTCTCCCCCATCCCTTCCTATAATAGCTTGCAGCTATTGGAAAGAGGAAGCTTGTCTAATATGGAGTGATTTATGATCCACAGCAGAGAAGAAGAACTGTGTCTCTCCCACCTTCTGTGAGAAGTTGGTTCGAGAAAATTAGGACATGTTTTCATTGACATAACACTATAATAGAACAGATGTATAGGAAAATATATATAGATGACGCATATTTTGCTCCAATAAGTTGTACGGTTCATTGAAAGGTTTGATTCAACGTTTGGGCCTTGAGTACCAAAGCGAGTTACGGAGGCAACCAGTTTGAAAGAAAAGTCTGGTGGGTGGTATCTGTTGGCCAGGCGGGAGCCAGGTAACAGCAGAGAGCCCTGACGAACAAAGGTGGTTTTTTATCGGTTTTGCTGGGTTTAATCAGGCGGGCTAAATTGAGTAGAGCGGTGGATGAGAAAATATCCCCGGGCGAAACACACTTCCTTGGACTAAGCAACTGCCAATTAGTCATTTTCGAAAAAAGGAATAGAAAGCGGGGAAATCAGGACCATGGACAGCTCATGGGCTCAGCTTGTCCTGCTGGCTAAAGGCGCATCTCCCAGGGCCAAAAAAAATCCAGGTTGGATTCTATTAACAGTTCTTTATAAAAGAAAAAGAAAGTACAGGTTAGTTCCTGCCTACAGTACATTTGTTTGAGAAAGCTAACAAATATACTAGAAGATGTAACGTTTAAAACATTACCTTAAATGGTTTCTCTCTGCCCTTTTAATTCCCAAGGTTCTCTTGAATTTTCAGTTCAACGCAGAAAGGAACAAAACAAAAAGACGGTAGCTTTTAGATACTCTTCCTATTTGGGGAAAGTTCTTGGAGACGAACCAAAAGAATTGGATTAACCCCTAAGTGAGGATTTTATTTCAAATTGCACAAATAATGAGGTAAAGCAAATTAGAAAGAATCCCTGCTGTCTTTGTAAATAAATCAGACTGATTTTTGTTCTGAAATTTCTTGAGATTCCTCTTTAGACTTTACCATTCCGAAATTATCAAATCAGAAGAATGTGTTTCTTTAAAAAATAAAGTTTGGTGCATATGTTGAGAAAATGCACTGTCCTATAGGAACTACATTTCACATTTATGCATGAACATTTATTTGGATTTTATTATAGTTGCCCCTGTGGCAAAAGTACTGAGTCCTGATCTGAAAAATAATTTGCATCAATTATGGAAACATCTTCTTTAGGAAAAGAAGCCATCATAGAAACTGATTATGGCTGTTATAGACATGAGTCTATAACGTTGAGTCTTTCCTGAATTTACCATCAGCCTATTTTAAACAAAAAGTTTGTTGAGTCCCCCCCCCCATCCATGTAATTCTTTATTTTAATGAATTATTCTTCTGTCCTCCTCCCTTAATTATATTGCTTAGCCTTAAACATTTTAATTATTGGTATGCTAAAGCAGCCTTTTAGTCACTAACATGCAATTACGAAATTACAACATATTTTTAGAAAGCAACAACTTATATTTGATTTTAGAAGAGGATGGTGACAAATCATTTCCTAAAATGAAAACTGTGATTATGTATATATAGAAGTAGTAAGAAGTATAGAAGTATAGAATATAGATAGTAAGGCAAAGAATTGTCTGGCCAGAACCAAACAGACCTCTTTTCTTCAATACCTTCCTACTGTTCTTTTAGTAGGAGTTTTGGAATACTGTCAGAAAAGATTTATAGCTGGAACATGTCATTATTTTTTATGCAGATATTTACTTTACTATCTTTAAATAAATAAAAGTGTTGTGTATGATGTGTCTCTCTCCCCCCCCCCCAAACCTTTCTGGCACTTCCTCTTTAATAAACTCATTTCCATTTCCATTAAATATTGATAATCTGACCTTTATATTTCTGTAACTAATCAAAAGAAGGATACTCCAAATGTGCATAGGCCTCACTCTTGGCCTAGTGGGTTTTTCCGCTTGAGTAGTTGCTGAGATTAAACAATCCCAATTTCCTTTCTCCCCCCCCTCCCACTGCACCTTCTCCTTGCGCTAATTACTTCAGCAAAAATGCATATTTGTATTAATTAATAACTCTGCTGATTAGTTCAGTGATGGTTCCAAATAAATAAATCATTTCACAGGCATGGAGTTTTTTGGCAATTCACCAGAAATGCCTCAGATGATGATACATCTATAAGCTTCAACTACTTTTTATTGCAGGTAAAGCAACATTCCACTTATTTTTAGCTATATGCGGATAGTTGCTTTCTGTCCTAGTAGACGTTCTTTCCTAGTCTAAAATTCACAGCACTTCAGTATGAATCATGCTATGGAGAAACAGTTATTTTGAAAAGTGATGTTGATTTATCTTTTGAAAAACTGCCATGCTGAGAGAGAGCGGAAGGAAGAGAAGGGGGAAAGAGGGAGAGAGAATTGAAAGAATCCAAGAGGACAAGAGACTTTGAACTGTATATAATAAGAATGTTGTAATTAACTAATTCATTCATTTATATACTGATGTATGGTAAAACACATCTCTTTTATTATTTTTATTTTAATGAACATATTAAAGTTATTTTAATACAATTCCAGCCTTATTTGAAGCAATCGTCTCACTTTGACTAATGGTATAGTCATCCAGCCAGTTCTGCCCCACTGTGACACCAAAAGATATTTTGCAAAGAATAATTGCACTTTGAGTTCTTTTAAACCAATGCTGACATTACAAGTGTGGTGGTTTAGCCATCTTGTCTTCTGCCAGCTTCATTTTCAATCTCCTTCAATTTTTCAAGCATTAAGGGTTTCTCCAATGATTCTTGCCTGTTTATAATATGTCCCAAATAAACTCCAGCTTTATTATTTATACACTGCTCAAAAAAATGAAGGGAACACTTAAACAACAGAATATAACTCCAAGTAAATCAAACTTCTGTGAAATAAAAATGTCCACTTAGGAAGCAACACTGATTGACAATCAATTTCACATGCTGTTGTGCAAATGGAATTATTCATCAGAATATCTCTGGGACTGCCTTCTGCTGCACGAATCCCAGTGACCGGTTAGGTCCCACAGAGTTGGCCTTCTCCGGGTCCCGACGACGAAACAATGTTGTCTGGCAGGACCCAGGGGAAGAGCCTTCTCTGTGGCGGCCCTGACCCTCTGGAATCAACTCCCCCCCGGAGATTAGAATTGCCCTCACCCTCCTTGCCTTTCGCAAACTCCTCAAAACCCACCTCTGCCATCAGGCATGGGGAAATTGATTCCCCTGGGCCGTTTCCACTTTATGTATGGTCTACATGAGATGTATGATTGTTTTTATGTTAAGGGTTTTAAACTGTTTTTTTTTTAATATTGGATTTGTACTGGTTTTTTTTTTCTTCTTGTGAGCTGCTCCAAGACCTCGGAGAGGGGCAGCATACAAATCTAATTAATAATAATAAAATAAAATAAAATAAAATAAAATAAAATAATAAAGTAAAGTAAAGTAAAGTAAAATAAAATAAAATAAAATAAAATAAATAAAATAAAAAGTAAATAAAATAAAATAAAATAATAAAATAATAAAATAAAATAAAATAAAAAGTAAATAAAATAATAAAATAAAATAAAATAAAATAAAATAAAATAAAATAAAATAAAATAAAATAAAATAAAATAAAAAATAAAAAATAAAAAATAAAATAAAATAAAATAAAATAAAATAATAAAATAAAATAAAATAAAATAAAATAAAATAAAATAAAATAAAATAAAATAAAATAAAATAAAATAAAATAAAATAAAATAAAATAAAATAAAATAAAATAAAATAAAATAAAATAAAATAAAATAAAATAAAATAAAATAAAATAAATAAAATAAATTGTGCAAGTGAAATATTAAATGAAAATACTTCATTCATTCGGATCTAGGATGTGTTATTTGAGGGTTCCCTTTATTTATTTATTTATTATTTTTGAGTAGTATACTTTCAGCAAGCCACCTAGTTTTTCTGCCTATCTTATGGGGACCAGGGACCAATTCCGTGGAGAGAGTTTTTTCTGTGAATCAGAGAGGGCATGGTTTCACATGCTGTTTGCATCCTGCAGATGGAGCTGTGCTTGTTTCCATGGCCCGGTGTCTGACACACCACAGTTTGGTGCCAATCCATGGACTGAGGGATGTACTCCTGTTCTAAAGTGTGCAAAACATTCACAACAAGTTTTAAAGTGTGCAAAGCATTCACAACCATTTTGAGCAGTACCACAATTCAAAGGAATGAATTATTCTTTATTCAACTTTTTTTTGGGGGGGGGGGTCATTTCCTTATACCAGTGATGGTGAACCATTTTTTGCACAGGTGCCAAAAGGGAACGTGTGAGCACAATGATGCATGCCTGCCCATACACATAATACAATGCTCTCCCCCATGCATGTGCACACAACCCCCCCGCATGCACTCATCCACTACACCCACCTCGCACATGCATGCAGGGCTCACTGAGGTCTCCGGAGCCTGTGGATGGTGAAAAATTGACCCAACAGACATAGAAACATAGACATTTGATGGCAGAAAAAGACCTCATGGTCCATCTAGTCTGCCCATATACTATTTCTTGTATTTTATCTTAGGATTGATATATGTTTATCCCAGGCATGTTTAAATTCAGTTACTGTGGATTTACCAACCACGTCTGCTGGAAGTTTGTTCCAAGGATCTACTACTCTTTCAGTAAGACCTACCGGAAGTTTGGAAATGAACTTCTGGTTGGGCCATTGGGGCATTTTTCACCCTCACCAGGCTTCAGGAGGCTTTTCTAAACAAATCGGAAATTTGTTTCTGATCTTCCAGTAGGCCCTCTGGGTCCATTTGTTGCCATCCACAGGTTCTGGAGGTTTTTCTGAAGGCTGGGGAAGGTGATAATGCCCTCCCCCACCCTCTGGAAGACTGAAAATCAGGTGGCTGGTGTGCACATGTGCACTGGAGCTGGCATACACCTCATGTGTCTTCAGATATGGTTCCATGTGCCACCTCTGGCATGCATGCCATAGTTAGTGTTGTGGCCTGCCAGCTGCCCATGCAGCTGAAAGTGGACCCAATCCAAGACAAGGCTGATGTGAAGTGATACATGAGCAGCCTGTGCAGCTGGCACCTGAGTCGGACAGTGAGGAGTTGGCGAGCAATCGGTGTCAGAAGCAGAGGTTCAGCCAGGGCCTTCAGAACCTCCAGCACCTCACAGCAGTGATGAGAAAGAAGAAGAGGAGGCTCTTCTTAATGCACAAGCACACAGAGTTGCCAAAAGGCAGGAATGGTTACTCAGGAGGAGGTCTCCTCATGAGTTGGCTTGGGGCTAATTGGCACTCCCCAAGCCTATTTAAGGAATGGTAGAGATGGAAAAAAACTCTGCAGAAAACAACTCATTTTATAGTTTGTTCATTCATGTACATCATGTTTGGAAAACCTCTGCTCGGCTTATCTGTTTTGGCGTTTGTTTTGTGAACTCATTCCAGGCATCTTGCCAACCTCTGTAAGCTTGCTGTAATACCCAGGATTAATTACTTATCTTCGCTTTCTGACTTTATGGACTTATGCCAGTTGTTAATCATATAATTAACAGCTGGTTTTTCAAGAGAGGATTGATTTAATATTTATTTGTGTGTGAATATTACTAAGCCAGTTTATTAGTAGTGGCTAATCAATTAAATATAGGTTTTAACAAACTGAGGGTGTGCTACACTTTCTCTGGTCCATGGCTGGGTAGAACATGGCCTTATATGTTTATTTATAAATATTGTAAAGAACAATATCAGACAGTTCTTTTAGTCCATGACAATAATTTACTAAGCATTCTATTTATTCTTGTTTTTTAAAAGTTTCTTATTTTTTATTTCTTTACATCTCATTGAATGAATGATGTGATACCTGGCTATCATACATTTCCCTACATATCTGAATATATCTCTTTATTAGCTATATATGTTAGTAGCAGTTAGTAGCATCTCTGAATATATGAATATATATCCAGAGGTAGGCTGCTTCTGGTTCATACCGGTTCGGAAAAACTGGTAGTTAAGATTCTGTCCAGTTCAGCTAACTGGCAGATCCCACCACTGGCTGGCCCCACCCCCACTCCTGTTTTGGCCTGTTTTCCAGACCTTTTATCTGGGCTGTTTTTTTTGCCATTTCCCCAGCCATTTGGGGCCATTCCTTTGAGCCAAAAGTGGCCCTGAAAATGGCCACAAAAGAGCCTTAAAAATGGCCTTAAAATTGCCCAAAAACAATTGAAAAGGCCCCCCAAATGCCCTGAAAGCAGCCAAAGAACCAGCCAAAAAACAGGCCAAAAAAGGGTGGGCACAGGGCCAGCCAATGGTGGGATTAGTTCCAACTGGCTGAATCTTACTTCTGTCTTTGAGGTGAGTGGCCAAGAGGCGGGGCTTGGTGTGATGAGTGATGTCACCCACCTAGTCACATGACCATCCGGCCACATCTACCCAGCCAGAGAACTCGATGTTAAATCATTCAAGTCCCACCACTGCATGGGTTCTGTTCTCTGTTGCTGAGTTTCATTTTTTTTAAAGTGGAGTTTCATTTTTTTTAAAGTGCAGGATATACTTGGTGCGAGTGATGGTCTCAGTGATGATTTTGGACCATTTTTTTAAAAGGGGTAGGACCAGGGCCCTCATCCTACCCCTAACTTTGATTTCAACCTTAATTCATTGGAAATTCTTCTAGGAGCTGAATATATCTTAATATAACCTTTCTACCTGTATTTACTATTTCTTCTTCTTCTATTATACTAATCATTCTAGTTCAACATCAGCTTTGGATCAGGCTCTGTAGGATGTGCCCAAAGGGAACCACAGTCTGTGGTTACCACCCACCTTAATATTTTCTTACTAATGAAGGAATGAAGAAACAACTGAAAGGAAAGGGCAGTACCAAACCCTTTGCAAATGTAAATGCCAAATATAGACAAGATTGCATGAACTCAAATAACTGTACAGTTTGCTACTGATTCAACATGCAAGACCCATCTGCATCAGAAAACTGAAGATGAGCAGAAGAGAACAGTAATCTAAAATCTTCCCCATCTCCCAACTCAGCTAGCTGAAGGCAAATCACAAGAATCCTTAAATTATTTTGCGCCACCACCAGACAAAGGTTTGTTTAAACAGGAATATTTCATGGCCATTCAAGTGATTATCATGAGCTGGAGAAGCAAAGCAGCTTTCAGAGTTTGATTCAAAGGCCAGGTCCTGATTGGCTTTTCTCTAAGGAATCGAGTTCTTCAAATTAGAAGAATTTCATTAGGTAAAATGTCAGGTTGCTTTTCAACATCTTCACCAGCATCCACACCATCACCGTTTAAAAGCTTAAGACAAATATTCCATTTGATGCTAGGGCTCCAAGATTACCACTTGGTGACTAGAAATAAATAATATTGTTTGTTCTAAAGCCTATTATGAGACCTGCCTGTTCTGCCCCAGTTATAAACGTAGCAAACATGCAGTTTGGATGAACTTAGTTTAATCAATAAACCACTACTAATAACTGGCTTAGTAGTGGAGACACACACACATAAATCTAAAAGCAGTCTTTTCTTACAACCCCCCCCCCCCCAGCTGCTAATTAATCTTCATTAGCATCTGGCATAAGTTCAGCAAAGTCTTAAATCATAGCAATGCAATTATTTCTCGTTATCTCACGAAGTTTCAAAGACTTGGCAAAATGTCTAGAATTCTTCCTTGATAAGCAAGGCAAAGCAGAGAAACAGAGCAGAGGCATGAGACAATCACAACGGATACACATTTCTAAAATGTTGTTTCCTGCAGCCTTTCAACTGCCTCTGCTATCCTTAAGTAGTCTAAGGGAGCGGCCAACTAGCTCCAAGGCTTACTCCTGAGGAGACCTCCTCTGGAGTGACCATTCCTGCCTCTTAGGAACCCTGCATGCTCTTGCATTAAGAAGAGGAGAAACCTCTTCTTCATCATAACTGCCAAGTGGTGCTGGAGGTTCCGAAGGCTCTGGCTGAAAGTCTGCCTCTGGCACCGAGTCCTCACCAGCCTCCTCACTGTCCAACTTAGGTGCCAGCTGCATAGGCCACTGGCAAATCACCAAGTCAGTCTCCTCTCGAATGGGATTCACTATCAGCTACCGGGCCCCTGGCAGGCCACAACACTGCCCTTGAACTCCCCCAGAGAAAGTCTTGATATAGCTTCAGAATTTTTCCAGAAACGCATCCTTCAGATGGCTTCTCTCTACCACCAACTCCCAGTGACATAGGTAGTCATTACTTTAGAACCCTTGGTTTAGCAACTTTTCAAGTTACAACAGCCCTGAAAAAAGGGAGCCATGAACAATTCCTCACATTTATGACCATTGCAGTATCCCCATGATCACGTGATCAGTTGCCAGGCACTTGGCAATTGGTGTATATTTATGATGGTTACAGTGCCCAAGGATCATGTAATTGTCACTTACAATCTTCCCAGATGGTTTTCAACAACCAAAGTCAATAGGCTTTGCCTCCCTCTTTCCCTCCCGCTCTCTCTCCCTCAAACCCTGCCTCCCTCCCTCCCTTTCCCTGCCCATACTAGTGGCAGGATATGCATATGGCTCAGAGCCAGGCTATTTACGGGACCGCCTCTTGCCGCATACCTCCCTTGGACCAATAAGAGCTCACAGAGTTGGCCTCCTCCGGGTCCCGTCGACTAAGCAATGCAGGTTGGTGGGACCACAGGGGAGGGCCTTCTCTGTGGCTGCCCTGGCTCTTTGGAACTAACTTCCACCCAACATCCACACCGCCCCCACCCTGAAGGCCTTTCATAAATCCACAAAGACCTGGCTCTGCTTGGGGGCCATAACCTTTACATTCTAGATGGCCAATTTTATGAATAGTATGCAAGTTATGATAGTGACGTTTTAAAAAAATCTTTATAGGGTTTCGTTTTATAATGTCTTAGTTTAGACATGTTCGACTTCTTTTATCTTTGTATCTATTTTATTGTATTTTTTATTATTGTTGTAAGCCGCCTTGAGTCCTTCGGGATTGGGCGGCATAGAAGTTGAATGAATGAATGAATGAATGAATGAATGAATAAATAAATAAACGAACGAACGAACGAACGAACAAACAAACAAACAAACAAACAAACAAACAAATAAATAAATATGGCAGTGTTGTGTTCTGGTCCCATTCTGAAAGGATATTCAGAAGCCAGTGTGTCCCTTGTTATTCTGCACATTAAAACTTGCTCTACATATATTCCTCACTTTCATAATATCGAAAGCACAAACCATATTGGTGTATCACACCACCATTTCCCCTCCTGAAATACCCCATGAGTGAGGAGTTCTTGAAATATAGAATTGATTCAACAGCAGTAATGCTGGAGTTTCTCTGAATATGCCTACCAAATCTTGATAAATCTCACTAATACCTAGGGGTTTGCAGGAAGTGGTACTTCTGTCTAAGCTTGCTATTTATATTAGCATCAAAAATGAACAGAAAGATGATAAAAGATGACATCCCTTTGATCATCTAACTGTGGAAGGCTATGTTTGTTTGTTTTTCAGGTGAGAAAAAATAAAGCAAAGCACAAAGGAAAGCAAAACCCATCCATAATTCTAAACAAGAACTCTCTTCATATACATGTGATAGAAACCTTAATTTGGGATGTTTGGTGTGCTTGTGTATTTATTCCCCCCCCCATTATTTGAATATTGATACAGAGTGGGGTGGTGGCCTAGAGACGAAGACTCACACCTCTCATTCAGAAGATTTAGAGTTCAATCCCAGGCAGCAGCAGATGTTTCTCTATCAGGGCTGAAAGAGAAAGTATTATTATTATTATTATTATTATTATTATTATTATTATTATTAATAATAATAATAATAATAATTATTATTAATTAGATTTGTATGCCGCCCCTCTCCGGAGACTCGGAGCAGCATACAAAGTACTTGGTGTGAACTCTGCATAGGTGTTAGGAGGGGCATCCAACCAGTAAATGCTCAGCTCCATTCAGTTTATTTATTTATTTATTTCTTTATTTTATTTATTTATTTTGTCCAATACACAATACATATTGAAGAGGATAGACATGAAATATTATATATAAAGAAAAGATATAAAAGTAGAGGAGAAGATATATGAAAGGAAGAAAAGATATATGATATATGAGATAAGGAGAGACAATTGGACAGGGGACAAAAGGCAGGCTAGTGCACTTATGTATGCCCCTTACTGACCTCTTAGGAACCTGGAGAGGTCAATCGTGGATAGTCTAAGGGAGAAATGTTGGGGGTTAGGGGTTGACACTACTGAGTCCGGTAATGAGTTCCACACTTCGACAACTCGATTGCTAAAGTCATAATTTTTACAGTCAAGCTCTGATTTCACCCCAAAACAATGTTTGTTTTTTAAAAATAGATTTAATATCATTACAGCTGCTCATCTCTAGGTGACTGTAGTTTACTCAATTAACTATTTTTAATTAACATTTTACCGCAGTATGCAAGCTTGGTTAACGTGTGAGATAGCCTCACTGCAAGGCACAATTTCTCCCTCCACCTGCCCACCACAATCAGCATTTTACTATTATTCTAATGATAATACACCTGCTGTCTCATACATTTTCACTAAAGCTGAGTTACAATTCACATTGTTTGTGTGTTTGTGTGTATCTCCCTTCCATCTAAACTTTAATAATAATAAACATCAGGGGAAGAAATCATCTAGCATTTATTAAACCATTCACCAAGATTAGTACTCAGATTTTTCATTATGTGGCCAAGTTAATAAATTTTATAGTATTTACTACAAATCTTCTCTGAGCCCCATTTGTCAGGGCTTTCCCAAGAATGAGGAATGAGGCCATAAAATAGCTAAGCAAGGAGCTCCACCTACAGGATAGCTTTAACAAAAAAAAAACCCTCACTGAATTAATAAGCTAATTTTCTAGGATTCCTATCAAAATGTATCATAAGTTTGTGAAATATTTGTTTCTCTACTTTCTCCAGAGAACAAGGGTTTTTGTTTTTTTTAAAAAATATCTTATAGGCCGAGAAATAGATATTAGGCTTATCTGAGGATTACCAAGAATGTTCTCTAGAGCAGTGTTTCCCAACCTTGGCAACTTGAAGATATCTGGACTTCAACTCCCAGAATTCTGAGAGTTGAAATCCAAATATCTTCAAGTTGCCAAGATTGGGAAACACTGCTCTAGAGCCACAAAGAAACCAAGAACCTCAGTCTGCATTACAGGTTCCAAACCAGCCTCATCATGCTAGTGGAATGGACCCTTCAATTTCAGTTACCCAATCTTGTGCTTTATGATACATTCCCCCTTGGTTAACACCATCAGGCTTTACTTATTAACCCAACTGATTAATCCAATGTAATGAGCTACAAAGGAGTTAACCTATTTCCCTAAAGCAGTCTTTCTCACCTGAAGCTCCATGGCAGCACAAGGATGCTGGGATTTCCAAAAGATATCTTGACTGGGAAAGGGGAGCATCATTTTTTAATTGTTAGCACCACACAATGATAGAAACTCACAGTGATAGAATTTTTACTTAGTCTCCAGCCTGCTGCTTTGCTGATGTGAATACAAAACAATGTTTGTGTAGAATAGAAATGAAATTATATTGTGAAGGGGGGGGGGGTGTTTGCCGTTTTTTTGCAGGTTTTTCCCAAGACCAGAAAATTATTTCAAGGATTTACCTTCAAGGTAAAATGTTGAGATGAGAAAGGCTGCCCTAGTCAGGGGTGGGTTCTTTTTTTAAAAAAAAATTATTTATTGTTTTCAAAATAAAAAGACATAACAAGACAGACAAACATAAAATAAACAAACATAACACATAACATAAAAAGGAGCTACAATTGCTCCACTCAGTATTGAAGTCATCTTAGTACAGAAAAGAAAAATTAATTATAATTCAGATCAATTCAGAAAAGTAAACATTTCTATATAGTATCTTTACATAATCTATTCTATATCTAATAAATTTAACTGTTAAACTTTATACTTCAACATCGTTAAACATTCCTTTTATTCCACCAGCAATAAACTTTCTGCCAAGTTTTATGAAATTCTGTTTCCACTTGATTGTTCAACCATCATCATATCTAATTCTGCACACTCCATAATTTTACTAAAAACCTCATTGTCCTTGGGGGTTTCCATATCTTTCCATTTTTGTGCAAAGACAATCCTTGCAGCTACTAAAATATGAATTATTAAATAATATATTTCTTTTTTATATTTGTCATTTGTAATGCCTAATAAAAAAATTCTGGAGTCTTCTTAATTTGTTGTTCTGTTATTTCTCTTAACCATCTTTCCACCTTATTCCAATAATTCTTTGCTTTCGGACACGTCCACCATAAGTGAAAATATGTACCAATTTCTTTTTTGCATTTCCAACAATTAGGGGATGTATTTGGAAACATCTTTGAAATTCTATTTGGTGGCAAATGCCATCTATAGGACATCTTTATTTGATTTTCTTTAAAAGAGACTGATTTAGTTATTTTCCAGTTGTATGTCCAGACCTTTTTTCCAAGTATCTAGATCTATTTCTTTTCCTACATTTTTACACCAGCTTATCATATTATCTTTTAAAATCCAACCTATCGTCCTATAATTAATCAGGGGTGGGTTCTAACTTACCTCACCACTGGTTCGCTTCCTCCTGTACCATGTGGCTGTGCACACACTGTCTGCTGCATGGCCATGCCAAATGGGCACAAGTGCACTTTGCGTGGGCATGCAAGCATGTGCAGTTCTGAAAACTCAGCTTCTGCACATGTGCGGAAAAAATAGCCAAAAAAAAGAAGCCCAAAGCAAGATGGTGGCACATGCACAGTGCTGAAAACCTGCAAAAAAATCCCCCCAAAAAAGAGATAGCGGGGTTCACAGATCGGCACCAACAGAACCGTCTCTGTGACATCATCACCGGTTTACTACAGAACCGGTGCAGCCAATGAAGTGCAATAATATAGCGCTGGTTTGGAACTGGAAAGACCATGCTTTAATTTCATTCATTCATTCATTCATTCATTCATTCGACTTCGATGCTGCCCACTCCCGATGGGACACAGGAGTTTGCTTTCGACTTGTATAAATTTATTGAGGCCAGTAACTCTCAGCCTACCTCGTTTGTTTATAATTTTGAAGATAAATTATTTTAAATCCCCATGTAAATTTTCTCAAACTCCTGAAGGAAAAAATAGAATAGATATCTAGTAAGGATTCCTTATAGCAAGAATGATTTACCAAAATCTTCAGAACCATGCTGCCCTTGATATTTAGTTTTATTTTCATCAACTTATAAAATGCAATGAAAGGAAAACCATAAAATGGAAAACTAGAGAAAACTCATGACATATTTTCCATTAATTTTAAAGTTAAATAAAATAAAATAAATTCTCTCATAGTCTTATCCACACCGAATGCACCACCCAATGGCTAAGAGACAATTAACAAGTCATCAAATTTTCTCATGTAGGTTGGTGTCAGAGGTTTTCCACCTCATTCTTGACCACAAGTCAGCTCTTTTCAGGGAAGCATTTTTTGTATTTTTGTTTGTTTGTTTGTTTATTCATTTATTATTTTGATTGTTATTTATTATTTAGATTAATAGGCTGCCCTTCTCTGGAGACTTTTTCACACAGCAATGCACAATGCCCACATCAAGATAGTAAATCACCGCAAACTATGTATATTCAACAGTAAATTTCAATTGGATGGACTCCTTTGACAGACAAAAAAAAATTCAATCATGGCACATTGCTGAAAGCAGACTGACTGATGTCCAAATTAGGCTTCCATTTCATGAGCAATCTCAACTAAGCTTTTTCTCACAGAAACCTCCCACCAACTGAAGGGAAAGAACAGATGCTAGGGAATATCCCAGAACTTCTAGCTTGTCATTACTGCCATCTGTGGCAACTTATAACACTGGAGGTATTACTTTTCATTTAAACCTTGTATTACTGAACAGATGCTTTATTTCCCTCTTAAAATTCTTAAAGCAGGCCTGTCAAACTTGCAGCCTGCGGGCCGGAAATGTCACGTGCTGACCACACCCATGCTTGGTTTAATGAAGAACAGAAAAATCACGACACATCATATGATGATGCCATGATGATGTGAATTTAACACCCCTGTTTTAAAGGGGAAAACATCTGCACAGTTTCATTTACTAAAAGCTTATAATCAGCAGCTTTGGTAACCCTAAAACCTTTTAATACACCTCCCTTTTTAAAGGGGAAAAGCAGGGGTTATAATATGCTGTCCCTCTGTTCTCCCTTTCATTTGGAAAGGGTGAGATTGACTGCTTAGGAACTATACTTACCTATGACAATGGGGTTATGAAAAGTCCAGCCTCTGAACAGATGCTTGCCAGATATGTCAGCATTTGGATAAAGTACAGAACTCTGATCAAGATGGAAAATATAGCAGAAGTCTTAACGATGTGGAAGGAATGCTTTATAAAATGTAACTAACATAAATATTATAGTAAATTAATAACCCGGCATTCCAAATTATAAATCCAAATGAAACATTTTTCCTGGTCAAGAATGTGCCTTGAAATCATCTCACTTTTTTCCCCAAACAGGCAACAGATTGCAAAAGGAAATTAAATACCTTTCATTAATTTTTCCACCTTCCCTCCCTATTTGCATGTTCTTCTTGTGTCCTCAGATGATGCTTTTAACTATTCAGATTAACATCATTTTTTTATGGTTGACAAAAGCCCCAAAGAAAATGATAGAATGCCAGAATATTGTGGCACCATCTTAAACTTGATCATTAAAAAATCAAATCAAATGAAAATGTTTATTTGCAAAACAAAATGTTGCAAATCAAGAAGACTGTTTTGATTGATTTTTTTTTTTTAAAACAGACTTGGGCAAGGGGATGATAGATTTATTACAGCTATAATGTTCAGTGGCAACTAATGGAGTGGAATTAATGGAACATCAAGATAATAGTCCCAAATTTCAACATTGGTGGGGAAAAACATTGATGATGGTTGCTTTGGGTGGCCCTTCAATATGAGTTTGAAGAACTCTTATATAAAGGCTCATCCTTGCTAGGCCAAGTAGTGGGACCTCAAGAATTCCTACAAATATATCATTTCAATTAAAAATTTAGACTAGGTGTCTTTTTTAATGCTATTTGGTCTGCATAGTTAACAGAGGGCCCTGTTGGAAAGAACATATCTCTTATTCCAAACATGCAAAATATTGAACCCCCCCAACCCCCAAATTCATCACCCATTAGAAGAACTCTGAAACAGCTGCATTAAACTCAACAAAGAAGAGTAGGACCAGTGCCGTATTAAACTTTCATTAGAAATTATTTTTACCCTGACTCCTCGGAGAGGGGTGGCATATAAATCAACCAACCAACCAACCAATCAAATGAATGAATGAATGAATGAATGAATGAATGAACGAATGAATGAACGAACGATGAATGTTCAACTAGCAAATGAATCTAGTGAATCTCTTTAGAGAACAAGTATACAGCCTCAGAACATTTGCATGTCCCTTCTTATTCATTTTGATTTTACATTTATTTATTTATTTATTTATTTATTTATTTATTTATTTATTTATTTATTTATTTATTTATTTATTTATTTATTTATTTATTTATTTATCTATCCGATTTTTATGCCACCCTTCTCCTTAGACTCAGGGTGGCTTACAACATGTTAGCAATAGCACTTTTGAACAGAGCCAGCCTATTGCCCCCACAATCCGGGTCCTAATGTCCAATTACAGCCATAAAGTTTGGAAAAGTTAACATATAAGAAGTCCATAAGAGAAAAGTAGTGTAGTGTAGTGTAGTGTAAAGATTAAGGTGCTGGACTATGACTAGATAGACCTAGGTTCCATTCCAGCCTTAGCCCTTGATGACTTAGGTCAGCTACTGTCTTTTAGCCTAACCTTACTATACACTCCTGTTATGGGAGAAAATGGGCTCACTTTTTTCTTTTTAACATCTATTTTTGAGGTAAGGTAAGGGGTGGGGGGGAGAAACCTGGTCAAATTAGGAGAAAAGAGAATGACAACTGGAAAGGTGTTGGTGGGCCTTTTGTCAAATTCCATGATCAAAGTGAGAAAATTGTGAAGCAAAAGGTCATCTGGAAGCACCTCTAGTGGCTGAGGACAATTTGTTTCTCATCCACAGATAGCAGAATGCATCAAAATATTTGATCAGCCACAGCTGGAAAGAGAACAATCCCACTAAATTAGAAGCACTTATCCCCCCCCCCCCCACAATGGATCCTTCTGAGAATTTGCTGAAACCTGTAGGGATCAGTTATGCTCAGTCATACAATTATCAAAATATTGACAAATAAAAGATGTGCAATGTGATAATATATGTCAAAATAAAGTTGTTTTCCTATATAAGTTTCCACCCAAAATTAAGAATCCTTGTTCTGGATATTTGAAACTGTGGGAATCCTGGTGTTCTCTGAAACTATATTTCCAACATCCTGAACCACTGGCTGTCTAGGGCTCATAGATGCTATAGAACAGGGCTGTCAAATTCACAGCCTACAGGGCGATGCGTCATGCACTGACCACGCCCATGCCTGGTTTAGTGAAGGGAAAAAAGTCCCAATATGTCACATGATGCTCTGCACACCTCTGCTATAGAGCATAACATCCAATGTGATTCAGATTGGAAAAAGTTGGGTCCTTGGTTTAACCTAGCAAAAAGCTTATACACTTACGTTATGTTCTTGTAACAGTCTACAACTTTCATATTGAAATATCAGTGGCTGATATTCAGGAAACTTTCATTTCCGCAACATCAACCACTGCTAATCTTAAATGCAAACTAATGGAGTCAAGAAGCATCGTTAACAAAATACCTGAACTCCTTCTCTTACTAAAAACTGCTAAATTCGACATTCTATTTACCTGCAAAACATGGCTAAATGCATCCCTCCCTGACTCCATTATCACAGTAAGAGACTATCATGTTTACCAATCTGATTGTGAAACCCGTAGAGGAAATGGAGTTGCAATCTTCTATAAGAAATCACTGGACCTAAAAAAGGTGTAAGTTAAACACAAACTCGATCTTCCAGAAACTATTATCTGCGAACTGACCTTAAATATGAAGAGCAGCAATAGTTGTAGTCATGATTAAAATAAATCTACAATTCATAAAAGCAGAGTCCTCATTAAATTCAATGAAGTAATGCAAAATTATGGTAAGCTTCCAAGATTCAAGAATTTTTCATTGGATAGGTTAGGAAAAAAAGAGTAACAGGGAGAAAGAAAAATGTTGATATTGGAGCCATGCCCATTCTAAGCCACTCTGATCTTCAGGGAGTCTTCAGACATGCAAATTGGATTTTATTAAGTCATAGTAGAATTAGATTGAAATAACAGCACTCTCAAATTTAGCAGGAAAAGTAGAAGCAAGCAAACAGGGATATATAATTCTCAATTTCAGAAATATACCTATTTTTATCCTATCAGGATCCTGTGCCCTTGAATAGTATTTAACAAAACACTTTTAGCTCCCTATAAGAAAACACAATGAGTGCAATTTTAATCATTTTAAAAATGAAATAAATAAATACAGCTGATTCATTTTAAATTGAATATATTTCATTGATGTTTAGATAATCCTGTTAAATTGATTCCTGCCTTTTAAAAATTCTATTCAGCTGAACATGCTTCCAACCTAATTTTCCAATTTCTTTCCAACATCTGCACATGATGTTTTAAATGCAGTCACTTGGTGGTGCTGTAATAAATATGTTTCTGTTTGACCTTAGTACTATTTCCCTCCCTCTTTGTTATCTATTGGGCAACGCTAGCCTAAAATGGTTAGTGTCTCCTTCTTTGATGCTTAAAGTAGAAGCAAATAGATTTGGTTTTGGATGTTCTTGACATTATCTCAACAATTTCTCATTAAACAAACATTCAAAAGAATGATCCCTTGGGAATATTGTCAGTTTAACAGATTGGATTGATGTTGGGGATTTTCTTGATAGCCACAAAGAAGGCATCTTTTATAAGCATTTATTGCAATATACAAAAATGAAGCCTGAACACATGTAAAAAAACCATTTGCCGATGACAATTGCTTCCAATTGCAAAGCAAGATTAATAGCTTCTGATAGATTTTGATTTCCTTTTTGGAAATGGGGAGTATATTCCTATTACAGCTGAATCAGAACTTATATTTATGAAAACAATTGTACAATGTTATTCATGAATATTTTTCTCTTCTAACATAAGCCCGACAAGCCTCACCAGAGTCCTCATTACACACAGGTCTTCCTTGACTTACAACACTTTGTTTAGTGACAGTTCAAAGTTACAAAAGCTCTCAAAAAAGTGACTTATGACCATTTTTTATGCTACTAATTTAACAAGTGACTCACTTAAGAACCATAGCAAGAAAGGTAATAAAAAGAGGCAAAACTCACTTAAATGTCTTACTTAGCAACATAAATTTTGGGCAAAATTGTGGTTGTAAATTGAGGATTACTGCAGGATTTTCAATGCAGGATTTTTCTCTCTCTCTGTTGTGACACAACAGTCATTTACTTTCTAGAAAATACAGAAAATAAGCTGGGAACTCAAGGGCATTTGTCAGAAGCAGAGCGGTATACTGTATAGCCATTAGCAAACTAGACCCCCACCACATGATTTTATATTAGTTTGTCCCTATTTGATATAGGGCATCAGCTCCTTAAAAAGTGATATTGAGCTTTGGCAGTCTATGCTGGTTTATATGAAACTAGAACAAAGTTGGAGGGTTTTTAAAAAAAAGAAATTATGCCACTAATTATTTATAGGTGTTTTGGGTTTTCATTGTTTGCAATTTACCTCATTTCCTGGCCAGCTGTTTCCAGATCTAAATGTAAGCAGCTTTACAATTAGAAAAAAAAACCCTGGAGAGGATATGATACCTCTTGATGAACAGCCAGGGGTGGGCTACTGCCTGGATGGTGGGGGAATGCAGTGGGGTAGTGAAAATGGAGCTCCACCCCAGAGCACCCAATTTGCACTGAAAGATGTTGAAAGAAAATGCAGAGCGTCCTGCATAAGCCACTCCCACAGTGTGGTAGTAAAAATTTTGGTAGACCTTCACTGGGTACAGGGTATAACCATAATGTCAAACCTATGGTATGCATGGCAGAGGTGGCCCGCAGCACCCTCTCTGTAGGCAGATGTTTCATCACCAGCTGCTCTTCTCGTGCATACATCACATGCATGTATGCCGGTCAGCTGGTCTTTGCATGAGTGGAATATAAGATGAATGATTACAGTTGGATTCTTATCTTGACCAGACCTTTCTCGGAAATAGATAAAATATCTGTTATATCTATTTATGAGATAGAAACAGAGGTGGGTTCCTTCCAGTTCACACCGGTTCACCCGAACTGGTAGCGACCCGCTGGTGACATCACAACATCATAGAACTGGTTCTATCAGTGCCAGTCCATGGGTGCTGCCATCTTTTTTTGATATTTTTTTTTGAATTTTTGATTTTTAATTTTTTCCCCCTTCTAAGCATGCACAGAATTTGATTTTTTGGCATTGCGCATGCATCGTCATCTTGTTTTGTCTTCTTTTCCCCCCAGACTTTTGGCACTGCGCATGCGCACGCCCACAACGTGTGCCCACACAGCATGGGAGGAAGCTAATCAGCAGCAAGGTAAGTTAGAATCCACCCTGGATAGAAAGTATTGTACACCCAATGTTTAAAAAGGGCACTAGACTGTTAATTACCTCCCAATTAATCTTCTAGTTATCTGGAAGAGTAAAGCAAAGAGTAAAGTCGTGGAACCTGACCAAAAAACCCCTCCTAAATTCCTTTTAAACAAATTGGACTATTAAAAGCAAATCTCTAGAAAGCTAAATTAGGTAATATCTGTATTTCAAATAAGTTTCTCCTCAGGAATATTTCATCGGATGCCATCTTCTTAGTAATTACATTTATTAGAATGATACAATATTTTCATTTATATTTCCCACTTCTTAACCATGTATATATATTTAACCATGTATCTCCCTGAGAATATATTTTTCATGAACTGTGTAGCTTGGGCGTAGCGTGAGGTTGCTATCAAAGTACTATACTAAGGATGCCTTTTTTCTTCTTTTTATCTATTGCAAACTGTGAACACGTGACTGATGAAGAACATAAGACAAGGACCATTTAAAGTGTAACGGATAGCTACATGTTACCAGCTGTTCCCCCAGCAATGTTGAAAGATCTAAATTGATGTCTGTGATTTATCTCCTCCCATTCATCGCGAAGTATGTTGTTTGCTAGGCAGTACTGCAGTAAAAGCCTCTGCCATATGGCCCAATAATTTTTGTTTGGAGATGTGAGCTCTTAATGCTTTTGAATGTTTGATCTTCGCACTTCCCTGGCCTCAGTGGATGCAGGGATCCATTTGCAATCTTCGTCATTCAAAGTTTTAATTTTAGTTCTCAGGGTTTTTTTTTAATTTTAGAAAACCCTAATCCTTCAGATATTGTTTCACACTATATGTAGTCCTTGGTCAGGGTTGGGATACCGCCCAGATGGGTGGGAACGCAGTGGAGTAGCGAAAATGGAGCTCCACCCCAGAGCACTCAATTTGCACTGAAAGATGTTGGAAGAAAATGCAGGGTGTCCTGCATAAGACACGGCCACATTGTGGTAGTAAAAATTTTGGTAGCCCTTCAGTGTCCTTGGTTAATGCCATCTGATGTTATGACAATGCTAAACAAATGGATTTAGGGAAATGTGTGCAGTTTGAAGAAAGGCACACATGAGCTTTTCATGAGATTTTCAGAAGGCTTCAGGAGCATTTCATGAGAAGGCTACATATAATTTGGGAGAATGGGCATGGCCTTGGGAAGAAAGTCTTTCTTAGCTCAAAACTGTCAAACCCCCCCCCCCCAAACACACACACACATAGAGTCAAGCTAGGTGACCTCATCAGCAGGAGAAAAAGAACATGGCAAAAGTCAGCTTGAAGCAGCAGGGCACAAAAAGAACAGGAAATTGGGTTGTCTATGGCTTTGTTCCATGGTACTGGGATAGCTGGTTGGGATGCAGGAACAGCAGCAGTGGCCAGCTGAGATTGCTGAAAGTCGCAGGCCTCCAATTCAACCCCAGTGCTGCTGACACTGTCACCTCCACCTGGGAGAGCTGTTGTACAGGACCACCAAAGAGGTAGAGAATGGGCCCAGCATGGGAAAGAGATAGGCAGATGTGGGAGACAAACAGGAGACAGTCTCTTATCTTACTGAGTCTCAGAGCTTTGAGGGAAAAAGCTGAGAATGGTTTGGATAGCAGTGAGTTCTTGCCTATACAGTATATCCTGTTTCCCCGCAAAATAAGACATCCCCTGATAATAAGCCCAATCAGGCTTTTGAGTGCATGTCAGTCAAGCCAAATGTTTATTTCAGGGTTTAGAAAAATATAAGACAGGGTCTTATTTTCAGGAAAACATAGTATTTATACATTTATAGTTTATATATAGTTTTAAAATATAAAGATGTTCTGTCTGGGTGCCCCCAGACTTCAACACCAACTGGAAAAAGCAGCCAGACACGCTGGTAAAAGCAAAAGCACTTTATAGTTTGAAAAATAAACACAGAGAAAAACCTGTTCTTCCCAACAGGCAGGCTATGAGGCTTCACAGCAAAGTCCTGACGGCCAGATAATACAGCAGACTTCTTGCTGGCACACACACCACTGTAGAGAATAAACCCCCACGCCTTTTTCCCCAAGGTTTCAGCCTTCAAGGCCACAAGCCAGAATCAGAGACGCCAAAGATCACAGCCAGGTCCCAGGACTCCCAAAGATAATACTCCACAAGACAGGAAGGGTGGGTCTGCCTTTTCAGCCTTTCTGGGGAGAACCACACCCAAACCCAGCTGTTACCTATTTAGAACTGGAAGTACCTGGCTAATTGTCCCCTTCGTTGTGCTGCTCTTCTCTGCCTGTAATCAATGATGGCTTGAGCATTTTCATCTAAGGACTCCAGGCTGCTTGCTGGGGAGAGCTCCACCCCGGGGGACTCTGGCTGTTCTCCCTCTCCCTCGGCCTGATATTCCTCCTCCCCTTCTGCCTGTTCCTTTTCCTCCTCCTCCTGTTCCTCATCCTCCCCCTCTGAGTAGGGAGCCGGCAGAGGTTCAGCCGTTCCCTGAGGAGCCTCAGACGGAATCACAACAAAAGATATGCTACCTTTACCAGAGGAAAGTTTGCTATGTTGAAATTCACTAGAATTTTCACTACATTCACTACTTTGGTGTTAGGAAACTGGATTCTTCCATGTATCCAACCTCTTCACTTTCAATTGCTCTTTTGACATTTCAGTTCCTCGCAGTAATCACGAACTTGAACTTTCTGATGTTTACTAAGAGGCCAAATTTCTCACTTTCTTCTTTAATCCCTTAAGTATTCAAACTTCTCACTTTCTTTTTTAATTCCTTTGATCAGATGTTTCAGGTCTTCTTTGATTTTTGAGAAGAGAGTTGTGTCATCAACATATCAAAGATTGTTTCCTCCATTCTTTACTATGAACTTTGATTCTTCAAATTCCAGGTTCCTCCTTCAGCATACAGGTTGAACAGGAAAGAAGAAAGAAAACTAGTTTCACACTCCTTGAACCCATGATTTACACACAGTGGCTTCCTGATTTGTGTCCAATGACTGCAGCAACTTTGCCAGATGTGTTAGCACCCCAGGTCTTCTAGGCTTATCTACATCTTGCCATGATCAACACAATCAAAGGTTTTCTTACAATCAATAATGCAGATGCAGGTATTCTTTTGATATTCTAGAGATCATTTTCATGATCCAGTATGGATTTGCAATATGAACATCTGGTAATTCCTGATGGTAAGTTATAAATAATATATTTAATGTAGCAACAGACTGAATATCAATCACAGTAAAGACTTTTATAAATGGAAGTTTTACACATCAGTTCATCTTTCACCAAATTTCAATATTTTCTTCAATGTGGAGGAGGGAGAGAAACATGTTCTTGGTTTCAAAATTTCCAGGCACTTTATGTCTCTTACCTCTCTTACATATTCCAATGGTGGTATGTGATTAAAACAGACAAAGAAAGTCTAAGATAATAGTCTAAGTCACCAAAATTTTCTCACGGTCATAGGTATACAGTATACAGTAATGGGTAGCCAAAATTTTTACTGCCATGCTGTGGGTGTGGCTTATTGTGGGTGTGGCTTGATGGCCATATGACTGGGTAGGAGTGGCTTGTCAGTCATGTGACCAGGTGGGAGTGGCTTGAACGATCATCATTGTTCAAGTGAACTGTTAAGTCCTCAACTTACAACATCACCAGTGTTGCTCTCTGGGGTGACAATTTGCTTCGCGTTTCCCGTTCTCTCCTTCCTGGGTCACTCCCTGCCTCAGGCTGGGTAGCTAGGCGAAAGGGTGCCGATCAGCTGTTAAGAAAAGAGGGGGGAGGAAATGGGCCCCCTGCAACTCCTGCCAGTGTTGGTCTCCCTGCCGCTTTCCGAGGAGGAGGAGGAGGATGGGGCTGGGGGATAGTCAGCTGAAGCTGGGCACACAGCTTCATTTCTTCTGGTGGAACTGCGTTCCACCCTGTCCTGCCTGCTGCCCACCCCTGGGTATATATCCATATAGTCAGTATGGAGTTACTATGATACTTAGGGAATAACATCTGTTTGTTTGTTTATGAGAAAACATTGAAGCACATATTGTCATGATTGTTAATGATAGAAGACCTTGTTAAAATAACTGACAAATTCATTTATTAAATAAGTCATCCTGCATCTTTCCATATGATGCTTATAGAGCCTAGACGAGGGGTCCCCAATCTGTAGGACACAACTATTTACTAGGCCGTGGCCTGTTTGCAGCTGGGCCTTGCAAGGGGTGGGTGCCTGCACTTGCAGACTCACTCATGTGAGGAGTGGGTGCTCGCAGCCCTGCTCACACAAATGCAGAGTTAAATATTCTACTATGGATCAAAAATATTCTTGATGATGTTTTCTTTCAAGAGTCTACGGAGAGGGACGGCATACAAATCTAATAAATAAATAAATAAATAAATAATACTAAATAATATTTAAATAAATGTATTAGTTGCAATCAACCATTGAAATAATATCATTAATTAAATTTAAAGTAGAGGCATATAGTACTGTACGTCAACATTTCTTTGAAAGTTGGTAGCAAAAAGGGTATATATTTGTATTTATGAAGAGACACAAAATGCAACAACTTCTATTATTTCTTTTTTAAAATAACATTTATGTCTTGCTTTTCTTTATTAAAAGCAATCCCAGGAGGGGTTACAACTGAAAAAAATATATTTAGTTAAATAAGTGTGTAGATTTTAAAATTGATAAAATAGTTACTTGTGAGTGTACTTATTCAATTGTTAGAAATGCCTTTTGAAATACAGAAGTTTGTAATAAATTAATAAAGTCACAGTACACTAACGTAACTATCAGAACAACAATGGTATTTACCGTATTTGTTCATTCTATGCATGTGCCATCCATCTTACCACTGCAAAAAGACTCTGGACCTTTGAAGAATTCTACTTTTGTGACCTCCAGCTTCATTAAATTTCATCTCACATATTAATCAATGGAATCTGGAACTGTTCAATCTAACTATGCAAGCTTATCACCCCTAGTTCAGCCTTTCTAAAACTGACCGTGATAATTGGGAAATTAAAACAATTAAAATCTAAATTCTTCCAAGAGCCTCTCTTCGAAGAGCCTCTCATTGAAAACATGCCCCTTACTATAATCCTTATTATTCCACCTATCAAATTAACCTAAAACTTTAGTTGATTACCAATTAAATAAATTACATGTCCCCTTAGTTCTTATATAATAGGAACATCAATTCTGACAATTTAATTGCAAGGTTTGATCATTACCTTATTAACCTGATAAACCCCAATCTCATCACAAGGCAGAACTATTCTGGGAATATTGCTTGAAATGTTTCCCTTGGGGCCCACCTTATTTTATTGAAATAATCATAGCTGTACTTCTCAGCAATTCTGGCTCATATTTCCCCCTGGGGAAAAACTCAAGCATCCATATATGAGTTATAAAGAGAGCCATATCCCTGTCCCACTACCCTTGTACTACGAAATGGATACCATTGGCAAAACTGCATTTTTTTCATAATTTTTTTTATTAAATCTAAAAACAAAACAAAAAATACACAGCTAAAAATACACAGCTAAAAAAGAAAACACAAATAGACCAAAATGCGCCTTTACAGACATGCATATATCAGTTAAATGAAGCCATGATTCATTACAATCATCTATAAGCGATCTTCATTTAAAACAAATTTAAGCATTTTTAAAAGACCTTGCTATGTAGATTTTGTTGATGTTCAAGGCACAGGCTCTAAATAATAATTTTTAAAAAGAGGCCAGTGGACGGCCATTCAAAGTCAGAAATGAATAGGAGGAAAAGCCGGCATACAAAGAATATCCTGTCTCAATATCTCTAGAAGCTTTGCCACACCAGGCTGGTGTGTTGTACATAAGCAAACATAGAATGATCACAGATTAGTTCTCCAGCCAAACATGTTTGAATCTATAAACTGATCTTTATTGTTCAGGTGCCAGAAGAATATTGAAACAAAGAACAAGGGTGAATGGTGACGTATCTAATATAGCAAACATGTTTAGGGTTAGGCCTGAATCTTGTTTCCTGCCATGATTTTAAGGGCTTTTAAATCTCTGTTTTTATACTTAGATATGTCCTTTGTCCAGCCTGGAACAGCTGTAATTTATTTCCCTTTTACAAATGTGATACAGTTGAGGTTTGTGGATTTCTGCCTTCTTCACGTTGTTACTTGGAGTTCTAGGATCAATGTGTAGTCTGCATTTTCGGAAGGTGAAATGCAATATTTTCATCACTCCTTCATTATAATTAGCATTGTCATAATTAAGAGGGAGATATGTGAATGAGGAACTTAGTACTATGAGAGCAAACAACTAACCAAAAGAATACTTAGAAAGATAGTGTTTCTCCTCTTCCCAACTTTCAGATGGCACATAGATTATGTGAAGATGTTAATAGTACAACGCAACCCTTTAACAGAAAACCAGGACCCTTTTTCCTTTTGTGAGCCATGTTCCCACAAGACTGAAATGGGTGGCAAAATAAGTAAATATAACTCACAGTGTGGTGTAATGGTAGGTGGGAAGGACCGTGGGGAGACAGGAAGAAGAGTCACAGACCAAACTGTCATGCAAAGGATATCTCAGCCCACAGAAGGAGAATGGTGATTTTTTTTACTTTTTTATAATTTTTTTTAATTAGACTTTTTTCTTTAAAAAAATTTAATATCTGGGGAAATTTAAATTTAAATCTAGAACTTAGGATTTGTAAGAAACACATGTCTATGTGGAAATATATGGATTTGAATGGAGAAGAGGAGTGAAGTATGTTAAGCGATGGCCCCCAGCAGTCGGGCTTCAGGCCCGGTTACAGCACGGAAACCGCTTTGGTCGCGTTGATGGATGATCTCTGGCGGGCCCGGGACAGGGGTTTATCCTCTGTCCTGGTGCTCCTCGATCTCTCAGCGGCTTTCGATACCATCGACCATGGTATCCTTCTGCACCGGTTGGAGGGGTTGGGGGTGGGAGGCACTGTGCTTCAGTGGTTCTCCTCCTACCTCTCTGGCCGGTCGCAGTCGGTGTTAGTGGGGGGTCAGAGGTCGGCTCCGAGGTCTCTCCCTTGTGGGGTGCCTCAGGGGTCGGTCCTCTCCCCCCTGCTATTCAACATCTACATGAAACCGCTGGGTGAGATCATCCAAGGACATGGGGTGAGGTATCATCAATATGCCGATGATACCCAGCTTTACATCTCCACCCCATGCCCAGTCAACGAAGCGGTGGAAGTGATGTGCCGGTGCCTGGAGGCTGTTGGGGCCTGGATGGGTGTCAACAGACTCAAGCTCAACCCGGATAAGACGGAGTGGCTGTGGGTTTTGCCTCCCAAGGACAATCCCATCTGTCCGTCCATTACCCTGGGGGGGGAATCACTGACCCCCTCAGAGAGGGTCCGCAACTTGGGCGTCCTCCTCGATCCACAGCTCACATTAGAGAGCCACCTTTCAGCTGTGGCGAGGGGGGCGTTTGCCCAGGTTCGCCTGGTGCACCAGTTGCGGCCCTATCTGGACCGGGACTCATTGCTCACAGTCACTCATGCCCTCATCACCTCGAGGTTCGACTACTGTAATGCTCTCTACATGGGGCTACCTTTGAAAAGTGTTCGGAAACTACAGATCGTGCAGAATGCAGCTGCGAGAGCAGTCATGGGCTTACCCAGGTATGCCCATGTTTCACCATCACTCCGCAGTCTGCATTGGCTGCCGATCAGTTTCCGGTCACAATTCAAAGTGTTGGTTATGACCTTTAAAGCCCTTCATGGCACTGGACCAGAATATCTCCGAGACCGCCTTCTGCCGCACGAATCCCAGCGACCGATTCGGTCCCACAGAGTGGGCCTCCTCCGGGTCCCGTCAACTAAACAATGCCGGTTGGTGGGCCCCAGGGGGAGAGCCTTCTCTGTGGCGGCACCGGCCCTCTGGAACCAACTCCCCCCGGAGATCAGAACTGCCCCTACTCTTCCTGCCTTCCGTGAACTCCTCAAAACCCACCTTTGCCGTCAGGCATGGGGAAACTAAACATCTCCCCCTGGGCATGTTGAAGTTATATATGGTATGCCTGTATGTGTGTATGTTAGTATAGGGGATTTTCTTAAACTTATAATATTTTAATCAATTGGATTGTATTGGATTGTTTTTCACTTGTTGTGAGCCGCCCCGAGTCTTCGGAGAGGGGCGGCATACAAATCCAAATAATAAATAAATAAATAAATAAATAATAATAAATAAGTGTTGTGGTTAGCTCTGGCCCAGCTCCTGCCCCAAGGACTGTGGATGTGGGGGAGACATCCACATGCTGCAGGCCTGTTTTGCCCCCCGGTGGAATCTGCTGATGAAGGCTCCTCTGACCAAGAAGACATGAGTGACAGGGAGGAGGAGAGTGTGGCAGACAGCTCAGAAGGAGATCAATTATCTAACTCCTCCTTGGATTCAGAACAAGAGTTAATGATACAGCCACGCATGCGGAGAGCTATGCATAGGCAACAACAACTGAGAGATTATTATCCAAGAAAATGAGCCACCTGTGGTTGGGTGGGGCTGCAGTAATTAGTGAGGCTGCTATAAATAGCAGCCTGTGGGTTTGGCCATTGTGTTTCGTGACTGCTTTACTGACTTTGACTTTTTGTGTGCTGATTTTTCCCCGCTTTGAAACTAAACCAGAGCAAAGTGTGTTTCACTTTCTGAAAGAAGGACTGTGAATTGCCTCACAGCTGCAAGCTCAGTATCACAGAACTGATAAGGGACTTGTACAAATTACCAGTTTGTTTGGAGACCAGTGCTCTTTGCTATACCAAAAGAGGGCTTAGTTTAAATGAATTTTCATTATAAAGAACATTGTTTTGAATTTTCAAACGTGTGCGTGTCTGAAATTTGTACCTGTGAATTTTTGGGAGGATTCTACCAGAGAGCTCGACAGAACAGCAAGAATATAAGAAAATTATCTTAAATTTTAGGAACAGCTAATTGATTTTATAACATATAAGATATAAGTTGTATGAAATAAGTATTGAAAATGGAATTAAGAATAGAATGAATTTATCTAGATAAGAAATGAACTGATTTTTGGAATAAGCTATTTTCTAATGAAAATCAAATCATTTATTTTACAGATGTAAAACTATTAAAAAATATGGATCGAAGAAGGGGAAGCTTTCCTATTACCTATTGGGATCAATTTAAATAGAATAGGGCATGAGAATTCCGCTGGAATTGCAACGACAAAGATAGAGTAGGGCATAATGATTTAGCTGGTTATACAGCATTATATTTATAATTTGATCCTGGTTGGATATTGGAGGGTTTTCTTTATTCCCGTTAAAAAAAAATTATGAATAAAGATGGAGAAATTACCTTAGACACTTACATTTTAGACAATGTGAATTACAAATTTTGAAGAATACTGTATATCATTAATTTTTTTGAAAGGATATAAGTTGAGTCAGGATTAAGGAAGAGGAGTTTTTTTTTTTAAATTCCCTCCCCGGACACCCCACAGAGGCCAGAAATGGCCCATTTCCCAACTTGAAGAACCCACACCTGGAAATCCAAGTGTCCTACAAACCATTGCAGTCTTCTATATTAGGAATTCAAAATGTGAATGTTAACATTAACAGATCATAAAGTACACATGGAAATTTGGAGGGAGGGATTAAAATGCCATGAGTCTGAAGCTATTCTCCAAGATTTTACTCTAAATTAACCATAGGTATTAAGAGTTCCTTCCCAAATCTACAAAGGTCCTCAAACGTTGGCTAGGGACCTTCATTGTTTCTAGGTAGTTTGTGGAGGGAAAGGACATTTGGTGCTCTAGTTCCTAAATTACCACTTTGACAGAGCTATATATTCAAGGAAGATATGCCACTGTGTTAATAGCAAGGGACTATACTTGAAGGTTTTATAGTTAGTATAAAAAAAGCTATAAACAGAAGTGGTTAATAGAACATTTTGATAATCCCTTTCAAACAATGCAAAACAAAATATTAACAAAGAGCCTCCATACTTAACAATTTCTTCCTACTTAGTCCTGTATCCTGAAAAATCTTAAAATATTCCACGTGAAAAAGCTGGATTATTTATTTATTTATTTGTTTGTTTGTTTGTTTGTTTGTTTGTTTATTTATTTATTTGATTTTTATGCCACCCCTCTCCGTAGACTTGGGGCGGCTAACAACAGTAGTAAACAGCATATAACAAATCTAATGTTTAAAATAATTAAAAACCCTTATTTAAAACCAAACATACAAAAAAACATACCATACATGAATTGTATAGGCCCAGGGGGGATGTCTCAATTCCCCCATGTCTGACAGCAGAGGTGGGTTTTAAGGAGTTTATGAAAGGCAAGGAGGGTGGGGGCAGTTCTAATCTCAGGGGTGAGCTGGTTCCAGAGGGTTGGGGCCACCACAGAGAAGGCTCTTCCCCTGGGATCCGCCAGACAACATTGTTTAGTTGACGGGACCTGGAGAAGGCTGACTCTGTGGGACCTAACCGGTCACTGGGATTCGTGCGGCAGAAGGTGGACCCGGATGTATTCTGGTCCGATGCCATGAAGGGCTTTATAGGTCATAACCAACACTTTGAATTGTGACTGGAAACTGATCAGCAACCAATGCAGACTGCGGAGTGTTGGTGTAACATGGGCATACCTGGGGAAACCCATGATTTAAATATTGGATTTGTCGTACATTGTATTGCTATTGCTGTGAGCCGCCTCGAGTCTGCGGAGAGGAGCGGCATACAAATCTGATTAAACTTGAAACTTGAAACTGCACGATCTGAAGTTTCCAAACACTTTTCAAAGGTAGCCCCATGTAGAGAGCATTACAGTAGTCGAGCCTTGAGGTGATGAGGGCATGAGTGACTGTGAGCAGTGATTCCCGGTCCAAACAGGGCCGCAACTGGTGCACCAGGCGAACCTGGGCAAATGCCCCCCTCACCACAGCTGAAAGATGTTTCTCCAATGTGAGCTGTGGATCAAGGAGAACGCCCAAGTTGCGGACCCTCTCTGAGGGGGTCAATGTCCCCCCCCCAGGGTGATGGACGGACAGATGGAATTATCCCTGGGAGGCAAAATCCACAGTCTCTCCGTTTTATCAGGGTTGAGTTTGAGTCTGTTGACACCCATCCAGACCCCAACAGCCTCCAGGCACCAGCACATCACATGCACTGCTTTGTTGACTGGACATAGGGTGGAGATGTACAACTGGGTATCATCCACATACTGATGATACCTCACCCCATGCCTTTGGATGATCTCTCCCAGTGGTTTCATGTAGATATTAAATAGCAGGGGGGAGAGGACCGACCCCTGAGGCACCCCACAAGGGAGAGACCTAGAGGTCGACCTCTGAACCCCCACTAACACCGACTGCGACCGACCGGAGAAGTAGGAGGAGAACCACTGTAGAACAGTGCCTCCCACTCCCAACCCCTCCAGTCGGTGCAGAAGGATACATGGTTGATGGAGCTCTACTTATGTGATGCAGACTTTGGCTTTTGATGTTGCTTTGCCAACTGGATATTGTCCATCTCTGCTTCAGTGGACAAGTAGCCATATCAGAAAAGGCCACAAATTCTATTAATTCAGCATAGATGCTAAAGTAAGAAAAAAAGGAATGCAATACCTATGCACAATTTTCATGGCATAAACACATCTAAATATAGGGGAGTCTTTCTGAGTAAAGATGCATAAATTTGTCCAAATGATTGCAGTCATCTACATGTTTGTGGACAATAAGCATACAGTGGCAGATTGTATCAAAGACATGACTTGTTCAACTCAGTCAATATGACTCTGACCAATGAATGAATAGGGATCTGCAATAATAGGTAAGAATTTTAATCCATCACACAGGATATTCTAAAGTAATGGGGAGAGCAGTGTTGTATTTGGGGACTGCAATTTTTATTAAAATGTTTTTTTTCTCCTTGGTCAACATGATAGAAAAAGTGGCAATACTCACAAGAGGAGTTTCATTTTTCAAATTGTTTGGGGATTTAGTTATTTTTAGAACGGTCTATGGTCACACTTCTCAGATTTAATATGCCTGATAGTTTTAAAAAATAATAATGAGAAGAGGAAGAAGAAGATTGTATATGTACTAAAATATGTCAGAAGTGCAACAGATCCAAAAGGTGACATCATGATGTATTGCAGTTAAACGAATGATGTCAAAGTTATTTAACTAAAATGAGACTTTTTAAGTATCCAAATCTATATTTCCATGATAACAAAGGCTATGCAATATATTGATTGCATTCAGTTAAAAAAAAAGGCAAGATGGTATCAGGTGGTTTTATTTTGCTGTGTTAAACTCAAAGCAGATGGAAACCATCCACTCCATTACCTAATCGCCGGTTTGCCTGGTGTTTGCTGAGTTTTCCCATCATGAAATTGGATCCAGCCACCATTTTTTTGCTGAATTTGCATAGATTAAAATTTGCCAGAAATGAAATAACTTTTAACACTAAAGGAGGAGATGAACCATTATGATATTGACACTGGCCACAGCATGTTTGTTCACTGGTGTATGAGAGATCTCTGCCTTTCTTTTTTAGGGGTAACAGAGCCAATCAGATTAACCACTAAGAGGAATTATCCTTTTTTGTTAGACTTTAGTGGAAAAGATACCCAGGTCCATGCTAGATTTCAAGGATAAAAAAGAATGCACAAATAGAACTCTTAACGTCACCTTAAGCATCTGAGCAACAGATTGAACAAGCAATATGACTGCTCACTAGTCTTTCTCGTTATTTGATGAGATGCATTTTTGTTATTATTTTAGTGACTCACATTTGCATTTATACATATCAAACAGCATATGCTAATTGTATCCAAATGTCTTCCCCCTCAAGGAAAAAACATAATTGTCCCTAGAGTTCAAATTGAATAGAGCCAGTTTGGAAATTATTGCTGTATTGAATTACTCTCTATGAAAGTATACAGAGGTTGCCTAGTCTCCTTTCCTTGTACTTGGCAAAATCTGAAGATGATGCATTTGGCTTAAATCTCATCCCAGTGTTATCCCTGATGATAACAACATAAATATGTATGTGAAGCCTTCTCATAGATCCATGCTTAGTTACAGTTTTAAATGCATTTCTCTTTTCAGGGTAGCAATGCCAAAGTTAATAGTTCCAGAGAATCAAAGCTACAAATTCAGGTTGAACAATTACCCAGTCCTTCTGAGGAAATATTTTATGTGTTTGTTTGTTTGTTTGTGTGTGTGTGTGTGTATATAAACTCACTTTGTCTTGACAACTCAGCATAAATCACCAGGAAAAAAAATGTTTGGATTGCTAAATCAACCCTAGCCTATGAAATTTAGATACATATTTGTATTTTAAAACAAACTACAGCATTTTTTAGCTATGCTATTATAGTCACTTCCAGTAAATCTGCTATCTGGAGAAAAGAAATTACTGATTAAAACAGAATGAATAATAATGTCATAATTACTGTTTTTCTTTCTTTACTTCCATGCTCCACCATAATAAAGAAATATATTTTTATGCCTAATGCCTACTGTTAAAAGATAAACCTCCAATCAAAAATGCAACCGACCTGTCATTTCCTTCCATGCATATTGCTGTCACAGCCCATGTGATATGCCAATATTGAGCCCGCAGTCTGGGAAAATTAGAGGAACTGCAGAATTTCACCTATTAACATTGAGTTGGCTGTTTTGAAAGGAAGGAGAACAGTGAGTTGTGAAAACAGTTGTCTTCTGTTACACTAGAGGTCATACTTTGTTTATTTGCTTGGGGGAGGCAAGATAATATTAGTCATATATTGATGTCATCTATATGGTTGCTAGGAATAAAAAACAACTTGATGACAAAACCAATCATTCTATTGACATCACAGAGCAGGGAGAAAAGGGTACACTTTTTCGGCTTGTTTGAAATGGTGAAGAACTGCCCAAGGAGCTGCTGATACAATTCTACAGAGGAATTATTGAGACTGTCATCTGAACCTCTATAACTGTCTGAATTGGTTCTGTAACTCAACAAGACAGACACAGACTTCAGGGGATAATTAAAACTGCAGAAAAAAGAATTGCTATCAACCTGTCTTCCATTGAGGACCTGTATACTGCATGAGTCAAAGAGGGCTGTGAAACTATTTACTGACTCCTCGCATCCTGGACATAAACTGCTTCAACTCTTACCCTAAAAAAAACACCACACTATAGAGCACTGCACGCCACAACAATTAGACACAAGAACAGTTTTTTCCTGAATGCCATCACTCTGCTAGATAAATAATTCCCACAACACTGTCAAACTAATCTTCTCATTGTTCCCATCACCCATCTCCTCCCACAAATAACTGTATGACTGTAACTTTGTTGCTTGTATCCTTACTAATATGATTTGATTGCTTATTTGTACCCAGACTATCATTTAGTGTTGTACCTCATGATTCTTGACAAACTTTTCTTTTATGTACACTGAGAGCATATTCACCAAGACAAATTGCTTGTGTGTCCAACCACACTTGGGCAATAAAAAATCTTTCTTCTTTCTTTCTTTCTTTCTTTCTTTCTTTCTTTCTTTCTTCCTTCCTTCCTTCGTATCTCTGTCTGTCTGTCCGTCTGTCTGTCTGTCTGTCTCTCTCTCTCTCTCTCCCTATCTATTTATCTATCTATCTATCTATCTATCTATCTATCTATCTATCTATCTATCTATCTATCTATCTCTATCTCTATCTCCTATTTTTCTATGTCTAATAGCTGGCAGGCTAGTAACTGAGGCTTGACTCATAACTGGGTTTAATCATATTTAGTAAATACAACAGAGAACAACTCACAAATAACATCTGAGGTAAAACAGCTCCTGACAGTTTTTTAAATAGGCAGCTTCTGATGGAACAACCAATCACCACTGACCAACAATTCCACTCCTAGAGAGGGGTCACTGGAACACTGCATATTTGATGCTTATTTACAGTATTTCATTTTTAAATAGATTAAGCAAATTATAGCTAAAAATGACAATACAGTGGTATCTCTACCTAAGAGTGTCTCTACATAAGAACTTTTCTAGATAAGAACCAGGTATTCAAGATTTTTTTGCCTCTTCTTAAAAACAATTTTCTACTTAATAACCTGAGCCCGGAAAAATTTCCCAGGAAATTTGAGAGCGGCACGAAGGCCCAGCCAGTTTCCTGCCATTCCCTCTTTAATCCTGGCCATCTTGGGCTTTTCTGGGCTGCCAGAGGAGCCTTTCGGTGGTGCTTAAGGAGGCTTTGGCAGTCCAGAGTGAATGAAGCATTTTCCTTTCTCTGGGCAGCATCCAGAGAAAAGAAATGCTCCCTTCGCTCTGGGCAGCGACTGTCCTCCTCCTCTTCTTCTTCCTCCTCCTCCTCCTCCCACCCAAATTCCAAGCTTTTATTTCTTTCCTAATGGTTTTGCACGCATTATTTGCTTTTACATTGATTCCTATGGGAAAATTTGCTTCTTCTTAAGAAAGTTTCTACTTAAGAACCTGGTCATGGGACAAATTAAGTTCTTAAGTAGAGGTACCACTGTATATCCTTGAACTTCAGCAACACAATCTTGGTGGGCTGCAACAATGGAAGCCTGCACAACCCTGCATCCCATTGTCATGGCTGTGACACTGGGAACTTTGCTTTATTAAAGTTTTCTTATTATACTTTTCTTCTCTCCCAGTTCTTCCTGCTTTGGTTGTGTCCATTTGTGGGTTTTAGTAAAGTTTCATTATTTTGAGGGACACAATTTTATCATGGAAGCTATGACTGGAGAAGGCCTAAAGGCCGAGGCATAAAAGATGGATTAAACAGCAGTTCTCAACCTTGTCAGATCTATGGACTTCAAGGCTGGCTGGGGAATTCTGGGAGTTGCAGTCCATACATCTTCAAGCTGCAAAAGGTTGAAAAATCTTAGCCTAGAATGTAACTTCATAGACATACAGGCAGTGGTGGGCAGCAGCCAGTGCTCCCAGGTGCGCAGCTCTGGTAGGAAAATCTCAGATGCGGCACAGCTGTGTGCTCCTGATGCACCCCTGTGCAAAATTTGGCTTCTGCACATGCACAGCAAGCCAAATCTCACATGAGGACATGAGAGAGAGAGCAAGCTTTCAGCTATTTTCACTGATTTTTTGCTTCTGCGCATGCGCGCATCCTTGTGTGAGATTTGGTTTGTTGTGCATGGACGCGCACATGTGCAACGGCCTCCAAGGGAGCTCCAGTAGCAGGTAAGAAGAGCGGCCCTTCACTGCATACAGGAAGCAATATTGCTCCTTTCTCCACTGCTGAAGCCACATTAAAGGCTTAAGAGTACAATGGTAATAATCATTACCAAAGAAGGCCAAGAGGAATTGTATATTCTTCCCATTCATCTGATCTGGGCTACACAAATCCAGAGCATGGCTAAATGGCAGGAAAAAAACGATGGTTTTTTTCTGTATATCTTTGCTGCTATCTACTGGTTGTTCAGCTCTAGTAACTCGATTGTCATTATCCTGGACTTCTGACACTGTTTAAAAAATGTACCTGGTTCCAATGATGCAGGGAGGAAAAAAGTTTGTGTTGGCTGAGCTACTGTGGTTTCCTGGGATTTGAGAAATTTTAGCAGAATGTATGAGCCTGTGGTTGCTGATTAACCTTAGGGTGATATGTTTGTCGGAGCTGACTCATAAACAGCCCAAACTGAACTTGTAACAACGCAGGTGACTCATATTCAAATCAAAAGAGGTTTGTAGCTACAAATCCTCCTCTGCAGTCCCATTTCAAAATGCAATACCCATTGCATTTTTTAAAACACTGAAATATTTACCAACTTCTGGTCACATTTGATTTCAATACTTTACATTTAATAGTTGGAATCTGGTCATAGTTCCATGCAACACAGAATGCTGTTTACAGTGTCTTGTGTGATAGACAATGGCATTATATTTTACCAAATATACATTGAAGGGCTACCAAAATTTTTACTACCACACTGTGGGCGTGGCTTATGCAGGATGCCTTGCATTTTCTTTCAATATCTTTCAGTGCAAATTGGGTGTGTCTGGGCTGGAGCTCCATTTTCGCTACCCCACTGCGTTCCCCCCTGTCTGGGCAGTAGCCCACCCTTGCAAATATATTACCTCAGTACTTGTGAGTTTTCATATTTGACTTGTTCATAGCAGAAACCAATGTGGTATAAGGATTACAATGTCTAATCAAAATTAGGGAGATAATCCTCTTAAAAATTTATAAATTCATAAAGTGTGTGATATGATCTTAACCCAACTGTCTCCCGTGAACTGTAGTTTCGGGTCACAATTCAAAGTGTTGGTTATGACCTATAAAGCACTTCATGGCACCGGACCAGATTATCTCCGGGACCGCCTTCTGCTGCACGAATCCCAGCGACCAGTTAGGTTCCACAGAGTGGGTCTTCTCCGGGCCCCGTCAACTAAACAATGCCGCTTGGCTGGACCCAGGGGAAGAGCCTTCTCTGTGGCGGCCCCAGCCCTCTGGAACCAACTCTCCCCAGAGATTAGAATTTCCCCCACCCTCCTTGCCTTTCGTAAGCTACTTAAAACCCACCTCTGCCGCCAGGCATGGGGGAATTGAGATGCCCTTTCCCCCTAGGCCTTTACAATTTTATGCATGGTATGTCTGTATGTCTGTTTGGTTTTTATTATAATGGGTTTTTAATTGTTTTTAGTATTGGATTATTATTATATGCTGTCTTATTATTGCTGTTAGCCGCCCCGAGTCTCCGGAGAGGGGCGGCATACAAATCCAATAAATAAATAAATAAATAAAATAAAGTATCTTGTAGATTAACTTTGTTATCTGGATAACATTTACCATATAAACTTGTATAGACAAATGCGATTGGGTTGTGTGCACATGGTTAAAAGCCAAACAAAACAGACATACAATTAAAGCAACATGTAATTAAGGATACTCGGAGGAAGCTTAGGAAATGGAGATAATTAAATTAAGTAGAGATGAATGGCATTTCAAATCCAACAAATCATAATTTACTTATTTCAAAATGACTTGACAAGAAAACAGCACATATCTGAAAATCTGATGGCTCCACATCAGAGTTGGGTTCCACCTGGTTCTCCCCGGTTCACCCAAACCAGTAGCAAACGTCTGGCGATATCATGATGATGTCATGGAACCGGTTCGGTTGGTGCTGGTCTGTGGCACTGGCATCTCTTTTTTGATTCTTTGAATGTTTTTTTAAAAAAGAATTCCTGCTCACACAATGTGGGAGGAAGCAAACTGGCAGTAAGGTAAGTTAGAACCCACCCCTCCTCCACATAATTGTTGATGCCAATTATTTCACACGGTTTGGATCTCATTGATAACAATAAATCCTCACTTCAGTAATTCATTAAAGGGATACCATCAGGGGTGGGCTTCTGCCTGGACAGTGGGGAACGCAGTGTGGTAGCAAAAATGGAGCTCCACCCCAGAGCACCCAATTAGCACTGAAAGATATTGAAAGAAAATGCAGGACGTTCTGCATAAGCCATGCCCACAGTGTAGTAGTAAACATTTTGGTAGCCCTTCACTGGATACCACCTACTTTTTTCAATTCTCACGAAGATGTTAATAACCTTTACATCATAACAGCTGGCATCAACTAAGCCAATCTTGGCCAATTAAAAATAAAATAGGGTCAGATGATCTATTTAACATTTTATGAGGGACCACTAAAAATCCCTTGGGTGCAGGCTAGACAGGGAAGTAGAAAAGACAGCAGGCAAAACACCACCAAATTTAGTCTCTTAGATGTTAGCCTGATACCTTTAATGTTATTATTGTTATTATTGTTGTTGTTATTGTTGTTGTTATTGTTGTTGTTATTGTTTTTATTATTGTTTTTATTATTGTTGTTATTATTTATTATTTATTATTTATTATTTATTATTTATTATTTATTATTTATTATTTATTATTTATTATTTATTATTTATTATTTATTATTTATTATTTATTATTTATTATTTATTATTTATTATTTATTATTTATTATTTATTATTTATTATTTATTATTTATTATTTATTATTTATTATTTATTATTTATTATTTATTATTTATTATTTATTATTTATTATTTATTATTTATTATTTATTATTTATTATTTATTATTTATTATTTATTATTTATTATTTATTATTTATTATTTATTATTTATTAATTAAATTTGTATGCCACCCCTCTCAACCTGGCCCTGTTATCTCTACATTCTGGACAGTTCAGAAGGTAACCTCTGTGGCTGTAAAGAGAACATTCCTTCTGCTTCTATGTACAAGCCAAAACAAGCATTGGAGCCCTGTTGGCATTTTTGCCTCCTAGTGCTTTTCAGAGAGTTCTAACCACAGTTATTGTTGTAACTGCAAGAGCAAGGGAATGCTGTCGGGTGGGATCTCAACACATTTTCAGCTATTTTTAGGACCTTGCAACTCTTTTTAGAAGCTCCTTAGTGGTTGAAAGAAATGGAGGCAAACCCCATAAGAGATTTGTCACCCTGCCCATTCCCCTCTTATTTCAGTATCCTGCAGTGCATCAACAGCTGTAAAGCTCCAAGATGTTAATTCTGGAAAAAGCCTTCTAAACTGGAAGGTTTTCTAAGTTTATAGTTTATTAGATTTGTATGCCGCCCCTCTCTGAAGACTCAGGGTGGCTCACAACATAACAGTGATACAATACATTACAAATCCAATAGTAGAAAATTAAATCAATTTTAAAAACATTAATAACATAGTAAAATCCCTAACTATACAATCATACACATTCAACCTAATCTATCATACAGTAAGCCTGAAAACATAATTAAAAAATGGGGAGAAGGTGGTAATTATCCCCAGGCCTGGCGACAAAGGTTGGTCCTCAGCATTTTACGGAATGGTGATTATGGGGAGAATCACCTTGCCTCAAATTCAGAACCCTGAATTCCTTCCAGTAGGGCAACCAGACTGCCCAGAAGATCACCGTTTGAGCATACAGGTAGCCCTCAACCTACAACTGTTTGGTCAGTGACCATTCAAAGTTACAATAGCACTGAAAGAAATGAGTTATGACCATTATTTAGTTACAACCACTGCAGAATCCTCATCATCCTGTGTTTACATTCAGATAACAGAGTTGGAAGGGACCTTGTAGGTCATCTAATCCAACCCCCCACTCAAGCAGGAATCCCTACACCATTCCTGACAAATGGCAGTCTAATTTTTTCTCGAATGTCTCACGTGTTGGAGCTCTCACAACCTCCGCAGGCAAGCTGTTTGCTGTGATAGTTGGAGCATTCCATTTTTATTTGATGGCATATATTTTTGTAGTGGTTTTTGAAGTTAGCTACATAGCCTGCTTTCTTTTTTCACCAGAGGGATTTTTTTTTAAATTGTAGCTTCCTTAATGATATGGGTAGCTTGTTTTTCTTGGTTATAGAGGTTATTAGTGATACATGTAGTCTGATGGTTCTATTGACTATGAGCAAGAAGATGTTATAGAGGTCATCAGCAGTGTTAAAGCCAAAGAATAGAATTTGCCAATCAAGAGTTGAGAGGTCGGGGTCTATGAGTTCATAGTTGGCTTTTTAAAAGTTGTATTTGGGTGTCACATTATTCTTGCAATGTGTAGATTGAAGCTGAAGTCTATCATGCTGTGGTCGCTGTTGGAAAATGATTAATTGTAGCCCATTAATTTTGCTTATGCTTTTGTAGAATATGAGGTCAAGGCAGTTGTTGGGTCTAGTATTGTTCTTTACTTGTTGGTTGAGTCCTAGATTGGTAACAGCATTGTATAGAGTTGTATGGATGGGTTCAGTCGTGCATTCATTTAGAGTCCAGTTAATGAGAGATAACTTGAGGTTTCTAAGAAAGATAAGGGGGTATGGGCAAGAGGCTGCCCATGATAGCAGTGAAGTTAATTTGTTTGCATGTGTGATGTCATAGTCTGGGGCTTTGTAACAAAGTAGGAAGTGAAGTGTAGCATTTAAGGACAGATCACAGAATATGGTTTCAGGAAGGCTCACCTCACATCATGTATTGGATATTTTTTAGGTTTATTGTCTTTTTGCAGAATATAGCTACTCCACCTCCTCTGCAGGCTTCACAATCAGACTGGAAGACAAGGCAGTTTCTTGCTGTGATGATGGAGTCAAGAAGGGATGCATTTAGTCACATTTTGCAGACAAAAATAATGTTGAAGGTGTCAGTGTTGGATGTTGTGGAATGGATTGTGGATCTTGTTTTCGATGCAGTCGGCATGGTAATCTGGTATAAGTTTGTTTCATCTAGATCAGTGATGGCGAACCTATGGTACAGGTGCCACAGGTGGCACATGGAGCCTGATCTACTGGCATGCAGGCCATTGTCCTAGATCAGTTCCAATATGTGGCTGTGTGTGCCAGCTGATTTTTGGCTCACACAAAGGCTCTGGGAGGCCATTTTTGACTTCCAGAGAGCCTCCGAGGGGGTGGGTGAGAGCATTTTATCCTCCCTTGGCTCCAAGGAAGCCTTTGGAGCCTGGGGAGAGTGAAATGTGAGTCTACTGGGCTGTTTCTGGCCTCTAAAGGATCTCCAGGGGGTGAGGGAAGCTGTTTTTACCCTCCCCAGTCATTGAATTATGGGTGTGGGCACTCACGCTTGTGCGATAGCGTATGCACACACTCTTTCGGCACCCAAGGAAAAAAACGTTCGCCATCACTGACCTAGATCATAAGGACATATGTAGGCCTATCACACCATCTCCAACTGCTACAGGAACTATCCTGTCACCAACCTGGACTTGATCTCATGGTTCTATTGTATGGTAGCTATCAGACTATGTTATTCTGGTATTATACAAAATGCCAAGTCCCTTTCCTGTCAGAGCCAGTGAACAGACTGCTTTAAGGTTGCTGGGTATACATATGACCCACTTCAGTGTGCTTTTTCTCTCCCTGCCCTTCCCAATGACTTCACCATTCATTCCACACCCGAGATGTGACAACTGATACAGGGAGGCCCGCAGCCTTGTTCTTTCCTTTTCATGAGTCATCTCAAGTATGAGTCAGTAAATCATTATGTGTTAGGGAACTTGGAAGCTTTTGAAAAACGCTGTTGGTTTAGGTTTAATGATTTTCTTCCTGCTAAGGGATGGTATAGTTTTACATGGTATTTTTATTCTCAAGTGCTCTCACTCCCCACTAAATAAATAGATAACTTTCCCCACCCCCCACTAAATAAATAAATAACTTTTTTTCCTCTTTAATTGTCCATGCTTTTACTTCTACTACTTCATTCAATCTTAAATTAATAGAACTGAAAGTTATGTTCTACAACAACAACAATAATAATAATAATGATAATAATACAAAAATTATAACATCCATACTGCTACAAACTGGTGGAAACACAAGCCTGAAAAAGTCACTGAAAATCACATGGTCAAGATCTTGTGGGATTTTCGTATACAAACACACAAGGTACTGATGCATAATACGCCAGACATCATGCTGGTTGAGAAAGACAAGGTGAGTATTCTAGACATCGCAATACTAGGTGATAGCAAGGTCGATGAAAAAGAACATGAAAAAAAATCACAAAATACCGGGATTTAAAAAAAACAAAATTCAACTATTATGGCACAAACCAGCATTGGTAATTCCAGTAGTGATTGGAAATTGTATGCTGTCCCAAAAGCACTGGAATTACATTTAAAACACCATCATCAGTCAAATGCAGAAAGACGCACTGGTCAGTTCAGCACATATACTTCGAAAATATATAATGATATCCTAGGCCAGTGATGGTGAACCTTTGGCACGGGTGCCACATGTGGCACGCGAAGCCATATCTGCTGGCACACAAACTGTTGCCCTAGCAGAGCTCCAAAGTGCACATGTGTGCTGGCCAGCTGATTTTTGGCTCACACAGAGGCTCTGGGAGGGCATTTTTGGCTTCCAAAGCCTTCCAGAGAGCCTGGGGAGGGCATTTTTAACCTCCTCCAGCTCCAGGGAATCCTTTGGAGCCTGGGGAGGGCGAAACACGAGTCTACTGGGCCCACCAGAAGTTGGAAAACAAGGTTTTGTGGCTTCCAGAAGGCCTCTGTGTGGGGGGAAGCTGCTTTCGCCTTCCCCAGGCATTGGATTACGGGTATGGGCACTCATGCATGTGCGATAGCACGCATGCACTCTTTTTCGGCACCTGAGGAAAAAAAGGTTCGGTACCACTGTCCTAGGCCCTGGGGGGGGGGGGTTCAACTAGTAAATAAGGTCAGATCCTGAGAAACAAGTGGCCATTGTGATACAATTGTAAATAACAACAAGAACAACAACAAACACCAACAACAAAACAGCAAAACAGGAAAACAACAACAACAACAACAATAATATAGCAAACATCCAATAAGCTGAAATGGAAGCCTCATACTTAGCACCATCTCTTATTTGTCCTTCTATGGAAAGACTTTATTGGAGAAGATGTCTTCCTTACCTTGGATAAGGTTACATTCTGGCTAATAAGCACCATCTGTCTCCTCCTTTCCCACTGTGAGACGAGATCTGCATTCTCATCTCCTCGGGATAGAATCTGCTAGAAGGTGCTCAGCCAGTTCTGGCATTCTAGGAGCAATACTATCAGTGCCAGATGACCATTTGGACTACAGCAGCCATTTATGCATCATCGGAGAGAAGGAAAAGTGCCATTCAAAAATAGGACAAAAGAGGAGCCAAACAGGCAAAATAGAAAATATAATGGACATCAACCTCACAAAATGTGACCCTCATCATCCTGTTCTATCATTGTGTTGCTGAAGTAAGAAATGAACCTTTCCATACTATTTTTTGGGGTGGGGTGGGGGTGGTATGCCTGTCTCCTTCAGTTCTTGCTTTTTCTTCTTTAATGGGCTTTTAATCTGGGATGAAATAGCCTCCTAGAGTTTTTTTTAATATTGATAGTCTTTCCTTTATTATTTCTTAATGTCATTGTTTGTACACTATTCAAAAGCCTGAAAATTGGAGTGGTATATAAATATTGTAAGACAAATAAATTAAAATGTTTACTTCACCATTGTGAATTTCCATTTTCTTCTTGTAATTACCATTCACCAAGCCTTTAAAATTCTACCTTCTCCTTCAATGGATAGTTAGATGAATACCTTTGCTTCATCCAACTTCATTAGCATTTTTAAATTATTTCCTCATCTCTGGATACAGTGAAGGGCTACCAAAATTTTTACTACCACACTGTGGGTGTGGTTTATACAGGATGCCCTGCATTTTCTTTCAACGCCTTTCAGTGCAAATTGGGTGCTCTGGGGTGGAGGTCCATTTTTCCTATCCCACTACGTCCCCTCCCCCCCCATCCGGGCAGTAGCCCACCCCTATCTGGATGTCTTCTCCTTAACTCCTTTTTTTTTCTCATTTGCAGAAAGAATATTCCTTCAGTTTGGAATATCTTTCACGTGGTTGCTATTGTTGTTAGAGTGAAATTATATAATGAAAAAAAAAGTCACAAAATATTACATTCTGGACATACAGGGGGTGAACAAAAAATGGAAACACCTTGAAAAATCATCAAAATATCTTTTAATATGGTGTTGGTTCATCTTTTGCATCAAATACAGCCTTAATTCTCTGAGGTATTGATTCATACAAATTGTGAATTGTTTCCAAAGGAATTTTAGCCCATTCTTCAGTTAAAGCACCCTCCAGTTTTTTTAGAGTCGATGGTGGTAGAATTGACCATAAATGCTCAATAATGTTAAGGTCTGGTGATTTTGGTGGCCAGATGAGATGCTGAACTTCATTAGAATGTTCCTCGTGCCATTCCTTAACACTTCTTGCTCTATGGATTGGTGCATTATCATCTTGAAAGATGGCGGATTTCCAAGAAATAGCACCCTTAGGTCTTACAAACCTTCTCTTTTCTCTCAGGCATGGTCTGCCATGGCCAGAGAAGGAGGGATTTCTCAAATATTCAGCTATTAGTGATAAAAATAGAATCCATCATTAAAACATGGAATGCCTTTCCCAAAGGCTGCAGTGTGCATGATATGCTTGTTCTCAGCTTCCTTTTTGAATGGATTAATTAAAACCTGTACACACATGGGAAGTTCTCGCTTACTGGCAACTGAAGTTAGAGTGGTGCTGAAAAAGGAGATTTAGGACTGGTCCTCAAAGTTGCACCCATTGTAACCTCCCTGCAATCTCATCATCCCAATTCTGGCGTTTTGCAACTGGCTCACCTCTACAATACTTGCTGCATCACGTTATCATGTGATCGTCATCTACAACCTCCAAAACAACTTCTGACAAACAAAGTCAATGGAGAAGCCATCAAGAACATGCAAGTCTCATTCAAGAGACATTGGACTTAACTACAAATGATTTACTTAACAACTGCAACTGGAACTGATGTTGTTTTGCGACTGCATCCCTTAGTGATGGAACTGTCAATCCCAATTGCAATTGTTCCAGGAGGACTATCCATACTCATATAATCGGCATAAAAAACAGCCTTTAGATGAACCTTTTTCACATCCCTAAGATCTTGTTTTGCAAGCGTTTTTATTTTATTTTTTTTTTGGAAAAAAAAAGCGTTTTTAAACATCATGTTGAAGTCTATTATTTCGGGGCACCTTTTCCCAAGTCAAATATCATCAACATTCGGTTAATGCTGGCATATATATTGAGTTTCCCCTTTAATTTTTTTTAATTATTATTTTTCCCTTAAAAATAGTAAAAAATAATATGAAAAAAATGGTCTTTCGGTTTCTGGCATACACACGCACACTCCCGCTTCAGCGCTCAGTGCCAAAAAGGTTTCCCGACAATGTTTTAGTCTACATTCTTTCATTTCAGTTCACAGGAAGTTACTGTGAGAAAGTATTGTCTAGTCATTTTTTTGTAAAGCAGAATGCAGTAAGTACTCATCAGTTCTCTTTAAAATTGAAATTCAATTCTAATTGAATTTCATGTTAGGTATACAGGGGTTTTATGATGATTATCGTGTTGATATAAAGTCTGTATATTTTTGGGCCAAAAAGAGTTACTGGGTGGTAAGATGGGCAGCCAATAAATTTGATAAACAAACTTTATTGGAAAGAATCCATTTCAGTGATCAAGAATTAAATGGACAATCTGTGACTACAACCAGCATTTCATATCAGAAATATCAAAGCAGCATATACCTAAAATAAAGAAGTGTATGTATAGAAATGATCAAACTTTATAAACTTAGAAGAGGGGGCACTCCCTAAAGTTCATAGGTAAGAAAGCGAGGACAAATAAGGGAAAATATTTCTTTACCCAGAAGGTCATTCCAAAAGAGGTCATGACAACTGTCAGCCTAGATAGCTTCAAGGCAGGATTAGACAGATTCATGGATGCCAAGTGTATCAGTGGTTATTGAAATGGATGTCCAAGTGCCAGCTCTATATTGGTTGAGGCAGGCAGGATTCCCTTGGGTACCATTTGTTGGTGGTCAAGGGAAAGGGAGGGTTTTGCCTTCTCTTTCTGCTCAAGATCCCCATATACTATTGGTGAGCCACTGTGTGACACAGAATGCTGGACTTGATGGGCTTTGGCCTGATTCAGCATGGCTCTTCTTATGTTCTTATGAGACACCAATAGCCTTAAAGTGTGGGAATAAACTATTGCTCTGTTAAACAAGAGATGAACTAGAATAATAATCACTCAGGGGAAGGGAAAGAAGAAGCAAGAAGATAGAGGGAATAATAATAATAATAACAATAATAATAATAATAATAATAATAATAATAATAATAATAATATAATTTATTAGACTTTTATGCCACCCCTCTCCGAAGAGATGAAGAAAGTAGGAAGTAAAGAGAAGAAGAATAACAGACTGATGAACAGAAATATTTTTAAAAAATGCAAAATAGGATATTGATTTAAGTATGATTGATAAAATGTATAATTGTATATATTATTGATATATTCTATGGTACATACATTGATAGTATTTGATAATTGTGGAGAATTTTTTAAAAAAATTATATATTAAAAAAAATATTGAATAAACAATTAAGGATGATCAATGGAGTATTCAAAGAGAATTTGTCAAGCTTGGCATTTCAGAAGAATGTGTGGGTCATATAATGAATATCCTTGTATCAATTAGTTCATGCAAAATTAGTTCCTTCTATGTAAATAGCAGAAATCAAAGAAATTTTATTAAGAATAAAGATGGGGAAATTGTTCAACTATTAGTGTATGAAATATCATCCCAAAGGTTCAGGGAGGGAGATTCAAAACTTACTTTGGGAAGAAAATGGATCACAGGTAATCCTTGGTTTACCACCACAACTGAAATCCAAGTTTGCATTGCTAAACAAGGTGTATTTTTAAGTGAGTCACATTTGGTTGTTAAATGAATCATGTGGTTATTAAGCCAATCTGACTTCCCCCTTTGACTTTGTCAGAAGCTGCTTGGGAAGTTTGGAAATGGCAATCACAGGACCTCAAGATACTGCAATTGTTGTAAATACATGACAATTACCAAGAGCCTGGATTTTGACCCCTGTGGCAGTCATAAGTGTGTTTTCGTACAATGCACGTTATATAAAGCACCTATATACATTGAGTTAGAAGAACGCTTAGTGTGTTTGTTTTCCTTTTTCACATCTGTAAGTAACTTCTGTTTCCTGGCAGGGAAGCAAAAAAAAAAAAAGGAATGAAAGATGATTAATTTAGTGTCACTCCCAGGAGGAAAACCATTTTTCTTTATTAGTTCAACAGAATCATAGCTGTTGGCACAGAACTTCAAAGTATTAACTTTGGGGCGTGGGAGAGCAGAAAGAATGTTGGCAACTATTCTAATTTACTTAATTATACTATCAGCCTTCATCAGTTATGTCTATGTGCGCACGTGTATGTATGTACGCATATGAAGTGATTGTTAGAAAAATGAATGTCCCTTTGCTTGGCTTTTTTTTTTAATATCCTGAAAGTTTTAAGTCAAAATGATGAAAAGCAGACCCAGTTTATTTCCTGCATAAAGAATGAAACCTGGATTTAAAGAGATCATATTTAAAGATGGAACAGTTTGAGAACATAGAGTAAATGATTCGGACAAGAATAAGCTTGCATGTAAGGCAACTGGCTTGCTCATAGGAAGGAATTTGGCTTTTCTTTTTGATGAAGGAAGTGAATGTAGGTTGATTGATCCAATTTTATTGATTGATTGATTTGCCATACAAATATAATATTGTATTGTAGTATGTTTAACATAATATAAGTATAAAGTAGAGATAGAAAAGATAAAAAGACATTAGGACAGGAACAGTAGGCACAAAGGTGCACTTATGCACACCCCTTACAGACCTCTTAGAAAAGGAGAGAGGTCTATTGTAGATAATGTAAGGTTGAAGATTTTGGGATTGGGGGAAGAAACAACAGAGTCCGGTAGTGAATTCCAGGTGTTGACCACTCTATTGCTGAAATCGTATTTTCTGCAGTCTAGTTTGGAGTGATATACATTTAGTTTGCGTGCTCTTGTGTTTTTGTTGTTAAAGGTGAAGTAGTCGCTAACAGGGAGTACATTGTGATGTATGATTTTATGAACAACAGTTAAATCAGTTCGGAGGTAGTGTAGCTGTAAATTTCTAAACATAGTAATTGAAGTCTGGAAGAGTAAGGTAATTTGTTGCTGTGGAGTGGAGGACTCTTCCTGTGAAGTATTTCTGGACTCTTTCAATTGTATTAATGTCTGTTATGCAGTGTCAATTCCACACAGGTGAGCTGTATTCAAGAATTGGTCTGACAAATGTTTTGTATGCTCTGGTTAGTAGATTGGTGTTTCTAGAGAAGAAGCTGCATAGAATTAAGTTTGTGACTCTTAGTGCTTTTTTGGCAGTGCTGTTGCAGTGAGCTCTGGCACTTAGGTAATTGGAAATGAGTACTCCAAGGTCTTTGACTGAGGGAGGGTCTTCTGCGAGTTCAGTTTGTTCAAGTGTATTTAGTATTCAGATTATTTTTACCAATGTGTAGGACGGAGCATTTGTTGGATGAGATTTGCAGTTGCCAGTTGTTAGACCATTCAGCTACATGGTCAAGGTCCTTTTGAAGGGTAGAAGTATTATCGGAGGTATTAAATAGCTTAACATCATCAGCAAAGAGAGTACAATTGCTTGTAATATTGTCACAGGGATCGTTTATGTAGAGTATAAAGAGAGTAGGTCCTAGGACACTTGGGGAACGTCACTGTTAACTGGAACAGGATTAGATATGGCATTACCTACTTTGACCACCTGTTGTCTGTTTGACAGGAACACTGATATCCAATTGTACAGTGGTCCTGAGATGTCATAAGATTTTAGTTTCATACGAAGTTTATCATGAACTACTGAATCAAAAGTCTATGTAGATTGCAAAAGTCTATGTAGATTGCATCAATTGATTTACCCTGGTCAATTTGGGTAGTCCATACGTTTTTGCAGTGTAAAAGTTACAGGTTGAAGGATAATTGTTTTCTGAAACTGAATTGTTTGTTGGAAAGTAGGTTATTTGTTTCAAGGTGGAGTGTAATTGATTGGTTAATGATGGATTCCATGACTTTGCAAGTGACGCAGGTCAAGGAGATTGGTCTATAATTTCCTTATCATTATTATAAGGGTTCTTAAAACTGTTTTTTAAACATTGGATATGTACACTGTATATTGTTTGTTGTGAACCGCTTCGGAGTCTTCGGAGAGGGACAGCATACAAATCTAATAAATTATTATTAATTATTATTATTATTATTATTATTATTTTCAACATTGCTAGGATCATCCTTTTTGAAAATAGGGATGACTGTGGGTAGAGACTAGAGTTTAGGTAGGGTGCTAGTTGTAGAAGATATTTTAAAAATTATGCTTAGCGGTTCAGCCAAAGTTGAGGAGAGTTTTTTTAAGAAGTATGCACATAGTCTGTCAGGTCCGATAGATAGAGATGGTTTTAGGTTGTGCAGTGATTTCTTAAAGTTTTTCTTCGGTAACATTTTCTTGTTTGATCTTTCACTAGTTATATTCTCTGGAAGAAAAATCCAGTCCGGTTTCAAACCGGGAGAAAGATGCTGGGAATAAAATGGAGGCAGGCTGCAGGAAAGGAAGTCTCTTTCTTTGGAAGCCAGAAACTAATGACAGCAGCATATTCCTGGGGTGGCTGACAAAATGGGGTTGAGAGTAGGTGGCCTTTATACATCCTTTGGGGCTTTGTGATTGAGATGCATGTTCCTATGCAACAATATGTCCTTTGATATGTTAATGGCTGTTGCCAGATTCCTATGAGGTCATATGAGTATTGTGGTTGGCTCTAGACGCAAGAGGGGAAATCCTAGGTGTTTGAGCTAATCTTGTCAGCTTTGGCTTGCCTATCATGTTGCTTATTTGGAGTTTCTTTGTTTATGAATAGATTGACCCAGTCTTTCTGAGTGGGTAAAAAAATCTCCATTCCTAAAAGACCAGCCTCTTCAGGCTTCTGCTTGATGCTGGTTTTCCATGGCAGGAAGAGTGCTGCTGTTTTCTGCCTTTGTTAGGATTTTTCTCCATTTTTCCTTTATAGGAAATGTTCTATCCTGCCTCTTTTTAATATTACGAATAAAGAATATATTAATCTGGAGAAGGAAAACGAAAAAGTCTATGAAAATGCATCCAAACAAACTCACATAGGCACCATTTATAAATAGATGTCGATTCCTATTCATGATAAAGTCAAAAAAGCAAAGTAGGTATTGTGAAATCATGCCACAAATTCCATCATGTCATTGTGAAATCATGCCACAAATTCCATCATGTCACCCAAGTACATAAGAGTTTGTGACCTGACTCACACATCACTTTCTCCTCCACAGTTATAATAATAATAATAATAATAATAATAATAATAATAATAATAATAACAACAACAACAACAACAATAAACAACTATTATTATTACTATTATTATTATTGCTATTATTATTATTGCTATTATTATTATTGCTATTATTATTATTTATTAGATTTGTATGCTGCCCCTCTCATATTATATCATACAATGGCAGTAAACATTTTATTTATTTAAAGATTTATGAGAATGTACCAATTTTTTTTTATACTAGTGAAAACTTTATCTGGAGAAAATATGGGTTGGAATTGATCAAGAAATAGAATAGTTGTACTTTTGTGGTGTTCTTAATTTAAATATACAAGTGATAGCTAATGCAGCACTTTAACAAAACCAAGGGCTTCTTTAGATACAGTATTACAAAATTCCAGCACATAGGTTTCCCCAGCAAACCAGTATTATTTCAAAATGATAACATGCATATTGTGACATGACATAAACTTTGCACTTATGTGGTTGCATCTCAGTATCTATTGTAATATATGAGCTGTATTTTTGCATCATTCTATGGTATCTTATGACTTGCATTCAGACACTCTAAAGATGTTTATGTTCCAGACAAAGGGTGTTGCTAAGAATAGAATAGTTATACAGGGTAGCTTATCCTGGGTGTGGAAGTGTCTACATGCTGATTCTAGGGTGACATTTGAGGTGGGTGTGTGGGTGTAAATAGGTCATCTGTGATTGTTGTGAACATGCAGTTCTGCTGGAAGACTTAATTTAATTAACTCTTATTTGTAAAGAATAGAATAGAATAGAATAGAATTTTATTGGCCAAGTGTGAAGAAAAAAATACATTCATCAAGAATCATAAGATACAGCACTTAACTGTTAGTCATAGGTTACTAAATAAACAATCAAATCATACTAGGAAATAAATAAAACAATATAAATCATAGAGATATAAGCAACATAGTTATAGTCATGAAGATAGATACTAGGAAGGATGAGAAGAATAATAGTAATACAGTCTTAGTAAACTGTTTGATAGTGTTGTGGGAATTAGTTATTTAGCAGAGTAATGGCATTTTGGGGAGAGGAAGGAAATTGACTCTTGTGTTATGGATCAAAAAACATTGTGGTTCCATTTTCTCCTTAACAGGTTTTTAATAGGAGGAATATTGAATATAGACAGACAGTTCAATCTAGTGGTTAAGGCACCAGGCTAGAAAACTAGAGATCATGAGTTCAAGTCCTGATTTTTCCATGAAAGACATCTGGGTGACCTTGGACGAATCTCTCTCTCTCTCTCTCTCAACCCAACTCATCTTACAGGGTTGTTGTTGCGGGGAAAATAGGTACGGAAATTATGTTGGATATGCATACCACCTTCAGTTGTTTAATAAAAATAATAAAGGTAGGATGTATATAAATAAACAAATTGAAGACATGATAGGAACACATAGAACAATTCAATCTAGAAAATGATATTGTCTAACTCTCACACATTCTTGCAGAATTATATGGACAAGGCATGGGGATTTTACAGCAGTATCCTCATTTAAAAGGTCCATTTTAATAATAATATTAATTGGAAATATTGGCATATTTTGCGTGTTTGAAAATAGGAGTCACCACAAGAAAGAAATTGTTGTTCTTCAATTAGTATTTCAGCCTTCTGACATATAAATATTTCCTGACAAAGGAGACAGAAAAAAATGGATGGTGCTTTCCAATCATACCAGCTTATTTTTATTTTTTTGAATCTTAGTGCAAAATACCAGGAACAGTTTAGAAGAAGACAGGTATAGGACTAATAGCTCAACAAAGTGAATAGACTTAAAATATTGGATCAGCTCCAGTGATGTAATATCTCCCAAACTTCTAATTTTTAATTCCTCCTCCCTCACTGACAACTAAAATAGTATATCTGACTGCATCATATGACTAGGGAGACATGATTCAACTTCTGTCTTTCACAATTAGTTCCTTCATGTAGATGCTCTGACTTCTGTTATGACCTTTCTCCATGTAATGTAGCTCAAGGATTAAAAAAAACCCTTTCTTCTACTGTTCTTCTTAATTAATTTTAGCCTCTTTAGTGACAAGAGACAGGATAGTGACATGATAATAATCTTTCAATTTTATTCCCCCTTTGGGGAGGTTTTTTGGGGGTGTAGGGGTATGGAGGTTGTGGGTTTCTTTTTGCTTTAATTAGTATATAACCATGATGGAGAACCTAGGGCACGTGTTTGTTAGTACTATGTACAAGACAGTGGTTTGCAATATATAAACAAGTTAACAATGAATGTTTGTTTGTTTGCATTGAAGTACTATAGCTTTAAGAGGTAGTGTTGCAAATTGCCATAAGAGGGAGCCAGAGAGCATGATTCTCTCTCTCTCTGTTCATTCTGCTGATTCACTGTGACTGATGTAGTAAACTCTGTGTTAGTTGATGTATTTGTAAGCTGTAATCTATATTGATATGTGCAATTCCTTCACACGCTTGGCAGTGCTGAAAACCGGCCTGTGCATGCACGCCAGCCAGCTGATCATTGGGCACACATGCACGCTAGAATCTGATAGTTTGGCTTTTCCTTAGTGCGATCCCTTCACATGTGCGACAGTGCTGAAAAGCGGCCTGCACATGTGTGCTGGCCAGCTGATCATCTGGCGCATGTGTATGTTAGAACCCAGAGGTTTGGCTTTTACAGAGCATGACCGCGACAAGTGCATGCAAGTGTGACGTTGCCACGCAATCTTTCCAGAACTTCATTCCCAAAAAGGTTCTCCATCACTGGTATATAATATATGGTCTACATATAATATAATATAAGCCCTACATGGCATTGGGCCAGAATACATCCGGAACCTCCTTCTACCACACGAATCCCAGCGGCTGATAAGGTCCCACAGAGTTGGCCTTCTCCGGGTCCCGTCGACCAAACAATGTCGTTTGGCAGGCCCCAGGGGAAGAACCTTCTCTGTGGCGGCCCCAGCCCTCTGGAACCAACTCCCCCCAGAGATTAGAACGGCCCCCACCTTCCTTGTCTTTCACAAATTACTTAAGACCCACCTTTGTCGCCAGGCATGGGGGAGTTAAGTTACCCTTTCCCCCTAGGCTATTACAAGTTATGCATGGTATGTTTGTGTGTATGTTTGGTTTTTTTTATAATAAGGGTTTTTTAGTTGTTTTTATTAATTGGATTGTTCATGTTGTTTTACCACTGTTGTTAGCTGCCCCGAGTCTGCGGAGAGGGGTGGCATACAAATCCAATAAATAATAATAATAATAATAAAAATAATAATGGTCTACTATTGAAGACTGACCAAAGTACTGAGTCGCACTGGCTTTTAAAACAAGAATATCACTCTCAACTGAATTTGGGCAATTTGCTGCCAAACTTATATGGTCTCACTTGATGGGCCCAGGAGTCACCATCCCCCAGTTACTGTCTCAACTGTTTCCACCTTACGTAGGAGACATTTCTTTATCAGAAAGTTAATTATATATGAGCTTAGCCAAACAACCTTCAGCTATGCAGAAGGAGGAATCAACCATATTATTCATCCTGTCGTGATTAAAGAATGGGACAGAAAAAGTCTTGGGATAAGATTGTTTGCTTGAGAAATTTGCGAAGATCTTCCTCTTTTCACTGGAAATCTGAATGTATTGTTCCAGAGAAAAAGTTAGACCACACTTCCTGCTTCTTTAAGGTAGTGGTGGGGAAGTGAGATGTAAGCATTTCTTTTTGCCATGGAACCACAAAACACTAGCTCTCTGTATTGCATACTATTGTAGTAGTAGTATTAAGGGAAGGAAATCCTCTATGCTTAACTGTTCAGACATATTTTATTCTATGAAGCAAACATTTTTGAAAGCTGGAGAAACAAGGTCAGCCTATTTTAAATTTCCCCGTGCTTGGTAACTTTTCAGTTCACTACAAAAGTTCAGAAAACTTTTTTATTACTTTTTTTCCCCAACCCATTTTCTGTGAATTAGCAAGAATTTATTGAAGAAAACATAAAATAGCCTTTCTTTTGTTAAGTAGAGAATCCTTATAAAATAGGAAAATGTAGTTTATTTCTAAAGTAGACATAGTGCTGTACTGTAAATGTGATTTCTTTAAGCTCCGACTACTGAAAATGGTCTATTATTTCAACTTCTTCTTTGGCAATAGTACACAATGTTAAATGTTAAGGATGTCATGTATAACTAACATTTATTCCAGGAAGTTTTCCATTTTCAATCTTTCTCAGCTTTCTTTTCTTTCCCCTTCTCCCTAAATTTGCAAGTAAAACAAAGTACAGCAACACTGGGCTACATCCTGAACACGGTGTATTTATTTATGAAGCTTTAATTTGATAGTTACTATTTTGGTAAGTGGAAATAGGTTTCAGTTTGTAGTTTCTATTTATATTATTCAGCTCATTTATGTGTCTGAAATCCATTCACCGAAAGAAGAACTGTCCTAGGCAGATTTTTAATTGTAATTTACAATAAAAAAAGAAATTATAATGATAGTTTAAAAAAAAGCTTCCTTAGTTCTCCCACAATTCAAAGTGTTGGTCATGATCTTTAAAGCCCTACATGGCATTGGACCAGAGTACCTCCGGAACTGCCTGCTACCGCACGAATCCCAGCGACCGATAAGGTCCCCCAGAGTTGGCCTTCTCCAGGTCCCGTCGACTAAACAATGTCATTTGGTGGGCCCCAGGGGAAGAGCCCTTTCTGTGGTGGCCCCGGCCCTCTGGAATCAACTCTCCACGGAGATTAGAACTGCCCCCACCCTTCCTGTCTTTCGTAAATTACTCAAGACTCACTTATACCGCCAGGCATGGGGGAGTTGAGACACCTTTTCCCCAGGCTTTTTTATACTTGGTTTTATGTTTGGTATGAATGTGCTGTTTGTTTTTTAAAATAATGATAGGGTTTTATATGTTTTTAATATTAGATTTGTTCCACTGCTATATTGTTTTTATTATTACTGTTGTGAGCCACCCCGAGTCTTCGGAGAGGGGCGGCATACAAATCTAATAAATAATAATAATAATAATAATAAAGGAAGATGGAAAAAGAACAAAGCACTGCCAGCTGCTCTAGACAAATCCACCTGGAAATCATTATGAGTTATGGCAAAACACAATTTATCCTAAATATGTGGCAGGTTATAGTCTAGAGCAGTGATTCCCAAAGTGGGTGGTACTATCCCTTAAGGGGCAATGGGATGACTTAGGGGGGTGCTAAGAGGCAAGGGGGCAGCAGAGGGGTGCTAAGAGGCCATGTGGAAGGCAGAAAAGTATGCCAAGGTGGCAGGGAAGGAAGGTAACACCCTTTTCCCTTCCCCACAGCCCTGTCATGCATGGGCACCTTCCATGCAACTTCCCAGCAGTCCCCCATGTCTGCTTGCCTTCCGAGGTTGGTGTCCAGTCCGGCCCAGCTAGTGAGTTGGCGGAAGAAATGCAGACTTAAAGGGGTGGAGGAAGGGCAAGCAGATGTCCTGGAGCTGCTGCATATACACCTGCCCCGTTTCTGCAAACGCAGAGCCTCCCGTTTCAGGGCAATCCAAAGGGGGGGAGGGACATGCTGCAGAAAAGATCACCTTCCACCTGTGCTGGCTCCACGGTGCTTGGAACTCTGAAGCCGCCCACTGGCTTCTCACCCGGCTACCTGCCTGCTCTCTTTGCAGATCGGCATGGCCCAACTTGACTTGTGGCACCAGGTTGGAAGCCAGTGGGCTGCTTCGGAGGTCCAAATCCTGTGGAGCTGGCATGGGTGGAAGGTGGCCTTTTCTACAGTATCCCCCTCCCATCTTTAGATCACTCTGCAGGGCCCTGCCTTTGTAGAAATGGGGCAGACAGTTTGAATGGAGGATTGGTGATGGGGATGTGGCCTCTGGGCTGGCAGGAGCATTGAAGGGGCAGCGAAAAAGTGGCACTGTCTGGAGAGCCGATGGGTGAGTGTGCCGGGCAGTCTCCAAACCTCACCAGGAAAGTAAGGTGAGTGCCGGCCAGAGCACTTTCTTCCTTCTCCCACCATCAAGAAGAGAGAAAGAGAAAGAAACAAAGAAGATTGGAAAAGGCATGGATGTTTCTCATGTGCATTCACACATTCAGGAGTGCCCTCACTTTCTCTCATCCAGATATACTTGCACATATGAAACTGTTTTATAAGCCATAAACTTATAAGGAATCCTCCATTTTGGGAGCTGGTGAGTAATTTGGAATTTTAGGAGCATCTCATAGCTGCTATCACAAGATATTTCCCTTGGGGGAGGTTGCTTTCTACTACAGAAGAAAGAGAGAGAGGAAAGAGAAAAAGAGAGAGAGGAAAGAGAAAAAGAGAGAGAGAGAGGAAAGAGAGAGAGAGAGAAAGAAAGAATGAAAGAAAGATCGTAGGTAGGTAGGCAGGAAGGAAGGAAGGAAAGGAAGAAGGAAGAAAGGAAGAAAGGAAGACAGACAGACAGATAGAGAGAGAAAGAAAGATAGTAGGAAGGGAGGGAGGGAGGGAGGAAAGGAAGAAAAAGAAAGAAGGAAGGGAGGGAGGGAGGGAGAGAAGAAAGAAAAAGAGAGAGGGAGAGAGAGGAAGGAAGGAAGGGAGGGAGGGAGGGAGGGAGGAAGGAAGACTTATGACCACAATTGAGCCCAACATTTTTGTTGCTAAGCAAGAGCATTGTTAAGTGAATTTACAAGTTGGCCATGCCCACCCAGTCACCTGACCACCAAGCCATGACCACCTGAAGGAGTGGGAGTGGGAGACAATGAGGATGAGTTTGTAGCACCAAGGGGATGGTGCAGGGATGGATTCCAACTTACCTCACTGCCGGTTTGCTTCCCCCTGCACAATATCCTTGATTACAAGAGGCATACTTAACAATAAGACCCATCTTTGAAGCTGGCCTTCTTGTTGGTAGCTTTGGAGGCCAATTATCTGCAGGTCTTTCCTTCTCTTTTATTATTCCTGGCAATGGCCTCTGTTAAGACCCATTAAAGAAATATGAGAAGTTCAGTATTAAATAGTTTTATTTAAATCTTGTATTAAACTCAACCACCCCTTTCCATCACTCATATTTTGATTTTCACCATCATGCACCTTTTTTAAAAAAAAAAATGGCATATTTATTTATTTATTTATTTTTATTTGGATTTATTTATTGTTGGAGTTGAAAGGGACCATGAAGGCCATCGAGTTCAACCCCCTGCCCAAGCAGGAACCCTATAGTACACCAGTCAAGTGGCAGTTCAATCTTCTCTTAAAAATGTCCAGAGAGTTGGAGTTCACAACGTCCGCTGGTAGGTTGTTCCACTGGTTGATCGTTCTGACCGTCAGGAAGTTCCTCCTTATCTCCATGTTGAATCTCTCTTTTGTCAGCTTCCAGCCATTGTTCCTCGTCTGGCCCTCTGGTGCCCTGAAGAATAAAGTGATCCCCTCCTCTCTGTGACATCCCCTCGTATACTTGTAGACTCCTATCATGTCCGCTCTGGCCCTCCCTTTCTCTAGGCTATCCATGCCCATATAATGTAATAGATATGCATTCAGGAGTCTGAGTTAATTAGGGAAATACAATATGTTTTATATAGAAGCTCAATAACCTTCCAAAATCTTGTGGAATAAGAAACTGACATGATTTATAAACATTTTATATTACAGTAATGTCTTTGTTTTAAAATAAATTAACTATTTGGCATTCACTTCTCGTGGAAGTAATGCTCTTCATAAGGAAATATGGAAAATATGCATTTCAGTTTCCCTCCTTTCTTCCTTCCTTCCTTCACACTGATGAGAACATTTTTAAAAATGAAAAAGCTTACATTTTTAAATAACAAATTGGAATTTGTCTTCTCATTACTGCTGTATCATGCAAGCTACACCTTCCAGTTACACTATCCAGAGTCTTTTCTGTTTAGGTTACAGCATTTTCTTATTACCCACTATCAAAATTTCCATGATTTGGCAAACTTTTAAACAAACACTATTTCTAAAAATCCTGCTCATTTCAGCGCTTCATTCCTTTAATACTCCTGTTTGTCATTAATGGATTTCAAATACATCAAACTGATAGTTGTGTAATAAACTTGCTCAGGAGAAAGGGGAGACAGGAAAAGGAAGTTTTTCAAGTCATTAAAATATCTGAACAGCATATTTGTAGCACTAGTTCAGTGTTAGCATCAGCGTAATTGATAAGACAGAAGCCATTGGCATGTAAAGCTGACAAAATCCAAAGTTTTCCACCTGCCATTTGCCTTTGGGTAAGTAAACTAGTCATCACCTCATCTTCCTCATTTAGATTTGTGACTCGGATTAGTAAAATTGAGAAATAAATGGGGCTTTAAGAGAAATATATATGAACATTCAAATCCAGATATATGCAAGCTTCTGAACTAGGAAACAACTGGGAAACAAATTTCTGACAAAGACTTTAAAGTATTTCATAATCATGATTGACCACTTGTGGATATACAGTATACAGTGGTACCTCAAGATACGAACCCCTCGTCTTACGAACAACCCGAGATTCGAACCCGGGTTCAGAAAATTTTTGCCTCTTCTTACGAACTTTTTTCGTCTTACGAACGCCAAACCCGAACTTCCGGGTTCGGCGTTCGAGAGGCTGCTGGGAAGCCCCACGGCTGTTTTAAAAGGTGACAGCTGGGCGGCGGGGCTTCCCAGCGGCCTCCCGAATGCCGTTTGGCAAAAGTTTGGGTTCGGGACGCCGCTGGGAAGCCGCAGGATGACAGGCAGGGGAAGCGGAGTGGAGCAATGGGAAGCTGAAGCCGCCAGCGGTTTGAGCCTCCCTTTGCCCCACGCTGCTTTGCCCTGCCTGTTGTCCTGGGTGAAGTGCTGGGGGGAGGGAGTCAGGAAGGTCCTCCTGCTCCCCCCCCCCAGCCAGGGCGGAGCAGCGTGGAGCAAAGGGAGGCTGAAACCACCGGCGGCTTCAGCTTCCCATTGCTCCCCGGGCGGAGGCAAACCGCCTTTGTATTTTTGGCTGGGAGGGGAAGCAGGAGGCGCAGGATCGGGCCGGTGGTGGGCGTGGGGCGAGGCAGCAGGTCAGCATCCTGGGCGGGCAGGCGGCGGGCGAGGAGGCGGGGAAGCCGGCGGCTGTGGCAGCTGCTGCAAGAGGCTTCCCCGCTCCTCGCCGATGGCCGGCAGAAGATCGCTCTTGCCCGGCTCCCCCGCGAGGCAGCAGGTCAGCATCCTGGGCAGGCGGGTGGCGGGCGAGTGGCAGGGAAGCCGGTGGCTGTGGCAGCTGCTGCAAGAGGCTTCCCCGCTCCTCGCTGATGGCCGGCAGAAGATCGCTCTTGTCCGGCTTCCCCGTGAGGCAGCAGGTCAGCATTCTGGGCGGCGGGCAGTGGGCGAGCGGCAGGGAAGCCGGCGGCTGTGGCAGCTGCTGCAAGAGGCTTCCCCGCCTCCTCGCCCGCCACCCGCCCACCCAGGATGCTGACCTGCTGCCTCGCGGGGAAGCCGGGTAAGAGCGATCTTCTGCCGGCCATGGGCGAGCGGCGGGGAAGACGGAGGCTGTGGCAGCTTCTGCAAGAGGCTTCCCCCCTCCTCGCCCGCTGCCCGCCCGCCCGCCCAGAATGCTGACCCGATGCCTCATGGGGAAGCCGGGCAAGAGCGATCTTCTGCCGGCCATGGGCAAGCGGCGGGGAAGCCGGCGGCTGTGGCAGCTGCTGCAAGAGGCTTCCCCGCTCCTCGCTGATGGCCGGCAGAAGATCGCTCTTGCCCGGCTTCCCCGCGAGGCATTAGGTCAGCATTCTGGGCGGGCAGGCGGCGGGCGAGCGGCGGGGAAGCCGGCGGCTGTGGCAGCTGCTGCAAGAGGCTTCCCCGCCTCCTCAAAGCAGCCTCCCAAACCCGAACTTTCGCTGAGAAGCCCCGCCGCCCAGCTGTCACCTTTTAAAACAGCCGGGGGGGCTTCTCAGCAGCCTCCCAATGCCGAACCCGGAAGTTCGGGTTTGGCGTTCGGGTTCAGGAGGGTGCTGGGAAGCCCCCCCGGCTGTTTTAAAAGGTGACAGCTGGGCAGCAGCGTTTTTTTTTGCGGGTTTTTTTTTGTTGTTGCATGGATTAATTGACTTTACATTGTTTCCTATGGGAAACAATGTTTCATCTTACGAACCTTTCATCTTACGAACCTCCCCCTGGAACCAATTAGGTTCATAAGATGAGGTATGACTGTATATGGCATCGGACCAGAATACCTCCGGGACCGTCTTCTGCTGCATGAATCCCAGTGGCTGATAAGGTCCCACAGAGTTGGCCTTCTCCAGGTCCCGTCGACTAAACAATGTCATCTGGTGGACTCCAGGGGAAGAGCCTTCTCTGTGGCGGCCCCGATCCTCTGGAATCAACTCCCCCCAGAGATCAGAATTGCCCCCACCCCCCTTGTCTTTCGTAAATTGCTTAAGACCCACCTATATCACCAGACGTGGGGGAATTGAGACCCCTCCCCCAGGCTTACAGAGTTTCATGTATGATATGCTTGTGTTGTATGGTGTTTTAAATGCTTTCTTTTAATTATTAGATTTGTTACACTGTATATTGTTTTTATTATGGTTGTGAGCCGCACCGAGTCTACGGAGAGGGGCGGCATACAAATCTAATAAATTATTATTATTATTATTATTATTATTATTATTATTATTATTATATGGTCATATTATTAATTATTGTTTGTGTGCGCACAATGGTGGTGGCTTTATTTTATTTATTTATTTATTTATTGGATTTGTATGCCACCCCTCTTCGAAGACTCGGGGCGGCTAACAGCATACAATAATAATCCAATACTAAGAACAATTAAAAACCCATTATTATAAAAACCAAACATACATACAGACATACCATGCATAAAATTGTAAGGGCCTAGGGGGAAAGAGTATCTCAATTCCCCCATGCTTGGTGGCAGAGGTGGGTTTTAAGTAGCTTACGAAAGGCAAGGAGGGTGGGGGCAATTCTAATCTCTGGGGGGAGTTGGTTCTAGAGGGCCAGGGCTGCCACAGAGAAGGCTCTTCCCCTGGGTCCCGCCAAGTGGCATTGTTTGGTTGACGGGACCCGGAGAAGACCCACTCTGTGGGACCTAACTTGTCGCTGGGATTCGTGCAGCAGAAGGTGGTCCCTGAGATAATCTGGTCCGGTGCCATGAAGGGCTTTATAGGTCATAACCAACACTTTGAATTGTGATGGGAAACTGATCGGCAACCAATGCAGACTTTGGAGTGTTGGTGTAACATGGGGATATTTGGGGATGCCCATGACTGTTCTCGCAGCTGCATTCTGCATGATCTGAAGTTTCCGAACACTCTTCAAAGGTAGCCCCATGTAGAGAGCATTGCAGTAGTCGAGCCTCGAGGTGATGAGGGCATCACTGGCTTGCTACTGGTTTGGATCATTTTGCACCAGCCTATGGTGGAAATTTAGCTCTGTTCGCTGAACTTGTAGCGATGTCTGGCTTGCCACCCCCCCAAACCAGTTCCTCGCTTGAAATTGGCTTGCAAAGAACCCTCTGGCATGCACAAAGCCTTCTGCACATGCGCAGAGAGTCAATGACACGCATGCACACTTCCGAACCAGTAAGGAAACTAAGAGAAACCTGCCACTGGTTTCACCCACACCCACACCTTCAGGATGGTGTCTATTCTCTAGATAGTTTGCAACATTCAAAGTTGATATAAGGAGAAATGTAATCCTCTTCCCTTCCTGCTGCTTAAGATCATTAGAAGCCATCTCTATCTAAATCTGATGTCTATCACATAAGTAGTGTCACAATTTGCATGATGCTCAACTGCCAAGGCTCTTATATTGCAAGAAGATATCCAGATGCTTTCCAACTTTTAATCTATCATTCAAGTGAACCACAAAAATGCCTCAGGGGGAGGGGGGGAGAAGCTTTTAGAAAATATACCTTCAGAGTTTGTCAATCTTTGCAAAGAATGGACCAAGAAAAGAATGAAAGCATTTCCGCATCCAGGGCAGGTGCTGAAAGGCAAATCTTGGTGCTTTGTACCTTTTGCAATCTGCCACAAAACAACAGGGTAACAATTCCACACTCGTTATTGAGGGAATACATCACATTCTGCCCACCACAACCCCTATTGTGAAAGAGATTAGAGAACCACAAAGACATTGTAGGGAATGCTAAGCTTTTCTTACTCTCTGCTTTTGCCCTGAGGGGTCAACACAAAGTTTCTGGTAATAATGACCACCCTGGCACTGTATGCTATAATCATGTTGCATTGTGCAGCTTTGACAGTGCAACTAAGGTTCACTCTCAGGCCCAAAGGATTGATTTCCACAATCCAGAGACTCTGCCAAATGACTGGGCACCTGTAAATAATAACAAAAAGAGAAGCAACCTAGAACTGAGAAGAAATCTCCTGATAGTTAGAAGAATTAATCAGTGGAACAACTTGCCTCCAGAAGTTGTGAATACTCCAACACTGGAGGTTTTTAAGAGGAGATTGGACAACCACTTGCCTGAAATGGCATTTAGCATTGATGGCGAACCTATGGCCCGGGTGCTACAGGTGGCACATAGAGCCATATCTGCTGGCACACGAGCTGTTGCCCTAGCTCAGCTTCAACGTGCACGTGTGTGCTGGCCAGCTGATTTTGGGCTCATACAGAGGCTCTGGGAGGGTATTTTTGGCTTCCAGGGAGCCTCCGGTGGATGGGAGAGGGCATTTTTACCCTCCCCAGGCTCCAGGGAATGCTACTGGGCCCACCAGAAGTTGGGAAACAGGCCATTTCCCACCTCCAGAGGGCCTCTGTGGAGTGGGGGAAGCTGTTTTCATCCTTCCCAGGCATTGAATTATGAGTATGAGCACTTGTGCATGTGTGATAGCATCAGTGAAGGGCTACCAAAATTTTTACTACCACACTGTGAGCGTGGTTTATACAGGACGCCCTACATTTTCTTTCAACATTGGGAAAAAGAATCTGAACTCCAAATACAAACTGAATAATCAAATTATCACAGATAGCCCCCACTCGGTTAAAGACCTCGGTATACTAATAACAAAAGATTTAAGTGGCAAAGCCCACTGCAACAACATAGCCAAGAAGGCTTCAAGAGTTGTAAACCTAATCCTACGTAGCTTCTGCTCTGGCAATCTCTCACTACTTACCAGAGCTTACAAAATTTTCGCCAGACCCATCCTCGAATACAGCTCATCCGTTTGGAACCCATATCACATCTCAGACATTAACATCCTTGAAAATGTCCAAAGATACTTCACCAGAAGAGCCCTTCACTCCTCCACTCGAAACAGAATAGCCTGCAAGACTAGACTTTCAATCCTGGGCCTAGAAACTAAGACGCCTGAAACAAGATCTAAGTATTGCCCGCAAAATCATATGCTGCAACGTCCTGCCTGTCAGCGACTACTTCAGCTTCAACCACAACAACACAAGAGCACACAACAGATTTAAACTTAATATTAACCGCTCCAAACTTGACTGTAAAAAAATATGACTTCAGTAACCGAGTTGTCGAAGCATGGAACTCATTACCGGACTCCATAGTGTCATCCCCAAACCCCCAACATTTTACCCTTGGATTATCCACGGTTGACCTATCCAGATTCCTAAGAGGTCAGTAAGGGACGAGTACAAGTGCACTAGAGTGCCTTCCGTCCCCTGTCCTATTGCTCTCCTATATCTCCTATACCTTTCTTCTATTCCTATATCTCTTCTTCTATTCTTTCATTGATATGTTCTATTACTATATCTTCTTTTCTATTCTTTCTTAGATATATTTTACTATGAGTATCTCCTTTATAACCTTCATCATGTATTTTACTATGTGTATACCTACTAAAACCCTCATTGTGTATTGGACAAAATCAACCAATCAATCAATAAAAAATCTTTCAGTGCAAATTGGGTGCTCTGGGGTGGAGCTCCATTTTAGCTACCCCACTGTGTTCTCCCCCATCCGGGCAGTAGCCCACCCCTGGATAGCACGCATCCACACTTAACATCCTCAGGTTCCAGAGCTGTAACCTAGATTGGAAAGTGGGGGGAGGGGGAAATACCAGAATGCAGCAATGGTGAACCGCTTCTATAAATTACAAGAAAACTGCATGGAATGGTGCTCGTGTAAAGAAGCCTTCAAGTCCGGTATGATTTCTGGTGATGGCATGCATTACAAAGGCACATATATTTCTATTCATCCACCAATGATTTCAGATTGGGAGTTTTTATCTCTACCTAAGTATGGCATGCAAATCAAAATTCATTTTCATGAAAGAATGAGAGGTGTTCCATAGAAGCAATTGTCTCCTGCGTTCCTTCCTGTAATGATGCAAATGCCCTTTAATCATTAACTCGCTGGAAATGATACAGTAGCTGAGAATCAGCAGAATGGGGAAAACATTCCACAATGTCTTCCCCTGGTCATGGCTTATAGCCTTTTAAGAAAAGAATTGCTACCTCTGAATTGATGTCGAGACGCCTTGATTTTCTCCCCCGGAGCTGCAAAAATGCATCGGCTGTACGCAAAGCCGTTCCAAAGCAGGACCAAGCATCTTGTAAAGTTCGGCACAACCACTCTAAGCAAAGTACAGTAGGCCTGTCCTGCCAAAATTCAAGTAGTGAGGTTTGGACCAATAAGAAACAGCACTGCCAATTCAATCGAGGCCATTATATGAGAAATATTCAAGAATTTGTAGTCTTCATCTAAGCTTAAAAGGATGGGCACTCAGTTCCTGGGAACTTTCTTAGCCTGAGCTAAGCCCATGCATCATTCTAAGCCACAACTATGCTGCGGTTTGCTTCATTTTGGTGCAGCCTCGGAGGTGAATATTCAGCCAGTTCGGACCAGTTTGGGTGAACCAGTAGTAGTGACTGACCCACCCACCCTGGCATTATGCCATCCTATTTAGCCACATTTTCAAGCCCCGCACACAAGGAAAGTGCATGCATGGAAGGCTGCGCGCATGCACTGAAGAGGCACACACTCACATTTTTTGTGCCGTACGAACTGGAATTATGTGAATCCCAGCATGTCATCCCAGCTAACCCTAACTCTGGCTTGGTCACCTGCCATGACAGGGTTGTACACCATGATCTGTATAGTTTTTAGCTTAGGTTTCTCCAAGCCATCTTTTAGCCGTCCACAGAGAAGGGCAGCATACAAATCTAATAAATTATTATTATTATTATTATTATTATTATTATTATTATTATTATTATTACTATTACTACTACTTTTATTATTGTTGTTGTTGTTATTATTATTGTTGTTGTTGTTTTGTTGTTGTTGTTGTTGTTGTTGTTGTTGTTATTATTATTATTATTATTATTATTATTATTATTATTATTAATTGAACCGCAATAAAATCATGGCTTAGCAAAATGTGAGCTCTCAGTTGTAAACAAGCCAAAAAAGCCAGGCTAAACAGTCCAAGTTCTAACCAGGGTTGATCCTGCTTATCTTCCAAAGTCAGCCACATTTGGCCAGATGCTGCTGCCTACTAAAGTTCTGAACCATTTAATCATATCACTGTGCCTTCTTCTCTTTTTTTTAGACAAGGTCGCTAGAGGATTGCACTCTCAGTTGCTGTTTCATAACTATGCTGTGTAGTGGTTTGAAATACTTCCTTTTAATACCAGGAACATATTTCTAGGGATTGAAAGATCAAAAGCATTGGACAAGGATGCTAGTTCTATTATTCCTTTGTGTAAACACGGGCCAAGGAAATAGGGATTTCCCACAGATGGCGAAAGTGCACCTTAATCTTCCTTAGAGAAAAGCATGCAATAGTCTAAAGTCTGGTGGGAAACCTTTACACGGGGATGTCTGCCCTGGAATGTGGCATTTGAAACCATTACACGATACTGCATTGAGATGTTTTAGTATTAGTCACTCTCTAAAAGATGACTTTTAGAGATAGTTGCTTTAACCAGCAGGATCATTTCTGCCTGGAGGAAAAATAGAAGATGGGCTCTTCCAGTCTTGCTCTTGACACAAACACTTCATGTGGCCTTGGGGGAAATCATTGAGTCTTTCAATCCTTGTCATCATCTATCTATCTATCTATCTATCTATCTATCTATCTATCTATCTATCTATCTATCTATCTATCTATCCATCCATCCATCCATCCATCCATCCATCCATCTATTCATTCATTCATCCATCCATCCATTTATTCATTCATTCATTCATTCATTCATTCATCCATCCATCCATCCATCTATTTATTTATTTATTTATTTATTATTATTTATTATTTGTTATTTATTTATTTATTTATTCCAATACAAGTGGAAAGTTAAAGAGAATAAAAACATGTATTAGTAAATATCAGGGAAAGGATAGAAGAAAAGATATGAGAATAGAATACGTCAATGAAGAGTAGAGGAAGGATATATAAAGTATAGGAAAGTAGAAGGAAAGTATATTTCTTCTGGAGGAAAAAATATTGGCTTTGCAGGAAGGTGGACTTAGATGAAATCAGTGAAGGAGCACCATGTTGCTGTTGTATTGCACACCAGCAGTTAAGAATATCAAGAGTTAGGATATGATAATTTGGCCTAAAGGAAGGATTGGGGTAAACAAAGGAGATGAATCAAGATGTGAGGGCGGGATGTCAGGATGGAAATAATGAATAAAGTTAATCTTTGTTTGAGCTTAAAGCAGGTTTGTTTATATTTGTCTCCTAGTAGCTATATTGTGTTTATTCAGCATAACAGGGCTATATGTACTGTGTATGTTCCTCATTTAGGAGGGGAAAAGCTTAGCCTGAAATATTGGACTTTTTCTCTTCTATCTCTAATGGAAACCTTGGTGGCGCAATCGTTAGAGTGCAGTACTGCAAGCTACTTCTGCTGATCACTGGTTGCCAGCAGTTTGGCAGATTCGAATCTCAGTAGGCTCAAGGTTGACTCATTCTTCTATCCTTCCACAGTCGGTAAAATGAAGACCCAGATGGTTGGGGGCAATATGCTTACTCTCTGTAAATCACTTAGAGAAGGCTGTAAAGCACTGTGAAGTGGTATATAAGTCTAAATACTATTGCTAATGACAACAAAAAGCTTTAAATACACTCATATCTATTCTTGTAAAATACTGCCTCAATAGATGAGGGTGTTTTATACAAGTACAGTGGGGTGGGGGAAAGTATTTAGTCAGACACCAATTGTGCAAGTTTTCCCACTTAAAAAGATGAGAGAGGTCTGTAATTTACATCATAGGTAGACCTCAACTATGAGAGACAAAATGAGAAAACACATCCAGAAAATCACATTCTCTGATTTGGAATAAATCTATTTGCAAATTATAGTGGAAAATAAGTATTTGGTCAATAACAAAATGTCATATCAATACTTGTTATATATCCTCTGTTGGCAATGACAGCGGTCAAACATATTCTGTAAGTCCTCACAAGTTTGCCACACACTGTTGCTTGTATGGTGGCCCATTCCTACAGGCAGATCTCCTCTAGAGCAGTGATATTTTGGGGCTGTCAACGGGTAATATGGACTGTCAACTCCCTCCAAAGGTTTTCTATAGGGTTGAGATCTGGAGACTGGCTAGGCCACTCCAGGACCTTGAAATGCTTCTTACGAAGCCACTCCTTCATTGCCCTGGTGGTGTGCTTGAGATCATTGTTATGCTGAAAGACCCAGCCACGTTTCATCTTCAGTGCCCTTGCTGTTGGAAGGAGGTCTGCACTCAAAATCTCATGATACATGGCCCCATTCATTCTTTCATGTACATGGATTAGCCATCCTGGTCCCTTTGCAGAGAAACAGCCCCAAAGCATGATGTTGCCACTCCCATGCTTCATGGTAGGTATGGTGTTCTTTGGATGCAACTCAGCATTCTTTCTTCTCCAAACATGATGAGTTGTGTTTCTACCAAACAGTTCTACTTTGGTTTCATCTGACCATATGAGATTCTCCCAATACTCTTCTGGATCATCCAAATGCTCTCTAGAAAACTTCAGACAGGCCTGGACATATACTGGCTTAAGCAATGGGACACATCTGGCACTGCAGGATCTGAGTCCCTGGTGGTGTAGTGTGTTGCTGATGGTAGCTTTTGTTACGTTGGTCCCAGCTCTCTGCAGGTCATTCACTAGGTCCCCCCTCCCCCCCTCCCCATGTGGTTTTGGGACTTTTGCTCACAGTTCTTGTGATCATTTTGACCCCATGGGGTGAGATCTTGCGTGGAGCCCCAGATCGAGGGAAATAGTGGTCTTGTATGTCTTCCATTTTCTAATTATTGCTCCAACAATTGATTTCTTCACACCAAGCTGCTTGCCTATTGCAGATTCAGTCTTCCCAGCCTGGTGGAGACTGAATCTGCAATAGGGCTACAATTTTGTTTCTGGTGTCCTTACACAGCTCTTTGGTCTTCACCATGGCGGACTTTGGAGTGTGACTGTTTGAGGTTGTGGACAGGTGTCTTTTTTACTGATAATAAGTTCAAATAGGTGTCATTAATACAGGTAGTGAGTGGAGGACAGAGGAGCCTCTTAAAGAAGAAGTTACAGGTCTGTGAAAGCTAGAAATCTTGAGTCTTTGAGTTGACTGTTTACAAAGTTACAGACGGTGCATGTGGATTTGTAACTGATGATAATGCCATCATTCTGGAGGATCATATTTTATCAGCCATTTACCTGCTGCTTTTGGGAGTGCTTACATGATTGTTTATTGAGGTATGAAGCCCTTGAACTTGCTTTGCATTGGAGATTTCAATACATAATTTTGTTTTGTCCTTGCTGATGATTTTAATCTTATTGGGATCTAGCAAAAGATGAACTGTGGCTAGGTACAAGCTGACTTTGTGATATATAACATACAGTGCAGTGTACATCCAAAGGAAACCGGTCCCACTTACAATTCTTCAGACAAAATCGACCCTACCAGGATTAGATAAATTCACAGGTTGTTCTAAGCTAAAAAGCTATTTCTTTGCCTTTATTTCAATTTAGGAATAGACTTTTCCAACTGAATATAATTTATAATGTGTCAGAAGGGGAACATTACGAAGTGCATAATTAGAAAATTTTGTTCCAAAGAAGTGGTGATGGCAAATGGGAAGCCCTGAGAAGTGATGGAAAATTTGAGGTCCTGGTATGACCTGATTGGTGAATGGCATTAGGATAATACCGTAATTGTAATCAAGTATAAATGAAAAGTCCTGGCTCACCCACTACTTCTTAATGTAGTTGTAGCTATTGAAAGTGTGCTCTTAGACCCGGTAAAAGTTTTGCTTGGGAGGAGACATGCAGTAAGGAGTATTTATTACATAGAAAATGTGTTGCAACAATTGTTGTAGAACTTTTTCTACCCCATTCCACCTAAAAATATAGTTTAATGAATGCAAGTGAGACTTGTTCCGAAATAAGTGGATAAAGCTTTGCAGCCTGAGAAATGTTGAACGTACATTCTTGTTTGGTAAATTTAGAATTAGTCTGTGGAGCATGATAATTGTAGGTTTTGTTTAGTTTAAAATAGAACATATGACTAAATTAGTCGCCCTCTGTTCTGAGTAATTGCTATGCATGGTCTTCTAAAGAAAATGGATTTAATGGGAACAGGAATACAATCATAGTAACTGACTTCAGCATTTGCTCTTTGTTCAAAGGACGTGCTAAAGAAACCCCATGGGTTTTGCTAAGATAGTTTTGTAATATTTTCCTAAGGCCTAGATCTATAATGGGCAGCCTGTGAGTCATGCATGACTTGCTGGAATTCAGATGCTACTCTTAACATGCACAGCTACTTTCTCCTAATTTCAGCAGCATCCAATCTTATTGGAGCAAGTAGCAATGAAAAATAGCCTGCAAAGACTTAGGGCTAGAAAAAACTTTCTTTGGAGAGAGTAACAATTAAAAAGCCTGCAAGGTAAGAGCTGGGAAGATTGTTAGCACCTCGTTAGGGCTGGGGAGAAAAAAGCTTCAAAAAAGCTACATTCAGTTTATAAGACACACCCAAATTTTCAGCCTCTTTTAGGGAGGAAAAAAGTGCATCTTATACTCTGAAAAATATGGTAATTAATTTAATATAATGTTTGCCCTGGGTCTTACTTTTTAACAATTTCAAATGTGGTCCCTTCCCTTCTGAGTGTAGCTCCTGGCATACCTTTCAAAGGTTGGGTGTCTCTTGGCTGATCAAAAGCTGTGCATCACAATTTGGAGACACGAAAGCCCTTGTTCCTTTCTACACAATGACTACTATTGCGCACAGAAATGGTGCGACATTTTCCCCATTGTTAATGTTTCCTCATCCATGCGGGAGTGGCAGAAAAGTGGTCTTGAAGCAAATATTCAGAAACCAACATGTAAGCAAAAGGAACAGAAACATTTCTTAAACCCTTGGAATGCAGATTGTGATAGGAAGAGATTTGGGTTGTTCCCTTCCCTGACTCACTGGGATATAAGAGGGAGGGGAGGAAAAACATCGTTAGACCAGGGGTGTGTTCCTCCCAGTTCACACCAGATCGCCTGAACCATTAGAGATCTGCCGGTGATGTGAAAATGGCATCAAGGATCCGGTTCAGGCGGTGATAATCTGTGGATACCGCCATAATTTTGGGAGGAATTTTCAGCAGAATTTTACTTCTATTTATTTGTTTGTTTGTTTGTTTGTTTGTTTGTTTGTTTGTTTGTTTGTTTGTTTGTTTGTTTGTTTGTTTATTTATTTATTTATTTATTTATTTATTTATTTATTTATTTATTTATTTATTTATTTATTTATTTATTTATTTATTTATTTATTTATTTATTTATTTATTTATTTATTTATTTATTTGTATGCCACCCCTCTCCTTTTCTGCTTCAAAAAGAGCCCTCCTGCTCAACCCTAGGCTTAATTTCTTTACCCGAAGAACAGCTAATCAGCTCCTCAGCCGAGTTTCTACGGAGCATGCGCGGAGGTAAATTTTCACATGGGGACGTGCGTGTGAAATGTCACGATGCAAACCGGTGGCGAAGGTAAGTGGAACCCACCCCTGCACAAATCAGACGTGCACAATTCCATAATTAAAGAATCTTTTAATTAAAGAATAAGGTATCATTCTAGTCCTCCTGCGAGGCTGATTTTTGGATCTGGTTTTACCTCATGGAGTGTGTGCACACATAGCCGCTGGGCAATGTTTGCGCATTTCCTTGCTTTGGTAGCAGCCATCAGACTAGCTTAAATTCATTTAAGGCTGCTGAAATAAGAATGGATATTTTGGTTTAGGGGGTGGATGTTTGCTTTTTTATCTGCAGTCTTTTTTTTAAAAAAAAATTTGCTTGTGTATTGTTTATATACTGTCTAATTTCATGAATTGCCCTGGGAATGGTGGCCTAAAAACCTTTAGCTAATGAGAGAGTTTAATCCAATGCTTTCAGATTTCTTGCTCATGATGTGTACAAGGCCATTTTCAAGCAGGTTCACATGTTCCTTCCTTCACTCTGCACATTCGTCAGTGCATGAGCTGGAGAAAGTGAAAGGCTCCTTGCTGACCTTCCACTTGCTCTGTCATTTGATACAGGAAATGCCTGACACCAGTAAAATACCGTATTTTTCAGAGTATAAGATGCACTGGAGTATAAGAGGTACCTTAGTTTTTGGAGAAGAAAATAGGGGAAAAATAATTTGCCTACCAGGTATTCATCTGGCTAGTCCAGTGGTTCTCAACCTTTCTAATACCGTGACCCCTTAATACAGTTCCTCATGTTGTGGTGACCCCCAACCATAAGTCTAGCGCCAATTCTCCCAACAGAGCTTTAAGCTGATTGGCAGGTCAGAGGGACATCCCCACTGTAAACACCTGATTGGTCAGATTGTAAAAATATGTTCCAAGGCACCAGAATAGAAGCTTTAGTTCTTAACACCATGGGGAATTTGTATTTTCTAAAGGTCTTAGGCGACCCCTGTGAAATGCTCATTCGACCCCCAAAGGGGTCCCGATCCCCAGGTTGAAAACCACTGGGCTAGTCCTTAGTCTGGTCAGCTTCAACACATTAGTTTGCTGGTTTTGAGCACGTGTGCCTGCTTTTTATCCCCTAATTGTGGATTAAAAAAACAGTTTCTAAAACACTTCACTTTTGTCTCTTCCGAGAGAGAGAAAAAATAAGAAAAGAGGCAAAGGGAAGATTGCTTGCTAGCAAAGCACAGAAGATCACTTCACTGGCGTTAGGGCTGAAAAAAAGCTTTTATAGCCCAGAAGCCCAGCTGATTGTTGGAGGGAGCAGATGTGAAAAAAGCAGGCAAAGGGAAGATCACTTAGCTAGCAAAGCACGGAAGATTGCGTCACTTTTTGGGGGGCTGAAAAAAAGCTTAGTAAAAGCTACATGCGGAGTATAAGACACACTCAAATTTTCAGGCTCTTTTAGGGAGGAAAAGTTGCATATTATATTCTGAAAAATACAGCAAGCTCTAAAATTTTGAGGGGGAAAAAGAAAACGTAACATTCACAATTCATCATCGCCACCACCATATTATTATCAAGATACTGAATATCCCAAAGGCCTTCATACTCTGCACCTTTTCCACCATGGCTGTCACAGTCCCCACTACCCCAGACACAATGTGCTGTGTGTCCATCTACCAAGAGATGGCCAACTTCTTGATATAATCCATTTAAGACATCCCTCTACACCAAGAGGGAAGGAAAAGTCTCCCTTCAGCTCAATAGGAACAGAATTAAGGGGAAGCAAAATCCTTCTGTCAAACACAGCTCTTTTAATTGATAAACCTTTTCTGGTTGCATGGAAAATGAATAGGAAGGAACATCTTTATACTTTTAATGGTTTCACAAAAGACCTTGCGAAACTATTTAATTATGTTTCCAAACAATGTTTCCAAATCACACTTTGGCCAAGTCGGAAAGAAAGAGCTGTATATTGTACCATCGCTAAACAGATTTTATAACTACGTTAGTGCAAAGAATTAGTGCAAGACATGTTAAATTAAGGGGTCCTTCCTTTCCGGCTATGTGCGAAATATTAAAGCATGGCCATAAAACCATAGATTAAACAGCTGGGAGTAGTTTTACAAGGCGGTTTAAGAGATCTGCTTTAAGAAGAAGATCTGCTGTTGTTTTTGTTATTTTATTATTTATTTATTTATTTATTTATTTATTTATTTATTTATTTATTTATTTATTTATTTATTTATTTATTTATTTATTTATTTATTTATTTATTTATTTATTTATTTATTTATTTATTTATTTATTTATTTATTTATTTATTTATTTATTATTCTGTCTTTACTCCAGAGACTCGGAACCATTTAGATTGGAATCTCCCTTCTTTTTCACAGTAGATATCTTAAGAAATAGGGTGGACTGAAAGAAGGATTGGCCAAAAGTCCTCAAATGAGTTTCCATTAATGGACTGAAACTTAGATCTCCCTAGTCCTAGATCAACTTCTTCAGCATGACTAATTTGTTGATTATCTGCTATCAAGTCAATATCTTAGTGACCATACAGCTAGATTTTCTCCAGGATAATCTATCCCTAACCTGTTCCTTCAGTTCTTCCACTGAGACAACCTATTCAATTCAATTCAATTCAATTTATTAGATTTGTATGCCGCCCCTCTCCGAAGACTTGGAGCGGCTCACAACAATAATAAAAACAATATTCCAGCGAAAATAAATCTAATATTAAAAAGCACATAAAACCCTATCATATTTTAAAAAGCAAACAACATATACATACTCAAACATAAATATATTTTAAAAAGCCTGGGGGAAAGGTGTCTCAACTCCCCCATGCCTGGCGGTATAGATGGGTCTTGAGTAATTTACGAAAGACAAGGAGTGGGGGGGCAGTTCTAATCTCTGGGGGGAGTTGATTCCAGAGGGCTGGGGCTGCCACAGAGAAGGCTCTTCCCCTGGGGCCCGCCAAACGACATTGTTTGGTCGATGGGACCCAGAGAAGGCCAACTCTGTGGGACCTTATTGGTCGCTGGGATTCGTGCGGTAGCAGGCGGTTCCGGAGGTACTCTGGTCTATTACTGTTACAATGGAGTTATCTTCTCTTCCCTTTAATCTTTCTCATTAGTATAAATTTCTCTAGACAGCACAGTCTTTGTATTATGTGTCCAAAGTATGATCATTTGAGCTGGATCATTTGTACTTCAAGTGAGAACTCTGGCTTGACTTACTTGATGATCTATTTTCTCCCGGGCTATTTAGTCTTAAAATACCTTATTTTTGTCTAAAGGAAATTCCATTATCTTCAATTATCATTCAGAAAGAAAATGTAAAGCACTTAACTTCTAATACTGGGTCCAAATCCAATATCAATAATATGGTTGCAGCTAGTAATTTAAGATAATCTTCCCTATCCAGCTGCCCTCCAGTTCTGATACTCATCAATTCCAGAAGCCCCCAGTCAACACTCATCCTGTTTCTGAGCATGTTAGCAGAAGTCCGATATACCTAGAGAGCACACATTCAGGAAATGATCTGATCTCAGTTACATTTCTGCTAATTGTATGACCTCACAGTAGAGTATTTTATATAATATAATATACAAATGCGGTACTTAGCCTTTGCCCACTTGTTCTTTGCAAAACTAATGGTCTGGAGGAGCCATTGTTGATTACCTGATTGTGACCTTCCTCTGAATAGTAACAATGTGTTTGTTTAGTTCCTCATTAGATACAATATTTAGCACTTAAACCAGAAAGAGATAAAGGATGAGAGACAAATTCAACTGATGTCCAATAATCATTTCTAATTCATTCACACAATCCTATCAACTCTACTGCATTCTTCTAGAGAAGAACTATCGGTAAATAGTAATAGTAACAGCACTAGCACTTAGACTTTTATATTGCTTCATAGTGCTTTACTGCCTTCTCTAAGCAATTTACGGAATCAGCAGATTTCCCCCAACAATCTGCGTCTTCCATTTACCAACCTTGAGTCAACCTTGAACCAGCCAGGATCGAACTCTGCTGTGTGGAGTTAGCTTGCAATACTGCATTTAACCACTGCACCACCATGGATCAACAGATGCATGCAGGGAAGGGCTACCAAAATGTTTACTACCACATTGTGGGCATGGCTTATGCAGGATGCCTTGCATTTTTTTTCAACATCTTTCAGTGCAAATTGGGTGCTCTGGGATGGAGCTCCATTTTTGCTACCCCACTGCATTGCCCTCTATCCGGGCAGTAGCCCACCCCTGGATGCATGTATCCATATGCCTGGAATGGACTGACAATGGATATTAAAACAAAGAACTTGGATAGGTCCAGCAGCTCTTATCTTCTTTGGAAGGTCAACAAAGGGAAATTTCACCTGTTTTGACTGCTAGGACTTTCCTGGTGATGTCACCATATATTTGAGTGCATCTGTTTCAATAACTTTTAGAAGACTGGCAAAAGGTATTTGTTCATGCAAGTTAAATAATAAATAGTGTGGTTTTTCTGTTAATTTAAAAACAATTGAGACTCAATCGTGTTTTGTTGCATTTGAACTTTGTTTCATCAACTTCAGAGCTAATTTTAAAGAATACTGTAATATATCTGAATATGTAATAAATGTTTTGTGTCCATTGATTTGGGGCATAAAAATCCCACAAAACAATATAAAAATATATAAAACAATGGAATTATCTCCTAGCTAATATCTTGCAATTACAAAATATTGTAAGGAACTGTAGCCTAATACCTTTTAACACACAAATGTAGCCCTACTTGAAGGAGGATAACATGAGATATTTTTTATTGTTGTTGTTGTTGGCAATTGAAACTGTGGACCGAGTGCTACTGTACTGCCAATTTTGTGATAGAATTCATTTGTCTCTCTTAATTAACTCCATTTCTAAGTCAATTCTCGATATACTGATTATATGCCTTCAAATCAGTGTTGGCTCCTAGCAACCACATTTTTTTCCAGGAAGATAAACCAGATAAATTCTACATTTTTACACAATGTCATCTTCGAAGATGTTCAGTTTTTTTCCAGAAGATATATTATTTAGAAACTTATAGTGAAATATGACAATTATTCAATTTGAATAGGAACAGGTGTTAGTTATCTTTTAATGCTGTTTGTTACCGTATTTTATATTGCTCTGTTCAGTATATATGTATGTTTACTTATATTTTTTGCATAGTATTTCTACTCTTAATCATTTCATCTTACATATTTAACCTTTTAGCCCTCTGGTTATTTGCAGGGCCTTTTGCTACAATTTGCTACAATTTTTTTCCTAATTAGTTTTCTTTTATGCATATCCACTTGAGTTCTGTAAAACATATAAAATGATATAGGGTCCTGACAATAATTGTAATAGAGAGTCTACTGAAAGTCTTAGTGCATCTGATGAAGTGAGCTGTAGTTTATAAAAGCTTCTGCCTTTTATTAAAATTGGCTAGTCTGAAGTGATACTACTAGATCCCTTCAAATTTTTGCAAGTCAGGGTGAATAATTCATGAGGTAATTACTTCAAGAATTGGGGGCTCTCACCAATGCCACAATTTCCTTCTTTATAAAATGCCCTCCTTTAACTTCTGATGAGATTCGGACTGCTTTTCTCTTGAAAGTTCCCATATTTCAGGAAGTTGATAGATGTTGTTTTTTGTGAATTCACGTCTGACCCATCGTAACCCCATGGACAAAGTTCCACCAGGCCTTCCTGTCCTCTGTCATCCTCTGGAGTCCATTGAAGCTCACATCAATTGCTTCAGTGACTCCATCCAGCCACCTCATTCTGTCACCCCCTTCTTCTTTTACCCTCGATCTTTCTCAGCATTAGGTTCTTCTACAGTGAGTCCTTCCTTCTCGGTAGGTGTATTTGAATTTCATCTTCAGAGTCTGGCCTTCTAAAGAGCAGTCAGGACTGCTGACCACCTCTAGGACTGAGAAATGTAGGGGAATGTAATTCATTTCTGCATTTTACCCTCTCTTCCCCACCACAATTTGGAGAAGACGTTTCTAAGAGTTCTTAAAAGAATGTGCGTGTGAAGACTGAAACGGAGATATTTGGTTAAATTCCTCAAAGGAAGGGAATAGTTTCACACCCACAGCTATGTACTGCATTTCCTAGTGCCCCATGTTTAAAGTCAAAGCAAGCCTGTTCGCTTCAAACCGCTGATTCATAATGCATGATGAGTCAGGACTGCTTTGAACTTTCTGGCTTCAAGAAAGCAGCATCTGAAAGCTACAGTCATGATGAGGGAAGTGTAGGAAAGGAGAGGTTAGGGAGAAGTGGTGGCCCCAGTATGTGGCTGTTAGAAAAGTAGCAGCAGAGCCATTCGCTCGCAATAGTTGCTGTACCTTGCCTGTGGTTTTATGCAAACCTGGCATGTGCACTTTGAGTACAAAAACATGATGTTGCAAACAGTAACCAGGTGTTGGCTTCAGCTTTGGATTCCATAGTGATTGTGGCTCACATATATTCTCTTTCCTTAGGAGCAGAGCTTCATGACCAGAGGAACCAAGGTCTACACAAAGGAAGCTTTTGGAAACACCTCTAAAAAGTAGAATCTAATGGAAGGGTTTCTGTCTTGTCCCGCCCACTGTAATTTTTATTTATTTGTTAGATTTGTATTTGGTGACAGTGACTCATTCTCTCCTCTAGAAGATGGGCTACCACATTGCACCCGACTGGAGTCTTTGAAAACTACCTGCAAACTGCAGTTTGTATAAAATGCATCAGCTTCCTGCCAGTGAATGACTACTGTAAAGCCACATAGTACTGGTGTGTGGGCACTGCATTGGTTATCTGTAGGCTTTTCAATATGATTCAAAGTGCTGGTCATTATCTATCAAGTTCTACATGGCTTGGCATCTATGTATTTCGAGAACTATCTGCCTGTTCAGTGTATGTGTCTTATCTAGGATTGTTGGGTGTCGCCGTCCTTATAAATCTGGGGAAAGAAGGCTAGGAAACAATGTTTTTCAATATACACTCCATCCCTATGGATCAACCTACCACTGAAGATTTGGAAAACACTCTCCCAGGTTGGGCTTTGTTGTGGTTAGCTCTGGCCCAGCTCCTGCCCCAAGGACTGTGGATGTGGGGGAGACATCCACATGCTGCAGACCTGTTTTGCCCCCGGTGGAATCTGCTGATGAAGGCTCCTCTGACCAAGAAGACATGAGTGACAGGGAGGAGGAGAGTGTGGCAGACAGCTCAGAAGGAGATCAATTATCTAGCTCCTCCTTGGATTCAGAACAAGAGTTAATGATACAGCCACGCATGCGGAGAGTGATGCCTAGGTAACAACAACTGAGAGATTATTATCAAAGAAAATGAGGCCACCTGTGGTTGGGTGGGGTTGTGGTGATTAGTGAGGCTGCTATAAATAGCAGCCTGTGGGTTTGGCCATTGTGGAGGATTATCTGACTGCTTTACTGACTTTGACCTTTTGTGTGCTGCTTTTCCCCCCCGCTTGGAAACTAAACCAGAGCAAAGTGTGTTTCACTTTGTGAAAGAAGGACTGTGAATTACCTCACAGCTGCAAGCTAAGTATCACAGAACTGATAAGGGACTTGTACAAATTACCAGTTTGTTTGGAGACGAGTGCTCTTTACTATACCAAAAGAGGGCTTAGGTTAAGTGAATTTTCCTTATAAAGAACATTGTTTTGAATTTTCAAACGTGTGTGTCTATGAAATTTGTACCTGTGAATTTTTGGGAAGAGTCTACCAGAGAGCCCAACAGAACAGGCTTTAGCGTATTTAACATTGCTAGGAGAATGATATGATGATTGTCAAGAGTTTTAATTAGCTTTTGTTTTATTGCTTTATGGATGCTCATAAATTGTTATGTTGGGAATCTCCTCCCACAAAGTTTCATAGAACTGTATCTGTTCTCCAACTGAAGAATGTAGGCAGTCTTGGGAGATTCTTGTATAACAGGCAGAATATAATAAAGTAATTAGCTTGAACTGTGGATTTGATTACTTGTGCCTGACAGGAGCTACTGAATTATATAACAAAGCAATTCCCCATTTGCTCCATAAGCCCCAAATGGCCCATATGCTTTGTTTCCACTTTTATTGCTTCAGTGCAGTAGAGGAAAGATGGATTAATTCGCAATTGTCCCCCCCACCCAGCAGTCACTTAAGAGTTTCCTGGAAAATGAATGCATGCATGTTCTTAATCTGCACTGAAAATACGGAAGTGGGAAAACTAGCAATTTATTAACTTTTTATGTGGAGCAACACATGATTTTATTACTGTTATTTTTTTAAAAAAAATAATAGAATAGGAAGATAGATACATTAATACATGGAGAGAAATAAGTTAGTATATGGAGAGGCAGATGGATTGGCTGAGGTTTGAGTAGTGGATTTCATACCATTTTTGCAAAAAGTAGAAAAATTTAGTTGTGATCGAAAGGAAAATCTCACTTGATTTAATGTGCAGGTGTGAATTACAATTAAGCATGCTGTAGCTGATGCAATTAATTTCCAGTTCCCCATTTAATCATTTACCACTTTTGACATATGAAAAATAACAATCTGTCCAGAACCTTTTAAGGTACCTAAAAGTCTGCAGCTAAAGATCTACACCTTCCTTTTATACAAGTCAATGGTCAATAAGAAGGTGCTGACAAAATGCTCCGGATTTCCTGATTTCCTTGGCTAGGCAGACAAGTTTTGCCTTGGGATAATGTCCTCTTTATGAAGCAAAACCTGCACAGAGGGGTCCTTCATGGAAAACCTCAATGGGCTTCTTTCAAATGCTGAGGAGAGCAGTCTCGATAAAACAAGAGCCTGTAAAAAGCTACAGGTGGATTAGATCCAACTTTAGCTAAAGCAACAACAATAAAAGGGTACACTTGCGTCATTAGTCTTTGTAACTTAATCTATAAACAATTACTGGCAAGTGAAAAAAAAAGATTTCAGGACAGCAGTATTTGGATTAATAATGCCAAGTTGGTGATTGTTGGCATTATATTGTTCACAAGTATATTGCTGACACCTGCCATTTTTATTTCTTAATGATTAGCAGATGTCAAAAGTAGAATCAGTTCTTATTACTATAATAAAGAAAAGATGTCTAAAATGGAAATATTTGTTGCAGTATGATTTGTACAGGGTGTTTATTATATGTGTTGGTGTGTGTACATGTGTATATCAATTAATTAGAATATAATATTAGCATCTATAAACAATGAAAAAGAGTGTTTATAGATCAATGAACTAATAGCCCAATGGATTAAAATCTAAGAGCCATGCTGAAAATAATTCTATCCCTCTATTGTTGTCTCTATCTATTCTCATTTATGTTTTTCTCTCTCTGTTTCACATGTAACTTCTTTTTCCTGAACATAAATTATATAACGAAGAATGATATAAAACACATTTGATATATCACTTGGTATATCAATATCAATCCTTTCCTACTGAAACAGCACCATCCATGTAACTTAACTCAAAATACACATCATTTTTTACTATCAAGGATTATCTGCCGCTAGAAGTAGTTCTCTGTGGTTTGGGATCCAAACTAGAGGACTGTAACGCACTGTGAAGCAGTATATATATGTTGGCAGTTGGCAGAATTAACCTGCAATACTGCATTCTAACCACTGTACCATCATGCATACTCTTACTTACATGTTCTTCTTTCTATTCATCCATTCATCCATCTCTCCTATCAATTCTCTTCCTCTCTCTTATTCATATACCACAAAAGCTATTCCCTTAGAACCATCTAAAGGCTGAATCCATCCTTTGAGGATACTCAGCCCAGGCAGGGATTACTTCTTAGAAGTATAAAGCTGATGGTATCCAGATTTTCATTAAGGTTCTTTTCATTGAGGCATGGTGCCCACAAGGTGGACCCTTGTCTTGGCACAGTTCTTGGTGACTTCTGCCTTAGGGTGTGTTTATCAGATTCTAAGAGTTAATTAAAGGGACAAATAGTTCATTGCTATGGGATCTTCTAGAAGGAGAAAAATCAGTAAGTAGTTATATAAAATAGCATCTCGTGTATTTTACATTTCCTCTTAAATTTCCCTGGGCAACATACAGTAGTTTTTACTCTGTAAACTATAATAGTGAATCAAATTGGGAAAGACTGAATAAGGTATCTTTGTTAGAAAAAAATGGTCTTGCTTATACTGGGCTTGTCCTATTTTCTATGCAGGTACAGTATATACAGGAGATAGGATAAAAAAGGTTAATCAGCTAGCAAATATGAAGTGTCAGTTCCACAGAAGGGAATTAAGGATTATGATTAGGGAGAAATGATGATAGATTCAAAGCCATTTATTGCAATATCTTTAGAAATAACAAAATCCTTGCCTCTGATTATAGCAGAGTGTAGTATGTCGTCTAAGAAAAGCAGTTTGTCATTGAAGCTTCTTAAATATGACTCATCCTTTTTTTTGTAAGTGTAGAATATAATTTTCTTGTAATGTGAGGGCAGTTCATGCAAGACCCTATGATTATCTCATAAAACAAAATCTAGTTTCCCAACCTATGTGAGTCTCTGAGAAGGCTGGCAGATTGAAGTTGAAAATGAAAGGTCCTTTCTCCAACCTGTCTCCATCAAATATAAATAAGATCTGCTGTCTGTGTGATTATATTATATACTACATATTCCATATGTGATATGCAATATGCAATATATAACATAGCAATAGTCTTGCATGCAGCAATTCTGCCTTCTGATAGTCTAAATAAAATATTTAGAACTTTTAATTAATCAAATTCTGCAGTATTTTTGAGAGTGTATTTGCAGTGTTTTGAAAAATCCTTGCTTTTATGACTATAATTTAGAACTTATCATGTTCTGCTCATATTAAGTAACCTTTATTTCAGTGGTGGGGTTCAAATTTTTTATTGCCAGTTCTGTGGGTGTGGCTTATTGGACGTGGCAGAGGAAGAATACTGGAAAATCCCCATTCCCGCCCCACTCCAGGGGAAGGTTATTGCAAAATCCCCATTTCCTCCCGCTCAACTGGGACTCGGGGGGGGGGGGAGGAGCAGAGAAAAATGGGGGGGGGGGGGAGGCAGTCAGAACTGGTATTTACTGATTTTCCAAACTACTCAAAATTTCTGCTACCAGTTCTCCAGAACTGGTCAGAACCTGCTGAAACTCACTTATGTTTTATTTTTAAATGTGTATGTGCTTGTTGGTTTGAGCCTAGTTAATGCCACTCACTTTGTGAGTTTGTTATTTTAAATGCCACTGAACCTGTATAGGAGTATAGAGATTACCTTGGAGGAAAAGGGCAGTGACCATTAATAAAACATGAACTTAGATTTGGGGAAAAAAAGGAGCATATGAAAAAAACCCTCAGGATTACTCTACATTCACTCTTGGATACAGTGAGAGGAAAGAAAGGGGAAACACTGCCCAACATCAGCAGAGTTCCTGTATTTCTTGTGGTGTCTGCGACCTGGCCCGGCCTACCCTGAAGGGCTGACATCATGTTAGATCATATATTCTTCCCCATAAAGCAATTTCTATCTCGAAGAGGGGTTTATTTTACCTACAATTTCTAGCAGGAGAGAAGTACAACTGTTAAGATTTTGGGGCTTCATAATTCATATTGTACAATTCATTTTGCACCAATGAATTATTAGTCTAAAACTTTAGTATGATTTTTTTCCGTTCTTTTCTTTCGCTGGTCTTTTCTCTTTCCTTCTCAAAATTCCCTCTCTTGTAAACAGACTAGTTGCCAATTATGTTCTGGTGAGCTAGCCACTGCCACTACCAGTATTTCTGTTTACATCACAATTCTGATACGCTTTTTCAGAATAACACAAAATGTCTTGTTGGTTAAACTGAACTGAACTGTTCAGAACTGAACTGAAAACAGGGGAGCTGAACAACCTATTATAGTGTTCTGTTATTCCACTGAAATAAGGTAGATAATTCTGAAGTCTTACCCACTTTGGACCAATTTTCTAAAATATCATTCAATAAAGGACTAGAAGGGTGGAGGCTTTCAATAATTGATTGTTCATATTAAACAATCAATTATTGAAAGCCTCCACCCTTCTAATTTCATGGAAGGGTTTGAAAACTGGCTCTTTCCCCAAGCATTGGGGTTGAGTGAGGCAAAGTGATTGTTGGTGAGAGTGCTGCTTTAGAGTACTGATCCCTGTATTCTGGGTTTTGAGGGGTGTGTGTTGAATGGTTTCTTATTTTTATTGCTGCTATGATCCACCCAAAGTTATAATATATAAGATGGGTGGCCATTTAAGTTGCCCAACTAAATAACCCAAATAAGTAAGAAAAAATGTGATGAAACCGGTTTTGGCTATGTTTATACTACTAGAGGAAAGGTAGCAAGTTTTAAACTTCTATTTCAGCTGCAGATCTTTATGCCACAATGAAACAAAACAGTCTGAACCTGAGAGAGGATGATAACTTCTGAATTCTCAAGATTTTCCTCTATATTATATTTTGCTGATGGTCACAAACCCTTGGATGGTACTTTGCAGAACTGAACAGATTTAGAAGTTTATAGGCAAAATTCTTTCAGAGGAATATGTTTTGGTCCATATTAAACCTAAATCAGTTTTTACAGTACAGGAGCTGTTTTATGGAACTGTGTGAGGCTGAGAGAGATGCAGAGCAGACCAAAACAGCAAGAGTACACATTAAAAAAGTGGCTAAAATTAGAAAGCAATGGATAAGGTGAAGAAGAAACAAAGAGGCAACAAACGGACAGAATGAGAGTTGGGCTGGGTCTCAATGAATGACTTGAGCAGGTCTCTCTCAATCCAACCTTGGAGGATTGCTGCCATGAGGAAAAATGGAAAGAGAAAGTACTATTTATGCTGCCTTGAGCTCCTAGAGGTGGAATGCAAAATAAATAAACCAAAATAACTTACAATGAGAGGGAAATACAGTGGTGGTGCGGCAACTATGTATACACATCAGAGGTGGGTTCCTACCAGTGCGGTCCAATGCACCGCTCTGATAGTGGCCCTCCAATGATGCAATTTTGGCACAGCGGATCCGGTGCTGTCTTTCCTAGTCTGTGCATGCCATCATCTTTTTTTCCTAATTTTTAAGCAATTTGTGGCTCTCTGACCATGAGTGGAAAGAAAATCATCCCTCTGATTATAATCATAGTCCAGACAAAAAAAGAAAATCATCCCTCTACATAGGCACGGAAGCAAAATTGTGCAAGGGAAAGGACACGCAAAACATCGCAAAGTGCACTGGTAGGAGGAGGTAAGAGGAACCCACCCGATATACATACACACAAAGTATCTATAACAGAGTGTCTGTCTGTCTGTCCAGTTATCTAGCTTCTGCTTTCAGTGCACCACAGCAGTATTGGCTATAGAGTCCTTTCCCTGCCCAGTGTCTTCCAGATATGATAGTCAGCATGTCATGTTTCTAAATACAGATGGGATGATACAACATTTTGAATAATCAATTACAGTGGTACCTCGAGATATGAGTTTAATTCGTTCCGGACCTGCGCTCTTAAGTCGAGCAGCTCTTATCTCGAACGACTTTTCCCCATAGGAATTAATGTAAATAATTTTAATTGGTTCCAGCCCTCAAAAAACTCACAAAGTTAGTCTAAATTATGCAAAAAGACATTGCAAGAATAAATGTAACTTTACTTATTAATAAGATGATAAGCTGAGAGCTTTCCTTCCCTTCCTCTTTTTACCCAAAACAATCAACATGGCAAACTTTTATTTTTATTCATTAAACTGTAGTTATTTATTCAACTTCACTGCCACCCAATCCTGTAGAGGGAGGAAAGAAGGGAGGAAGGAAAAGGAAAGCAAGAAATGGAGGGAGGAAAGGAAGGAAGGAAAGAAAGAAAGGAAGAAAGAAAGGAAGAAAGAAAGGGTGAAGGGACAGGAACAGAGGAAGGAAGCAAGGAAACTTATGAAAGGGGAGAGTAACTTCACTGCCACCCAATCCTGTAGAGGGAGGAAAGAAGGGAGGAAGGAAAAGGAAAGCAAGAAATAGAGGAAGGGAAGGTAAAAGAGAGAAAGAAAAAGAGCAAGAAAGAAAGAAAGCAAGAGAGAAAGAAAGAAAATGAAAGAGAAATAAAAATAGAGAGGGAGAATGAAAGAAATGGAAGGAGGGAAGGAAGGAGAGAAAGCAAGAGAAAGAAAGAAAGCAAGAGAAAGAAAGCAAGAGAAAGAAAGAAAGAGAAAGAAAAAAGAATGAAAGAGCAAGAGAGCAAGAGAGAAAAAGAAAGAGAGAGAGAAAGAAAGAAAGGCAACTTCAAAGAAAGGCTCACTGAGCATCTCTCACTCTCTCTCTCTTTCTATCCCTCTCTCTTTCTCTCCCCCCTCTCCCCCCCTTTCCCTCTCTCTTTCTCTCTCTCCCTCTCTCTTTCTCTCCCCCCTCTCCCCCCTTTCCCTCTCCCCCCCCAGGCCGGCAGCGATGTTTTAAAACAGCCGCGTCGTTTGCAAGCTAACTCCTGAGGTGCGGAAGGTCGCCTTTGGCGTTTGGGCCACTCGGAATGTGAAATTCAAAACAGCGTTCGGATCCCCCCACCCCCAGCAGAAGCCAAGGACCCCCAGAGTGGGGCGGCAGGGGAGGCAACCGCCTCTCCACTCACCAAGTGCCGGGATACGAGCCGAGAAGAGCCGGGCTGGCTTACTTTCTTTCCTTCCCGCGCTGATGCAGAGCCACTCGAACAAAGCGTCACGCGCCCCCTGACGCTTTTGGCGGCAAAAGAGCCCAGCGTCGCTTCGGAAGCCGCCGAAAGCATCAGAGGGGCGCGACGCTTTGTTCGAGTGGCTCTGCATCAGCGCGGGAAGGAAGGAAAGTAAGCCAGCCCGGCTCTTCTCGGCTCGTATCGCGGAGAGGGGCGGCATACAAATCCAAGTAATAAATAAAATTAAATTAAAAAATGTCTCTCCTCTCCCAGCTCTTATCTCGAGTAGCTCTTAAGTCGAGCAGCTCTTATGTCGGGGTTCCACTGTATATTGTTTCATTCTTTTTTTCCCCTCACACAATCTGTGTTCTACCTTTCCAGTAGAGACATTTATTTCAGGCTGCTTTCTCTGAAAGAAAATAAATGGTTAATCCAATTTTCATAATTGGTGAGCTTTGTCTGGGTGGGCTTGCAATAGTCAACTGGTGAATTTGATTCAACAATTTGAATCATTCACAAGAGCAGAATTAAAAACTTGAAATGCTTTTGGATGTGGCACCTACAGTGTTTCAGTCTCATGAGAGCTGAGCTGAAAGTCTTTGAATACATGTGTTGATTTAACGATCTGACAAACTAGACCACAGCTTCTGGGGATATGTGGGTCAGCTGGCTACTATTTTGTTCTGTCTACTTTATTTAAACTTCAGTATTTGGCTAAAGCAATTGTTTCAAAGTCATTGCTTGGCCCAAGAGAACTTATTTCTTTTCAGAAAAAGAATTATTAGTACTTCAATTAGCAAAACATACTGAATTCATTGACTTTGCTGGCCCCAATCCAGTGAAGTATAGACATACCAGATCCAATATTGAACTAAGATCTTTAGTTTTTATTTTCTTTTTAAGCCACAGTGATTATCAATCTTTCACACATTCTATGCTAAAAGCTTCATTTAAAAACCAGACAGTTTAAGTCAACATATTGCGTGACAAGAAATGCATGAGCTAATACCAAGATCCTTTGGTTCTCTATGTGGCTGCTGTTTAGAGACATTTTACAAAAATGTCTTAGAAAGATTCATATATAACATGCCAGAAAATGTTTCGTTTATGAACTAGTAAAATTAGTAAATTCTAATAAATAAACCATGGCATTGAAACTAATGTGTTTAATCATTGTTTATGTGTAAACAAGGATGCATAATTCATGGTTTCTTGGCTTATTCCAAGTACAGTATGTTTTTATGTTCTGCCCATGCTGATGAACTGAGGGGTAAGGCAGATTGATAAAAAGCAGGGAAAAATGAAACCAGGGATTGGCTAAGAAAACCTCAATTAATGTTCCTGCTCAAGTATATTTTAATTTTCATACATTTTGTATCTGTGGTTTTAATGGTTTGTAAAATATTTTGTGATGTGCAGCATCCATTGAAGCAGATATTTTATGCATACTCATTCTTTATGGGAAACTGTTTTTTGATGCCTGCCAAGATTTCAAAATTCCTTCAGCTCAAAGACAGCAGCTCTTTTCATTCCACGCCATACTGATTTGAGCTTGACTTTTTATTGCTAAAAACTGACCAATAGCTACAGTATATTAGGGGCTGGCTTGGGGCATTGGGACAATCAGTATCTCTTGGCTCAACCTAACTCACAGAACTTTGTTATGAGGAACAATAAGAAGAAAGTAAATCAATCTGACAAATGGTATTAAATCTCACAACAGGACCTAATGAATATTGAATGAAAAGTTCAATATTCTCTCCATCCTGCTTTCACTTGATTGCTACAGTTATAACCTGTCTCCCACTACTCCAATCTCAGGATACATGGAAGCAATAAACAGCAGTATTTTTCTTGCTTTGAAAAGTATGATTATGCCTTAGAATTTTCTGCTTTAGATGATGTATCACTGATAAGTGTCCAATTGCTTCTACTTTCCCCCATCTAATTTTCATATTAACTTCTTGGACAGAGAACTTTGGGTAGTAGGGAAGGAAGGAGGGACATACATCACTCATAAGGGTTAAATGTGTGCTTCAAGGTATGTCCATCACAGCTTGCACCTTTATATTGTGGTCCAATTGAAACTTCCAGGTGATCTCCAAGATAGAGAGTCAAGTTATGAAGTAATCAGGGCACAAATGATTGAAATGAAAGGAACCACCATTTGGCTGAGGGGGTTTCCATCAAGTGGGAGGAAAGGGTCCTGATCTAGAAAGAGAGCAGGAAGAGGAGGATGGTGGGACAAATGACTGATGAGGAATCCCCTGGCTGCCATATGACTCTTGTTCATGCTCCTATATTATATTCAAGTTGGCCTTAGTCACTGTTACCTTTGGGGGTGGAATGGAAACAATAATGTGAGTGTTATGATACTGTGGCTGGGATTTTAAAATCTGGTTGCTGTAAATCCCCAATGCTGATTGTAAAGATTTTTTGTTTGCAAAATGATGATGACTTCAGTTTCTTTTAAGTTAACCTGGAATTTTCTTGTGAAAAATCAGGATCTAGATATTCAGAATAATATGTTAATTGTAAATGTGTTACAATGGCTAAGATGTTTGCCTAGGCCTGGACCTGAGTTCAAACCCATCCTCAGTTGGGGAAACTAACTGGGTATCCCTGGGCCATTTGTGGGTCACTGGGTCACTGTCACTTGTGCTCACATGACTGTGACACAAGGGTTTCTCACAAAGTTGGTTAAAACTCAAAGGGGGATGGATTCTGGCTCCTTTGCTTTTCAATTTCTATATCAATAGTATGATGAGATATCAAATTTCAATGTTCAAATTTCTATCTCTCCAAACTAAGGGATCAAACATTGCTCTGCTGCTTTATCGGAACGGTGCTGTACAGGTAGCCTTAACAATTTTAAGTGGGACCAGCAATTCCATTGCTAACAGATGCTGATATTAAGCAAAAAGTGATTATTCCACTTAACAAAGGCAGTTCTGGCAATCTCAGTTAATCTCATTAGATGAGTTCTAGATGAGATAGTCATTAGGTGAGGACCCACCTGTATGTAAGCCATTCTTGAAAGATCAGGGACTGTCTCCAATCTAACTTCCCCATCCACCTATAGCTGCCCTTTGGACTACCCATCTACTTGCTGCTGCCAGCTACCCCTGCCACCACTACTGTACCACAATAAGGGTCTTCTTTTACACTGGAGTGCTGAGGTATTTGTGAAAGAAGGCCCACAGTAGTGATGGGCAGTGCTGCCCCCAGCAGCAATGGGCAGTTCTGAGGGGGTGGGGAAAGCTGGCAGTAGGCAGGTTACCAAAATCTGGCTATAAATGTGGACAAGTCTAAATTTTGTTCATGTGACCACAGGGACAATGCAACAACTGGAATTTCAAGGATCAGTCCTGAGTCCCTTTGTTCAGGTCCATTGTAACTTTGGTTGCTGAATGTAAATAAATATATAAATATGAACACAAATTTAACTGGCTTTCTGAAAGGCTGAAGGTCTGGTTCTGCAGGCAGGCCTGGAGGCCCTGAGTACAGTACTGACGGTATGACTGTAGTGATAGTTTTAAGGGGTTTAAAATTATTATTAATTGTGGTATTTTAATTCTGTTATGCTGTTCTACTATTCTTTTTAATTATTCTATATTGTTATTTTGTTTTTTTTATTGTTGTAAGACGCCTCCAGTGAAGGGCTACCAAAATTTTTACTACCACACTGTGGGCGTGGCTTATGCAGGACGCCCTGCATTTTCTTTCAGTGTAAATTGGGTGCCCTGGGGTAGAGCTCCATTTTCACTACCCCACTGCGTTACCTCCCATCCGGGCAGTAGCCCACCCGAGTCTCTCAGGAGTTGTCAGTACAGTGGAACCCCGACATAAGAGCTGCTCTACTTAAGAGCAACTCGAGATAAGAGCTGGGAGGGGAGAGATATTTTTGTTCTACTTACAAGCCCAAATTCGAGATACAAGCGCCAAGGAGCTGTCTCCTGAAGCCAAACGCTAACTTCCGCGTTCGGCTTCAGGAGACAGCTGCGAAGCGGCGCGCGTGTTTTAAAAGGTTGCAGCCGGCCTGGGGGGCTCGGGGGGGTGCTTGCAGCTTTCTTTCTTGCTCTTTTTCTTTCTCTCTTTTACCTTCCCTTCCTCTATTTCTTCTTTTCTTTCTCCTTCCCACCTTCTTCCCTCCCTCCCTCCCTTCACTCATTCCTCTCTTACTCTCCCCTTTCATAAGTTTCCTTGCTTCCTTCCTCTGTTCCTGTCCCTTCCCTCTTTCCTTCCTTCCTTCCCACCCTCCGTCCATTCATTCACCCATTCCTCTCTTGATCGCTTAAAGCCGGTCCCTGGTGCAAAAAGGGTTGGGGACCTCTGTCCTACAGGATTGGGTGGCAGAGAAGTTGAACATATGTAAATTTAAAAGTTTAAGAAAGTTTACAAGTTAAGTGAAAGAAACTTCATTATTCATTTATATGTACATGTACATTTCTTCATTAAAAACATGTCTTTCTGCATAATTTAGACTAACTTTGTAAGTTTTTTGAGGGCTGGAACCAATTAAAATTATTTACATTAATTCCTATGGGGAAAAGTCGTTCGAGATAAGAGCTGCTCGACTTAAGAGCCCAGGTCCGGAACGAATTAAACTCATATCTCGAGGTACCACTGTATACAGATTTAATGAAATAAATAACTTCGGAACCGGACCGAGACATGAAACAAGGCCAGGAAGGGACTATCAATTTATCCACATCTCCTGTTACTCGTTCCCCTCCCTCACTTCCACTTTCTGCACAACACAGAGCTGAAACTCTTGAGGCAGCCCATCACAAGCCGCCTCAAGGTTGACTCGGATTTCCATCCTTCCGAAGTCGGTAAAACGAGGACCCAATTACGCCGACGCTGTTAAAAAACAACAAAAACCGCTTTAGAGAGAGCCGTAAAGTACGGTGAAGCGGTCTATAAGTCTAAAGTGCTATTGCCGGTTCTCTGACCGCCGGTTAAGCGGCTCCGCGACACCCCCCCATCCTAGCGGTGCGATCAGGCCAGCCCGGGTTGCCTACGCTTTCCTCCCCCTCCACCGTCACGTGAGCAGGAGCCGCCGCGGCCGTCGCAAATGCTTGCCTCCCGCCAGGCACAGTATGAGGAAGTCGGCGCGAGCCGCCCTCGCCGCGTCTGCCGAGCGCGCCGTACAGGCTGAGGGAAGCGAGCGTCGTACGTGAGTTTCAAAGCCCGCGGAAGGCTCCCTTCGCCCGGGATTGAAGGGGAGGGCCGCGGGGGGGGGGGAACCGACTGTCTTCGTCGGGGGGGGCGCATTCCTCCCCCCTCCCCCCCGCACATACACACACGAAGCAGAAGCCGTATCAAAACTCGGGTCACTCCAAAGGCGGGGTAAAGAGGAATGGGTTGGAAACTAATGGACGAGGAAGGGGTGGGGGTCAGCACACCCTTCTGTCGTATGAAGCTCAAGCCTGATTTGAGCCAGGAGTTTTTGCTTTAATTTTTGTCCGGCCGTTGGCTCGCTTGCCTCCCCCCCTTTCGGGCTGTAAAGCAGGGAAAGCTTGTCCTGCAGCCCTGGAAGGAGGGGGGGAAAGTTGGGGGCGGGGGAGAAAGTTGGGCTTTCAAGGCGGAAAATGAGGCTGCGGCTATTGCTTGGGCGGGATGCTTTTTTGCCAGCTGTGCTTTTAGGGCAGATGTTGGGGCGGCACCCCCTTCCTCCCTCCCTCCCTCCGGCTTTTGCTTCCTTGGTCGCCTCGGCAACTTCGGAAAGGCTCGGCTTTTCTTTTTTTTTTTTGCGAGCCGCCTTCAAGTCCACTGAGCGCCCGCGAGAGTCACCCGCCTCCGGATCTGCTTCCCCCCCCCCTTCCCCGTGCAGGTTGGAGGCGTTTTTGGCGGCAGCAGCAGCAGCAGCGGCAGGAGGAGGAGGAACGTCCGCCCGCAGCCGGCGAGCGAGGTCCCTTTGCGTGAGGAAGAGGCAGCGGCCAGGAGCCCTGCGGTGGTGTCGGCAGCAGAAGTTAGGAGCCCCCAATGGAGGCTGAGGAGAAGATGGTGGCCGTAGCTGGCGAGGACTGGCAAGGTGTGGCGCATAAGAGAAAAGCCTGGGCTAAAAGCAGGGACTCCTGGCAAGCGTCGGAGGCCGAGCGCCTGTCCCCAGAACCGACGGAGCTGGCCGCTGAACAGGAGCTGTGCGGCGCCAAGTTGCCCTTGACTGCGGAAGGAGGTCAGTCTCTTCGGGCGGCGAGTCGATGGTTCCGCCCTCCCCGCGGGTAGCGAGGTGCGAAGAAAAGAAAGGAAGGAAAAAAAAAACACCTGAGAGGCTTTTTCTTTTTTTTTGAAAGCGCAGATTTATACGCAGCGCTTCCCGCATTCTGATGCGCGAGGCGAGGATGGCGCTTCTGTCAGGCGGCCGATGACGTCCGCTTGAAGTTTATAGCTCAGGAGGAAATCGGCTTAGTTAGCCTTTCACATGCCAGACACACACAAGACTTTGCCTGCTCCTGTCGGGACAAATCCGGGACAGGGTGGGAAGGATTTCTTCTTAGTTCCCGCTTCAATTGAAATTACCTTCTGTGACTTTTTTTTTTTTGGTTCTTTCTCCATTTTGGAAAAAATAAACTAAACTGACCTTGGGGGAGAAAGTTGCTTCCAGCAAACCTGGTTAGGCTGGTTTTTTAAAAATAAAATATACTTGCCTAAAAGTGCTCTCATGTGCTCACTTGCACTGTATTGATCAAGGAGAGCCCTACTGCATTGCTTTGAATTGAATTAAAGGGATTTCACTCCCTGAGGGTAGTCATATATGATTACACATCTGATGCTTAATTATAACATCTTTGCTGTTTTCTTGTCCTGGAAAAATTATGAATGATCTCAGCTTGTCCCATTGCTCCCAAATAATGTGCAAGAATTGATTTGTATTGCAGGTCGTTTAGTTTAAGCTTCTGTTTTAGGTTTTAGGGTTGTTTTAAAATTATAATCTGGTTCCTCAACTAACTCTTTTCCTCTTGGATTTTTTTTTTTTCTCTGCCGTCTTCCCTCTGTCCTGCAGGCGCTATTCCCAATGAAAAGATTGCAATATGGCTTAAAGATTGTAGGTAAGCATTTCTTGTGAAGTATTGTGCAATTATTAAATGTGCTTTTTTTCACCCCCAGCATTAAGGAGAGACTGGTTTTGATTCTCAGCAAGTACATGAGTTGGAATATAATACTTCGTTGTGATTAGAAAGCTGCAGAAGCAGCTTTGTTTTTTGTGATTTTGTGTGTGTATGTGTCTGTGAGAGAAATGAAAACTGCTTTCACAGTTCTATTGGAACTGTATTGTTCAGTAATTAGCAGCTGTTTTCCGGGGTTTCAAGGTTTTGTGTTTTTAAGGTTTCTAGCTAATTGTAAATAGAGGTAGTTTCTTGAAATATAATAGGAATCAACAAAATATTTTGGGGTGCTTTTTTACTTTTTCAGCTGGATTTAAAATTTTTAGAATACCCGACCTAAATACTTCTATCAGGAAGGAAGTTCTATTGCACTCAGTTGGGTTTTCATCTATGTTTGGGAGCAGGTTTTAAGTTAAGAGAACTTGTGTTTGTTCACTTCTAAGTAAACATCTCAGATGACATAATCTGTTTTTTTTGTGTGTCAGATGTTCAAAGGGTTTCATATTCGTAACAAATTTTATCAGAGTAATGATTGCAATATTATGTTGGAGCAAACTTTTTTCTAAAGAACAATTCAATGTTGTTGGTGCTGGATTTAAAACAGAAAGTTTCACATTAATCTTTTTTGCAAACTGGTTAATCTTGGTTCTTACCTTACCTTACAGAATTATCAGGATAAAAGGGGAAAGGCAGATATGCTGCCTGGTCAGGGTCATGATTGAAAACATAAGTGTTTTTCTGCTATGTGTTGTTTAAATTACACATAGTACTTTAAAAGGCCATGTTTTTTAAGTAAACTTTTCATTTTTCTAATTATAGGGGTAACTTTAAAAACCAAATGTTAGCAAATAAAGAAAATAGTAGAAATGAATCAAAAATACAAAATAAAAAGAAATTTTGGTTGAAATAACTGCATTTGGGGTTATTTCTAGTAGTCTTTCTTCTTCCTCATTCTGCAATAACATTTACACATAGATATAGAAAACATTTTAGTCTACAGTGCAAAGTGCAATTATGCTTGAAAAAGTAGCATAGAAAGGTAGCACTTTCCCCCCTGCACAAATTATGCACTTGATAGTTCTTGGCTGGGGGTGGGGGTGGAGATTGGCACAGAGCAGCCATACAAAATGTTAGGGCTAAGAGTAGAACTAAATGCTGCAACAATTTTTTCTCTGGGTTTGGGGGCAGTTTGTGAGGTTTTTTTTAAACAGCTCTTTAACTTATTTTTGTGCCTTTGTGATCGTTTTGTTGCATAACTCAAAGGATATGCCATTGTTTTTTCGCCATTATGATCAGAAAGGACATTCTTCCCCTTTTTGTTATAAGCAGTAAATTAATTAAAGTATAAATGCTGTTATCAGCCAACATCCAAAGGAAGAGAACAACTTAATGATGCATTCCTATTAAAAAAAAAGTTTTTCTTGTCAGTATTGAAACAAAAGGAATTTTTAAAGTATTGTTGATAGTACCTCTTGTGATTCTCTCTTGTTATTCTAACATTCTAAACATTTTTGAATGAACCTTAAGTAGTTCTGTGGATTGTGGTTATCATTATGGTTATTTTCAACCTGTCAACCTTATGTCACTTTCTGCTGGAAGGGCAGAAGTTTACCTGGTGAGCATGACAGCAGTTCACCAATAGCCAGCAGAGAGAGATCAGAACATTCTGTAGTTTAAGGCAACCTATAATTCCGCAAAATTAATCCTGGAGGTTTTTTTTTTGGCTAAAATAGGAGTAAGGGATTTGAGGGCATTTGTGTAGCAGTAAGGTAGTGTCTTTCATAGGGGTTTTTGGGTTATTTTGCAGATTGAAAACAAAACTTCTGTATTTCCAACAATCTTTAATGTTTTATTTAATACAAGCTGTTACAGCATTCCACTCAATAAAGGCACCCACCTCTCTATTGTGACCGTATTTGGACTCTGTTGAATGTAGCATGAAAGTTATTGCTTCCTTTGTCTCAAAATAGCTTGTTGTGTAATAAAAGCAGTCTTATCTTTTTGGTTAAAAAGGATATTGTCTGCTATGGCCACTTAAAAAAGAGAGCTGTGTTTTTTGTTTTGTTTTTCTTTCTGGAGGAAACCATTTCCCTAATATTAACTGAGACAAGGGTGCTGTGTTGTCAGGCTCAAGAAAAACATAATGAAACTCTTAAGGTCTTTGCAGTGAAATAATCTCGAAATCTTGAAAAACTTGAAAATCAACTGCTTTTATTTTATTTTGTTCAATTTCAGGACTGGATAATCTTGTTTTTTTGCAGAACTTCTATATTATGTGGTAACTGATATGAATAATCTTTCAGTTTTATCTTTATCCAGAGCTTTTAAATATGTTCTGTAATCTTGATAATATGTTTTGTCCCTTTTAATATCTTTCTATTGTATTTATACAATATGAATATTGTATGTTATTCATATGTGACTGATTATATGAATGACTGAAATAATCATATATAGTATGATATTTCAATCACTCATCCAAACAGAAATTCATATACAGTCTACAAAGACATCTAAATATGAAATTTAGCACTTCCTTATTCAAATTCCAGTATGAAAAAAATCTAATCTGCTTGAAAGGAAGACTCCTGATTTAATTTCAGCAATGCTGTCAGTATGCTGCCAAATTAGCAATATTAATTATTAGCTAATGTGAATTTATGTTTATTAATGATTAGCTAATATGAATAATGTGAGCTAATTGGTGAAATGATACAGCCTTGATGAAGCTTCCAAAAATTGGACAAGATTCAGTTTCTTAAATATAAGGCCACTAGGAATCCCATTTGAGATTGGGCATTGTGAGCCGCCCCGAGTCTACGGAGAGGGGCGGCATACAAATCTAATTAATAATAATAATAATAATAATAATAATAATAATAATAATAATAATAATAATAATAAATAATTAACTGTCATTCATATATTTTTAAAAGCTTTCTTAGTAAATGAGAAATAAAATTACCTTTTCTGATTCTAATGGTGGTGTAAACCACCTCGGAAAACCAGATCTTGATAGGTTACATGCACATTTGTAAAATAATCAGTTAATCAATAATCAGGGGTTAATAGTTACCTCGATAAAGATCTTATCTTTTACTTTTAGGATGCTATTTAACTGTCTAAGGTCTAAAACATGACTGATTCTTGCTGAGGAATCTGGAATTTAAAATACAATATTTGCGTTGGACTGACAGCTTGGAATTTAAATCTGGAATATCTCACCAATTCCAGAAAAAGAGAAGGAGGAACATTGCATTTTACATTCTGATGACTTGCTGACTCATTTGAATGATCATTCACTTTTTATTTTTACAGAGTGAAAGACTGTTAGATAAGTAGACATTTTCTATATGGTCATGTTATGCAAATGATAATTTTTTTCTAGAGAGAATTTGTTCTAGTTCTCCAGGCATTTTGCTTAGCCACAGATTTTTTTGGTACAGACTTTCCTTGGTTCTTTTAAGGGTTTCCTGGAGCATCTTTAAATTAGGAAGGTGAATAGAAGGAGGCAAAGTTTCAAATGCCAGTTCTCAAAAGTAGAACTTTTTATGTGCTAGATCAGCGGTCACCAATTGGTGATCCATGGGAAAATTGTGGTGGTCTGCAGAAAAATTATTTGTTTTTTTATACTGCACTGAATCAGGGTTCTTCAAAGAATGTTGCCTGGACCTGATATGTGCAATGAATACATGTTTCTGCTGAGAGCCTTCCCCTTTGGGGTCTTTTTGTGCGGGTCGGGGTGGGGGGCAGAAATTCCGACTTGGATTTGCTTCAGCCTCCTGGTGTGGGGCTTTGGGTGAAGCCTGGAGGAAACGCCGGTGATGGCAAAGAGCCAGAGGACCTTGTTCCAGTGGGACTATATGATGGCCTGGAACTGGCTGATCATCTCAGCCTGCTGAGTCTCCAGGCACTGGTACCTGGATTTGTACTCCCATAGGTCTTCCCTCTGCTTGGAAAGCCTATACTTGGAGTCCGCTGTGAGGTGCTTCTGCTGACCTTCCTTCTTGGTCAAATCCAGTTTGAACTGAACCAGTTGCTTTGCCAATTCTTTCTCATGGTGGCTGCTTAGCTCCAACCACTGCTTCCTGTTGGGGTCTTAAGAAGCCCAGGCAGGCAGGAGAAGAGGGGCTGGGAGGGGAGTAAAGGCCAGCGAAGCACCCCTCAACATGAGTGACATCAAGTTGGCCGTGCCCACCCAGTCACATGTGCACTTAGCTATGCACACCCAGCTAGTCATTAGGTAGATCATATTAGTAGTCCGCATGATTTAAAATTATGAATTTAGTGGTCCTTGAGGTCCAAAAGGTTGGAGACCCCTGTGCTAGATCAAGTACTTGGTAGATCACTTCTGAATCTGTCAATCTAATTTCAGTGTGGAATAATAAGTCTTATCCAGGTTGGTTTTCTCCAAAGATCTTGTGTGACAGGGTGGGCATTACTTGCTTGAGGATGATGAAAATTGTAGTGTCGTACAGATAGGGAAAATGTCCTTGCTTAAATGGAAGTTCTAAATATGTGAGATTCCAATAGCATTAGGGAGCATCATCCTTTGGGAAATTGGTCTATAAAAAACTTGCTTAAAATGACTAATTGGAATAGTGTAAGACACTTGAACATAGTCCCAAGGAAGATTGTGTAGTTCCAGAAGATGAAAGCTTTGGTTTCATGTGCCTGGGTGACAATCAGAAAAGTTCATTTTATTGTCCTGCCCAATCAGATAAACCGTATTTATCTATTCTACAGAAGTCTATATTAAACATTTATATATTCTTGGGCTCCATATGAAATATTTCTGCACATCGCATGTTTATTAAAATAGAATTGCAACAAAAAGTCCTTTAGATTTCTCTATATTTCTGGTGTAGTTTGGAACCAGTTTGGGTCCAGTGACCTTGAAACCAGGAGACCATTGAGTTCTAGTCCCGTCTTAGGCCTGAAAGCCAGATGAGTGATTTTGGGCCAGTCCTTCTCTATCAACCAATCCCACCTCATAGGGTGGTTGTTATGGGAAAAATAAGAGAAATTATATAGATCTATACTAGTCTCCCTTCATTTTCATTATCAGCAAAAATACGTTACGCACACACGTATGTATGTATGTATGTGTGTGTATATATATATATTTCTATATGCAGTTTCTTTTCAGCAAGGAAATCCAAAGAATTAAGTGGTGCTTAAAAATCTAATGGATTTATAATATAATACTGTACATTTTTTCTGTATTGTAAATCTCATTCTACCGGTGTATTAACCTCTTGCTATATATATATTTGTACCGTGGCAGTCTGAGTCTGCATTTATAGATGAGATTTCAACTTAAGTTGTGCTATAGCCCATGTTTTATGACGCTTCAGATGGACAACAGCCATCACTATTCATCAAAAAGCACAATCAGTTACTTTGTTTTGCTTTCCTTCCTTTTGGGTGGAAATAAAAAAGATAGACGATTTGATCAAAGAACACAGGACAATTAGAAATGCAAGTCAAGATGGGGGATGGAGCTTGCTTGGGATCATTTTTGTTTCTTTAAAGTGGATTTTTGAATGTGCTTATGTTTTATTTTATAACTGCATGTCTCTTTCTTGTCATCAATTTACTTGTGTGCAGCAGTCTTGTTGGAGATGGGTGGTTTTAGAAATACATTAAAAATATTCACATTTAATTCTGTGGCTTATGTATAGGATTCCATCCTTATGAATGTATGCAAACCTATGCATTTATTGTCAATTTGTGTGTGAGACAGAAAGGCACAGGGTTTTATATTAGAATGACTTGTGTGTGTATGTGTGATATCAAATGTCACTGTGGTCTGAGACCGAAGCCATCAAAGACAGCAGCCAAACATTTGGCTGGTTAGTCATATTTTTAAAAATGCACTGTGGTTGTGTTCCACCCTTTCTCTAAGGAGCATCAAATGGAGCATATGAGAGGACTGTCTCATCTTATTATCTGTTATAAAATGTCCAGTGTGGTCAATCATATTATTTTTCCCCTAGCCTCCAGTTCTATGGTTTGCTTGTCCTATTAGTTATCCCAAACTCTCTAAAAACTCTGATTTTTATCATTTCCTAATAGTAGGAGACAGTGTTTCTCTGCATGTCATATATCATGTTTTTAACAGATTACTAAATTTTAATCTTCCTTTCCTCTGAGAACTAAAGATTGTAGGCAGGTAAATACATACTTAGTATTGTTTCCTCCAGTCCCCCCCCCCCCCTACACAATAGCAACTCAGTGATTTGTCTTGATTCACCCAGTGAATTCCATCTTTCCTTTTGTTTTTTGGCTCCTATATATCAATGATGGAGAATCTATGGCACCTGTACCACAGGTGGCACGCGGAGCCATATCTAAGGGCACATGAGGCGTTGCCCTATGTCAGCTCCAGTGTGCATGCACACATTGGCCAGCTGATTTTCGGCTTTCTTTTCGGCTGTTTTCACTCTCTCCAAAAGTGAAAAACAGGCCAAACTGGAAGTCTGTAGGCTTCAGTAAAGCCTGTGCACATGTGCGGGAAGGCAGGATGTGGGAGTTGTGTACATGCATGGGGGGGAGGGCATTGCATTATGGGTGTGGGCACACACTTGCACGTTATCGCATGCATGCATACTCTTTTGGCAGCCGAGCCAAAAATGGTTCGCCATCCCTGCTTATACATAGGCAGTTCTCTACTTTCAGCTATTTATTTAGTGACTGAAGTTACAGAGACATTATAAAAAGTGACTGATGACTGGTTTTTTTTACGCTTGCAAGAATCCCTGTGGTCATGTGTTCAAATTTTGGATGCTTGGCAACTGGCATGTATTTGGTGGCATGGCAGTTTCAGTGTTCCGGGGCTGTGTGCTCACTTTTTGGAACCACCTGATTAGCAAAGTCAATGGAGAAGCCAGATTCACTTAACAACCATGTTGCTAGCTTAACAACTGCCATGATTTACTTAACAACTGTGGCAAAAGGCCATAAAATGGGGCAAAATTCACTTAACAACTGTCCTTGCTTAGCAATGGAAATTTGGGGCTTAATTTTGATTGTACATTGAAGTCTACTTCTAATTTCCTCCATTTATTCACTGGCTTAGCATGACTTATACCTACCTGCCCAGCCCGTGCTCTCCAGAGATGCAACTCCTATAACCTTCAGCCACAATAGGAGTGTTCACTGGGGATAATAGGAATTGTACTCTCACACATCTGGAAAGTGCCAGGGTGAGGCATGTTACATTATACTGAATGGCAGAAACTCAGATTACAAAATGGGGCCTTCTATCAGCAGATGGGAGAAACTAAATTATCTGGGACATTTTGCATACTGTGGCTTTTTTATTTTTAATTGCGTTGGTGTAGTAATTTAGGTGTGGCTTAAAATTAGGTGTGTAAGACAGCTGGGTAATTTTGGGCTGGTCACTTTCTCAGCCCAATCTACATCACAGGGCTGTTGTTGTGGGGGAAATAGAAATAGAAGCAGGAGTGTTAGGTATGTTTGCTATCTTGAGTTATATATATATATATATATATATATATATATATATATATATATACACACACACACACACACACACACACACACACACACACGTACATACGTACATACGTACATACATTATACACACACACACAGAGAAGCGTCCTGGGTGGGTGGAGCCTCCCGCCACCACTACTGGTTCGCAGAATCAGGAGCAATCCACCGTTACATATAAAATAATAATAATAATGATAATAATAACAATAGCAATAATAATGATAATAACAATAGTAATAATAATAATGATAATAATAATTATTATTATTAGATTTGTATGCCGCCCCTCTCCGAGGATTCGGAGCGGCTCACAAATATATCCTGCATATATCTTGCATATATTCTAAGAGCCATGCATGTTGGCATACTAGATTAGATTATTATTATTATTAGATTAAGATGTTTTTTTCAGTCTGCATGAAAAGGCAGTGAGGTTGCATGCTTTTTAAACAAACCACCCACTACACAATATTTACAGTTTTGTGAGCTTCTTTGTTGAATAGCTGTATGGCAGACTGCTACTCAACATGTTTGTTTTGTTCAGCATATATATACAAAGAAAAAAATGAAATATTGCAATTATTAAAGTTGATACTCCTGTAGTTTTCAGGTATTTAAACCTCTTCCATACTAAACCTTCATTCTAAATATTTTCCTCTAGTGCACATTATTGAGAGTATACTGTAGGTATACTGCCATGGAATCTCAATAGGTTCCCCTCGCACATATGTACTAATTGTTCCCAACTCTAGGGGGCGGTGCTCAGTGACAGGATCTTGCAGGGGACTTAGAATTTTTCCATCAACTGTTAATTTTTAAGGAAGATTTGGAACTTCTCTGCAGAACAAAATAGCTCCCAATAGAGAAGAATAATAACTACACAATTACGAGCTCAAAATACTCAAAGTTCTGAACAGATATTCTTCTCCTTATAGCAGCAAATATTAGAACTTTGAAGGAAACTGAATGGTGTCATTATTTTAGGCACATTTTAGGTACAAGACTGAAATTTCAGCTAGAATTAGTTCCATTTGACTGCAGGCTGACTGCAGGGTGCAAAAGCAATCTACTGAATATTAGCAGGCTTTGTAAATTGGCAAATTTAAATGAAGATTTCCTTGGGCTAAACTGACTTCTTAGTAGTGTTAACTATATCCAATTCTGCTTAGCTTTTTCAGTCTGAACCAGGGTCAGCTAGATAATGTTACCTGCTGTGACAAAGCATATTTAAGCCTCATTTCCATATGCATTCTTATTTGGAAAGGAATCTCTATGGCAGTGTTTCCCAACCGGTGTGCCGCGGCACACTAGTGTGCCGCGAGACACGGTCAGGTGTGCCTCAAAGCTCCCCGCCCGATCTGCCCCCTCTCCTCCGCCGCCCCCTGCCTTGGGGCGCGACTTCTCTCATGGCGACGGCGGCTGTGGCTTCAGCTCCTCGGGACGAAAGCGCTCCCAGCCAGGGGGCTGCGAGAGGGGCGGGGCGCGCTTTCCCGAAAAGGACGGAGAAAGCCCTCTCTTGCAGCCCCCTGGCTGGGAGTGCTTTCGCTGCGAGAGAGGGCTTTCTCCGTCCGTTTCGGGAAAGCGCGCCCCGCCCCTCTCTCGCGCGCGCCGCTCCCCTTTTCTCTCAGCCCTCCCTGGCTTCGCTTCTCAATCCCTCCCTCCTTCCGTCTTTCCTTCCCCTCAGCCATTCTGTCTGAGGGTCTCCCACTCTTCCCTTCCCCGCCTCCCAGGCTTTGCCTTCGCCACCCCCTTTTTTGGTTGGCAAGGAGTTCGCACTCGGCTCGAGGCCGCTTTCCCTGGCTGCGCTCGGAACCGACAGGGCACTGCTCTCTCTCTCTCTCTCCCGTGAGGCGGGGGGGAAAAAAGAGCAAAAAACGCGCTTTCTTCCCCACGCTGGTCCCTTCAGCAGCGAGGGAGGGAAGTCAGAGGGCGAGGGAGCGAGCGAGCGCTCTTGTCCTCAGTGCCCTCTGCAGCCTTCCTTCCTTCTTCTTTGCCGCCGCTGAGGGACGGAGAGAAAGATAGAAAGGAAAGAGGGAGGGAGAGATAGAAAGGAAAGAGGGAGGGAGGAAAGAGGGAGGGAGAGATAGAAAGGAAAGAGGGAGGGAGAGATAGAAAGGAAAGAGGGAGACAGAGAGAGAGAGAAAGAGAGACATAGCAAGAGAGAGAGAGAAAAAGAAAGAAAGAGATAGCGAGAGAGAGAGAAAGAGATAGCAAGAGAGACAGAGTGAGAGACAGAAAGAGAGAGAAAGAGATAGAGAGCGAGAAAGAAAGAGAGATAGCAAGAGAGACAGAGAAAGAGAGATAGCAAGAGAGAGAAAGAGACAGAGAGAAAGAAAGAGATAGCAAGAGAGACAGAAAGAGAGAGAGAGAGAGAATGAGATAGCAAGAGAGACAGAGAGAGAGACAGAGAGAGAGAGAGAGAGAAAGAAATAGAGAGAGAGAAAGAAAGAGACATAGCAAGAGAGACAGAAAGAGAGAGAAAGAGAGAATGAAAGAGAGATAGCAAGAGAGGCAGAGAAGAGAGCAACGGTGAGAGAAAGACATAGAGGGAGGGAAGGAGGGAGAGAGAAAGAGAGGAAGAAAGAGAGGAAGAAAGAAAGAGGGATGGAGAGAGAGAAAGAAGGGAAGGAAGGGAGAGAAAGAGGGAGGGAGAAATAGAGTGAAATGGAGGAAGAGATATTTTTTTTCTCCAAACTTTTCTTTAGCCCCCCCCCCCCGCCCCCTGTTCAGTGTTCCCCAGGATTTTGAAAATATGAATAATGTGCCGCGGCTCAAAAAAGGTTGGGAAACACTGCTCTATGGGACTCCCACCTGAGTAAATATGCAAAGAGTTTAAGCCATCTAGTATATTAAACTTAAGTTGCATCCATACCAAAAAATGATGAAAAATCTTGGTTTGATATGCTTCTTCTTCCTATGTGCTGATATAAGAAAATATTGGAGCAAGTAGTTTTTTAAAATAAAGAAATAAATAAATGCTATCCTTATAGAGTTATAACATAAAAATATCTTCAGCACTTAAGTTCTCCTAGATCTGATTTTTTTTAAAGTCTATGTTTAACATGATTATGTGGTCTATATGCAAAATAATTCTTCTACCATGAAAATTATTACTGATATTATTCCTTCTATTAATACTATACTTCTGACTGATGAAAAAATATTGGGCAGTAAAACAGGAAGACTGTAATATAATATATGCATAAGCACCATAATTCATTGAAGACCATCCAGAAGTTACAATTGGTACAAAATGCAAAAGTGCAAGCAGTACCAGGCATTTTACAGTAGGCCCATGTATCCCTGTTGCTACATGGGCTGCATTGGTTATCCAGATTCCAGGTGTAATCCCAAGTACTGGTTACCACTTTCAAAATCTTTCATAGAATGGTACCTACTTATTTGAGGGATGGCCTATCTCCAATTTCATCAGCCTATCTACCCCATACATTAGGGCAGACTGGGTGTGCTTCAGATACGTCCACTTTAATGTTGCCATTTTATGGAATTAAAGGAATTGTCTATCTCAATTGCAGCTCTTGTAACATGCTTCTGTTCCCAAGATGGGATTAATCATTATTTATCTGTTGGTGGGCTCCCTCTCATTTTGTACTGTTTGTGCTATTTGATAGTCTGGACTACCTACGATATTTATGTGGGTGTAATAGATTTTTTTTAGGAAGATTTTTTAAGCTGCCCAGAGTCTTCTGGACTGGACCACTACATCAAATCAAAACACTATATTGCATTAACTAATTCCATTATAATATAAGCACATATAGTAACAATATATATCTGTGCATCGTAATAATTCCTTCTATTTCAGCCCTAAAATGCTCTCCTCTTTAGCATTCAGCTACTCTAACCAAAGGATCATAGTGAAAGCTAGCAAATGTGAACTAAATAGCCAGTGATAGTGCTGAGCTATAATTCCCAACTTCCTTTTTTTCTCACTGAACTGAGTGGGAATACTGGGAATTATGGTTCATAAACATATGAGGGTCACAGGTTCTCCACTAATTCAGTAAGTGTTGAGCTTTGGTAAGAATTGATCTTTTCTATTCTCAAACCATCATCAATTTAAGAGGAGGACGTGTCATTTGTCTGTGTGGATCTATGATTATTTTGGCCCCATATTGGTGCTTTTCATCTGAATTTATAATGCATTTCCTTGCTGTGATATCAAGGCTAGGCAGAATTTCCTCTCTTGTCCTAGTTGTTCTAAATTTGTGTAGCTGTTATAGAAAACAAGCAGTTTCGCTGGAACTGAATGAGTTATTTCCTGATAATAAGTTGAGATGGGGGTTGGGAGTAAGATGTTTTTATAAATAACTTTTTTACTGGAATATTGTATGAAAAATGATTGCAAAATCCTTTGGAATCCAGCAGAACATATTTATTAGTAAATATGTTTTGAAAAAAGCATTCAAGAACTTGCTTAAATTAGTATAGCAAATTGTATATGTTTTGCTTATAAGTCTTGGTGAACTTTAAGAGTGCTTGCTTGCCAATTTCCTTTCTTTTTTAAACTAACCATATCCTTAGATTTTTTTTAACCCACATTGAAATATAAACAAGGAAGTCCTCCACCTTAAATGTGGAGTGATTTTTATTATCTAAACTTGAGAACCTGTTAGGGGGTGGGGTGGGAGAGCCTTCATTGCCATGGCAAAGGAGAAAAAAAGGGGGGGCATATTTTAATTGGAAAGTACATAGGAAATGTGTAAATGTTTCCAGAAATGGGCAGTTTGTAAAGTGTCTACAACAGAACAAATTGGATGTCTTAGTTAAAGCCTTGGGAGAAAGGAACACTGTGAAAAGTTGGTATCTTTTAAATTCCTAGTGAGAAAGATAAGGGAGACTGAATGTATTGGTTACTTCTAATTTATAGTGACTGTAACATAAGAACAGGTTGGAATGTTGTTTTATAGAGCTTTTTTTTTTTAAAAAAAAAAAGGATGAGAAACATTTAAATAACAACACTCAGTGGTAGAACATATTTTGCTGTAGATGGTTCAGGTTCAACCCCTGCCATCTCTAAAACAGCTGGACTTGGGGTTAAAACTCTGATGATCACTGCCAGGCTGAGTATGACACAGTGTTCGACAAACCTCTTTTTATACAGTGGAAAGGAAGATGGAGATTAATACAAAGTAAGAAAAAAAATGAAGAAAAAACTTACAGTGCAAGGCAGGTGGGAAAAAAAGAAAGCAAAAAGATGCAAGACGTGACTTCGGATCTTCTTGGTAATAATTGGTCAGCTAATCAGAGAAACAAAATGACCAAGGGCAAACCTGCCTGTTTTGATCATAATCTCATATTATTGATGTGCCGCAAATCATAAACACTAATGTGTGATTTGTCAATTTGAATTTTTTAATTTTAGATCACAGAACCTGTTATTATTATTCTTTTTTTAAAGAAACTCAGAATCTTTGATCAAGAAGAAACCCTGCTATGAATGAAAATTGGCTGCATTTGAAGGTGGTCCCCCCCACCTTTAGTATCTGGCTAGTAAATCAGTCTTTACTAGCGTATGTTGTAGAATCCCATGAAGTTCTTATAACATTTTAAGGGGTCCATGGAATTTGAAAAACTGAGGAATAAGACATTTGTGGGGTTCTCTTGGAACTGTTGCTATTGATATTGGAAACGTGGATTTAAGAAGTACTGTCCTGGTTTGGACAGGTATTTGGCTGCAAACAGGCCAAACTGGACTTTTCTTACATCACAGAGCTTTGGTCTTCTTTGCAGGCCAATTAAAATAAAGCAACTGTTGTGTAACTGTTCTAATGTTCAGCAGATTGGACAGAGGGGTTTTTTTTTGTTTGTTTATTTGTTTTCAGTTAAAGAGTGCCTTTGCTAATACAAAGTGGAACTTTGCTGCCATCCATGTTTGGATAGTCTGAGATTTCTCTCCTTGTTCTCAAAACCAGGTCTCATAATATTTATACCCTAGAAGAGAAATTTGATTCCCACTTCAGTCTGGGCTTCTGGTTTTACAATAATCCTCTTTCTCTCTCTCTGCATTCCACTTCTGGGTACCTGCTTAGCTAAAAGCAAAGGAAAGATCTCCCCATTACCTTCCTCCCCATCTGCAAAACATGTCGTTTTAAACAAGTGCAAAATAACTGAGACTTTCCCTCCTCCAGGAACCAGCCTTCCTTTTCATTCAAATAATTCACTTCCAAAGGGGCTTGGCTGACTTAAGCAACTGCTGTCAATTGACTTATTTCTAAATATTCCACTTGTCCAACTTGGACCATCGGAGGGCTTTTTATGCACACAAATTGCCTGTGTTCAAGCATACATTCTCTCACTGCTTCCATTGTAGAGGGATAAATTACAGCCCTTTTCTCACCCACCCAGTGTAGGAAATACATGGAGGCTGTTTAACACAGAGATTTTGCTGGTAGCTGTTAATTCACTCTAGTAGTGAAAGATTTGCTTCTGGGAGAGAATGTCAATTCCACTTACCATTCTGCTACCAACCAGCACCATGTATCATTGGCAACTGCCTAAGAAGGATCCGGAGAAACTCTGGAGTGGCCATTAAGGAAAGAGAATGGTAAGAATTTTAAACGGAGCATTAAAAGCCAATGGAGTAAACAATGAGTGCCTTTGTTTAAATTCTGGTTTGGAAAAGGCTGTTGCTTGAAAACCTTTTAATAAAGATCCTTCTCCCCCCATCCCCTCTGCTGAGTTGTCTTTCATTGACATACAAAAGCTCAAGAGTTTCATCGGATAGCAATTTTCAGAGGTTGGACACTCCTTTTTCTAGCTAAAGTGCCTTGGTAATGCCACACTTGGAATGCTACATTCAGTTTTGGTTGCCACAATGTAAAAAATATGTCGAGACTTTAGAAAGAATACAGAGAAGAGCAACAATGATGATTAGAGGACTGGAGACTAAAACATATGAAGGATGGTTGCAGGACCTGGGTAGGTTAATGAAAAGAAGGACTAGGGGAGACATGATACCAGTGTTCCAATATCTCAGGGGTTGCCACAAAGAAGAGGGAGTCAACCTATTCTCCAAAGCACCTGAGGGCAGGACAAAAAGCAATGGGTGCAGAGAAGCAGCTTAGAGCTAAGGAGAAATTTCCTGACAAAACAATCAGTAGAACAACTTTTCTCCAGAAGTTGTGACTGCTCTAACACTGAAAGCTTTTGAGGAAATGTTGGATAACCATTTGTCTGAAGTGGTGGAGAAGACCTCCAAGGTCCCTTCCAATTCTCTTATTATATTCTATAAGTGCCTTGGTGATTTGATATTTCCTGTCCACATTCAAAAGGAGATGGGTTTAAAACACTACTGTAGTTGCTTCATTGTTTGCGGTCAGTGTCCCTTTAAAATGAATGAGACCATTCTGTACTGTTTTGGAGGTACAAATAAGGAAACTGACACCAGGTTTTGTAATGACATTTGGCTTTGGAAATGGGATGAGCAAAAAGATTCAGGAAAGACCACAGAAATGCAGTAGACTAGCTATTTTCTCCGTTACTGTTACTAAAATACCTAGTAGGTGAATTCATTATATTAAAATCCCACTAATTTCACAGGAATCTAACAGCATGAATAACTTAATCCCAGTCAGCAAATTCTTCTTGTTCTGTTCCTCAGGTTTTAATCTTAATTTGGAATTTACAAGTTTTCACAACTCAGTGGAGGGTAGACAACTGGTGATCTTGTAACCACAATTCTCACATGCCAAATTATCAACTCTGCTGATTGAAGATATTGGAACTGGTTGGATAATATTGCAGAGGCAGTAGATTGTCTATCCCTGTGCGATGTAATGAATGAACAAGAAAAATACAATTACTGTACTTCCTATTCTGATTGAGAGGAGAAACTGATCTTTGGTAATCAGCATAATCTCTTTTTCATAATAGATACCTTCCCTGTATGACTAGTAGTATAATATTGACTTCTGCTGCTTTGTTACTATTCTACTTCACTCAACCCAGTAATCAGTATGGCATCATAGCATATTTAAGGACTTTTAAGGACATAACAGCTGGCAGAAAGCCTACAGAGGTTACCAGGATACAGTAAGAGATTCTGCTCAGGGTCTTATTTTTAAATATGAACTCTAGGTTTTAAAATTTATGTTAAAGTTAATGTGTGTTTTATTTTTCTTGTGTCTTAAGAAAAGTTCTTGTTTCTTGCAGCTTTGATGCCATTCATCAATACCTAGAGCCCCCAAGCAACTGGCTTCTAAATGTTGCTGGATCTCAGCTCCTGTCTCTGAGGCCACTAAACAGGGTGATAAGAATTGTAGGCCGAAGTCCTCTTGCTATTTTAGAAGAATATTAGGCAAACTGGAAGTCAGATTAAAATTTCGGTTGTAATTGCCATTTTGGAGTTGCCACATGCTTGTTTTTTCCTGTAGAATGTTTCTATTCTGAAATAATATGCTCTTTTATGGGTATGCTGCTGTAGATCAATAAAGCATTTAAGTAGAACGCAATAGAAGATTTGTAGTAAAATTCTATTTATGGAAAGGTTCTGCCCTTTTGAAGATCGTAATATTGAAACATGAATTAACATTCTATTATATTGCAATTTCAGTTAAGACATATACAGAGAGCTCTTAATTCCTCTTCTAACTCCATTTCCGGGATGGATTGAATAATGTTATGTGTAATTTATTAATAACTCTTGCCAAGTTTGTTTTTGCAGCTTCTAAAATTTGCATTTTGCTGATAGGAAAATAGTGCAAGCATCGTTGCTTATATATATTTAACTTGTATGCTCTATTTTGTACCTCTACTCTCTTGGGTTTTATTTATTTTTATTTTGTCTGAATCACTGGCTTGTAGTAAGGGATTTGATTTGATTTGTCAATGATGATTGTTCTAATTTACTTCGGATACAAGTAAAGGCATGAATCAAAAATAAGTGGAGTCTGAAAACCAAAATTGTCCATGTTGAACCTTAAGAAAATAACAATCTTCAGCACATAATTTTGTTTTTGATGCAGTACTTGATGCAGAGTAGCAAGAAACTTCTCAAAACTCAGCAAGCTGAATATTATGCAGCACAGTGAAAAAGGATGGATAAGGGAGAAAGATGGAGACATTTTAAAAAGTGTTCGATTGCATAGCCATAAAGCTACATTTAAGTAATGATTGAAACTAGAAGCTTTTGGCATTAAGTTAGGCATAGCGTTCAGCATTTAGCCACTAAAGGTCACAGCTACTTGCATTTCTCTTACTTTAGTGAAATACATGTAAAGAACAAAAATAAACATCTACATATCAACAAATGTATTACAGTGATCCCCCGGTTATTGCGTCCCCGACCATTGCGAACAGGGTAATTTGCGATTTTTGAACCCGGAAGTCAAAACACCATCTGCGCATGCGTGCCCTTTTTTCTATGGGCACGCATGCGTAGATGGCGCCCGGCAGATCAGCTGCTGGGCGGCTTCCCTGGGTCTTCCCCCTCTTGCTGGCGGGAGGGCGAAGCCCCCCCAGCACCCGCTCGCCCGCCCTTCGCCCGGGAAGTTCGCCAGGAGTCAGCGGAGAACGGCGCGCCTGCTTTAAAACGATCGGAGCTTTCCAATGAGTCCCGAAGACAAACGTCAAACTTCCGCGTTTGTCTTCGGGACTCATTGGAAAGCCGTGCGGGTGTTTTAAAACGTCGCCGCCGACATGGGCTTGCTAGCACCCCCCCAACCCGGGTTGGGGGTTCGGGGGGGTGCTAGCGAGGCCCCCATGTCGGCAGCGACGTTTTAAAACAGCCGCGCCGCCCCCAATCTTCGGCTCCTCGCTAGCGCTGCGGAAGTTAAAAACACCATCTGCACATGCACAGATGGTGTTTTTACTTCCGCAGCGCTACTTCGCGAAAACCCGCTCGTTGCGGGGGGGTCCTGGAACGGAACCCTCGCAATGAGCGGGGGATCACTGTACTTCTTTATGATCGCAATATCTGTTATATCCCACACTTGGTGAAACTCTAAATAAGTGCAGTTCAAATCTGAGGAGTTGTTTCCATGCCACTCCACTTTTATTTGTAACAGTGTTAATGGAACAACATTAGGAAAGCAATTTATGGCTTCTCCCCCAAGCTTCTCTTCCTGAATGACTTTGGCAGGGAAAGTCATCTCATCAGTTGCCTGACTAATTTATTTGTATGAACCTTAGAAATAATTGTACAAAATGGCTGTTAGCATCTTTGGAGAAAATAAGCAAGTGGTTTTGTGGTGACAGTCTTCTGTGCCTACTCAATGGTTTCCTTCTAGTGTAGGTTAAATAATCTACTAAAGTGGATAGTAAATTGTGTGATGGTAATAGTTAAAGATGATTTTACTTAAAAAACATTTTTTTACTTGTATGATGTGCCATGCTAAGAGATTTGGTGTGTATACATGTAAAAATAAATCCAAGATAATAATTCTTGAAAAAAAAAATTGGAGAGCTGAGTTGCTGACAGATTCACTGGCTGTGGTATCTTTTGTCTTTATCCCATTCAGTGTGCGGAGTTGGCCTTGTCTGCCTGGGTTCTTTGAATACTTTCACTTGTTGATTTCTCCATGCCAGCAGGTGAAACTTTTCACAGTACAGAGATAAACAGACGCACCTGCCGAATTCTGTGCAGGAGGCATCTGTTGATGGGATTAGAGCAGGCCTGGCTAAGCTGGTTTTCTGTTTTCCTTAGCTGGCAGTGCTGCTGAAGTCCTAGAGTTATCAACTGTTGACCTGGAAATAAGGCCTCTTCTTTAAAAGCTGCCACAAAGGAACAGATGGCACACAGCTGTTGCATGTGTTCCTCTCAATATACATTGTACCATAACATAAAACCCAACATACAGAGGCACTATGAATTTTCAGATAGATCTTTCCAGTGGTGAATGAGCTCAAGAGCTGGGCTCCCATCCCATTCTGCAACACTGAGGGTGGGCAGAGAGAGGGAAGAAGGAAGGAAGGGTGCTTCTTCCATTTTATAGTAGGGAGGCCAAGGATCTATAAAGGACTTTGATTATCTGGAGTCACTTGGGAAATATGCCTTCTTTGGTTAATGAAAGGAAGTGTAGGCCGGCTGAGATACATTTGGGAGTAGCAATGAAGGAGGAAGATGTGAAATAGCACCAGTTTCTTCTTCCATTGTTCCGTCATTCCTCCCAACTGCTTCCTTATTATAGCTTCTACTGGGGCTCTTTGTGACTTGGCTAACAGTTGTAAATATTGAAGGCATGGGAGAAGGGAGAACACATGATTCTCAAGCCTATAGGAGAGTCCACAGTCGGTGGGTTGACCTCCGTCCGTCAACCAATCAGGACTGAGCCCATACTGGAATTCTGAGTTCCAAAGTTTCCTCCCCTACTTTCATTGTTTGGCAAGATAAAATCTGGTCGCCATAATTGGGGCAGAGGGTAAACAGATAAGCAGACTATCATATCTTTAGGGTTCACATCGATCTTACTATTTTAGTAGCTTTCAGAAACTCTATGCTCATTGATTTGGTTGTTGGCAAGCCTACAAAGGGTTCATAATACAACATTATGATCCACTTGGTATGTTTCTAGAAATAAGCTCCGCTGGATCCTTGTTGTTAACTATGGTGGTTTATAATTGTAGTCTAAATTGAATAGCAGAATAAAATAAAATGACAAACCTTCTAATTGTGGCCATACAGGGCTATGTGGGTGAGTGGGTCCATTTTATGTCCAAAGCAGGGGTCTCCAACCTTGGCAACTTTAACATTTGTAGACTTCAACTCCCAGAGTTCAACTCCCAAAGCTGGCTGAGGAATTCTGGAAATTGAAGTCCACAAGTTTTAAAGTTGTAAGATTGGAGACCCCTGATCTAAACTGCTTATCTTGTCCACTCTTTCTGAATTGGATATAGGAACATGGCAGAAAAGTGTTTTAAAATATGAATTAATTTTCAATTAATGTATTTTCTCTCTGAATCATTAAGACATTTCAAACGTGACTAATTCTTCACCTTTATGTTGCTGTGCTAGCCCACACTTAAGAGAGCTTGTGCAATCTTGCCCATACTTATTTGGAAATGAGATCCAACAGTTTTCACTTCTTGTAGTTACAACTTAATTGGCTTTTGCAACTAGTATCGGTATAGAGACTCCGTTTTCTCAGAGTGGACTTTGTAAGTTGTATGTACGCGTGCATGCACAATTTCAGGAAGAGGAGTTGGCGGATGTGAAAAAGTCAGCTTTTCAAGGAAGGATGTGAAGAAGCAAGTTTTAAAGAAGTCATACATATTTTAATCTCTTTTGTGGTTTTAGAACACCATTGGGAGCTTCCTTGGATGAGCAGAGCAACCCAGCATTAAAAGGTAAATATCTGGCATGTTCTGACTTCTCTGTTTTGTTGCTCGTTGCGCAGAAAATGCAAGCATAATATTTACTCTCCAAAATGCAGTTTGAATTGAAAGCTGTTTGGTTGTTTTGAAGAGAATTTTGGGTCCCTGAACTCCCAGCACTGTTGTGAACAGGAATGAGATATTCAGGGTTAAGTATTTACAGTAGTTATGTCTCTCTCATGCTAAAGCTGTGGTAAGTGAGACTCTTGTGTAGATATGCCTGTTGGAAGGAGAGAACGAGAAAGAAGCATATTGTGAAGTAGGTCAGCCTTTCAGTACACTCTTTCTTGACTGGCTCTGACTGAACTCACCACACCTGAAAAGTTACCACCTGCACAAACCAGAATGCAAAAGTTCAAAGTACGACAAGAATGTGCAGGTAGTGACAGAGCCAAGAAGAAGCCTTTGCAATACCTGGAGTTCTTACATTTCATTTTCCAGCGATGAAAGGGAATGCTTGTTCCCAGATAATATTTAGGCTTGAAACTTTTGATAAGCAGTTTAAAAACGTTACAGCTTTGTGTCATGTTTCATGTGAATTAGTAGTACTAAGATATGTGACATTTGTTGATAGGAAATTGCTCTTTTTTTTTCCTTTTTAGCTTGACAATATCTGGAGATTTTCTTTGTCTTATAAGATTGGACATTTTTGTTCAAAACTGCCAGTGCTAACATTTTGGGGCTTATTAGACTGTAAAAAGCCTGTAAATGTCATTACAACTTTGTACAATATGCTAGTGCATGTGGTAATTAAAGTATGGGATTAGAACAAGGACCATCTTTAAACTCATTTTCAATCCTGTAATCCTAATACAATTTGGGTCGGTCAGTATTTCGCAGGGCTGTTGTAACGAGGAATGAAAGTGGAGAAGGGAATGCTATATGAAGGAAAGATGAGATACAAATAAATAAATATTCCCAAAATATGTTTAGTGTTTTAATATACAATTGATGGAATTGCTGGAAAATAACCACAACAATAGATTTTGATTTTGCCCAACTGATATGTCTTTTAGGCATGCTGGTGAGGAATGGAGGAAGTTTTGAAGATGATTTATCTCTGGGAGCAGAAGGTGGGTGTGGCATTAAGCATATGATTTTTTAAAATAAATAAATAAATAAAACTACTCTGCTTTTCTAAAACTGAACAGTGTATTTTTATTCAAATTGAAGCATGTGAGCTTACTAGTTGTTACTGTAAAAATGTAGGAAGAGATCCTTGAAAAAATGTGTCAGAAATCTTTCAGTAAAATATAATAGTACAGTGGTACCTCTACTTAAGAACGCCTCTACTTAAGAACTTTTCTAGATAAGAACTGGGTGTTCAAGATTTCCCCCCCCCCCTTCTTAAGAACCATTTTCTACTTAAGAACCGGAGCCCAGAAAAATTTCTCAGGAAATTTGAGAGCGGCATGAAGGCCCGGCCAGTTTCCTGCCATTCCCCCTTTAATCCTGGCCATTTTGGGCTTTTCTGGGCTGTCAGAGGAGCCTTTCGGAAGCACTTAAGGAGGCTTTGGCAGCCCAGAGCGAACGGAGCATTTTCCTTTCTCTGGGTGCTTGGAGAGGGAATAAACCACTTCGCTATGGTGACTCCCTCGTGCTGTGTCCCATACACCTGGTGCAAGGTTGCCTCCCGGAGCGTCTGGCACGGAAAGGCAAAAGGGGGCACTTCGCCCGAGCCAGATCAACTCAGCTTCAACCTAACCAAGGAGTCACCACAGTGAAGGAAAGGTACTGGCTACAAAGTGAATGGGCAAGAGGAGAGGGGAGCCCTTCAGCATGGGAAGGAAGAGGAAGCAGGTAGGAGCAACAGCAGCCGCCTTTCAGTCAAAGGAGTGGGAGGTTTCTCCCTTTCGCCTGCCTGGGTTTCTCTCTCTGGTTCAGTTTATGGGAGGCAGCCTTGCGCCGGTGTATGGGAGACATGTGCTCCTCCTCGCCGCCTCAGAGTCTCTATTTTTTTAAAAAAAGTTTTGAATTTTTTTGATTCCCCTCACCTTCCTTCGGCAGCAACTGTCCTCCTCCTCTTCTTCCTCCTCCTCCTCCCATCCAAATTCCGAGCTTTTATTTCTTTCCTAATGGGTTTGCACGCATTATTTGCTTTTACATTGATTCCTATGGGAAAAATTGCTTCTACTTAAGAATGTTTCTACTTAAGAACCTGGTCATGGAACGAATTAAGTTCTTAAGTAGAGGTACCACTGTATCTGCAAATCTTTTTCATTTTTCAAAATGAGACAAGTATACTCATGGAAAATTATGTTTCAGTGAGACATTACAACTTTCTTTAAATTTCACTCCTCTGTTTCATATTAACCAAAATATTATGCAGATTGTACTTAGAGTCACGTACATTGCTGTAAAAATTTTGTTTTCAGATTAGTTATTTTATTAAAATATCTTCATCAGCTGAGTGATTTGTTTGTTTTAAACCACAAACCTTCAAGATTCGGGGTATTGAATCATTTATTCCCCATGCCTCATTTGTGTTTCTATGACCTGATTTTATGTAATAAACAATTGCGATATAACTTGTTTAGCTAACGTTTTGTCCAGTTATCCCCATTATTACTTCTTGTGCAACAGCCCATTATTGTAGATCGGATAGATGTTTCTTATTATAGAAAAATAAAATGTTACTTGGGGAGACTGAGTTGCTCAATATTTCAAGCCTGAACAACAAAAGTCAACCACAAATTGCTATTTCAAAGCCTAACAGCTCCTGACTCCATTCACTAACCTAATCTTATTCTGACTTCCTTGCCAGCATAGTGAGGAGTATGAAAAAGCATTTTCCTGGTTGTGAGAGAACAACATTGTTTTTACTTTGTTCGTAATTTTTCTCTCTAAGACAACTTCCATGGTTGCCATGAGGCTTTTAATTTTAATAGTTATTAACCAATGATATAAATACCCCGCAATGCAGTGAGCAAAATAGTTCTTGTCTTTTGTCCTCCATGACAAGCGTGGACAGAAAATATCTGCCTAGCAGACCTGCATTAGCAATTGGATCAGGTGTTTGTGTGCTCCAGAACAGTCTTCCATGGGACCGTGAAATTGCCCAGCCATAATATTTGGAACTAGAAAAATAGGATAGGGAATTCTGGGAGTTGGAATCTCAGCATATTGAAATAGGATTAATTTCAGAAACGCTGCTTGGGAATATTGTACCTTGAAGAGATTGGTTTTAGCCTGCCAGCTAATCTGAAGTATTTAAGAATGGTTCTACTTTGGGTCTGTCTGGTATTAATTTGAATGTACACCATCACAGTAATGGGATCAGACTCTTGCAAGAAAAATGTTAACGTTTTCTAGAATCGTTAAAAAAAAGATATATTTTATGGGATTTATAAACATCAAATCAGAGTGTATTGGCATTAGGTTTCTCACAACAAACTTGAATTAAGACTCATTGTTTGAATTAACTTGATTTCTCTTCATAATTAATCATGTGGAATGCACAGAAAGATTTCAAGAATTAGATGCCAATTAGATGGTGAAGTGTTTATGGCCTTGTCTGAGCCAGGCCAAAGTTTTACCTTTCGGCCTCTTCAGCTTTTGCAATATTTAGTACGTGTCTTGGAATCAGATATGTATTAAAACCAGCTTCTCCGTACTGAAGGAGCGGGTCCAGCAGTCACATGGGTTGCTCATGTCCAATCCGGTGGAACTGAGCCTAGTGTTAAAAAAGCTTGCCGGATCCGCCCCTTCCCCAGAATTCGCTCAGTTCGCATATCCTGCGGTTGTATTGTGATAGCTCGTTCAACATTCTAACACCTTCCCTTCGATCTTTTCCTTCAAAAGTAGTAAGAATTATTTTACCATTATTATTTACTTGCACTATAGCGCCAGCCGTTTGTGGCTCGGCTTTTTTCCTTTGGAGAAGTTGCGGTTTCGTTTTCCCCCGGCGGTTTTGCCGTGTACGATCCCCGCTGCCGCTTGTGGATTCCTCTAATCCTTTGGCTTGGAGGTCTTGGTGCAAGTATTGATTTATTGATTTATTGATTCATTATTGTATATTATTAAAGGGCTTAAGAAATACCTCCTGCGGAGTGAGACGTCTTGCTAGTCTCCTGGACTTAGTCGATCGCTTCCCCTTTAAGAAAGATTAAAACGGAGCGATTTTTCGGCGCGAAGGCCTTCACGCCCTTTTTAAATTTAGGCCTCTCGTGTTGGCCTCCTGCCAGCCGCGTAGGCCTCAGTCCACCGCGTGGATCCCGGAGCGGGCCTTGGGACGCCCAGGCTTAATTCTCCACCGGCTAAGCCTCCAACCAGAGTGCCTTGGTTTACTTAATTATAAAGTTTAGGGAGGCTGGCCCCGCTGGATTTGGGGACACGAACTCTGGGTTTGCCCAGATTGCCCTCAAGTCTCAGCAGCTTCGAGGCCTCGAAGCAGGATCCATTCCTCTTGGGAAGTCCTTGAAATTCTTCTCCTTATTTATTCAATTATTGGCTCAGCCTTGTCTTCTGTTAATTGTCAGACTATGGCTACTTTTCCCAAGAGAGGCACAACAAAAGGTCCCAGAGAGGCCAGGCCTACAGGCGATGAGATTACTAGTATCCCCCAGGCCTCTTCCTCCTCTTCTCCAGGGGCCCGCCCCTCGACCAAGGTCACCAGGGCCGAGAAGAGAAGGGACCTAGCCCTACAAAGAATACATGACAAATCAGCAAAACGTTTGAAAGTACAGGCCCAAGTACTCAGTAGTCAAGACCCCCCAGAGGCTTCTAGTCTACCTCCTTCTGGGGTCCCTGTGTTATCTCTGGATGAGCCTAACCTAGACAGACCCCAACCTAACCTATGGGGCATAGGTCCAGAGGAACCAGATATTATTGAAGATTCCCCCCAGCCAGGATCCTCCCAGGCCTTTAGGGATTCTTCTGCCATTCCTGCTGATATTTCTACTTTACCTCCTGAGTTCCAATCTATTTTTGCTGTGTTGTCCAAGGCCATTGATGCCAAACTCTCCACCATCAATGAGCTTCCCTTACCTCCTCCTCCTCCTCGTCCCTCCCGCCCCTTGGGTTCTTCCCCAGCGGTTAGAGCTCCTATTCAGGATGATTCAGATTCCTCTCAGGACGAATATGAGGATATGGAGGATGATGAGGATCCCTTTCAAGGCCTCTCAGATGATGAGGAATCCCAAATAAAGGTTCCTTCTCCAATTACTATTTTTCCTTCTCAATTATTCAAATCTCTTCTCCTCAAAGCTAGAATTTCTACGGGATTAGCGGCCCAGGAGAAACAAGCCTCCACTTCCACTGATCCCCCGGAGGAGAATTTACCTTACTTCACAGAGGAACAGGAGGATAACGAGGTAATTCCTATGCCTAAATTGTTTAAAGATGCTTTACTCAAACAGTGGGATTTCCCAGCCTCTGGCCTTAATCCCTCCACCAAGGACAGAAAGTTGTACAAACTTTCCTCTTCCTATGAAGAGCTCCTATCTTTTCCCAAACCGGATGAACCTGTCAGGATCCTTCACTCGGCAGCGGCTGTGCCAGGCGAAGCGGAGGAAGTCCTCCGCCCAGAGGACAAGCGGATTGAACAAATGCTCAAAAGAGGATTCACCGCAGATTCCTGGGCCATTAAAAGTTCTGCAGCAGCTTCCTTTTTCTCCAGAGCCATGCTTCTGTGGCTTCGCCAACTTCAACAGCATATTCCTCCCGATGACTTGAGAGGTCAACAAGACTTCAACAAGGTCTTTGCAGCTGCCCAGTACGTGGCTGATGCCACCTTGCAATCTACTAGATTTTCTGCTAAGTCTATTGCAGCTTCTACAACGGCAAGAAGACTCCTATGGATTCGCCCTTGGCAAGCGGGAGTACGCCAGAAGTGGCAGTTATCCCAGGGACCCTTAAAGCGCGACCTTCTTTTCGGTGATCTTCTGGATCCACTCCTCACGGAAACCACGGACAAGAAGAAAGTTTTGGGTCCAACCACAAAAAAGGTTACCAAAACGCAGTCCTTTCGTCGCCCAGGGCGCCAGCAAGATCAAGCGGCTTCCTATCAGAGATCTCCAGGTCAGTATTCCCCCCGCTTTCGTTCCCAAGGTAGGAACTCCAGGGGCAGAGGTTTTCGCTTCCAAAGGGGAGCGTCCTCTAACAGGGCTTCAAAAAAACCTAGATGGTAATCTTTCCTCAATTCCCATAGGGGGTCGCCTAGCCCATTTCGCCTCTAATTGGCGTCTCACCTCCAAGGACCCCTGGGTCATTGACACTGTTCAAACAGGCCTTCTTTTAGAATTTATTTCTCCTCCCCCGAAACGTTTTATTTCCTGCCCTTCTCCCAGGTCCTCCTCAGATTGTAACCGTATGGAGGAGGCCATTTCTCATTTATTGTCCATCAGAGCCATTCAACCGGTTCCTTCCGGTCAGAAGGGCCTAGGTTTTTACTCCATCCTATTTATGGTTCCAAAGTCCTCCGGAGGTTGGAGAGCTATTTTGGATTTAAAGAAACTAAACCTATTCATCAAATATAGGAAGTTTAAGATGCACTCCTTATCTTCTATTTTGGCCGCCATCCACACGGGAGATTTCATGGTCTCCTTAAACCTCACTGAGGCCTACCTCCACATTCCTATAGCCAAATGCCACAGAAAATTTTTACGTTTTTCCTTTCAAGGCAGGCATTTCCAGTATAGAGCGATGCCATTTGGCCTTTCTTCGGCCCCTCGGGTCTTTACAAAGCTCTTGGGGTCCCTGGCGGCCTATATCCGGGCGTCTCCCATCCACATTTTATGTTATCTTGATGATATTTTGATTCATGGGAACTCCCTAGAGAAAGTGAAAACAGACCTTTCTGTCACCATGTCAGTCCTTCAGGACCATGGATTTTCCATCAACTTTGATAAAAGTCACCTCCAACCTTCCACATCCATCTTACACCTGGGATCCATTATTAATTCAGAATCCTCCCAGGTTTTTCTCTCTCCCGAGAGAAAACTCAGTATAGGGGAGTTAATTTCTAACATTTTATCTAATTCTTCAGTATCCATAGTAACTCTGTCATCCCTTTTGGGGAAGATGGTGTCATGCATAGGCATCATTCCCTGGGCTCGCCTTCATGCTAGGGAACTCCAGTGGCTCCTATTACCCTTTCAGAGATCGGGGCACAGCAACTCAAATCGTCGCATTGTCATCCCACCAAGTGTTCGCAGATCCTTCAAGTGGTGGAAGTCTCCGGCCATGGACAAAGGATCCCCGTTCAGGTGCCCGGATCAATTTGTCATCACCACAGATGCCAGTCTATCGGGATGGGGCGCCCACGCCCAGGGGATGATAGCCCAGGGCACGTGGTCCCCGGAGGAAGCTTCCAGGCCAATCAATTGGCTAGAGTTAAGAGCCGTTTCCCTGGCTCTGAAGCATTTCTCTCCTCGCATTCCCAACCGGCACGTTCTCATTCTCACCGACAACATTGCCACAAAAAGCCATATCTGCAGACAGGGGGGCACGAGATCCAAGGCCCTCATGAGGGAGGCCCTCAAGTTAGGCCTTTGGGCGGAAAAACATCTTCGGTCGCTCCTAGCCGACCACATCTCGGGGAGCCTCAACGTCCAGGCGGATTGGCTATCTCGAGCAACGATAGACCCAGGAGAGTGGAACCTCCATCAAGACCTGTTCCATCAGATCAGCCTCAGATTCGGCCTACCAATCCTGGATCTCTTCGCGACCAATGCGAACGCCCAACTCCCTCGCTTCTTTTCCAGATTTCCATCCCCGGGAGCGGAAGCAATCAATGCCCTCCGGAGTCCATGGCCTCCAGGCCTACTCTACGCATTTCCTCCAATTCCAATTCTCCCGGACGTGATTCACAAGGTCCTCACCGAGAGGGCCCGAGTAATCTTAATCGCCCCTCATTGGCCCCGCCGGCCCTGGTTCGCGGATCTCCAACAGCTGTCCGTCCAGGACCCTTGGCGACTCCCCGTTTCGGGGGATATGCTGCGGCAGGGGGCCTCATTCCATCCAGACCCGGAGTGGTTCCACCTCACCGCCTGGCTGTTATCAGGAGAGACTTAGAACTGCGTGGTCATGACTCCGATTCAGTAGAGGTCATTTTAAAGGCCAGAAGGGGTTCGACCAATCGAATCTACGACCACACGTGGTCCAAGTTTCACCAGTGGTGTCTACAGGAAGGTCTCTCTCCTCTGTGCATCCCCATACACAGAATCATTTCCTTCCTTATGCAAGGCTTCCATAAAGGACTTTCCACCAGCACCCTCCGGCGTCATCTGGCAGCCATTTCATCTGTCCTAGGGGGTCCCCGCAGACAGCCTCTCCGATCCTTCCCTGAAGTTCAGGAATTCCTCAAGGGCATAGCCAACCTCAGACCTTCCAAGGTCCACAGGTATCCATCCTGGGATTTGCCACGGGTTCTCCATTCCCTCACGCAGGCACCATACGAACCCCTAAAATCGGCGTCCCTCAGGTACCTATCCTTTAAGGTAGCATTCCTGGTGGCTATTACCTCTGCACGACGCATTTCGGAGTTGGCTGCCCTCTCAATCAGGCAGGACCTTTGTCAATTCCATCAGGACAAGGTAGTCTTGCGACTGGACCCCACCTTCTTACCCAAGGTCAGTTCCATGTTCCACAGAACTCAGGATATTGTCCTACCATCCTTCTGCCTCCAACGAGACCATCCCTTGGCAATTAGATGGCACACCCTGGATCTTATTAGAGCGCTGAGAATCTATATCCAACGCACTGGACCCTTTCGGAGGTCAGAAGCACTGTTTATAGCCTATCACCCCAGAGTCATGGGGGCCAAAGTGTCTTCAACAGTAATAGGCCGTTGGATCAGAGGGACTATATCTAAGGCCTATGAATCGGCCTCCCTCTCAGTCCCAAGGAACATCACAGCGCATTCCACCAGGAGCGCAGCCACCTCGGCCGCTTGGGCGACTCAAGCCCCGTTGGAGGAGGTCTGCAAAGCAGCCACTTGGGCCTCGCCAAATTCCTTCATCAGGCACTACAAGATTGATGCTTACGCTTCAGCGGACGCTGCCTTCGGCAGAAGGGTACTCCAATCCGTTATCTCACACGATAGCAATCTAATCCCTCCCTAGGGACCATCTATTGGGTATGTCCCATGTGACTGCTGGACCCGCTCCTTCAGTACGGAGAATAGGCGTTGATTGCTTACCTGAACGCCTCTTCTCGTACGGTGAGCGGGTACAGCAGTCACTTCCCGCCCTTGTATGTGTCTTCTTTACCTTCTATAATCCTTTTCCTCTAACAATAAGAGTTGAACACTACAGAGCTTCACAGCTGAGCCTAGTCTATGGATTCGCGAATTCTGGGGAAGGGGCGGATCCGGCAAGCTTTTTTAACACTAGGCTCAGTTCCACCGGATTGGACATGAGCAACCCATGTGACTGCTGTACCCGCTCACCGTACGAGAAGAGGCGTTCAGGTAAGCAATCAACGCCTATTTTCGGATACTTGAAAAGTGGAATAATTGGTATTATTGGAGACTTCTGTTTCACTGTTAATGGCAAGCACATTTTTTATAGGATTTTAAAATCAAATTACATCTGTGATCAATCTAAATGTTTCTATGTATGCCCCCTTCTTTGTATCTCTCCTTGACTTAAAGGTTTTAATTATGCAGTTTTTGTTTATAAACAAATCTTTTTAGCATCGAAAGGATGCTCCTCATTTTGTCTGTAGAGTACTGATGATATTAAGATGATATATGTTAAATATAGGCCAAAAATGCCAAGCTATGATTATGATAATCATAAAGCACAAATCCTGCACCGTATTTCTCTTATTTTTAACCCAACAGAATGTTTGGAGGGCATTAGATAGAGGCTTGGCACTCTCCATCAGTGGAGAAACTCTGACAACTCAACAGAATGAGGCCAAACTTGGTCTGTGGAAAGAAAACAACAAAAGAGAGTTGACAAATGGCTGGATCAAGTGGGGAATATAGAGTGAAGAAAAAAAAAGATCCCATTGAATCCCTTTGGGCAGCAGCCTAGAAAGATGCTATGACTGTTTCATTGTAACGCTCTCCTTCTCCCCTCACCCCCAACCCACACATGACGTAATCCAGAACTAAGGGTATCCATTCTGCCCTGGCCTTCCCATTGCATATATAAGCATAAACATTGGGAGATGAGATGCAACCTAATCAGAAGCAACCACACACATAGAGAGATATACACTTTCATTCTACAGAGAAAAATACAGATGAGTCTTATGGACATTGGCGGTAAAGGAATTAAGCGAATTCTCTTGGCCTCATGCCAAATAAATATTTATGCAAGGGACTTGCTAGACATTCTAATGGAGGAACTTTTTTTCAGGCTCAGAATGAAAAGCGTCACCTATTGCTCATATATTTATCCTCATGTAGATAGTTCATTCAATGCACCAGGTCTTAATTTATGTGAGTGTATCCTTTGTGATTTGTAAACCATGGTCTATGACTTAACATATTGCATGAACCCAGCCAATTGAGATTTCTCCGTACTGAAGGAGTGGGTCCAGCAGTCACATGGGTTGCTCCTGTCCAATCCGTTGGAACTGAGCCTAGTATTAAAAAAGAGTGCTGGATCCGCCCCTTCCCCAGAATTCGCTCAGTTCGCATATCCTGCGGTTGTATTGTGATAGCTCGTTCAACATTCTAACACCTTCCCTTCGATCTTTCCTTCAAAAAATAGTAAGATTTATTGTCTTTATTTATTACTTGCACCATTGCGCCAGCCGTTTAAAGAAAAAAAAAAAAAAAAAGTAAAAAAGCGGCTCGGCTTTTTCCCTTAGGAGAAGTTGCGGTTTCGTTTTCCCCCGGCGGTTTTGCCGGTTACGATTCCTGCGGCCGCTAGTGGATTCTTCTAATCCCTTGGCCCGGAGGTCCTGGTGCAAGTATTTATCGATTACATTGATTATTTATCGTATAAATATATTAAGGGCTTAAAATAATACCTCCTGCGGAGTGAGACGCCTTCCAGTCTCCTGGACTTAGTCGATCGCTTTTCCCTTAAGAAATTCTACGGAGCGATCTTTTCGGCGCGAAGGCCTTCGCGCCCTTTTTTAAATCTAGGCCTCTCGTGTTGGCCTCCTGCCAGCCGCGTAGGCCTCAGTCCACCGCGTGGATCCCGGAGCGGGCCTTGGGGGTCCCAGGCTAAATTCTCCACCGGCTAAGCCTCCAACCAGAGTGCCTTGGTTTACTTAATTATAAAGTTTAGGGAGGCTGGCCCCGCTGGATTTGGGGGCACGAACTCTGGGTTTGCCCAGATTGTCCTCACTCTTCAGCAGCTTCGAGGCCTCGAAGCAGGATCCATTCCTCTTGGGAAGTCCTTGAAATTCTTCTCCTTATTATTCAGTTATTGGCTCAGCCTTGTCTTCTGTTAATTGTCAGACTATGGCTACTTTTCCCAAGAGAGGCACTACCAAAGGTCCCAAAGAGGTTAGGCCTACTGGTAATTCTACTGAAGTTCCCCAGGCCTCTTCCTCCTCCTTCTCAGGCACCCATTCCTTAGCCAAGCCCACCAGGGTTGAGAAGAGAAGGGACCCAGCCCTACAAAAAATACATGATAAACCAAACTTTTAAGGTGCAGGCCCAAGTGCATATCAATCCAACCCCCCCGGAGGCCTCTAACCTGCCTCTTTCTGGGGTTCCTGTGCTATCCCTGGATGAGCCAAACCTAAATCCACCCCAACCTAACCTATGGGGTTTAGGTCCAGAGGAGCCAGATATTACCGAGGATTCCTCCCAGCCAGAACCTGCTCAGGCCCTCAGGGATCCTCCGGCCCTTCCGGCTGATATTTCTTCCTTGCCACCGGAGTTTCAGTCTATCTTGACTATTCTGACTAACACCATTGACGCTAAACTCTCATCTTTCAATGTGCCTTCTCTGTCTCATCCCTCTCCACGCTCCTCCCGTCCCGTGAGTTCTTCTCCTTCCTACAGAGCCCCAGCCATGGAGGTCTCTGACTCCTCTCAGGAAGAGGATGAGGACGTGGATGCAGAAGAGGATGATGACCCATTTCAGCGTCTGTCGGAAGATGAGGAATCTCAGATTAAGATTCCAGCCCCAGCTGCTATCTTTCCTTCGCAGCCTTTCAAATCTCTCCTGCTTAAGGCTAGAGTATCCACGGGGCTAGCCGGGCAAGAAAAACAGGCTACTTCTTCCTCAAATCCTCCGGAGGATAATCTTCCTTTTTTTCATGAAAGAACAGGAAGACAATGAGGTAATTCCTATGCCCAAGTTGTTTAAGGATGCCTTGCTTAAACAGTGGGACCACCCAACTGCTGGCTTTACTCCCACTCCCAAGGACTAGAAGCTCTACAAGCTCTCCTCCGTCTATGAGGAACTCCTAACATGTCCCAAGCCAGATGAACCAGTGAAGACCCTCCACTCGACTGCCGCCATGCCTGGCGAAGCAGAGGAGGTCCTCCGGCCAGAGGACAAACGACTTGAGCAATGCTCAAAAGGAGTCTTCTTGCAGACTCATGGGCCTTTAAGAGTGCTGCAGCGGCATCCTTCCTTTCCAGAGCTATGCTCTTGTGACTTCGTCAGCTCCAACCACACCTGCCTCCAGATGACTTACGGGGCCAACAGGATTTCAACAAAATCTTCGCAGCTGCCCAATATGTAGCAGATGCTACCCTCCAATCTTCCAGGTTTGCAGCCAGGTCAGTAGCAGCCTCCACAACGGCCAGAGGACGTCTATGGCTCCGCCCTTGGCAGGCGGGAGTAAGACAGAAGTGGCAGTTAGCCATGGGTCCGCTGAAACGTGACCTCCTCTTCGGAGACCTTCTGGACCCTCTCCTTACAGAGACCACAGACAAGAAAAAGGTCTTGGGACCTACCACCTAGAAGGTCCCTAAACCGTAGCCCTTTCGGCGCACAGGGCGTCTACAGGATCAGAGCTTCGCATTTCAAAGGAGTCCAGGTCAGTTTTCTCCTCGGTTCGATCCCAATCTAGAACCACCAGGGGCAGAGGTTCCCGTTATCAGAGAGGATCCTCTTCTACCAGGGCTTCCAAAAGAGCCAGATGGTAAGTTTTCCTCCTTTCCCATAGGCGGTCGCCTAGCCTGGTTCTCTTCCGCCTGGCACCGTTCTTGTAAGGACCCCTGGGTCATTGACACTGTGGAAAGGAGCCTAAGGTTAGAGTTCATTTCACCTCCCCCTAACCGTTTTCTTTCGTGTCCTTCTCCCAGTTCCCCTCCATCTCGTATCCGAATGGAGGAGGCTGTTTTCTCTTTTGTTGACTATTGGAGCTTTTCAACCGGTCCCCTCTCTCCAGAGAGGTTTAGGCTTCTCCCATCCTCTTCATGGTCCCTAAGACCTCTGGAGGCTGGAGAGCCATCTTAGATCTAAAAAAATTGAACCGGTTTATAAAATATAGGATTTCAAAATGCATTACTTATCTTCCTTTTTTAGCAGCTCTACATCTGGGAGAATTTATGGTGTCTCTGGATCTCACGGAGGCCTTCCTCCATATCCCCATTGTCAAGGTCCATAGGAATTTTCAGCGCTTTGCCTTTCAAGGCAGGCATTTTCAGTGTAAGGCCATGCCATTTGGGCTCTACTCAGCTCCCAGAGTCTTCACTAAACTCTTGGGATCCTTGGCGGCTCATATCCGGGCTTCTCCCATTCATATTTTATGTTGTTTAGATGACATTTTAATTCATGGAAATTCCAGAACTGGGTGCCGGCAGACCTCTCTTTTACCATGTCGGTTCTACAGAATCATGGTTTCTACATAAATCTTAAAAGGAGCCACCTTGATCCATCCACTTCCATTCTGCATCTGGGAACTATCATTAATTCTGAGTTATCCCAGGTTTTCCTCTCCACTGAGAGAAAACGCAGCCTTTTGGATCTCATTGCTCGCATCCTGCCCCAGCAATCTACCTCCATTGCCACCCTATCTTCCCTTTGGGTAAAATGGTGTCATCTATTGGTATTGTCCCCTGGGCCTGTCTTCACGCCAGGGAACTACAGGGGCTTCTATTACCTCCCAGAGATCGGGCCACAGCAACTCGAATCGTCGCCATTCCACCGACGGTTCGCAGATCCCTCAAGTGGTGGACTTCTCCAGCCCTAGACAAGGGATCTCCCTTCCAGTGCCCCGACCAGTTGTAGTCACCACAGATGCCAGCCTCTCGGGCTGGGGAGCCCACGCCCAGGGCCTTTTAGCTCAGGGCACATGGGCACTGGAGGAGGCTTCCAGGCCCATCAATTGATTAGAATTAAGAGCCGTGTCTCTAGCTCTAAAACAATTCCAATTTCACATCTCCAACCAGCATGTGCTGATTTTCACCGGCAATATAGCCACCAAAAGCCATATTTGCAGACAGGGAGGCACAGGAGCCTAGGCCCTCAGGAGGGAGGCCCTGAAGTTAGGCCTTTGGGCAGAGAAGAATCTCCAGTCGCTTCTAGCCGACCACATCTCGGGGAGCCTCAACGTCCAAGCGGACTGGCTCTCGCGAGCGACCATAGATCCAGGCGAGTGGAATCTCCATCAGTCACTGTTCCACCAAGTCTGCCTCAGGTTCGGCCATTCAGTGCTGGATCTATTGGCGACCAAAAGCCAATGCCCAGCTCCCTCACTTCATCTCCAGGTTCCCGTCTCCGGGAGCAGAGGCAATCACTGCCCTCAGGAGCCCTTGGCCTCCAGGTCTATTGTATGCCTTTCCTCCAATTCCAATTCTGCCAGACGTGATCAACAAAATCCTCCTGGAGAAGGCCCGAGTAACTCTGATTGCCCCTCACTGGCCTCGCAGGCCCTGGTTCGCGGACCTCCAACAATGTCCGTCCGGGACCCCTGGCGACTCCCCGTTTTCGGAGGATAGGTCGCGACAGGGGGCCTCCTTCCATCCAGACCCAGAGTGGTTTCACCTCACCGCCTGGTTATTATCCGGAGGAACTTAGACCTGCGAGGGTATGACCCGGACACAGTGGAAATCATCCTGAAGTCTAGAAGAGGGTCTACCAACCGGATCTACGACCATACTTGGTCCAAATTCCATCATTGGTGCTTGCAGAAGGGCTTGTCTCCCCTGTGTCTTCCCACCCACAGGATAATCACCTTCCTCATGAAAGGCTCCCACCAAGGCCTCTCTACCAGCACCATCCGCCGACACCTGGCCGCCATCTCTTCCGTCTTGGCGGGGCCTCGCAGGCAGCCCCTCCGCTCCCTTCCAGAAATCCAAGAATTTCTAAGAGGAGTGGCCAACTTCAGGCCTTCTAAGATCCACAGATATCTCACCTGGGACTTGCCACGGGTTCTCCATTCTCTTACTCAGGCACCTTACGAACCCCTGAACTCTGCGTCCCTCAGGTACCTATCCTTCAAGGTAGCATTCCTGGTGGCGATTACATCCGCCCGACGCATATCTGAGTTGGCAGCCCTTTCTATCAGACAGGACCTTTGTCAGTTTCACCAGGACAAGGTGGTTCTGCGACTGGACCCCACCTTTCTACCAAAGGTCAGTTCCATGTCCCACAGATCTCAGGATATCATATTACCTTCCATCTGCCTCCAACGAGAGCATCCCCTGGCAACTAGATGGCACACTCTGGTTCTCACTAGAGCGCTAAAGGTTTATATCCAACGCACAGGATCCATCCGGAGGTCTGAAGCACTCTTCATAGCCTACCATCCCAGATCCTTGGGATCCAGAGTGTCTTCTACAGTAATAGGTCGTTGGATCAGAGGGACCATCTCTAAGGCCTACGAGACAGCTTCCCTTTCCATTCCAAGGAATATTACAGCGCATTCCACCAGAAGTGCTGCCACATCTGCCGCTTGGGCGACTCAGGCTCCGTTGGAAGGAGTCTGCAAAGCAGCCACTTGGGCCTCGCCAAATTCCTTCATCAACGATTCGTACGCATCAGCGGACGCTGCCTTCGGCAGAAGAGTACTCCAATCCGTTATCTCTCACGATAGCTATGTACTCCCACCCTAGGGACCTATCTCTTGGGTATGTCCCATGTGACTGCTGGACCCACTCCTTCAGTACGGAGAATAGGCGTTGATTGCTTACCTGAACGCCTCTTCTCGTACGGTGAGTGGGTACAGCAGTCACTTCCCTCCCTTTGTGTGGTCTTCTTTACCTTCTATTCTATTTTCTTATAACACATGACAGTTGAACATTAAAGAGCTTCACTACTGAGCCTAGTCTATGGATTCGCGAATTCTGGGGAAGGGGCGGATCCAGCACTCTTTTTTAATACTAGGCTCAGTTCCAACGGATTGGACAGGAGCAACCCATGTGACTGCTGTACCCACTCACCGTACGAGAAGAGGCGTTCAGGTAAGCAATCAACGCCTATTCTCCAGCAGTTCATTGTAAAAACAGCTTGACGGTGCATGCCTTCAAAATACTGTTTATAAAAGAAAAGTGATTGAATTGTTTGTTACTTCTGTCAATGATCACCAAGCATTTTTGTTTTTATAATTTGTAATGTACAGATTTATGCTCATTCTCTCTTTCCTCTTCCCTCCCACTTTTCAGCTAATCAACTGCATCAAAGCATTGAACAAATGGAAATCTGGTAAAAATTCATTATTTTTGGCTTTGGAGTAATGTCTGACATGAAGTTGATCTTTCTATATGAATGTAATTCATTTTAATAGTTTGTCATCAATACTATAAGCTGATGAGACACAGATGTGAGGAGCTGTTTTTTTCTTTCTTTCTGATTAGCTACATTGTTATCCTTGGATTTTTCTTTAATTCCGAGTTAGATGGTCCACTTTTTAACCCCTATAACCACAAGGCAGATCCCAGACTGATAAATGGAACTTCTACCACTTATTGTGACACTTTTGTAAAACCTCCAGGATCTGGTGAATGGTGAGGGAATCTGGTAACTGCATCACCTTTGCATTACTGTAGTTACTGATGGTTCCAATAATAATTCCTTGTACAGTGGAACCCCGACATAAGAGCTGCTCTACTTAAGAGCAACTCGAGATAAGAGCTGGGAGGGGAGAGATATTTTTGTTCTACTTACAAGCCCAAATTCGAGATACAAGCGCCAAGGAGCTGTCTCCTGAAGCCAAACGCTAACTTCCGTGTTCGGCTTCAGGAGACAGCTGCGAAGCGGCGCGCGTGTTTTAAAAGGTTGCAGCCGGCCTGGGGGGCTCGGGGGGGGGTGCTTGCAGCTTTCTTTCTTGCTCTTTTTCTTTCTCTCTTTTACCTTCCCTTCCTCTATTTCTTCTTTTCTTTCTCCTTCCCACCTTCTTCCCTCCCTCCCTCCCTTCACTCATTCCTCTCTTACTCTCCCCTTTCATAAGTTTCCTTGCTTCCTTCCTCTGTTCCTGTCCCTTCCCCCTTTCTTTCTTTCTTTCTTTCTTTCTTTCTTGCTCTTTTTCTCTCTCTTTTACCTTCCCTTCCTCTATTTCTTCTTTTCTTTCTCCTTCCCACCTTCTTCCCTCCCTCCCTCCCTTCACTCATTCCTCTCTTACTCTCCCCTTTCATAAGTTTCCTTGCTTCCTTCCTCTGTTCCTGTCCCTTCCCTCTTTCCTTCCTTCCTTCCCACCCTCCGTCCATTCATTCACCCATTCCTCTCTTGATCGCTTAAAGCCGGTCCCTGGTGCAAAAAGGGTTGGGGACCTCTGTCCTACAGGATTGGGTGGCAGAGAAGTTGAACATATGTAAATTTAAAAGTTTAAGAAAGTTTACAAGTTAAGTGAAAGAAACTTCATTATTCATTTATATGTACATGTACATTTCTTCATTAAAAACATGTCTTTCTGCATAATTTAGACTAACTTTGTGAGTTTTTTGAGGGCTGGAACCAATTAAAATTATTTACATTAATTCCTATGGGGAAAAGTCGTTCGAGATAAGAGCTGCTCGACTTAAGAGCCCAGGTCCGGAACGAATTAAACTCGTATCTCGAGGTACCACTGTAGTTCCAATTATTGAGAAAAGACTTCAGGATCTTGTGTTTCCATATTATATAGAAATATGAAAAGCCCATTTGATTTTGATTAAAAATATTAAAATTCAAACCTTTATTGTCAGAGTACAACATGTGTACAATGAGTATTGGTTCAGACTCCCTTCATGCACCCTCCCCCAATACAATACAACTCACAGTGAAAGATAGAAAATCCCTAGCCCTGTGAATCCTACTAACAGACACCCAGTCCTATTGCACCCAAGTCAATCATACTATTTTGTTATAAAGTTATTTTTCATTTAGGAGCCTGATAGCCCACAGATAAAAACTGTTCTTCAGCCTGTTTGTGTGGCTGCCTATGCTTTATATCTCCTTCTGGATGGTAGGAGAATAAAGAAGGTCTGACCAGGGTGTGGTAAAAAATATTTACCTCTCATTCTGATTATAACTCAGGGTGTAATTTACTTTTCAACCAAACATGAGTAACTTATAGTCTTTGAAAATTTTGGGGGGTAACCCTCAAATTTTCTCAAATTGTACAGTGATACCTCTACTTACAAACTTAATTCATTCTGTGACCAGGTTGTTAAGTAGAAAAGTTTGTAAGAAGAAGCAATTTTTCCCATAGGAATTAATGTAAAAGCAAATAATGCATATGATTGGGGAAACCACAGGGAGGATGGAGGCCCTGTTTCCTCCCAGGAGATTCCTAGAGAGGCCCCGTGGAGGCTTCTCCCTGCCTTTCCCAGCCCTGTTTCCTCCCAGGAGATTTCTAGAGAGGCCCCACAGAGGCTTCTCCCTGCCTTTTCTGGTTACAGTTTTGGAGGCTCGGGTTTGTAAGTGGAAAATGGTTCTTGAGAAGAGACAAAAAAATCTTGAACACCCGGTTGTTATCTAGAAAAGATCATAAGTAGAGGGTTTCTTAGGTAGAGATACCACTGTACTTCTAAATGCAATATCCCACATTTTGAAAAGAACTGTAATGTTAGTTTAAAATCAGCTTATGGAAAATTCTGACTCTGCTTACATGTCTGAACCCCACCATATACCATGCATCATTTTTCTTGCTGCCTGTAATGGTGCTCTTCATCGAGCTAATAACTTGTGACTGATTTGATCCACATAAATTTCCCACTGCTATGCTTTAGCAAGCAGCAGCCCAAAACATCTGGAAGGAAAAGATTTTACTCTTCAGCTGAAGAAATAAGGGAGACTGTTAAATTGCCATTCCTTTTGTGTTTGTAGATTTAAATTCTTTCAAACTAAAATACTGTGCTGAGATTTTAAAAAAAGTTTTTGTGTGTTTCTCTGGATATGGTAAATACACCTGTAGAACTAGGTGGGGTGCAAAAGAAACAGTTGTGGGCATTGGAAGGGACGATGAGGCTCCCAGTGAAAAGCTGCTGTTGTGCATTGCAACAGAAGTGAGTTTAAGAAAAAACGGAGCAGTAGAATGCTAGATATGTGGGGTATTCCTAAAGGAAGAGGCAAGCTCTCCACCCTTGGGTAATTATGAATTCCCTTTGTGTTGTCAGCAACGGTATATTGGCAAAAGACAAGAGGCTTCAGTTTCATCAGAGGGGGAGAAGTATGAATTCCACTGGCTCAGGAAAAAGCAGTGCAACCGTGTCTAGGTAAGCAAAGGATTATTAGGGTAAAGAACCAGTGGGATTTATTTATTTATTTTTAATTCCACCTCTTTTCTTCTGGGGGAAAAAAAGTCACGTTTTATACATTTTTATCACAGCTCCGCAGGTCTGCAGTTTGGTGATACCTGCCTATTATGGCAGCCTGCATGTTCCTCTTGTCTTATTTGTATATGTTTTGCATTTAAATGTAATAGTCCTTAGTCCTCTCTGAGCTTAATTGTTTCCTTGCGGATGTTCCATTAGCCAAACTAGGTAACATCATCAGTGCTAGTCCTAGCACTGGTACTAATGATGTTACCTAATTTCATCAATAAAATGTCTGCAGGAAAACAACCAAACTCAGAGAGGCCCAAGGAGTCATCAAATTGAAAACATTTTGAAAATGGCAATGAAAATCACTCCTCTATTGCCAGAATAACTCTACAGTGATGTGTTTTGCAGACGAGTCACCTTATCTTTTGTAAGGGGGAGAGCAGATCTGTGTGGTCCATTCTGCATTTCTCTGGCTGCCCATGCTTTGGAAGGCAAAGATTTTGAGCGGATTACCTACTATATCTGTAAAGTCTCCAGGCACAATTTGGGAGTGAATCAAGAGGAGTATAAAGTACATTATATTGCACACCATTTATCATACACTGTATTGTTATTGCAACAATGCTGGATTAAGGTCAGTGTGTGCAGGAAGCTAGGAGCCTAATCTCCACTTTCCATATCCTTTTGAAAGAGAAAAGCTTCTTATTGAGGCTATGCAGGCTCCTTTTACAAAATAAACCAGCTGAGCTTATGTCTTTTAAAAAGAGAGGTGGGGAGATTGTTAGAATACCTCCAACTTGCAGGTGATAGACCTAGCCTAGTTCAGGCCATCACTGCCTTGTATTTAGGAAACAAAGAACTGGAAAGGACAAGGTGCCACACATTCTGCAAAACAATTTGGTTCATTGGTTGGTTAGAATCCAAATCTTACAGGATGCAGTGAGTTTGCTGTCTATGTACAGAACACGTCTTACTGAATTTTAACAATGCAGTTAACGATAGCGAAGACTGGTTGAACAGGCAAAGACTTCTCAGATCTATATAGTTGAACTACAGGGATAGTGAATAAGGCTTTCCTTTCAAGGAAGTTTGAACGTGATTGGGGTACCTCACAATCTGCCCTTGTATAGGTGAAATTTGAAAAATTAGAATATCGTACAAAAGTTCATTTATTTTAGAAATGCAACTTAAAAGGTGAAATGTAATATATGAGACACTTATTACATGCAAGGCAAGATAGTTCAAGCTGTGAGTTGTCATAATTGTGATTATTATGGGGTATAGCTCATGAAAACCCAAATCCATAATCTCAGAAAATTAGATTATTATATGCAATCAATAAAACAAGGATTGTACATAGAACAGTATCAGACCTCTGAAAAGTATAAGCATTTTCGAGTTTCACCTGTATATAATTATTGATTTAAACCATACACATTTAAACATTCTTCTAGGCAAATTACCACAAAGTCCTACCTGTCAATGATTTTTTCAGCTTCAACTACAACAATTCACGAGTACACAATCGATTCAAACTTAATGTAAACTACTCCAAACTCGACTACAGAAAATATGACTTCAGCAACAAAGTAATCAGTGCCTGGAATGCACTACCTGACTGTGTGGTTTCTTCCCCAAACTTAAAAAACTTCAACCTTAGACTATATGCAGTCAACCTCACCCCATTCTTAAGAGGCTGTAAGGGTGTGCATAAGCATACCATTGTGCCTACTGTCTCTGTCCTACTGTCCTATTGTCTAATTTACCTGTACCTACCTTGCTGATGTTTATATTTACTACCTTCTACATATTTGACAGATAAATAAAATAAAATCTGCTGCTCGTTAATATCCAAATTAAATTAACAGTGTAGCTCAGGAGTATCCAATCTTGGCAACTTGATTTACGGGCTTCAACTCCCCAGCCACCCCAAAGAAGCTTATTCTAGGTGTACTGAGAACTCCTGTTGAGATTAATATAATTATGGAGAGTGCACAAGAAATATTTCTACTTTTATAAATACTTTTAAAGTAAGAACAGAATCATAATGTCATTCCCTTTCATTGCCTTTAAAAGCTAAAAATCTCAATCTCAATTTTTTAATGCAGGTATTCAGTTTAACAGTCTTACAGATTTCACCTCTCTACTTAACCAGATAAGCAGACTATATACTGTAATTTTTGTGTTATTGTTTTAATTTAGTGTGTCTGAACTACTGGAACTCTATGAGGAAGATCCTGAAGAGGTTCTCTATAATCTTGGATTTGGACGTGATGAACCAGATATTGCTTCTAAAATTCCATCAAGGTTTTTTAATTCATCGTCATTTGCAAGGGGAATAGATATCAAAGTGTTTTTGAATACACAACTGCAACGGATGGAAGTGGAAAACCCCAATTTTGCTTTGACAAGTATGTTTTTCTTACTGGGCAATATATACATGCAATAAACATAAATGCATAAAAATTGCTATGTTCCTAAATACTTTCAAAAGTTGGCCAGGGAAAATATGATATTACTTGATTAATCTCCTTGTTTTTCAGACCAGTAAACTAGCAATAAATAGATCTAATGCAAAGTCCTTCTAATTTTAAACCATCTGAACCTACTCCCTTGGAGAAGAATGTTGTCAAGGCATCTCTATAATTTACCATTTCATTCTGCAATGCGAAAAGTGAACTTCTCAAATTATAATGAGTATGTAGATAACTAGCAAAATATTAGGAGTAATTGGCCAGCCTTTTCAGTTCCTTGGAAAGGTCTAACCTCAAAATCTTAGCTTCTCCTTCTTATGCTAATTAGAGATGATGGAATTAATTCTAACCTTTGGTGCCATCCTACTCACAATTGTCCATGGACATCAGAATGAAGTGAGAGTAATATGTAGCCTATAGAACTGGAATGTGAGAAAAGGTTCAAAGAAGGACTGGAGCTTACTTGAAAGACAGTTAAGTATTTTATTCGGTGGAATAGAGATGGAGGGAACCTCATGTTTTTCCCTCTGAAAAATTTCCCAATGATGTAACTCAGTGTGCATTAATTTCTTGGGTTCATATGCCACGGAGTTGCTTACATCCCTACTGAATATTAAAACAATAAAAATGAAACAATATATTTTCCTTTGATTCAAAAGGCAGATGTGTTTTTAAGATTGATCCCATAATAAAACAATTCAAGACCATCTGCTTTTCCTCGGAGAATACTCCCAAGTAATATTTTGGTAAAGAATCAGTGCATGGAACCCTAATTAATTCCTTCAGATTTCAGAAGCCAAGGATAGTTGAAAGTCAGAAATCGGGCTTGGCTTTGGTGCTGATGTTTTGATGTTTCTGTTTTTAACTTTGCAAGTTTCAAGTTCATTTGTTGTTTCAATATTGCACTTTTACAGTGCTGCCCTTGTTCTTTTTGTCATTTGGTCTTGTCTTTTTGCCAGGTCGCTTTCGTCAAATCGAAGTGCTTACTACTGTGGCCAATGCATTCTCTTCCTTGTACTCTCAAGTTTCTGGCACTCCCTTGCAGAAAATTGGGAGCATGAACTCAGTATCTTCCAGTAAAGAGGCATCCAGCCCACCTCCTTTGACACGAAGTAACACAGCAAATCGTTTGATGAAGACGCTGTCTAAACTCAATCTCTATGGAAACTGTCAAGCAGGGGATGGTGGCAATAGTATATCCATTGAAAGGGGCAAATCTGAAAGTGGGAGTGAAGATCCAGAGGTGAAAAATGAAGTCAAAACTCCAAAACACTTCAAAGCATCTTTGTTGGCAACAGTAAAAGAAGAAGCACCCGGCAACCAGTCCAGCCTATTAGGAGCTCTGGATTCTTCAGAACCTTGTCCTAGAGTTAAACAAGAAATTCAAGATTATTCTATTTCTCATGAAGATCAACAAAATAATAACTCTTTTGGACATACAAGTGGATTTCATGAAAAGATTGCTGCTATGAACTCTTCTAATCTCATGGGTGATACTCTGGAATCAACCAGTTCTGAACATAAAGTTACCGGGGCAATTCAAATGCCTGCAACTTCAGTGACTGATAAAGAGGCCTCGGCCCCGCTAACCATTCCATCTATTGCCAGCCTCATGCTGCAGCAGAAGGACTCCTTTGAGATGGAGGAGGTATGTGGAAAGGATTATTGTTGCTTTGATGTTGTAGTTCCTCAAGTGCTGATCCCCCTTCATATTCTGCACAAGCTTTCTCTAGACCGATACCTGGTAGATATTGATAGAACTGTGTAGAGAATTTTGAAGGGTTATTGTCCCTCTAGCTTGCATAAATGTTGGATACAGAGTTTTGATAAGCTGCTAAAATGGTTCTTTGGTATACAGTGTAGAAGAAGATATTATTTTAAACCAGATCTTTCATGGCTTCATACACAACATTTTTAGTGAGTATTTCAGCTACCGGTAAGGTAATAAAAAAAGGGTTAGGGTTACTAATATGAAGGAAGATTATACTCTTCTGAGATACTCCTATTTAAATTATGCTTAAAAGCCACTCAGAAATACATGTTTGTTGTTGTTAAGAGATGGACAACCTGTATTGTCTTACGGTGTTTTCCCCAAAATAAGACTCTGTCTTATATTTTTTTGAACCTTGAAATAAGTGTTTGACCTTATTGCCATGCAATGAAAAGCCCAATTGCGCTTATTAGTAGGGGATGTCTTATTTTGGGGGGAAATAAAACATCCCCTGTCTTATTATATGGTATAAAACAGTTTTATTTGTTTATAAATAAACAGTATAAAACAGTTTTATTTGTTTATAAATAAACAGTATAAAACAGTTTTATTTGTTTATAAATAAACAGTATAAAACAGTTTTATTTGTTTATGCTCTTTGGAGCTCCGTATGATCACGAAAACTGACAGCAGGATTTGTGTCAATTTTAGGTGGGAATTACATAAGAACCATATTTTAAATTGTAAAAAAGGCCTGTCAATCTATTGCAATTTAATGAGAAGCTACTATTCCAGTATGCGTGATACTGAATTAGGTAGACAAGTGGATGAGTTTAAAGCCTTATATCTTTTTAGGTCAGGAACAAGCAACTTGGTGCTCTCCAGATAATCGGACTGCAATTTGTGCCATTCTTTTCTGTTATTTATGCCAGCTGTAGCAACTGGAAGTTGATCGTAACATTCTGGGCAGTTCCAAGTTATATATCATTATTTGAGGTGTATTTCAAGTTATTGGATTTCATTCCTAAAGCTGCTAATCATCAGATACCATTTGTATTTCTTTCCTGACATGCTAATAACTGTGGCTATGTGAGAAGTCTGAGCAATTCTAATTTTGACGGAAGCATTAAAGCATCTTTGTTTGCCTCTCAGTTGTGCAACTTTTTTATTTTTTATCTCCAATCCCTGGTCTGTGGACCAGCATCTGGCCATGAGATACCAGAAAATGGGTCATGCAAAAAAGTGAAGCCCTGCGGGCTGTAGGCAGCATGGGAAACCACATCCCTTCTGGTCTTCATGGAACTGATCTTTGGTGCCCAAAAGACTGGGGGTTATAGCCCTAGATCTCTTCTTGAACTGCAGAATATTTACTTCCTATGACATTCCCCTATCACACTACCGTAAGAGGGTTTATTTGTTTTTGATAAATAAATTTAGTAATTTAGAAATAGAGTGATACCTCGTCTTATGAACTTAATTGGTTCCGGGATGAGGTTTGTAAGCTGAAAAGTTTGTGAGATGAAACAATGTTTCCTATAGGAATCAATGGAAAAGCAATTAATGCGTGCAAGCCCAAAACTCACCCCTTTTGCCAGCCGAAGCGCCTGTTTTTGTGCTGCTGGGATTCCCCTGAGGCTCCCCTCCATGGGAAACCCCACCTCTGGACTTCCGTGTTTTTGTGATGCTGCAGGGGAATCCCAACAGAGGAATCCCAGCAGCGCAAAAACAGTTGCTTCGCTGACAACGGAAGTCCAGAGGTTGGGTTTCCCAGCGAGGGGAGCCTCAGCGAAATTGCAGCATCGCAAAAACACAGAAGTCCTTGAAACCCCGCCTCCGGACTTCTGTTGCAAGCAAAGCGCCCGTTTTTGCGCTGTTGGCATTCCCCTGCAGCATCGCAAAAACATGGAAGTCCGGAGGTGGTGTTTTCCATGGAGGGGAGCCTCAGGGGAATCCCAGCAGCGCAAAAACGGTCGCTTCGCTGGCAACAGAAGTCAGGAGGCGGGGCATCCCAGTGGTTGCGGCTTGGGTTTGTAAGGTGAAAATAGTTTGGAAGAAGAGGCAAAAAAATCTTAAACCCTGGGTTTGTATCTCAAAAAGTTTGTATGACGAGGCGTTTGTAAGACGAGGTATCACTGTACTCCTGAAATAATGTGACTAAGTTATGCTTATGGTTTTACAATTAGTTCACAGAAGTGAGGAATCTTAACTATTAATGGCAAAAATGAGGACAGTTTCTCTCTCTATTTCTTTTCTGTCTTGTGCATAGACTAACACTATGAGACAGAGCAGGGAGTGCCCTGCTTTTCTTCTTTCCAAGTTTGCCTTTGGAATGTTTTCTTTGCACGTATCATGGCAGGGATATATCCAGGGCACAGTTTTCCAAGCTGTCCCAGAGCTCTTGTGGCTTGGGCTTCTGTCGGAAGTCTGCTGCTGTCAAGATAGCCAGCGTGGGAGAGTGAGACAAGGCACAGCTTTCCCAGGAGTTTTGGCCTCTGCCTCCTCAGCCAATCGAATGCATTTGTGCTGGTATCCTTATTGATATTGGCAAAGGAGATGTGGAAGGGTGGAGGGAACAGGGCAAAGATTGCAAATAGAAATGCAGGCAGGGTTTTGACCCTGCGACCCTCAGCAGAGGCGGGGGAAGGAAAGGGATCAGCCCTCTTATGCCATCCACCCCAGCTGCCTAATCCCCCTTTGGGAAAGGGAGGACAAGAAACTCCAGCACAGCCATAGGAGCAAATGAAGTCACGGAGCCGCCTTTGCAAACTGAGACCTAACAAATGGCTTGTAAGATGGATGTTTATATGCATTGATAACGGTAGCAGTTTTGCCTTGCAGAGACATCTACGCGCTTTTGCCTTTGGGGTTTGTTTTGTTTAAGGAGTATTGAAAGGAGATGTTGTTGATGTTTCAGTTGTGTGTTGTGTGTAGTTTTAGAGTTTTAGAGGGCAGGTATAGTTGAAAGTAGCAACTTGCTAATGAGTACATGTCCTGGCTTCCCTACATTTTAGAGTTGGTCTATCTTCCAGTTGTCATATCATTGCAGAAATATGCTTTAAAAGGAGACATTTGCTACGGATGCTACATTAAGGAGAAGTGTATGTTCTATGTACAGAATATATTGTAATAGAATAAATAAATAAATAAATATACTGTTCTATGTCTTTGCTGTTTTTTAACTCTGCTATGCAACTGGTCTGATTTTTATTCTGATCTTGCCCTGGTTGTTTTTACCAACAGCATCCTTATTCCAGCATCTTGTCTTTTTTCTTTCCTACGGAAGAACTGATTCAAGTGCATAGGGGCCGTGCCTGGTTCTGTATAGATTTTAGTATCCCTAACTTCAGTTAGGGAAGATAAAAGTTAAGTGGCATTCTGAACTTTTCAGCAAAATGGCAGTTCTGTCTGGTGATTTTGAGTGCAGGAAGCTGGGTGTTTCTTTGTGGAGAAATGCTGATTAAAAAGGAACAATGGGAGGCCCTTGAAGGCTCATTTATGAAGCAGTTAGACCAGTTTAAAGCCTTGTAGGATTTTAGCTTTGTGGGGGCCTAATTTTGCTTTATAGGTTTGCTTATAAAGTTTGTCTTAACCCTGAAATTCAAGTGGGAAGAAATAGCTTCAGATTAGAAAATAAACTTTATTGTTAAAAGATTTATCATGTCTCTGACTCACTATGACTCAGTGTCTCAAGTCGGAAGCTTAATTTTTGTACTTGAAATGGGATCACAGTTGAGTTGCATAAAACCATGCCCCAAAATTTCTTTCATCTCTAGAGTCTACTTAGGAACCAAAAATGTTTAGCAATCAAATGGAAATCAACCAAAAATCTACCAGTATATCCTCCAATTCTGTCGTCCAGGAACAGCCAAGAAGTAGCACAGGTAGTAATCAACTTACAACACAATCAAATCCAAAATTTATGTTGCTAAGTGAAAAATGTGTCTAGTGAGTTTTGCCTCGTTTTATGACTTTTCTTGTTACATTTGTTGAGTGAATCAATGCAGTTGTTAAATTAACAACATGGTTGTTGACTGTTGTTTCCTCATTGGCGTTGATGATCAGAAGGTTGCCAAAGGTAATCACATGACCCTGCGATACTGCAACCCTCATAAATGTCAGTCAGTTGTCAAGCATCCAGATATAAATCATGTGACCGTGGGAATGCTGCAATGATCAAAAGTTTGAAAAATAGTCATAAGTCACTTTTGTGTACAGTGCTGTTGTAACTTTGAATGGTCACTAAGTGAACTATTGTTAAGTCAATGACTACTTGTATCCCATAAGAGTGCAACTTTGGGTCTGATGGTGAACATTTTTTGGCTCAGGTGCCAAAAGGGGGTGTGCACCTGCCCACACCCATAATGCGAAAAGCAGCCCAATGGGCCTACTGGAAGTCAGGAGGCTTTAGTGAGGCTCTGCACATGCGCACAACTCCCTGCCCGCTGCCCTCCCCACGCATGCGCACAAGCCTCACTGAAGCCTCCTGACTTCCAGTAGGACCATTGGGCTGTTTTGCACTCTCCTCAGGGTACAGGAAAGCCTTCTGAAGCCTAGGGATGGATAAAAATGGTGCAGTGAGCCGAGGTGACACAGCAGGTAGAGTGCTGCATTGAAGGCCACTGAAGCTTACTGTAGATTTGTAGGTCAGCAGTTCAAATCTCATCACTGGTTCAAGGTAGACTCAACCTTCCATCCTTCTGAGGTGGGTAAAATGAGGACCCGGATTGTGGGGGGCAGTAGGTTGGCTCTGTTAAAAAGCTCTATTGCTAACATGTTCTAAGCCGCCTTGTGTCTAAAAAGAAGAGCGGCATTAAAAAAAAAATCAGATAGATAGATAGATAGATAGATAGATAGATAGATAGATAGATAGATAGATAGATAGATAGATAGATAGATAGGTAGGAAGTTCTGAAATGAAAGGAAGTAGACCTTCAGATAGTTGCAATCAGACCTCTCATATCTTGGGCCATTTCTTCTACAGTCGGAAAAAGGCTTTCCTGAAGGCCTGTGTAGCCCATAACAGAGCTCCAGATTGATCTGGAGTTCTGTTATCAGCTGTAGAGACTTTTAGGAAAGGCCTTTAGGAAGCGCCACGGCAGCTGATAATAGAGTTTTGGATCGATCCTTCTAGGCTGCAGAAGAAATGGGCCGAGATGTGAGAGGCCTGACTGCAACTATCCAAAGCCAAAGAAGTTCCTGAAGACCTCTGATAGCGAAACTATTTGAAAAAAAAGGTTAAAAATCAGCTGGCCAGCGCACACATGTGTGCTGGAGCTGACATGGGGCAACGCCATGCCTGCCCCCAGATATGTCTCCACGTGCCACCTGTATGCCATAGGTTCACCATCACTGGCCTATAGCGTTGCTTAACTTTCAGCAGAAACATTAAATAAATACTGTACTTTACTGCCTTATTGCCAGTGTCTCTCCTGGTAGCAAGGCATTCCACATGATCAAATTTGCCAGTCGTTCCTCATGCAAAACTTTAGTAAAATTATCTGTTCTCAAAAGTGATTGGTTTACTATACCTCTTCATCTGTTTCTCTTCAAAAAAGTGGCTTGCACAGACACAAATGGGTAACTGTTATAATTTTGAGAAAATAAGGTGCCTGCGCTGTCCTTTAAGATGCTTCTTTTTGTTGTTGTTGTTCTTGTTTTTGCTATAAATATTATTGACTAGAATCATTTGGCGAATGTGTAATTTGTGGAAGTGTCTGTTGAATCTTGATACCAAATCAAAAATTTATTTGCAGTCCAAGATGTCCTGATCAAGGTTTTGTCATTTACGTATGAGTGCATGATGCCACAATGCATACACAAAATGAGTAGAGTTTGAGTGGTAATATTGTAATGTACTTTTCATCATTTAACCTCTTGCTTCTTCCACTCCAAGTACATGCACATGGTAGTATTTGCATGCATCTGTAAGATCAAACAGTGTGGAAACTTTCAGAGCAGAAGTAAGGACTTCATGGCAGGTCTTTGTATTGTTGAGGAAGCTCAAATTATTTTGGCCAGCCTTTTTACTGACCTATCTGTCAGAATGGCTTTACACATAGGATTTTATTTAAAGGGTTAAACTAAATATCTCCTCTTCAGAATATTCCTGAATCTATTCAGATATGATGATTGGCTGTTGCCCATATGGCTGATACAGGCTGATCAAAAAAATTTTTTTTAAGGATTTTAGGACATTTAAAGGTTTTCAGATGTGTGTGTTTATGGAAGACTGGAAACAAATACTTAGGTCATGGCTATACCAGCTTTCTGTGGAGTCTAATCTATTATTTTTTATTATAATAATCTATATATCTATTTTGGGTTAGGAGTAGAGGCTGGAGCTTCTATTCTGAAGCTATTACTGCAATTTGCGCACTGAAATATCCCTGTTTTGTTTCCCTAAATCATGCTCACGATATTTTCATTTCAATAATATTGATTCTCCTTGTTTTAAATAGTGATAACAAGAACACAATGCTTTAGTTTGGCATTTTGAAAATAGGTTTGTTTCCTAAAAGGAAGTCCTTTGATTTTGGATTTTCTATTTTAATAAAGCAGTATTATCTGAATGTATTGTATTAAAAAGATTAACTAGGCGATTTTATCACCAGAAACAACTTACAGCTAAGGAAGTGTCTGAAAATTGAGCAGTTACAAAATAAGGAAACCAATCCGGCAACTATTAACCAATAGCAGAGTTTTAAATGGTTATCTTTCTTTTCAGTTTTATATCAGAAAAATCATATTTTTCTATTTAAATCTTGTGATTTTTCTTCTTATGTTTTTATACCCCCATCTTGGAATGCTTCTAACACTTTTCCTGCATTACTAATATTAAACAAGTACATAAAATTGAATGCCTTGCAAAAATTTTACTACAGTTCCCAGTCCAACCAGTATGGCCACTGGGCAGAAACAATGGTGGTTGTAGTCCAAAATATTTGGACATGGACATCAAAAATCTAAATCATGCATTAAGCATGCCAATAGATTGTCGTGTAGGATCAAGGGCAGAGTCTCCAGTCTTATACAGGAAATATGTGTAGATAGTTGCTTATGACTAAAAATTCTGTGTAGGGTTTTTTCCCCCATAGGTGGAGCCCTATGGATGTTTTCTATAATATGTCAGGGTGAAAGACTAACATGGGAGCTTTGCCTCCTTAGAGGAAAGAGATTGAGTAAGCCTGACATGGAGAGTATAGTAAAAGTAATAATGATCCTATACCTACCTACCTACCTACCTACCTACCTATCTATCTATCTATCTATCTATCTATCTATCTATCAAAAAGTTGTTTGTCCTTGCCTCCTTCCTAGGGCTGAGAGAAAGTGACTGACCAAGGCCATCCAGTTTTCTTCATGCCTAAAGCAGGACTAGAACTCATGATTACTGAGTTTCAAATCTGGTGCCTTGATTAGAAAGGCTTACTCTGTCCAGATCTCCTCGTAGTGTCAGATAATCAAGGAGACATATTTTACAGCTCAATCCTTCTATGTCATCAACAGGTTCAGCCAATATTTAGTCATGCTATCAAAAATAAAACATCTTAAAATTATTGTCTTGCTGTAATTATTGGTTACATGTAGTATTTATAAAAATACTGTCTTATTTGTTATTCAGGAGATAGCCAGGTTGTTAAAAAAATTAAGAGTTCCTTAACTCTATAATTCTTTCTTCGGGAAAAATTGGTTTTTAAAAAATAGTGACACATGTTTATATTTAAAAAAAAATCGTTTTCTTAATAGCATGAGTATGTACTGACTTATGACATCATGTGTCTTTTTAGATTCAGGGAGATTAACTAAGCAGTGTTCAGAAATACTTAGGTGTCTCTGTGATGTAACAATTATATAATAATACAATGTTTACAATTTTTAATTTAAAACCAAGTTTTCTGACCTGTTAATTACACAGCATAACAAATCTTGTGAAGCTTTCATATTTTTCTTCTACGGTTCTCTTGAAACAAGATGTATAGACAAAATGTGTGAGGCTTGATTTATTTTCTTTTTTACTGTTTCTTGAAAATCTCCTTCCTTCCCTTTTTTGTTTCTTAAAACATAAAAAAGCACAATAATAATAATCACTCATATCAAAAAGGTCTTTTAATTCCCCAGATTGAAATTGGAATTTTAGAATTAAATGCCCTAGAGTTTCAAGTTTATGCTAATTACAACCTCTAGATTAAAAAAACCCTGTAGAACGGTTTTGTCCTTGCAGTTTGTCTACACATTTTGAATATAACCTTCTCTGTAATTAAAAGGGCTATTTATAGTTCCATGTATTACTAGATTTCATAGGGCGTCTAAAAGTGAAGACATGTTTCCTATGTCTATAATGCTGAGGGGACAAATAACAAGGAAATGTACCTAAAAACCAATGGAATCAAATAGATGCTTGAATTACTTAAATTCTATTTAGGTAACTTCTATTTTATTTTAAAGCTTCAGAGGTGAATTAGTACATGTTGGTGTCTGAAGATAAAATACATGTCGGTGTCTGAAGATAAAATTAAGAACAATAACAATAATTGAACAATAATTGAAAAAGAACAATAATTGAAAAAGACCATAATTTTTGACGAAGTATCCAGGATCTTGGGAAAGAAAATACTTGGAAAAAATTGAACTTTAAAGAGAGAAAGCGAAAACAGTATATGGAGTCCTTGACTTATGACCATAATTGAGCTCAGAAATATGGTCGTAAGTCATAGTTATTAAGCAAAGGGCTTTAAGGAACACAATCTCTGTTCTCCCCATTGAGATTGTTACGTAGAACACAGGGTTCCACTCGGGATGGGGGAAGCCCTAGGAGGCCTGCACTGCAACAATTGTCCAGGTCACATGTTGCCTCCCCTGTGCTTCCCAGGGCCTCCCCTAACCCCGAGGGATCCCATTCTGCTTCCCATCCCTTCGGGTCCCATCCACCCTTCCATGGGCCTTGGTCCATCATGCTATTTCCAAAGATCCCTTTTGGGAAGCAGAAACAGCTGATCCACCTGATGTGGCTTTCCTGTATGGAAGCAGTGTGGTTCCTTCTCAGAAGTGGGCGCCATTTTGGAAGTGCCTGCAATTCCCAGATTGTGAGGATTGCAGGCCTTCCCAGGATAGTCCTGCTGCAGGATGGCATGAAGCGCAGCTGCCATTCCCAAAATGGCACCTACTTCCGAGACAGCAACATGGAGCAGGAGGGCTGCCTGGTGGATTGATAGCTGCTCTTTCCCAAAGGCAAACTCACAGACACTAAATGGGTTATGAATGTTGTAGTCCCATTATATATAAATGGAACATCAGCCAACATCTTATGCTCCTATCAGCTTGCCATCTTATGTTCCTGCCAGGTATGTTGTTGTAGCAAGGGGGTTCATCGTATCGTTCATTTTGTTGTTTATTGAAAGGAGGGGAAATACAGCTTTTCGGCTTAGAATTCTGTGCATTCATAATTTCCTAGTTCTCAATTGCTATTTAAACATAGTTATACTTCCTTGGATTGCTAGTTTTGGATTATCTGATCCAAAATATTTTAAAGTCTTAAAAGTTAATTGGATTTTTGCATAAGTAAAAAGTTAGCGGAGAGAGCTAACTTGTTGTCTTGTGACATACATTAAAAAATAGACACTTGGTTTTCCCCCCCTCTCTTTAAACGAAAGCTTCCTGTCTAGTTTCCTTTTGCTGTTTCTGAGAGGGACACGCAAAGCGAAGCTTGCTGCATTTCCCACTGTAAGACATGTTTTAAATTTGTTATCATTGGAGGATGAATCTGACATATTCTTAAACAGTGAAAAGATGCATAGCATCAACTAAAAATGAAAGCAGTCGGGGGTAGCTTTTAATATTTCAGAAGTCTTACTAGGTTTGTAGGATTGTGGAGCATTGAAAAAGAAAGTTAGAAAGTTTTTTAGGAGCTAGAATAGAAACCTTACTTTGAATATATTTTTCGCCTTTCCTCTGTCCTTGCTGTCCTTTTTTAACATAGTACCTGAACAAGACATTTGTGAAATATGCAAACTAGCTATTGTGGTTTTCTGAGTTTGAGTCAGCCTTACAGCATTCTTTCCCCTCCACATCCCTCCTACTGAACTTAACAGCTCTCTGTGTTTGTTTGTCTAAAAGTTTTCCAAAATCAAACCTCATGGGATGTGCTGCTGATTTATTTATTTATTTATTTATTGTTCTGCATCATTGTTCTTAAATAAAGCCTTTTATCCTAAATTAGTGATGTCATGGCTTTTTCACATTTTATTGTTCCTGTGTGTCCCGACTTCAGCATTATCACTCCAGGAAGCCTGAAAAAGATATACCATAATAATAAACAGCAATAATTGACTCCTTTGGCTTGCCAAGGTTATTGTATTTGGAATTGTTAATTACTAAATAGCAATTATGCAAGGTATAAAGTCCATGCATATTTACAGGATGCTCATTGCCTGCAAGCATAGGTTTAAAAATGCACTGATTTTCTTCTGCAGATTCAAAGTACAGAGGGAGAGATTCCACACGCTCTTAACACAAGTCAGCGGGCTTTAAACAGAACAAAAAAAGGTGAGTAGATTCATTTTTTCTCGTTCCTCCTGAAACATCCCGACCACTAAATGTCGACCCAAGTCCTTTAATTTTTTTAAGTAGTGGCCCACCCATAAGCTCATAGTCTGCCCTTTAATTACATTTCAGATCATAGTGTTGTCTTCTTGTGAAATGACATCCTAAATGACATAGGCTGGATCAGACTTGTAACCTTAATTAAGGGTTTGGGTTTTCTGACGCTTCACCAGTTATAGAGTGGAGAAATTGAAGTGGTGCAATATATTTATATGAGTGAAAGATGCCCTGTTATTTAAGATGACTGTTTTGAAGCTTAAAATGACATACCCCAAACTGAAAAGCTTTTTATTATTGTCCAAATGCTGATGAGCCAAAAGTCTTCTATGTTCATTGAGATAATGTGTATTTTGAATTGTTAATTACTAAATAGCAATTATGCAAGATATAAATTCCATGCATATTTACTAGAAAGCTTATTACTTGCAAGCATAGATTTAAAAATGCTCTAAACATTACCATAAGAAACAAACGTTAAGCCTCAAGTGTGTTCAGTGAGGTTTCCTCCATAGTAAGACTGTTCTAGGACTTTCTATTTCCAGATCAGAGCATTTGGTGACTGATTATAGTGATGCTCTTCTATTTTTTTCCTTAATTGCATCCCTCTGCTGCTCACTAGTGAGAACAAAGTGGAATGGAAAGAAAGGCCCTGTGTTTGAAGTAATACAGGGTGTAGACTACAGTAGCAAAGAAAATAACTGTCCATTCCTTAATCGGGAAATTAATCAACAAAGATCCTATTTTTCTTTGACCATAGAATGTAATAGCTCCAATTTGCAACTGTTGTTAGCAGTTTGAGAATGCAGTATGTGTATTTACATCCTGGCTCAGGAGCTTCGATACACATATATCTGACCGCCTACTCTTAATTTAGTTATAAGTATATTTAATAAGCAGTTACTACCAGACTAAATCTGTGAGTTTGAGCTCTTCAGGCTTGATTTAAAACCCTCTGTGAAAATCTTTGGTGTTTGGATGGTATCTCATTCCATCTGTTAAGTTATCTGTCAATCTGTTTCCACTGCTTATTTCGTAAGTCTATTCACAACAGATGTATTATTTTTATCTGTTTGCTTATGAGTCGCCTCCAAAGCTACCACTTTGATTTTGTTTCCTTTTTCTTTGTTAAAATGATAATATATTTTTCATAGCTTTGTTCATTCAAAGATCAAAACACAGCTGCTATCAGCAACTTATTTAATAGAGCTGCAATAAAATATACATCATCTCGTTGGTTTGCTTCCTTGTTTAAAAACCTAGGCATAAAGATTTTTTAAAAGTTAGCTTTTTTATATTGAATCCATAGAATTTGTTCATTCAATGTCAGAGTGCAGCTGCTATCAATGACTTATTTAATAGGGTTACAGTAAAATGTGCATTATCTCATTGGCTTGCTTGGTTGTTGTTGTTTTTAAACCTAGACATAAAGATATAAACAATAACATTTTTATATTAAATTCATAGAATGTGTATTTCCATTTCTTTGTATTAACAGCAGGCTTTTTAATTTGCATTGTCTATTTTATGAATAGGGTTTCTTTCTTAATATAAGTGTTCATCATAATCAGCTTAATTTAGTAACACATTTTTCAGGGAGAAAAAGCTCAGTTCTCCAGTACAGTTAATATAATGTTCCTTGTAGATAATGAATTCTAATTAGAGGAAAACAAGTTTCTCTTTTGTGTATTCAGCATTGGTATTTGCTATTACATAACCCAAGTAGAGGTATGTTTTTCTCAGAAGGTTTCCTTTGGTGAAGGACAGACTGGAACAAAAAGTCTCATTTGCTATGTATTATGAAGTGTTGCTATGCACAATATTCAATATTGTTAAAGAAATGTCAATTCAGGAAATCATTTCTATTTTTATTCATGAATGGCCTAATGAATATATTTTTCGAATCACTTCTCCCGGAGGAGTGTTTTCATTTTCCAGTATTTACAATCTCACATGCTTTATCCAACCATACTCCATAGCTCTTCTTTTATTAACAGAATTCATTATTCCTGGTCTAACACCTTCCCTATTGTACTGTTGATCCTACTTATTAGTAAACATACACACAGTGATGATTTTTCACCCATTTCAATCTTCAGCTTTCGCTATTTCTTATAAATTACAGGAACAAAAATATTGCATAGCATATTGGTTGGCATGACGTGAATGTTGGAAGCGGCATAGAAGAGGGAAGCTAAAACGATCAAAGGGCTCAGTCATGTTAAAATTTGGGATTGTTGTTGTTGTTATTATTATTATTATTATTATTATTATTATTACTACTACTACTACTACTACTTCTACACTACTACTACTACTGCTATTACTACTACTACTACTCAGATACATAATATCATGCACGTCGTGGAGAAGGAGATGAGAATTTCTGCCTCTCTCAAAAGAGTAAAACTAGAAGCTATTCAGGATAAGTGTCTGGAACTAAATCTAAAACAGACAGAAGTTCTTACAGCTCATAATTAAACTGTGGAATTCATTATCACAGGATGTGGCAATGGCTATTAACTTGGATGGTTTTAAAAGGGGGAAGGGATGAATTCATGGAAGACCTAATTAAGGGCTAATAGTCTTGAATATTCAGTGTTACCTAGGGATACAGGATAGCCTACCTCCAAATACTAGTTGCAGAGGAGCAATGGCTGGAGAAGGGTAAATCTACATACTGTTTCTTGTAAGGTAGATCTCAGAAAGAAACAAAAATATTTGTATTGATCCGATGTAGCAGAACTATTATTTTCTTATAGCTCTGGAAGATTGCAATCTGACACTTTCAAAGAGAGCAGATTGGAAAAAGCTTTGTTGACCAAGATGCAGTGAACATAGTGGGACATTTCAGTGAACTTTATAGGATGTTTTCTGGGTAGAAATCTTCAGAGCATAACCTATTCATTAGAATATTAGCACAGAGTGGAATGAGATTAGTTATTGACTCCATCCCCTTATATTTGCTTAATTATTTATATTATTGAAAAGACAAGCACATCTGCATAATACATTCTATTTATATATATTTCTGTTTGGTGGGCATGCATGCCTAGACAGATACAAGTATAAACACAAACAGGCTTCATTTGTGGAATGCTGCTTGTTGAACTGAGTATGTCCACTAGTGGAAAAGGCAAGGCAACTTTCGTTAAATTATCCCCAGTCCACCTCTTAAACCCTAAACATTTGCTGTTCTGGGTAAAATCGCCTCTTCTGCTCTCCCTTTTTGCTGCCAGTAGTAAGTTCCATTTGTAGGACGCTGCCAAAGGCACAGAGAAAGGTTAGATTCAGCCCATTGTATCTTGAGCTCTTCAAACCTTAAAAGCCCAGTTAGGACCCTTTAAGGGCTTGTATTGTGTGAAGAATGGCTGCAGTTTCAGCAGCTCTTCAGTGTAAATGATCCATGACCATTGTTTCTGGAGCATTACAGCTGTGACAATGCAGTACTCTGTGTTTGAACGTTCTCCTTCTGACCACCCTTCTTGTTTATAATAGAATTCCAAGTATATTGTCTTTGCAATATGAAAATCCATTGGAGAGAGGAAAAGAGAGTGTGTCATGCAAACTGAGGATCAAAAACAATGAAGGGCCTTGCTGTGTTTTATTTATTTTGATTACAAGAGTGCCATCTGTGTTATATTTTAAAACCACATAAAATAAGGCCAACATTCTTCTAATAAGAGAGGGGAAAAATTTGGAAGTCTTCCCCCAAAACTAACTGCTGTTCATCTTTCAGCTATGTATTTGTGTAAATAATTAGATTATTTACATTTAGAAGCAACATATTAATAATGTCTGAGAATGTGTTTTCAATACATAAAAATTGACTTTAATTTGCCCTTATCTAATCTGGAAGATTATAGTGCACTTGCAATTCTCCTTCATTTGTTCTAATTTTTTAAAGTTGTCTTTGATTTTATGGATGTAAATGGTGATGTGATGTGAAAATGGTGATTTGTGTTCTTTTACCCTCTGTGCCAGACGTCACCACTTGGGTTCTTTTACCTTCTGCGCATGCACAGAATGCTTTGCATATGTGCAGTGGGTAAAAGTACCCAAATTACAACGTCATTTTGTGACCGGTTCTCTGACGACTGACAGGCGCAAGCAAACCGGGAGCATTTCACCCCGATATATACATATACAATGATACCTCTACTTACAAACTTAATTCGTTCCGTGACCAGGTTAAGTAGAAAAGTTTGTAAGAAGAAGCAATTTTTCCCATAGGAATCAATGTAAAAGCAAATAATGTGTGCGATTGGGGAAACCACAGGGAGGATGGAGGCCCTATTTCCTCCCAGGAGATTCCTATAGAGACCCACAGAGGCTTCTCCCTGCCCTTTCCGGTTACAGTTAAGTGGAAAATGGTCCTTGAGAAGAGGCAAAAAAATCTTGAACACCGGGTTCTTATCTAGAAAAGTTTGTAAGTAGAGGCATTCTTAGGTAGCAGTTCCACTATATATTATTTATTTATTTATTAGATTTGTATGCCACCCCTCTCCAAAGACTTGGAGCGGCTCACAACAAGCAATATACAGAGTACAAATCCAATATTAAAAACAGTATTTAAAACCCTTATAATAAAAAAACAATCATCCAACCTAAATAGACCATACATAAATCATAATAGCTGAGGGGTATATCAATTTCCCCATGCCTGGCGACATAGGTGGGTTTTCAGGAGCTTACGAAAGGTAAGGAGGGTGGGGGCAGTCCTAATCTCCAGGGGGAGTTGATTCCAGATGGCCGGGGCCGCCACAGAGAAAGCTCTTCCCCTGGGTCCCACTGGGACCCGGAGAAGGCCAACTCTGTGGAACCTAATTGGTCACTGGGATTCGTGCGGCAGAAGGCAGTCCCAGAGGGAGCCTGGTCCGATGCCATGTAGGGCTTTATAGGTCATAGCCAACACTTTGAATTGTGACCAGAAAATGATTGGCAGCCAGTGCAAGCCGTGGACTGTTGACGAGACATGGTCAAACCTAGGGAAGCCCATGATTGCTCTCGCGGCTGCATTCTGCATGATCTGAAGTTTCCGAATACTTTTCAAAGGTAGCCCCATGTAGAGAGCGTTGCAGTAGTCGAACCTCAAGGTGATGAGGGCATGAGTGACTGAGCAATGACTCCTTATCCAAATAGGGCCACAACTGATGCACCAGGTGAACCTGGGCAAACATTCTAATGTTAGCTGTGGATTGAGGAGGATGCCCAAGTTGCGGACCCTCTCTGAGAGGGTCAATAGTCCCCCCCCCCCGGGATAATGGACAGACTGATGGAATTGTCCTTGGGAGGCAAAACCCACAGCCACTCCGTCTTGTCAGGGTTCAGTTTCGGCCTGTGACACCCATCCAGACGCATATATACATATATACATATGTACACATGTGTATGTGTGTATATGTATATACACACAGATACACACACACACAAATATGTAAATCATCACTCACTGGTCTTTTACACATATATACATACATACATATATTGCACATATATACATACATATGTAGTGTATGTATGTATGTATGTATGTATTTATGTATATATATATGTATGTATCACATATTTTTTCTGAATATTTAAAATTAAGGGAGACTAGGATAGTGCTGTTTTGGCCTTATTCTGGCCTCAGCAGCTAGCCATACCCTTACTGGGATTTGATCCCCGGGCTTCTGCCTTGTAAGGCAGAGAATTAACCTCTAGGGCTAGGCCACCAGATCTGATCCCTTCAGCTTTGTACCAGGGAGGGACTATATGTTTTTTCTGTTGTATCACCCTGATATATTGAAGGAACGTCAATATATATATGTATGTATGTATATAGATATGTGTGTGTGTATATATATGTTTGTGTGTGTGTGTGTGTATGTACACACACACACACACAGAGAGAGAGAGAGAGAGAGAGAGAGAGAGAGAACGAGAACAAGAACATGGGCTATTTTCCCAAACACACTGGGTTGACTTGAAGGGGATATAGGTTCTGTCCAGTTCTAAGCTTAGTCTGCTTCAGTCCTAGCTAAACAATTGCCTAGGTGTCTTTTCTTTGATCGGGGCTCTGTATAGGGTAAGTGGTGTGTCACTTTTGTTTACCCCAGAAAAGCACATGTTTTAAATGTCTCTGTAAACAAAAATACAAAATAGACTTCTACTTTATCTAAGAAAAAAAATATTGAAAATTTCAAAAATACTTAAAGCATTGAGATGCAATATCTCATTCATTCATTCATTCATTCATTCATTCATTCATTCATTCATTCATTCATATTCAGTATTTATATTTATATCTCTATGCTGCACCTGGAGACAGTATCTTTTTAAACATACAGTATGCCACTGAAGCAAAAGTTAAAAATACACTCTGTGCAGTTGATATTCAGTTGTGTAGTACATTTATAAGCCTCCCATATCATATACAGGACTGGCTAGCTCTCATTTAAAATAGAATACAAAGAAATACAACCCATCCACCCCCCAACTAGAATTAAAAATAACAAAGATGTAGGAGAGTTAAACTAAGTCCTGAAAGTGGTATCAGGATCCTAGACTTCATGACCAAGCCAAGTTTTTAGTATCTTGCAAAATGTCAACAGAGTTGGAGCAAGTCTAATTTCTGTGGGGAATGATGTTTCATTAATTAATATGTGAATTGTGAATTGAGAGAACTGGGAACAAAGTCCAGTCATAACCATAACTATTAGGTCTTTTTAGGTTACATCTTAATACTCAGTACTGTTCGCTCCGGAAGTTTGTCTTGAGAATAAAATGAGCACCTTAAAATAAAGTGTCATCATAAAATTTAAAGCAAGAAATTAACCATCTAAAGGCCCAATTAGGGGCTAAACAGAGCCAGAGAAACAATCAGGCTTTGTCTGAAAGCTGAGAATGAGAGCCAGCTTTTGGGTTGGTAGGTCAGGGCTCTCAGCTGAATGAACAAATGCGCATATCCTCTTGCCAGCTAAATGGAGAATTGTGTACATGCTGGAAAATCTGCTGAGCCTTTAACTTTTGTCTCCCTTCCCGTCCCTCATCCCCACTGATAGATCAGCTCTTACGATCAGCAAGTCAGCATTCTGACAGCAGCGGCTTTGCAGAAGATTCTTCCACCGACTGCTCCTTGCTCAATCAACTGCAGGTAAATTTCTTGGATTGCTTCCTTTCTACTTTTCCCATTCTTAGAAGTCTGTCCTGTGAGCAAGGAGATCCTTTGGCATTCCTAGAGGAAATGTGGGGAAAGTCTTGTTTTCTATGGCTCTAATTCAGTAACAGGAGGTTTCTTTTGTACCTGGATGGTTGGATTAAATCGCAGCAGAACCTTCTACCTACAAGACCTGATATTTCTTTTTCCTCCACCATTATTTCAAGGTGTAATCATCACGTTCCAGGTACAATTACCATCAGCAGCATAAAAATGCAATACTCACAACCGCATATAGCACTGAATAGGGAAGAGCCTATAAAAGTTTAACTTAATCAGCCAAATATTTCTGGAAATGCCGGCTTATTTTCTTGACCCTAAAAATATGTGTCATGGCTTCATAAACTTCTTTGGGAAAGAGCACTGAGTGATATTGAAGGCTATGTTTCTGTTCCATACCTTCCACCTAAATCAAGATTCCACATTTTCTACTCATTTTCTACTCATTTTCCTGTATTTATTTAGTGAACTACTGAACAGAAGCATTATGACCTGCTGCAGCTCTTGGTACATGACTGACTTTTATGACCCATTAAGTTTGGAGATGACTCCAGCAGAAACTCATTTTATATAAGTCAAACTCAAGCAAGCAGATACATCACTTTAGAGCCCGGTTGTCCAACATTTCGGCTTGCCTAGGCTGCATATAAAATACATAATAGTAAATGTATATAAATAACAGGCTTCATTTATTTTAAAAATATTTTCATTACCATGTAGGACTGCATGTGGCCGGCAGGTTGCAAGTTGGACACACCTGCTTTAGAGCAGTGATGCCCAGGAAATGTTTGCACCTGCTTCTCATCCTATACAAAAGCCATCCTTTGAACCCAGCTATCTCTGCTACATAGCACACACATGCATGTGCACACACACACACACACACACACACACACTGCTCAGGATAAACAAAAGTGAATCAAGGTAGGGTCAGGGTAAATTGAAAGGAAGGGTAAAAGTTATGATTAAGAGCCACGGTTGCAATATTTTCTATACTCATGTATTTCTGCTTTAGAGAAGGAATTTGTTAGCATAGTGAAGAAAGCCAAAGGGAATTTTCATGAGAGTGCATACTTTCCCTGAGGTTAGACTGGTAAAGACAGATTTCTAAACAGGCAATGTGACCAAAAAACAGATTTATAAAAAGGATCGGTATAATTATTAAAAAGGAAATATGTAGGGTAGTTTTGAATGTTTTTACTTAGGCAAAAGACCTATTAAATTCTCTACTTGGGAAACATTTGATATTGCTGTCAAATCCGAAACAATCAAAAAAAGGAAGTTGTTTGTTTGTTTTTAATTGTGGGTTTTGTTCTCTTGCTTTTGGCTTGTTCCCTTGACTACCTATATTAAGAGGGTACTTCTCATTCCACTGCAGTCATGCAAGATTGAACACACACACACACAGGGAGGGAGGGAGGGTGGGAGGAAGGGAGGGAGAGAAAGGAAAGAAAAGAAAAGAAAAGAAAAGAAAGAAAGATTACAATATCTTTGGATTATGTTTCTCTTTGACTCCCATTCCATAGCTGTATTTAGGGCTGCAGGGTCTCTCTGTCCTACTTTCTGACTGTTACTTCTTTGTCTTAACTCTGCTTGGTTTCCTGCTTCCCTGCAATAGATGGCATGAATAATGGCTCTGCCTGATGCCTCATAAAGAATCCAGGAGCACAACAAACAAAGTGTGTGGGCAAAAAACCCCAGCCTGCTGAACTTTGGGGACTCCATGTTCCTAGTTCTTCTTTGGAATGGGAGATTGTGTATATAACTCCTATGTGGTGCCGAGGACGCAACGGGAAAGGGTGGAGGGTCATCTCTATTCAAAGACAAATTACTCCAAGCCTGCCAGATTTTATTGGTAAAAGCAGACAGAAAAAAGGCTCAGAAGGAGGGGAACCTAAGTTAGCAGAAGGGCAAGAGGCTGGTCCTTCTGTTTCCAGTCCACTTGGGACTTTAAAGGTCAACACCGAGTAAATAAATAATGAGCCTGGAAATAGGAGATAAGCAGGGTTGGGGGAATAAGTGCATTGTATCCCAAGCTTCTTTACAATTTCCCAACCACCTTTTAAATAATGTCAAGACTTCTCAAGTGAAAAGTAGATCTGTTTTTCTTTTTTCTTTTACAAGTCTTGATAAGAGTTTTCAAAGTTAGGGCAATGATTTCCAGATTTTATAGCTTATAGCCACTGATATATTTTACAATCAAGACTGGGAATGCTTTTAAAGTTGTTTTTCTATTTTAAAAAAATTATTATTAGTGAAATTTAACAAAGAAAATTTAAAAAAATATACGCAGGTATATTGTGCAATATACCCCCCTTGACATACAACCACAATTTATCTCCAGATTTTTGTTGTTAAGTGAGATATTTGTTAAATGAGTCTTGCCCCATTTTCTTGCCTCAGTTGTTAAGCGAAGCCCATTTCCAAGTTACAACGGCACTGAAAAAAGTGACTTCGGTTGTTAAGTGAATCTGGCTTTCCCATTGACTTTGCTTGTTAGAAGTTTACAAAAGCTGATTGCAGGATCCCGGGACATCGCAGCCATCATAAATATGAGTCAGTTTCCAAACATCTGGGTTTTGATTACATGATCATGGGGAGGCTGCAAAGGTAGCTCTAAAAACAGTCATAAGTCACTTTTTTCAGGACGGTTGTAGCTTTGGTCACTAAATGAACTGTTGTAAGTCAAGGATAACCTGTAATGGGTTTTATATATATATATAATATGTAGTCCTCAATGTAGGACCACAATTGAATACAACATTTATATTGCTAAATGAGAAATTTGTTAAGTGAGCTTTGTCCCATTCCACAACTTTTCTTGCCACAGTTATTAATTGAATCATTGCATCTGGCTTCCTCATTGATTGATTGTCGGAATGTGGCAAAAGGAGGGTCGCATGACCCCAGCTCAATGCAACTGTCATAAATGTGAGTCAGTGGTTAAGCATCTGAATGTAAAAATCACATGACCATGGGGAGACCACAACAGTCATAAGTCTAAAAAAAGGTCATAAGTCACTTTTTTCAGTGCCGTTGTAACTTCGAATGGCCTCTAAGTGAACCATAAGTGGAGGACTACCTGCATATATTTTATATGCAGCCTACTGACCACCTCACTGCAAATGCAATTGCAAAACACTGATTTGTCCAGGAAGAAATTGATCCTGTTGTACCTGTCTGATAAAAAATGCCCTGAGATGGAGAAAAACCTATCTGGAGTAACAAAAGCTTGGTCCATGGAGGTTTAAAGAACTGCCTTCCCCAAGTTTCTGTGAAATTGTCAGAGCCAACCAAGCATGTAAGCAGCTGCCTGGAAAAAGTAAGAAATGAATCCCAGTGAACAAGTTACCCTGAAATAGAATTGCATTGTTTAACAACATATGCGGAGGATGTTGTAGAATCACCTTTTTTCCTTGTGATGAAAAGAAACGGGTGCGCTGTTTTGTATTACAGTGTTTTTAATCCTCCTTTCCTTCACCACCACCATTTCTCCATGTGTTCTCTCCCCAGGGGCACGACTCACTGCAGGCCATGGGAAGCAGCGCTGAGAGCTGTGACAGTGAAAACACTGTGACATCCTACAGCGAAGAACTCAAGACGCCAGTGACTGAACAAGAGTGCTGTTTCAATGAGCTTGACGAGGAGAATTTACACCTCTTGGAAATGAAGCAGCAGGAGAAAGAGGAAGTATCTGAGGGGGATGTAAGAGGAGGCCAGGGCACGTTAGAATGTCACGACGGACTTTCTTCAAATGGCAAAAAGGAAGAGTTTGACGGAGATGGCTTAGAAAGAAGACATGAAGTTGCTCCAGTCCGGGAAGCAGAATTGGAAGCATTGGATGAAAGCAGTGAAGAGAGTGATGTGGATAAGAGCAGCGAATGCGAGTTCCCTCCCTATAAAACTCACCATGTTCTCAAATCAATGTCATCTCTAGAGAGTAGCTGTTCCGCTCCTTCTTCTGTGGAGCGGGTCAATATCGCTTTGCAGAGAGCCCAGAGAAAGGACAGCGCGTCTTCCAGCCCCAGAACACAACGCCCCCTGCTCAGAACAAAGGACCTTCTTTTTAAGAAAAGGCATCAGGTCTCAGAACTGGGTTATCCGCTGAGACGCTCCCAGTCCCTCCCAACCACACTTCTCAGCCCAGTGCGAGTTGTCTCCTCGGTGAATCTCCAGGTAAACCCAGGCAAGCAAATGCTGTGTGGCCCTCCTTCTTTCACATACCTCTATGACACAGAAGAGGATCCTGGGGAGGAAACCACCCCAGAAGAAGTGTCCGTTGGAGACATTGACAAGAACTCTACTCCTTTATGTAAATCCACCCTCCACATTGATCCGTCACCCATGAAGAAGGAACCTTCCCAGCCTGTTGAAAACAAGGGGCCGGATGAGTCCATTCGTAGCCGAATCCAGAGCTGCCCTTTGCACCTCCCGCCCTGCATGTCTCAGTCTTCGTGTTCTTTGCATTCTCTCCATTCTGACCTTCTGGACCGGCACTTCCAGACCCAAACAAGGACATTTAGTACACACAGCATCCCAAGCACCCCTGGCTCTTCCTGCACGGGATTGCCCTCCCCTTTTGGCTGCCCTTATATGTTGAGGCACGTTGGGCATCCCCACCGGCTTCCTTCCACAAACCCTCCCTCCACTGTGGAAATGCAACTGAGACGAGTCTTACATGAAATCAGGAACTCCTTGCAAAACCTCTCGCAGGTAAGGGGAAGTGGAATTGGTTGTTTATCTGTTGTAGAACCATCCGTGTATGCTGAATTGCAATGCCCATCTTCCCTACTCTTATGGATTGGATCATTGTGGATGATGAGAAAGGTTGCCCAGCATAACAGCTGGCTTCTGTAACTTAGAAGTAACAGTAAAGTGAATTAATGGCTTAGGGTTAACAGGACAAGGGAGTAGGGGATTGTTACATGCTACCATTATTTTCCTACTTAGATGCATAATGTTTGAGATCAAAGGGATGTTAAGCAGATATTTCATATATCAATGATTGTGATGCTGAGACAAAAAGTTTTTGGCTCACAAACGACCATTAAACTAGGATTTGAGCATCCGGAACCAGATAAAATGCCTTTTTCCAATGGGTTATGAAAAAACATGTATAACTCTTTCTTGGTACAAGCTGAGACAGGAGAAGAACCAGTGGCCTTGAGGTTAAAAGTTACTGCATTATAGGCAGACTGCCCAGTTCAAATCCTTCATTTTCATTACCAGCACACATACATATATAAAAACCTTTTAAGAAGCATGAATTCAATCTTTTTATTTTTTTTTCTCCTTGGAGAAAATGCATGCATCAAGTACATTAAAGAGGATGAAACGCAGATGGGGCAATTTATGCCATGCAAATTTCTAGACAGCATTCATAAAACTGAAAAAATGGGACCCAGCTGGGAATTTTGAGATTGTGGCCCATGATTTGTCATGAAGACAACTGACCTGAACATTTTGAATATTGTATTTTACTTGTCTGACTAATCCATTATCATTTTGTACAACAGCCTTACTTTAGTAGCTTCTTCCACAAAGCATAACATTTTTTTCTCTATTTGTACTTACACCTCTGTCACATAATTTCCCTGTCACATTTCAGGGTGATTGACAAAGGGTTGTGTTTAGGAGGGTAGTATTGGAGAGATTCAACCTTTTTGAACATAACTTTCAAATATAAACATCTCTCATTTAGTATATAAAAGAACTGAAGTGGCATAATTATTTGTCCTGTGGATTACTGGATAGAGGATTATGGGAAGTGGATAGAGTTAAGCAGCTGTATTGTGAAATCCATTGACTGAATGTGAAATTGCTTTTACACTCTTGTTTACGGAATGTAATGTTTTTCCTTGGCATCTTTAGTTCACAAAGCTCCAGGGTATACTGGCCTAGCCACGTTTAAACAACTCTAGGGGAATGCCAATGTGTGTAGCCTATTTCACAGATAAGTAACTCCATGGGTGGTGTCCGTTTTGCTATTTAGAGAAGGGTGGAGAAGGGTTCTCAATCTAGATCTATTCCTTTGCTTGGTTAAAGAATCATGCAGCTGTCTGTATAATTGCATCAGCTGGTGTGAGGGACTGCTATTTGCCTATATTTTCAAGTGCTAGAACTCCCTTGCGCATGTCACCACATTCTTCAGAAGTCTAGGATTCTGCAGTGAAGGTGGAGCCAATCTGAAGGGTAAGCCTACATCTGGAGGCAGAGAAGGGATGGAGGGAACTCTGCTTGTTTTGAGAAAGGGCCTTAGATTGAATGCTGAGGCTCAAAATTCTGTCCCTCACTTCACCACCTATATATATCAGTGGAATTCACACAGCAAGTTGGTTTCTGGAAAAGCAGAAGGCACAAGACCCAGCCTCCCTTCTGTAAGTCCATGACTCATTCTCACATTGTCTGCTGTGTCAGGGCTTGACTCTCATTGCCTCTGGGGGTTAAAATTATCTGACAGGTGTATGTTTGTTTTTCTTCTCCCTAGAACACTATGATGAGAACTCATGACTTCACTGGAGCCTCTTACGGCACTCAGAGATCATCCATTCTACCTCTCTATGAAGTAAATGGCACTTTTCTTCCTTTCATCCGTAATAGACAAGCTTAGGAAAAAGATATAAAGACTCCATGTTCAGGGTGTCCCATATTATCCGTATGTACCGTATATACTCGAATATAAGTCGGGTTTTTTTAGCCCAAAAATGGGCTGAAAAACCCGACCTCGACTTATACTCGGGTGACTGACGGGTCACCACAAGAGGGCGCAAGCGGCTTAGGGAAAGACAGCCGTCTTTCAGCTTGAAAGAAGCGGCAACTGCCCGTTTAAGAAGGGAGAATCCACCCACTAGCCAAATGGCTTTTTTCCTGTTTAGCGCTCGAACGCTGCGGTAACAGTAAAAAAGCCGTTTGGCTAGGGGATGGATTCTCCCTTCTTAACCGGGCAGCTGCAGCTTCTTTCTGTTTAGCGTAGCGTTCGAGCGCTAAACAGAAAGAAACGGCAACTGCCCGGTTAAGAAGGGAGAATCCACCCACTAGCCAAACGACTTTTTTCCTGTTTAGCGCTCGAACGCTGCGGTAACAGTAAAAAAGACGTTTGGCTATGGGATGGATTCTCCCTTCTTAACCGGGCAGTTGCCGTTTCTTTCTGTTTAGCGCTCGAACGCTACGCTAAACAGAAAGAAGCTGCAGCTGCCCGGTTAAGAAGGGAGAATCCATCCCATAGCCAAACGTCTTTTTTACTGTTACCGCAGCGTTCGAGCGCTAAACAGGAAAAAAGCCGTTTGGCTAGGGGGTGGAATCTCCCTTCTTAACCGGGCAGTTGCCGCTTCTTTCAAGCTGAAAGACGGCTGTCTTTCCCTCAGCCGCTTCCTGGAGACCACTAAGGATAGCGCTCTGGGAGAGGGGGCAACTGCCCGGTTAAGAAGCAAGAATCCAACCCCTAGCGAAACGGCTTTTTTCTTGTTTAGCGCGGCGTTCGAGTGGTTGGCTCTTGCGTGCAAGCAAAGGAACCTGCCAACCACTCGAACGCCGCGCTAAACAGGAAAAAAGCCATTTGGCTAGGGGGTGGATTCTTCTTTCTTAACCGGGCAGTTGCCCCCTCTCCCAGAGCGCTATCCTTAGCGGTCTCCAGGAAGTGGCTGAGAGAAAGGTGGTGGTCTGCCTTTCCTTCAGCTCGAAAGAGGCGGCAATTTCCCCGCCTTCCTCCAGCCGCTTAACCGAGCGCTTCAGGAAGGTGCCGCCTCTTTTCGTTGTAGGAAAGGAAATCGCGACCTGACGGTGATGGGGGTTCCAAGCAGGCAGCAATCACCAAAAGAAGGTGATTACCGGTATATCCACGGAGGCACCTCCCCCGCCCGCCCTGGGATTCCTTGCTGCAATCCCAGCTTCTCAGCTTTTTAAAAAAATGACCGTTTGGGATTGCAGCAATGGATTTTTCCAATAGAAAATTACCGGAGTGGCCGATGGAGGGAGGTTGTCCTCTGAAATGGCCAGGGCAAGGGGCGGATGGGAGCGTGTGGTCCTAGCCAGCTATCCATTTGCCGGGACTTCACTTTCTGCCTGCCCCGCACCAAGGCTCCTGCCAGGTGAAAAACGTTTGCCAGACTGCATGATCCCCCTCGTCTCAGTGGGAAGGGGCTGGCTGGGTGGAAAAGCAGTGAGCCATTCCCTCCCGATATTCCCTTCCCTCACTCACTCGCCTTTATTTTGCCGACTTGACTGCCTTTTCATTCTATTCCCACGACCAACTCCGCGGGCGCCCGCCCCCTTCGCCCACACTTCCCTCCCGGTGCCTCTTGGGAGTTGTAGTCTTTTCGAGGAGGCGGGCTCAGCCGCTCTGCCCAAAGAGACACTACGGCTCCCAGAAGGCTAAAGGGAGCGTGACGTAAACTGTGGATGCAGCCGAAAGAGACACCGGCAGGCGTTCTGTCAATGGGTATTTCCGTGGTGAGAAGGGGGGAGGGGGATGCCAGGCTGAGTTGTTTTTCTAGAATGAAAAGCACCGGTGCTCAAGCCTTCCAGGAAAATTACGGTAGTTCTCTGCATCTTTCATTTGGAGACTTAGCCCTGCTTTGTGCTCTGCACCTGAGCAGAGGTGCCCCCCTCCTCTGTCTTAAAGTCCCAGTCTTATACAGTTGGCATTTTACTCATTGCCAGTGTCAAGGCATTTTAAGGGTTATTTATGCATTTTATGCTATATGCTGTTGTATTGTTGTTACATTTTATATTGCTTTTTAGTTGTTGTGATTGTTGTGAGCTACCCAGAGTCCTGTTGGAGTTGGGTGGCAAGGAAAGAGGGAGGGAGAGAGGGAAGTAAGGAAGGAGTTAGGAAAGAAGGAAGACAGAAAGAAAGAAAAAAAAGATGGTAGAAAGGAAGAGAGACAAAGAAAGATGGTAGGAAGGAAAAAAGACAAAAAAGGAAAGGGAGGGAGGGAAGGGACTGAAGAAGGAAAGAAAAAGGAAAGAAGATAGGCAGACAGAAAAAGAAAGGGGGGGAAGAAGGAAGAAAGGAAGGAAGGAGAGACAGACAGACAGACAGAAAGAAAGAAAGACCTATGACCACAATTGAGCCCAAAATTGTGGTTGTTAAACAAAAGCGTTGTTCAGTGAGAATCACCACATTTTACTCAATCCATGGCATTTCCTAGCTCTAACAATGATGTGCAAGCTAGGGAAGTACTGGTACATCTGAAGGTACCATATGTGTAATGTTCTAGTTATGGTTAAATGTGTGGCAGAAAGTGGACTCTGGGTTTGTTTTTCCTATTACAGTAAGTGAGGTTGAATGTACCGTATACAGTATACCGGTAATTTTACAAGAGCTCCCTCCCTCTCTCTCTCTCTCTGTAAATATACCGTACATATACAGTTTATATAGTAAACAATGTACGGTATATTTTTGTGTGCCTGTGTGTAATATGTATGTATACATATGGCATATATACATAGAATTAAATAGTATATTTTGGATGTTCAGTAATAGTAAATAGAGAGGGAAATTGTATCTCTTTGAGGCAAGGAGAGGCCAAATATCGTAACCCTAACCCAAACCAGCAGGAGCAGTGGGGGCTTGAGGTAAGTACAGTACTTGCAATTTTTTTGCCTATACTGCCTTGGGGTACATATACCTTTTTACCCTCTTTTAAACTTACAGAGCTAGTTTACTGGTTTTCTTTGAAATAAATATTCTAAAACATTTACTCTACTGATGCCTCAATTGATGTAATTTTATTGGTTTCCATTTTAATAAGTTACCAGTAGCCGCTGCATTTTCCATCCTCGACTTATACACGGGTCAATAAATTTACCCCAATTTTGTGGCAAAAGTAGGGGCCTCGACTTATAGTCGGAGCGACTTATACTCGAGTATATACGGTATATAGTACGAATGTATATCAACGAAGCCTTACTGTGATGAATTTTAGTTTAGTTTAGTCCCCTTCCCAAAAAGGGAACAAATGGATTGGTAACGTGTACTGGTTGTACTTTTACATATCAATAGCCCCTGGTTAAAGACTACTTACTCAGGGACTATTTGAAGTTGCAGTGGTGCTAATAAGTGGTACATACGGCTGGTCCTTGAAGTTCTAGCCTTCATAGCATCCCTGCAGTCACATGCTCTTGATTTGAGCACTTGGCAATTAGTTCACACATCAAATGCAGTGTCCCATGGTCATGTGATTGTCCTTTGTGACCTTCCTTGCCAACTTTCCACAAGCAAAGTCAGTGGGGAAGCTGGTAGGAAAGATAACAAGTCTCCCTGATAAGTTACTCCTGCCACTTTCTATCCCAAAGAGCCCTTTATTTATAAATAAAATATTTATTTATTTATTTATTTATTAGATTTGTATGCCGCCCCTCTCCGAAGACTCGGGGCGGCTAACAACAATATAAAAAGACAATGTAAACAAATCTAATATTAAAAATAATCTTAAAAACCCCAATTTAAAGAACCACTCATACATACAAGCATACCATTTATAAATTCTATAAGCCTAGGGGGAAGGGAAATTTCAATTCCCCCATGCCTGACGACAGAGGTGGGTTTTAAGGAGCTTGCGAAAGGCAAGGAGGGTAGGGGCAACTCTGATATCTGGGGGGAGCTGTTCCAGAGGGTCGGGGCCGCCACAGAGAAGGTACTTCTCCTGGGTCCCATAGCACACATGCCTCCTTGACCACAATCTATATTGTATGCCTGCCTGCCTAGCCATGCTTGCACTGTGCCACAGCACCTCCTGCTCAGTCACACACCATTATACTTACCAACCATTCGCCTGCTTGCAAGTTGGCCTGGACTTGCAATTTCCTGCTGGCTTCCCCAGCAATAAGTCACAAGTTACAGTCATGTGAGGATTTTCAGGGTTTTTTTCCTCTCTTTCTACCCCACTCCTCCCTCCCTCTCCCTCTCCCTCTCCCCCTCCTCTCTCTCTCACTCACACACACACACACACACACACACACACACAACACACAACACACCAGTCTTTATTATGTCCAGAATATATTGCCAAGATATTGTCTGGAGCTCAAGTGTGTGTTTGGGTCTGTTTCTCCAGAATACATTCCAGGATCTTCAAGTGGTGAGAAGGAATCTAAACCTCTTTAGAACTCAAATGATGGATTTAGAATTGGCCATGCTACGCCAGCAGACTGCTGTTTATCAACACATGACCGAAGAAGAGAGGTAATTATGGCAATAAAGAATTTCCCCCCCTCTCGTTTACTAAAATCCTCCCATACATTACTTTCTCTGAGCACTCTCTTTTCCCTTCTAGGTATGCAATCTTGAATTAACCTTAAACATTGTTCTTCTTGTTGTCCATTTAAACAAAGTAAAATCCCACTGCTTGTCTCCTGCTCATACAGTGTTCTGCTTCTGTTGTTAAAACAACTTTTTGTGATCACCACTGATGTTAACTTGCTGGAACTATTCTCACACTGCATTTTCTTTTCCTGCTATCTTTCTCCTGCTCATTCTGCTCCGAATATTTCTGACTGGATCAATTTTTTGTCCTTTGCTAAGACCTCCTCTCTCGGTAAGTTTCATTCTCTTTGGTTATTCATTTCAGTTCAAGTTTCCAGTCCTTTGGATTTGGGATGTTTCCAACAAGAAGGATCTCAAACTTCTGGGAAACGTCTTTATACACATACTATGTTGGATAGTCTGTATAGTATTCGTATAACTATATTTTTAACATACTTAAAGCCAATCTTGACTGGAAAAATGACACAGATTTTGCCACATAGTGCCACTGTAAACTAGACAAAGATTTTGTTTTAATTAAGAAAATACTTATAGGAAAAAAGGCAATGGCCAATTACTTTCATTTTGTTATCAATAAAACTGCTTGGATATGTTTACAAAATCACCAATAGTTTGGAGGCTACTTATTAATTTTATCTGAATCACTCCTTTTTATTCACAAAATTTTTAAGGGGAAAGCATAGCAATATATTAAAAACGTTTTGTTTCTGATTGAGCATCCCTTCCTAATTTGGACCTTTTTAATTTAGCTTTTTTGAGGTCTACCAAGTTGGTTCCATTATGCAATGAAATCCTTTTAAAACAGTATCAAATCCATGAAGGGTTGAAAATGTTGCCTGGATTGTGTGTCAAATTACATCTATGTCATTGCTTAATCCTGCACATTCTCTTCCTTATGCATACAACTTATGGTCGGCTCTCTTCCTTGTGTCTGTCATGTACTATATCTGGTACTTGAATTACGTTCACCTCAAACGTTTTCTGAAAATCATGTTCATTCTTTAAATTTCTTTAGCCTTGCATTACTATTAGTTCCAGTTGATTGTTGACCTACTGTGATAAATATCATGGCTGTGGCTGTGGCAAGTAAAAGTCCTTTTATGTAGCCCTTAAATTCTGTTTTACAAAACCTGAATCCTTCTCTGACATAATAACTGAAAATTGGCAACATACCTTTTGTACAGATGTAGCTTAAACTCTAAATGTAAGGCTTGATAAGCCCCCCTCCTTGCAAAAAACCCCACCCTCCTAAAAACAATAAAAATAATTTGGACATAACTCTATGTTCTTGATGGGGCCTCATCCATAATTATTTATTCTTATCACCATGTCATCCTTTTTTCAGTGCAGTCATCTGAGGTAGAGAGAAATGCTGGTGATATTCTGGAATGTATTTTTATTTTAAGATGTTTGGAGGCATTACATGGTCATGATTATCAATGCACCTTCACCTTGGAAAGTGCATTATGAAAATAATTCTGGATTGCTCTGTTCTGTAGAAAATGATGTATTTATATAGACTGTAAGCAAATACAGTACCGAACATTAAATATTTAGCTTGTTTAAACAAATTTAAAAGCTCAAGGCTTCTATAATTAGGTAGGTTGGACCCATCTTACTCCTGCTCTTTTCACTGATTTCTTCACGTGAATATCTATAATCTGCATGTCCTTTAGGTTAAGGCTCCTCAATATTTCTATTCATTATGGTCCATACAATGCGAAAACTCTTTTTGATCCACGGAACTTAACTTTTAATTCAGGTATGAAGCTGACCAGCTCCAGACTCTGAGGAAATCGGTTCGAATGGAACTTCAGGAGTTGGAAATGCAGTTGGAGGAACGTCTGCTTGCTCTTGAAGAGCAGCTTAGAAGCGTGCATGAGTCACCGCCTTGCAGACGACAAAACTTCATGGTGGGTATTGTGTTTGGTCATTGTCTCAAGCATCTTGTGTCTATCAAAAATGTACAGTTGCTCAGTACAAAACAAGGACATGATGTTAGCCTAATTGTTTCTACCCAAAGAGGTACAAATTTCTTACTGCCTGACGGGAAGAACCCCTATCTCAATTCGATCTCATTAAAGATGTAGTTTCCATTCAACTAAAGAATAATTTTAGGGTAACTTCTGCATAAGGAAAGTAAAGCTGCAGTATAACTAGGAAGAAAGGTTTATGCTCCTGTCCCCAATTTTTATTACGCCTCCAGCCTACACAGCTGATGAAGTGAGCAATTTGTTTTGGGATACGGTGAGTTTGCAGGTGGATCTGGATTTCATAGCTGAATAGAATTTAACATTGGGAACATTGGCTGGAGGCATAATACGAATAATATTAGGAACGTTGGGCAGCCCACACAGATAAAGAAGACGTGCAGATTCAGATATAAATCTTGAGGGATTTGGAAGACTGGCAGGCTGGCTCATTCTAAGGTTGTTTTTCTCTCAGTGTAGGGTGAAGAATCTGGTAAAATGCTGGCCCAGTTCCCGCTTTCTTGTTAAAATAATGAAATCCCAATGTAGACATAATCAAAATTTGTTACGATCATTAACAATTCAATTTTATTATCAATTATGTGTTACTGTATTGGAATTGCTTCTCATTCTGTTACTCAGTACCCTGTTTTCCCCAAAATAAGACATCCCCTGATAATAAGTCCTATCGGGCTTTTGAGTGTGTGGCAGTAAGGCCAAGGGTTTATTTCAGGGTTCAAAAAAATATAAGGCAGGGTCTTGTTTTCGGGGAAACATGGTAACTACTTTGTGGACTAGTCTAATTCTATTCAGTTCTCTGGATCCTTATTATGGAAAAAACGGAGCAAGGAAAGTTCCATATAGGGAATCAGAAGAAACTAAATTATAGAAAATACAATTTACAGATGGACAACTTAAACTCTTATAGAGTAAATCTGTGAAAACCACATTTATCAAATGTTGCCCCCAATACATTTTTTCCTCCCTGGAAAGAAGGGAACAGTCAAATATAAGAGAAATGAAAGGACCTGGGAGGGAGGGGGAAAGGAGGGATTGGGGTAGTGGTGATTGGGATGAGTGGTTGACAATTTAATTGTTTATGATGTATTAAATAATTTCCTTTCTTACTGTCATTATGAAAATACATTTTTTAATTCTAAAATAAGCTTCACTTTTTTCATAACAGGTAGTGCTCAACTTACAACTGTTTGTTTAGTGATTGTTCAAACTTGCAGCACTGAAAAAGTGACTTAGCACTATTTTTTTCACACTTAAAACTGTTGCAGCATCCCTCACGGTCATATGATCAAGTTTGGGCCGCTTGGCAACTGGCATGTATTTATGATGGTTGCATTGTCCCAAGGTCATGTGATGGCCCGTGTGACCTTCTGACAAAGTCCATGGGGTGGGGGGGAAAGCCAGATTTAACGACCATGTTACTAAGTTAACAACTACGGGATTTCACTTAACAGCTGTGGCAAGAAACGACATAAAAATGCAGTTGTTCACTTAATAAGTGTCTTGCTTAGTAATGGGAATTATGAACTCATTTGTGGCTGGAACTGGAAGGCCAGGATTACCCATGCGTATATTGCTTTTTTGATCACCCTTATCTCTAAATGCATAGGCAATTAAACAATGTTTAATCCTCCTCTCCTTTCTCTTCCCTTCCAGGGGATGTATGGAAGCAGAAGCATTGATAATTTGTCATGTCCTTCTCCGTTGAATGTGATGGAGCCAGTAAGTAAACTTGGTTATAACCAAAGCATGAATGTGCAGAATTACTCATCAGAGTTGACCTGGAGGGGATTTTTTAAATAAAAGAATGCCTGTCTTTCATTGCTGTATGCATAATGACATGGGTGTGTACAAGCAGCTCAGAATATGCAAGCAAGCTATTCTATTTGATTTTGGTTTTAATTTCAATAAGTTAAATGAAGATAAGTACTGATAAAAGCAGGCAGCTGATGATTTAGAGCAGGCCTGTCAAAATGATATTGCCTGTGCAGGCTATGCCTACCCGGGCTCCACGAAGGCACAAAAACCCATCTCGATATGTCACAATATGACACGCCTGATTTAGAGGCTGATATCCACTATCAGATTTCCCTTGGAGGAATAGGGGCATGTGATTTGCTGGGTGTAATCTCCTTCCCATCCTCCAACAAACATGCTTCCTCAAGCTGTTCCTGAAATAGGATGTTCATTATTGTTTCAATTAACTTTATAGAAAATCCTGAAGCATTTTAAGAAACACTATAAAAATATTTGTAAAGTAAGGTAAAATGAAGATCAAAGTTAATATATATATATACTGTATATATAAATCATCAAAATTGAAATATACAGTTAGTGGTTGACGATTGCAAATATAAAAATATGTTTTGGGCTTCTTGTGGGTCTCTATTCTTAAGGCTTGGAGAGGACTAGTTCCTTGTTGTTACAAGTTTCTGAAAATTTTCAGAAGGCAGGACTTTCCTAGGTGCCTAGGTACCCAGAAGGCAACCTCCCCTCCAGGGGCAAGCTTTTCTTAAAAAATATCTGAGAAAAGGCTCTTCCCCTAGACTCTGCCAATCAAAATTCTATAGCCGATGGGCTCCATAGCATACCCTTTGTGCCAGACTAGGCAGGGAGAGATCACTGTAAATTTGGACAAGATATTTAATAATAATAATAATAATAATAATAATAATAATAATAATAATAATAATAATTAGTTTGTTTATTTATTTGTTTATTTATTTATTTACAGTATTTATTTACAGTATTTATTTATTAGATTTGTATGCCGCCCCTCTCCGAAGACTCGGGGCGGTTCACAACAATAATAAAAAACAATATTATAGCGAAACAAATCTAATATTTAAAAAGAAGCATATAAAACCCTATCATATTTAAAAACCAAACCTTTCCTCATGTAACCTGGGCCCACGCCAGTTATTACTTTAATTAGTGTTGTTACTCTTCACGAAAGCTTTAGAGGGTTATTACAGGTAATTTATGACCTCAAAAGAAGATGCCATGTTTATGCTTTTGCTGTGGCGACTTTCTGATTCTTTCCACTCTCCGAATCCCCAGGTTTCTGAACTCATTCGAGAGCAGTCATCTCTGAAATCAGAATTGGGATTGGGACTGGGCGAACCTGGCATGCACACTCCTCCTCCTGAAGGCTCGGAATCTGCATACGACCACTGCGCACATTCTGATTCTTCTTCGGTGTGTTCTAGTCAAGCCAGCCGAAAAGCCCGCGGGAGGTCATCTGAAAACTGCAGGCCACCCAGCCAAAAAGTCTACCGGGCAAGTGTAGCCTTGATGCCCTCTCCCCCAGCAAGAGCAGGAATCGGGCAGGAGGAGCTCTGGACATCCATGTCCACCATGGAACAGAAACTTGAAAAGTTACCCTCTGGGCCTACAACCGAGGAAGTGACCAAGAGTGCGGAGAACGAAGAACTGCAGCAAGTCATTCGAGAGGTGAGGACAGAGCTTTCCCACAAGGAGGATTGTGTGTGCTTGCTTACGTATGCTTATATGCCATCTCTTTCCCTTTAAGTCAGAGATTTTGCTTAAATCTGAAACCTTGAAAATTAAAAATGGGCAAGAAGGAGTGAAATTGAACAAACGGATTTTGATGAAAGGGTCAGAACATCTTGGGGGGGAAAGATAATGACCATCTAGTTAACTACAACTGGCTAATTGCATATTTTTAAAATGTAACAGTTAACTAAGCTATTGTTGTTCATTCCTCAAGAGATACTAAGTGGATACAAGTCCCCTCCCCCTTTAGTAGCAACCTAGAGTTTCTTTGGGGAATACTACAGAAAGAAGGAAAGCTGACTTTAACGGCTAAAGGATTGAAAGAAGTCCTCTCGTGGAAATTTCTATGAATCAAGAGTTGCAAGGATATAACCCTAATAACTGAATAAATAAATATAACTGAAAGATGCTATATATTTTATTTTACAACTTAATTGCATTAGCACCTACTGCCTAAGCAGAGAAAGAATATTTGTTAGCCATTAAATCAACCCATTATGGAACTACCTAATTTTATTGTTGGAGGGAGAAAAAGCCAAAAGCTTTTGAAATATGAGAATCGTCTTAAATAAAATTAAAGACGTTTTGTAAATTCTTAATTTCAGAATATGTTCACACCATTGTAAACCAGCTGTGTTGAAGTAGTCCAGGCATGATCTATGTTCTCCACTGGCTGATTCTGGGATGTTAGGCCACTTTTATTCAGTTGTTGTCGTTAGATTTCCAGTGATTTGGAGAATTGCAAATTCTTAGATCTTTGAAACAAGTTATGCTGTGCCAGAGTGTTAGTCCATCAGGCAAAATGAAGTCTTGTTTACTCCACCTGGCGCTGGAATTCCAGAGAATCTAGCTGCATGCAACCACAAGTTTTGCCCTTCTTACTATTACATAACTAATACTTTGTTCTATTTAAAATAAGACTGGTCACTACAAGGACCTTCAAACTAAGAAATTTGGATAACGAGTTGAATGCATTTCAGTCTCACAGAGTAGACCCTGAATAGTTTAATCAATGGTTCAAGTTGTTTTAATTGAAGATAGCAAGAAAGGCCTGGTGAGGAGTGTACATGTCCAAAACATAGTTTCAATCTTAACTGACAGGGTTGGCTGTTTATTCGTGTGAGTGGCAGGGAATTTTGTGTTGCACCCCTTACTTTTGTGTAAGATAAGTGATTGGAGTATATTGTTGCATGTTGGTTCATGCAAATTGTGTGCATGTAGGCTGATTTTCTACACAGAAGACAGACAAACTATCCTAAAGACATGACTTAAATGCACATTTTAATTGGTATTATGGAGCTTAATTCCCAATGGCCGTGCTTAAGAGATTGATCATTTTCGCTTTGAGACACATTATACACATTACCGATAATTAAGAGCATTCTTGTTGTTCTTTCTTCGGTTACACCTGTCAGGCTGGGCTTAAATAAAACCTGACACTGCCTGCCTCTCATATAATTTCTTCTCAGTGATGGCTAATGTCTAGCCCTTCTTCAAATCTGGACATAATTCTATGATTAAGTTATACAGTATGAACCAAGGGCTGAAGTTTTGAAAGCCCACACAGTGGGGTGCCAAAAACCTCATGGCATTTAAGGGGAGAGTGCTTTAAGACATCAAGTTGCGTTCACACAAGAGGTGCCAACTAGTGGAAATGTGGTGGACTGAGTTTCAAACAGCTTTAACTGCATCCTCTTACACATTTCTGTACAGAAGTCCCATTGAGCTCTCTTGGTTGGTCTCCAGGTAAGTGGGTGGAAGGGTGCAGCTTCCGGCTCACAAATTCCAGAGTTGTTCAGTTTGCTGAATGTTGTATGTGTTGCAGGAAGAGAGGGTTTTGGGTGCCATGTGTGTCACTGTATACTTGAATGTCTCATAAATACCCAGAGCTTTGGCTAGGCTTTGTTTGTTTTCTTTCAAAATAGAATGGCCCTCATGCAAGAAGGCTTATTAATATGCATTCTTGATATTTCTTCACAATGTTAGGCTTACTGCATACTGATGGTTCTGTGTGTTTGAATTATTTTGTTTGCAGTGGGAGGGGGGGGGAAGGCCATACAAAAAACAAAACACCGTTTCAGAGCATTTTTTGAGTGTCTGTAATACATTTGAGCTTTTGACCTCTCTTTACTAGAATGTAAAAAAAACCCTTTTGACCCTTCAAAATAAATGAGTACATTCCTCCTACAGAAAAACATCATAAAATTAAAAAGTCAAGATACATTCTGTCTGCAAGTTTGAAAAACTTGCACTCTGACCTTTTACTTATGGAATGGAACAAACCACAACAAAAAAGGAGAAAAGTCTTTTTATAAGTGGATTAACACTGAGGAAAAAAGGAAAGACTGTGATTTTTAGTAGTTTCTGTGAAGTTTCCCCCCTCCCCTCATCAAAGATTCTGGTGCACTATTGCAAATGATAATGGAGATTTTATTAGAGAAACATAATGTCACTGTGCTTTGGACACTCCATTTCCTGTAAGCTTTTTCCAGAAGCAGAAAGGGTTTATTTCATGCAAACAGATTATTCTTTGTTATGCAGAGTATTGGTTTTCAGAAAATACGGGAATGTGATTCTCTTCTTCTCTGCCTTCCCTCTCTCTTTTAATGTCATTTTAATATATTCAGCTATAGTTTATGGACCAAGGCTTGTTCTTTGGGATTACTTTCCAGTAGAAAAGTGGTATGCCTTATGTTTCACAGACATATCTCTCAACCAGCCAGCAAACTTCAATGCTGAAGGCTTACAGCTTCCTACTAAGATCACACAGGAAGTCTGGCTGTTATTAAGCTAGGAGTACACTCAACTTGCCTCTTCTCAGAAAGATTCATCTCTTTGTTTGGTCACCCACTGTGCTAATTCAGAAGGCTTTCCCAAGATAATTCCAGAATGCACTGTTGATTTCCATTAAGGGTATTCCTAGTCTTGTTACTCTGCTACTCTTGAGGAGCCTCCAGAATCAGTAAGCCTAGAACTAAGATCCTTTGATTCTGAAGACAACTGTTCCAGCAGTTCTGGAAAGGCAGTAGAACACTTTATGAAGGCACGAAAGCATGGAGCTGTGTGTCAGATGGCTCTTGCTTGATGGGTAAAATGATATGGGAAGAGTGGCCTTGGCGAGACCTCTTCCTTTGACTGTTTAGATAGGGATAAACAAACTGGTGCCATCCAGTTGCTTTTGTTTGCGGTTCCCAGGGGTCCCCAATCAGGATCTTTCATGTCCAGGGCAACCAGCTTTGTTTTTCTGCCTCAAAGGAAGGATATTTCTGCATTAACTGGAAGAGAAAGGGAACTGCTTGAAAATGGAATGTGCTAATTTAGTCACTGACATTATAACAGATACACACACAGTGCTATGCCCGCCTTTGCTCACAGCATACCAAAACCTTAATCGTGATTTGGAGATCACAGCAATTGGGAATTATAAGTTAGGCAATTAACACTAAGGCAATTAAGCCACGTGGTGATTTATCCTCTCACATAAACCTAGTTGGTGGTGTAATTGGATTACCTTGTAGCTGCGGGCATGCAATGTTATTGTAGCAAAAACAGCCTTGAAAAACAGCATTTTTGGGGATGCAGGGCCGTGTCATATGAGGGGGTCTTTGTTTTTTTAACTGTGATAGGACCGTTTTAGGGCTTATAAACTACCCTGCACCTCAAAGGGCTAGGAAACTACTCTTAGTTTTCAGTGGCCTTGGTCCAAGGAGTTCAGAGGGCTGAAGAATAAAAGGGACTTGAAGATTGCCAGTTGCCTATCACCAGCGGAAAGGGGTTTACTGATTTGGCTCAAAAATGATGTATTTGGTCCTACATGGAAAACCCAGGCATTTTCTTCACTATGGAACTGCTCTGTTTTTTGAGTGAGCATACGAGCCATAGTATTAACCCTTCTAAACTACTGAGACAGGTGAGGGCTGAATGACCAGAAATGAAAAGATTCCCACCTCTTCCTCCACTTCATTCCAAAGTAGGGAATAAAAATTGAGGGAAAAGGGATTTCCCAATCAGAACCAGTGAGGCTGGGTGAGCTATAGGCCTGTGTAAATAAAGTATCTGGTAGAGGCCATAACTTCTGATTTTATTTTTTAGATCAAGGAATCCATTGTTGGTGAAATCAGACGGGAAATTGTAAGTGGACTATTAGCAGCTGTTTCTGGCTCAGGCCTATCAGCTAACTCTAAACAAGAAACCCAGCCATGAATCGGTACTACAGGTAAGATCTTCACCTGGTTGGCCTGTTTGATAAAACAGTGAAGGTTTATACATAATCCATAGGAGATTTCTAATATTTCAGCTGTTTATGCAATACAATCAGGCTCTGTTTTTGTGAATCCTGCCAAGGCAGCATTGCTTTTACATGGCCACTTTTTAAGTCCCCTTTAAGTGGAAGGAATTGTATTAAAACTAATGTCAGATTGAGATTACCAGAAATTGGATCCTGTATAAAACAAGCCTTAAGGACACAATAGCAACAGTATTTTCTTTTGTGATGTGGTTGTTCCTGTGTATTTCTGCATACTTTCATAGCTGGGAATATTATAGAATGGAGACATGGTCTACTATAAAACATGTTGTCTCTTAACTTTCCTTTGTTTCTCAGTAAGGACTCTAGTTAATAGAATGCTTTCTAAAATAGCTCCACCGAACTTGTCTGAGCTGCTCTTTGCAGAGAAAAACTATTTTCTCTACCCATCAAAAGAAACATATCCATCATTATTTATCTTGACTCTGGAGAAATCCATTTTTAATTTTCCAGACATATCAGAATTCCCCAGAACAAAAGTAGCAAATTACATGTAAGGAGAATAGTAGAAAGCTCACATTTATAATTAAACTATAAAATGTCCTGTTCTCTGATTAAGTTTCCCAAGCCACCTGTTTGCAGCTACTCTTGAATCCAAGTATAGAGTAAAAAGCATGATTTTTAGAATAGTAATGTATATCCCACTAGTGCTTTAAATAATTAAGCATATGTCCTCCTGACTTCACATAATGCATTTGTTTCTCTTCCCAAGGGTTTAGTATGTGATCCAGAGGACCTTATGGATGTCTCCTTGTGGGATATAACAGACGGTTGCATCTGCCTGATTTCAGAGGAGGCTGCTGTTGTATGCAGCGGTGGCTTGAGTGCTGCATGTCTTCCCATTTCAGGTCTATGTGCTAAGATCAAGGCACTTTTCATCTTACTGATCGGCGTGAATGATCAAGAGAATTATGATTATCTTGCAGGCCTTAATATTTATTTGTGTGTTCCTCTTAAGACTTGAAGATTTCTGGACCTTCCCTGGTTAAAAATAGCCTTAGGATTGTTATAGATTCAAACAACAACAACCACAACAAAAAATCCCCGCTGACCTCTGTGAGGTATTTAACTGTGCAATAATTGTTTCACTTTGAGAGCTTGGAGTAATCGTTTCCACTGCTATGGAAATCAAGTGCCACTTAAGAAGAAGAGAAGAAGCTGTTGTACAAAGGAATGCTTGGGAGAAGCTGTCATTTGCAGAGAGTTTAGAAAATTACACGAATTTACTTTAAAACTACTACAGATGTGTACACTGAAAGCCTGATCTTTGTATAGTAGATAACAGTTGTTGTTTTTTTGTTTTTTAAGATTTATATATTTTTCTGTTTCCTTTATCTTTCCCTTTTTTCTTGGGACGTTTTTTGTTTTACTTAATGTATGAACTACTCTGCAATTATATTGAGAGGTAGTTTTTAGCCATTTCCTCTGCCAATTAAAACAAGTCTGGGGAAAAAAAACACTAGTTTAAAAGGCAAAACAAGTGGCAGACAACATGGGCTTAGCATTAGATGGCTGTTATGGGGAAAATTTTCACTTTGTTTTTCTACAGCCTAAAGAAAACAACATTCATCACAGCCAATAAAAATGAAAGCAGGTGTTGTTCTTAACATTATATAGTTTAATACAATAATGCTCAAAAGTTGGAATATAGCTGTGTCTTAAATGCTAATCAACTACCTTATCTGTTTTTAAAAAATGTTTTCCGCTAACAAAATTAAGATTCTGTTAAATAATCAGTGACTCATAAAAATGTAACAATAATTGGGAGAAGTATGTCAGAAAACTGCATTGGGAATATATACCCAAGAGCTAAATCCTTTTTAAAAAGGCTATCGTGCCAATAAAAATATTTATTTTGCCTATAGATGTAATGATTTGTCTTCTTACATTTCGATACTGGAGATCACAATATTTAAAAGAATTTGGGAGTCCTAATTTCATCCATAACTTTGATGCCATTTCTGGTTACTTAGGTGGTGGCACAATGGTTAGAATGCAGTATTGCCGGCTAACTCTGCCCACTGCCAGGTTGACTCAGCCTACCACTCTTTCAAGATTGTTAAAATAAGGGCCCAGATTGTTGGGGCAATTATGCTGATGTTGTAGACAGCTTACAGAGTGCTGTAAAGCACTATGGAGCAGTATATAACTCTAAGTCCTATTGCTCTTGCTATTCATTGAAGTAACTTTAAACAATGCCTCCTACAAATTTGTTTGACCTTCATGTTACCATGAGTGTGACTGTATGGATACTTAATAAAACCTAAGCCAAAGGGATTGACTTGCCTTGGATAGAGTTACCCAACCTCATAAAGCAGGTAATTATGATTGAATCACACATACAGTATCTCAGTAAGGAGAACCTGCTATGGTCCAGAAATTGCTGAACCCACAACTCCTTACAGCTTCACTTAAAATGGCCAATGATCAAGAACTCTAATCTAACAAACTCTGAAGGATTTTTTTTTTAGAATGTCCACATTGAAGGCACTGATAAATTGCAGGAGCAGGCTGCTCATTCACTAAAGAATTAGAAAAAAAAAGTTTTCTGTCTACATCAATCCAGTTGTTGCCATTACAGTATCAATGTATTGGATTTTCTATCCAAGACTCAACAAATACATCACTAACTTACATTTCCCAAATTCAACAAAGTGGACCACAACCTACTACTCTGCAAATTAAAAAAAAGTGGGGTAGACAGCAACACTATCAGATGGATTAACAACTGGCTGACCAACCATATCCAACGAGTAGTCCTCAATGGGTCCAAGTCCACATGGAAAGAAGTAAGCAGCAGGGTGCCACAAGGTTCAGTCCTAGGTCCAGTACTCTAATATATCCATTAATGACCTAGATGAGGGAATAGAGGGGGTACTAATTAAATTTGTAAATGATACCAAGCTGGCGGGAGTAGCCAATACTCCAGAGAACCAGTTCAAGATACAAGTGTATCTTGACAGACTTGTATAGTGGGCCCAAACAAATAAAACAAAGTTCAATGCAGAGAAAAGTAAAATCCTACAGCTAGCTAAGAAAAGCCTAAGACATACATACAAACTGGGTTACACAACACTCAACAGCAGTGACTGCAAGAGAGGTCTTGGTGGATAACCAACTAAATAAGAGCCAGCAATGTGCAGCAGTGGCAAAAAAAAAAACAATACAATCCTAAATTGCATCAACAGAGGGATGTTAAAATAGGACTAGGGAGGTACTAATAGCAATCTATAAAGCCCTAGTTAGACCACATCTAGAGTATTGCATTCAGTTTTGGTCGCCACACTTCAAAAAAGACATTGAAACTCTAGAGAAAGTGCAGAAGAGAGCAACTAGGCAGTATGATAAGGGGACTGGAAACTAAAACATAGGAAGAGAGGTTGCAGGAACTGGACATGAATAGTCTAGCGAAGAGAAAGACCAGGAGAGACATGATAGCAGTCTTTAAATACTTGAGGGGCTGCCACAGAAAGGAAGGGGGTCAGGCTGTTTTCCAAAGCATCAGAAAGCCAGATAACAACAGATGGAAGCTGACCAAAGAGAGATGCAACCTGGAAACAAGGAGGAACTTTCTGACAGTGAGAGTGATCAACCAGTGGAATGGTTTGCCAGCGGAGGTTGTGAACGCTTCCAACACTTGAGACTTTCAATAGGAGATTGGACTGCCATTGTTCTGGGGTGGTGTAGCGTCTCCTGCTCGAGCAGGGGGTTGGACTAGATGATCTGCAAGGTCCCTTTCAACTAATAATAAATAAAATTCCAAGTTTTTTACACTGTGTTGTTTTTTAATTTATGAAATACTGTTTCTGAAAAACAAGCCATAATGCAGTTGCTATAAAGAGGAGGAGGAGGAAGAAGAAGAGAAAGAAGGAGGAGAAGAGATCCCATTAAGTGCCCTCATAATTCAAATATGCACAAGTTACCTTTTTAATAAAATGAAACTATTTAGAACATAGTTTGGGAGTTGTGACTAATTGGCTGTTCCTTTGAGTTGAGAAACACTAGTTCACTGTTTTTACTATTTTGAGGGAAATAAGCTATATTCCTTTGAATCTATTAAAAATACTAGGTTTTTATCATTTGCATGCTTTGTAAATGTTTTAGTCCTCTTTCATAGATTTAAAAAATGATAAACTTTAATTTGACTGTATTATGATGTTCCTCAAAAAACAGTATATTGGCTTCAGAAACTAGGTTTTTATTTCCACATGTCCAAAGCAATTGGCTAAAATGTTACACCATGGACAGTAGTTTTCTTTTCCCTTCTGCAAGCTTGGTTAGAAACAACAAGAAAGGTTACCAAAGAGTCTGTAATGGCAGTTCTAATTCAAACTTTTAAAACCCAGTGCCTTTCTAGTATTGGACTAGAATGCCAATCAATCTCAGCCAACAGGATTAGACTTGATCATCTTAAGATGGTGTGCAGGACATGTGCTGGAATAGATATTGCTAAGTACAGAGCAAGATTCCTAGCTGAACCAAATATTTCCCAGCACATTAGATTCAAAAGCAAAAAAAAAAAAGTTTCCCTAGTTCAGGAGTAGGCAAATTTGGCTCTTCTATGACTTGTGGACTTCAACTCCCAGAATTCCTGAGACAATCACGCAGCTCAGGAATTCTGGGAGTTGAAGTCCAGGTGTCATAGGAGAGCCAACTTTGCCTGCCCCTGCCCTAGTTGATAGGGTACTAAAATGAGCCGTTTCAATAAAAGCACCTTTGTTTTAAGAAGTTAGATAAGTGCTCTCAATTGATAAGTGCTCTGAGATAACTGCCTTCAAAGCTCTGGACTACCCCATTTTCCATGCTTTATTAATTCCTTTTACAGACTGGGCATATTTACACGAGATTTTTTGCATCAGAGAATCAGCTGTGGACTTGTGTGCATGCAAAGGTCAGCTAATTCTTATTTCTGGCTCTGCATCAGTTTATTTAAGATCAGAGCTAATCAGAGAGGCGGGGGTAGTTTTTTCTCTCTTTTGACTCAGTGTTAGCTCTTGTAGGCAGTTTGTTTTTCCATTGGCAGGAATTTTTGCCTCGCCCTGCTTTTAGGTCCTGGACATAAGATAAGCACCATCTTGGTAGTTATGCTGCTGCTTGCCTACCCTCCTGCTGTCATCATTCTCATATCCATCTTCTCGAAACACTTCAATTTTTCAGAATTTTGCTTGGATCATTGACCACGCACAGTTCTTTATTTGCCAGATCATTGTCTCAGATTTACTGCAACGTCCTGCCTGTCGGAGACTACTTCAGCTTCAACCACAACAACACAAGAGCACACAACAGATTTAAACTAAATATTAACTGCTCCAAATTTGACTGTAAAAAATATGACTTTAGTAACCGAGTTGTCGAAGCGTGGAACTCATTACCGGACTCCATAGTGTCATCCCCAAACCCCCAACACTTTACCCTTAGATGATCTACGGTTGACCTATCCAGATTCCTAAGAGGTCAGTAAGGGGCGAGTACAAGTGCACTAGAGTGCCTTCCGTCCCCTGTCCTATTGCTCTCCTATATCTCCTATACCTTTCTTCTATTCCTATATCTCTTCTTCTATTCTTCCATTGATATGTTCTATCTTCTTTTCTATTATTTCTTAGATATATTTTACTATGAGTATCTCCTCTATAACCTTCATCATGTATTTTACTATGTGTATATGTGTATATATATATACCCATTAAAACCCTCACTGTGTATTGGACAAAAGAAATAAATAAAAAATAAATAAATACTAAAACGAGGTACTCTTCAAAAATAACTGAGGATGCAGCTGCATTAATGATTTGATTCATTAAAATGATTATTAAAAGACTGGCATTTTTTTAACGCTAGCATATCACAAATATATTGTACTTATGCTAAATCCCAAACACTTATTCCAAATTGTTTTTCATGTAGGCAGAGCCGTAAAATAAACTGACTTTGCTTTAGAAGTTTAAAGTAGCATAAGTAATAGTCCTCTAATTGTCATCACAACAACCCTGAGATTAGGCTAGATAGGCTAAGATGTAAATGACCAGTCCAAACTGATATAGTGAATTTCACAAATAATTTTGGATTTTAAACCTTTAACTCCAGAATCATAATCCAAAGAACTAAATCAATTCAGTGCATACATAACCCAAATCCAAATGTGGTTTGTTTCCAGTTGGTAAATCCACAGAAACTGAATTTAAAAATGCATGGGAAAAACATATACGGTATCTATTCTAAGATCAAATACAGGAAATAGTATACGGGCAGACTAGATGGACCATGAGGTCTTTTTCTGCCGTCAATCGTCTATGTTTCTATTTTTCTATGAAAGCTGTCACGACCTCTTCTGGAAGTGAATTCCATAAATCAATGACCCTCTGGGTGAAGAAAAAGTTCCCTTTATTTGTCTTCACCTTCTTACCTGTGAGCTTTAGGGAATGCCCCTCATCTTTGTATTGTGTGATAGAGAAAATATTCTTTTCTATCCACCTTTTCTATCTCATGCATGATTTTATACACTTCGATCAAATCACCTCTTAAATGCCATCTTTCAAGGCTGAAGAGACCAAGGCATTGCAACTTGATTTCATAAGGAAGGTGTTCCATTTCCTTGATCATTCTTGTTCCCCTTTTTTCCACCTTTTCCAGTTCCATTATATCCTTCTTGAGGTGCGGTGACCAGAACTGTACACAGTACTGCAAGTGTGGTCTTACCATCGATTTGTACAGAGGCAATGCAACTCTTGCTGACCCTTCCAAATCATGCCAAGCATGGAATTTACTTTTTTTTACTGCTACTGCACACTGGGTTGACATCTTCATTGAGCTGTCCACCAAAACCCCAAGATCCCTTTCTTGGGTTGCCTCAGAAAGCTTGGTCCCATCAGTTAGTAGGTATAATTGGAGTTCTTTGCCCTGATATGCATAACTTTGCACTTGTTTAGGTTAAAATGTATTTGCCACTTTGTTGCCCACTCACTCAATTTCGAGAGATCTTTCTGGAGCTCTGGACAATCAGTTTCACTTTTCACTATCCAAAACAATTTAGGGTTGTCAGCAAACTTTGCTACCTCACTATTTACTTTATAACTTTATATACTATTCAGGCATTCCTCTAAACTTAGGACTATTGTATATCAGATAAATTTGCTTTGCCTCAGTGAGGTGTTTTGAGCTTCAATTATTCCAATTATTTTTCAATTATTCCAATTATTTTCCAATTATTTTTCATTTTGCCCCAAGAAGATCATGCTACTTCTTTTCTCTGAGCTCTCCTTATCTTGGTCTTAGAAGTGAGAAGGCAGTGTTGGTTTATAAAGCAAATTGAAGAGAATGGGACATTTCAAGATCTGTACAGAGCGTTTAAATATATAATTAAAGTACTGCACAGGAGACAGCAAATTAGTGGTGTTCCTCCTCTAAATCTTTTTTAATGCTAATTCTTCACATCTGCTGATTCCAAGAATCCACTGATTTTCAGTCATCATGGCACTATTTCTAAATACTAGATTATTTCCCAAATAAATACATTGCATCAAAATTTTTATCTAGATTCCATGTCAGCAAGATGATATTAACTGAACTGACATGGTTTCAGCATAAGATTGGATCTATTTACTCTCTTATTTCTATAAATCGATTTTGCAACTTCTATAAAATAATTATTTGGGTAAAAGGTTCAAGGCAGGCCAGTTATTATAAATAGATAACTAGTTAGAAGAATGTCTCGATTTGTCTAAAATTAGGCATAGTACTATTCATAAATGGCCTTCATGAAATCAGATATTCTATCTCAAGATCTTGTTTTTTTAATCCAGAGCTGATAGGGCATGGCAAGGTTTGTTGTCTTGTCTTTGGCAAGGAGACAAATGCACTTTAATCATCCATTATTGTGGCCATTTTTACGTCAGTGCTCAGCCTAAACGCTGACAGCAATTTTGAGTTCCGAAATGTGATGAGTCCAAGGATACCATTTGCAAAATAACAAGGAGAAACACACAAGGCAAGAGGCAAGGTATCAAAATAGAAAGGAGCCTAGTAACTTGATTGATTTATTAATCAAAAGACACACAACAAATAAATTCAACTCAACTAACCAACTCATGAGTGTGGGTAGCTGATGCTCTTAAGAACTATTATTATTTATTTATTTATTTATTTATTTATTGGATTTGTATGCCGCCCCTCTCCGGAGACTCGGGGCGGCTAACAGCGACAATAAAACAGTGTACAATAGTAATTTGGTATTAGAAATGATTAAAAATCTATTAATATAAAAACCAAACATACATACATACATACCATGCATAGAATTGTAAAGGCCTAGGGGGAAAGAGGATCTCAATTCCCCCATGCCTGGTGGCAGAGGTGGGTTTTAAGTTGTTTACCAAAGGCAAGGAGGGTGGGGGCAGTTCTAATCTCTGGGGGGAGTTGGTTCCAGAGGGCTGGGGCCACCACACAGAAGGCTCTTCCCCTGGGTCCCGCCAGGCGACATTGCTTAGTTGACGGGATCTGGAGAAGATCCACTCTGTGGGACCTAACTGGTCGCTGGGATTCATGCAGCAGAAGGCGGTCCCTGAGGTAATCTGGTCCGGTGCCACGAAGCGCTTTATAGGTCATAACCAACACTTTGAATTGTGACCGGAAACTGATCGGCAACCAATGCAGACTACGGAGTGTTGGTGTAACATGGGCATATTTGGGAAAGCCCATGATTGCTCTCGCAGCTGCATTCTGCACGATCTTAAGTTTCCTAACATTTTTCAAAGGTAGCCCCATGTATTACATCTACTACATCATCATCATCATCATCATCATCATCATCATCATTATTATTATTATTATTATTAAAATCTATGTATCTGCTCAACTCATCTCTTCCAACTCACCATTATGGAGAGGGTACAATTTCTCTCGGCAGCCATTTTGTGCCCAATGAAACCAATTGGAATCACCACTGTCTTTAAGTCAATTAGATCTGAGTGAATAGAACAGGCAAATGACAGTGGTGTATTAATTTTGGTCACTGCTGGCTTGCAAATTAAACATGAGAGATTGCTTGGGACTGGTTTAACATGTGCTTTCTCGCCCTCAGCACACTTAGTTAAACATTTGCCGAGTGCTGACAAAGCTAAAGCCTGAGATAGGAAAAGTCATAATAGGAATTGTCAGAACATCCTGCTAATGATCCTTTTTGCACCCAGAGTTCCTGAAAAAATATCATTTTCCAGTTTGGGTGCAAAATTAGGGCCAGTTTCTTATAATGTAAGTCATCAAGAATATGTCCGGAACTGAAAAAAACACAACTGCACACCACAGTTGATTTAGTGGGATCTAGAGATGGAATGATCACCTTAAGAAAAATTGCTAATCATATCTGATTCTTGGGTGTTCTGCCCTAAAAAGATTGTAAATTTTTACATACAGAAAAGTGTGGACAATTTAAAAATGTACAGACAAGCTCTAAGGGTCTTATTCACTCAACTATTCCTCAATATAGACAAGAATCTTTAAACCAGACTTTTCCAACCATACCTTCCAGACATGTTGTACCATTTAAGTATGAAGTCTTTCTGGAAGGCATCACATTGTGGAAGACTCATTTGACGCATCAATTTCTGATTTCACAGAGGATGATGCCCTTAGATGATTGGCATGATTTTCCCACTCCAGTCAGAATTGTAGCTTTTCAGTCAATTAGAAAGAATTGACTGAAATCTGTTCTGGGTCCTATTCTTTTTAATATGTTTGTGAGTGATGTAGGGGAAGGTTTGGTAGGGAAGGTTTGCCTATTTGCCGATGACTCTAAAGTGTGCAATAGGGTTGATATTCCTGGAGGCGTCTGTAACATGGTAAATGATTTAGCTTTACTAGATAAATGGTCAAAGCAATGGAAACTGCAGTTTAATGTTTCCAAATGTAAAATAATGCACTTGGGGAAAAGGAATCCTCAATCTGAGTATTGTATTGGCAGTTCTGTGTTAGCAAAAACTTCAGAAGAAAAGGATTTAGGGGTAGTGATTTCTGACAGTCTCAAAATGGATGAACAGTGCAGTCAGGCAGTAGGGAAAGCAAGTAGGATGCTTGGCTGCATAGCTAGAGGTATAACAAGCAGGAAGAGGGAGATTATGATCCCGCTATACAGAGTGCTGGTGAGACCACATTTGGAATACTGTGTTCAGTTCTGGAGACCTCACCTACAAAAAGATATTGACAAAATGGAATGGGTCCAAAGACGGGCTACAAGAATGGTGCAAGGTCTTAAGCATAAAACGTATCAGGAAAGACTTAATGAACTCAATCTGTATAGTCTGGAGGACAGAAGGAAAAGGGGGGACATGATCAAAACATTTAAATATGTTAAAGGGTTAAATAAGGTTCAGGGGGGAAGTGTTTTTAATAGGAAAGTGAACACAAGAACAAGGGGACACAATCTGAAGTTAGTTGGGGGAAAGATCAAAAGCAGCATGAGAAAATATTATTTTACTGAAAGAGTAGTAGATCCTTGGAACAAACTTCCAGCAGACGTGGTAGATAAATCCACAGTAACTGAATTTAAACATGCCTGGGATAAACATATATCCATCCTAAGATAAAATACAGAAAATAATATAAGGGCAAACTAGATGGACCATGAGGTCTTTTTCTGTCGTCAGACTTCTATGTTTCTATGAAAGCATCAGTAGAGAACTTTCTGATGTTGTCCTCACCTGCTTCCAATGCCATCTCCACATATCAGCTTTGCAAGCTTCCTAACCAGAGGTCTATCAATAATTCAGGGCCCATCAGCTATACTCCGAAGGGCGGGCTCTTACCCTGCACTTTGGTGCTGTCAGCAAATAATGTGCCATACAGAGATTCTCCCATTTCAAATCCCAGGGCAGCAAGCCAAGTCTAGGCTAGCATTGTATTTTCAATTAGCTTCTGAGTGAATGCTTGGCATCTGCAGAAGGGACTCGGCACACAATTAGCTCCTTGTTCCTTTCAGCTTGGTGCTGAGTGGATCATCTGGAGAACTGGAGGAGGAAGAACAGCATCTCTGAGTAGGGACGTTGCTGTGGACGTAGAAGGAAGAAGGGAATTTTGCAGCTCACGCAGTTTCTGCTCTCTCTACCTCAGAAATTATTGTGATTGTTAGGGGAGCGCTGGGTTTCAAGGAGTGTGCCTGGAGATAAGAAGAGAAGGGACTTTCTTGTCTCTCCTTTAGGCAGGCCAGATCTTCCCCTTCCCCTACTTCTGCTGTTCCTAAATACTGCCATGGAACCAAACAGTCCTAAAAAGATACAATTTGCTGTACCATTATTTCAAAGCCAAATAGATTCTGAAGCAGCTGAACAGGTAAGCTGGTTTTATCTTCACTGCCTATGAAAGAAGATAAAGATTGTTAAGGGCACCATCCTTCCAAATGTGGAAAGTGGAGTGCAACTTTGCAGAAGTTCTGGGATTTTATTAGAATTCTTTGTCATTGAAAGAAAGATGGAAAGAGAAAGAAAGAAGAGAAGGGAGGAGGTTTGTCTTTAGGATGCCCTAGGTGAGCATTTTTTTTGAGCAAACATTTTTCGTTAAAAAGAGAAGCATTCTAATTGTGAGCTTGGGACTTTTGTATATAAAAATTGTTGACGGTATTTAATGCTAGCAGATTGATTGATTGATTGATTGATTGATAGATAGATAGATAAGAAGATAGTTCAGTTGGAAGGCTATAAATGATAGATGGATGAAAGGCTCTCCTGCATCTTCAAATCAATAGAACATGTCAAGAATTGGGTATTATTTCTAGCTATTCAATATTTCCAAGGCAATTTCTGATCAGTCATATTATTAACCTAAATTTATTTTATTATATATTCAAAGCAATACAACACTATCAGCATCATAGAACAAACATTGATATAGCTTGAAACCATCTTCTCTTTGGCTGTTTAAAATTGTGTGTTCCCCTCACAGTCAGTGCATGGTTATATCTGCAGATCAGGATGTTCTTCAGAATTGCTTCTCAGACTTAGAGTTCACCTTTTGATATCCAGAATGGACAAACTTAGTTGCAGTTGTGCACCTTTGAGTCTGCTAAGTCCCATTGAGCAGAATCAGATTTATACCTGTGAAGGTATGTGTGGGGTTCCACTGTTAATGTTTTAGCTGAGATGACTACTATGAAAAGAACTATCACTAGAAGAAAGGGTCAATTATGACAGCCAGAATGAGATATTCTTATGCAGAAAACAACTTAGATGCTATTCTCCTACTCAAGTTTCCTATCTCTTCCATCTACTAAAAATAAATATACTTTCTGGGTGAAAAATGCATGGCTTGCAAGGTTTCAATTTCTTTAGTCATCTTTCTGTATGTAGATATAGAAATTCTTAGAATTGAGGTCACATGCTATTTTTTTTATTTACTACACTGTAGAGCTACAAGGGATTATAACTCTCAAAATAATCAGCTAATTAAAAAAAATTGAGGAATGTTGAGAGTTGATGTCATATTAGATCTGGGAGTACTAAGTTGAGAATGGCTGTATTTTGTCCCATTTAATATTATATAGCATAAGATATCCATATCATTATAGGGTTCTTATATAGTGGATGATTCTTGGTCAAAAGCATACGTGCTAATGATCAAAGCATTGGAATTTGTGCAAATATAACATTATGCTTCTTGGCTATTAAGAGGACATGAGAATGACTTTTAAAGCAGCCGGTGATTTACAATAGATTAATGCAATTGTGATTTCTTTTTCCTGCTTTCAACCGTTGATGTCTGTAGTCTAAACCAAATGGCTTTTGAAATGATTTTCCATTACTAAAAGCAATTTGTGGTATGCTACAAGGAACAAATGTATATCCCTACAATGTCTCCTGATATCATAAAAATGATTCAGACTCACATCTGATTGATCACGTAAGAGCTAGGAAGCCAATCAGTATGACACAAGGAGATCCAACTTTTTGGAAATCCAAGTGTCCAGTATTATCATCCAGGTGGCATTGGTGGGATGGGTAATATTACAGTGAGAATAAGTAAAAGTTGCATAGTTGTGAGACAGCCATGTGGTCGCCTTAGACAAGAAAGTTGAACTGGAATTTAAAAGCTCATTGCAAAATTGGGATGGGAAAGCTCTGTGATGGAAAAGCTCTGGGATTCAGCTAAAGTGCCATTTGGGATGGAAACCACACAAAGATCCAGGGGTTCACACTCCTTCCACAACAGTTTATCACTTCTTTCTTTATGGTTATTTTTTTGTTTGTTTGCACTGGTTTTCAAATTCAATAAGACCCCAAAGGTCAAGAATGGCCTTCGGGATCTTACTAGATTTGAAATCCAGCACAATATGGCAAACTAAAAAAAACCCAAACCCCATGAAGAAAGAAGTAATATACTAAAGATGATGATTATGATGACGATATCCATTCAACCATGTCTGATTCTTGGCAATTCTTTTTGCCACATTGCATCTTCTGATCTTGTACTACTTCCTTGAGTTTTCCTATGTTCTGGCTGATGTCAACTTTGATGGTGTTAGTAATACCAACAGTGCAAATTCATGATAGCTTGCTGTGTTTTGTTCTTGAAATAGAAAGCAGAATCCGCTTGTTCTCATTTTGATGGCAATTAAAAGAAGTCTGTGATTTGAATACTTAGCTCTATTTGTCTTAGTAACTCGTAATTTCTCATTAACTGTGAATTTAGAGACATAGCTACTTGCATCTATGTTTGAACCATCTGCCTGTACCTATGATTTCTGCAGATCAGGAAAAGAAGGCCCACACCAGCATCTTTAGTAATTATGACTGATTCATCTCCTGGTAAGTACACACTATGGTTTTCTAAGTGTTGGATGAGATTAAAAATATTATAGTGAGAGAATTAGAAATAGATGTAAAATAGTAGAATGATGGCTACTATTCTTGTGCTTATCCATCTTGTGGATCTGAGAAGGAAACAATTTCTGCTCCTAACCCCACAGATGATTTTTCACTAAGCAGGTTTATATCGTGATTAAGGTAGACTGAAATAGAGAGACCCAGATTTTAGTTCTACCTTAAACAGGGAGATTAAGGATGGGTGATTTTGGGTTAATCACCAGTCTCTCAATTGTATGAAAAAGTCAATTACAAAGTACTTCTGAAATATTCCCAGGAAAACTGAGAGAATCTCATCTATGTAGTTTTAGGGATCAAGACTGATATGAAGGCACCCGTTAAAAACCAAACCCAACTGATATGTTAGCCTGGGATTTAAAATATCCATAAAAACAAACATGGTCATTAATGATTAGATGCTTTTATTTTTCATTATTTTGTTTAAATCATGAGTACATTCCATTCTGTAAGAATGTTATAAAAATTATATTAGAATGTCCATAATGTTTACACACACACACCAATAAGTAAGAAAGGAGGACTTAGGGAAATAATACAGTTTAAAAGGATGCAACAAAAGTCAGTATATTTTTAAGAGAAAATGTTACTACGCAAGATCAAAGACCACATGTTAAATAAGTAAATAACTATTTAGAAGAAAATGGCAACTAATTTGAACACTTAATGTTAATTTGCATAATAAATTTTCTGCAGAATCTGATTTTCGGTATACCTTGTGTATAAAAGACCTGATAGCATAAACACCAATACTGAAAAACCAATGGAAGACAATGATGTTTCCTTGGAACATCTTTTCATAAACTTCAGGGTAGTTGCCTTGAAAAGAAAGCAATTACAAAGAGCAATTACAAATTGAACTAGAATTCACTGGGGGAGTTAAGATTTTCTTTCTACATTCCAGTCAGATTACATGTGTTGACTAATTTATCAGTAATTACACCGTGGTTAATTATTACTTTGCTGATGGTAACAGTCTAGAGATAATTTCCTTTTACCACTCACCATTCTATATGACAGTTGAAATCTTGCAAATGAAGCACTAAACTCTCATGGGATTTAATAATCTTCTTTGACTGGATGTTAAGCAAGCAATGTATTCATTTACTTCATGCTTTCAGCAGACAAAATGAAGTTTAATTCTGTGTCTTCTCAATTACTGTTCCGAATCTTATTTTATTTATTTGTTTGTGTGTTTGTTTTGTCAAGTATGTATTGGTGGTATACAAGGATATAATAATATTTATATGCATGATATTAGTAAAAGAGAAACATTAGGAGAAGGGGCAGAAGGCACTCTGGTGCACTTATGAAAGTCCCTTACTGACCTCTTAGGAATCAGGACAGGTCAGTAAGGTCAGTAAGAGAGGTCAGTAAGAAACTCTGCCACCCTCATCAAATATTCCCTTTAATGAGGATGGCAGAGTTTCTTCTCCATGCTTTCACAGAGAATCTACCCCTAGAATCAAATCTTGGGCTGTTTTTTGAACTTGTTAACTTTTTAATGTCTGCACCACTGTTCCTTTCACTCTTCCACGATAGTGCCTCCATATTGTCTGTGATAATCCATAAAACCATATATGAGTTCCTTGACCCTCTTCTTGATCATGCTTGCCAAAATTTAGCAATAAAATGCCAAGGACAAAATATATAGTTTTCCTTGGGTATCTGTGAGGGCTGGCAATGATGTAACATAGTGCAATATAATCTCTACAGCTTTTACCCTGGCATTCGTTCCTGCAGAATTCCACTTCAAGAAGATTTTTATATTCCCAGTTTGTAAAAGGTTTAAATTATTAACATTTTCTTTAATTAATAATTATGTGCCTTCAAGTCAGTTCTGACTCCTGGTAACTGCCTGGATAAACCTATAGAGGGTTTTTTTGGCAAGATTTCCCAAACTGAAGGATATCCACCTGGCCTCATTTCTAAGGCAGGACTAGAACTCACAATGTGACATTAAAATGGTTTCCTTCAATCCCCCCAAATATCTAGGAAAGCTGGAAAAACAAATGGCAATTTTTTCTCTATTAATCTACTGTATGAAAAGCAAAGCTATGTCAACAAATTGCACAATTGTTCTAGCAACACATTTATGGAAAAATGTGTGCAAATATACGCACAACTCAGAGATATTTTAAGAGGAGTGCCGTACAGAACAATTTCCCAAAACTGGCATGTACAGTGTTTTCTTCCATTTCAGACCACCTCAGATCAAATAATGGTTAATATTTGCCTTGATGGTTGCTGTTGGCTTAAAGGTGACTTGTTATTTCAGCTGTTGGCCCTGAAAATACAGTTACAACATATATATTAAACTAAAGTATTACATATCTACCAATACATTATATAAGCCAAAGCAAAAATTGCTTCTGAGATTTCTGGCATTTCTACGTAGGTGTTTGATCTCTGCAATTGCTGACAGCTCTGCCTGGAACTGTGATACAAAAGAGCTTTCAGTATGTTAATGTCAATGCAATAAATATGTTTTTCCCCATCTGAGATGTACGGCAGTTCACAAGCCAGCCAAAATCTACTCCATATTCCATGCCCTCAAAGTCATGTTACTGACAAATTGCCTAATCAATTTTTACCACTGTCCATTTAAAAGCTATTTGCAAAGCAACCTCATTTCTCCCTTGCACATATTTTTTCCACATTTTCTATAAAAGCTTTGCAGCATTTCATACTCATTAAGCATTACTACTGTAGACTAACAGGTTCCAGCTCTGGCAAATTGGCGCTACTTGGACACTAGATGGAGGTCTGGTAACAACCACTGTTTCCTCTCAAACGAAATCTACTTTCAAGGAGGAGGAGCATTAGCAAATGACCATGAAAGTTTTTAAAATTATAGTAAAGCATCATACAATAATGCAACAAGATTGTTGTTGATGCTATTTTCTGCTCCCACATCCACTGAAAGCATGTATAATTTAAAATTAAACAAAAGTTTATGAAAGCTATTTAAAAACACATTATGAAGGCATGTGAGTTAGAGATGGCAATCAGTAACTTTTAGTTGTTAGTATACAACTCCAGTAATTTCTAATGGAGGTGAAGAATTTAGAATTTAGAAGAATTTAGAATTTAGAAGAATTCCCAGTCCTGAAGCACACCATAAAGAACTGTACTGATTCTAAATCTAAGTGAGAAGATACTTTGGGATCCAATTTTTTGCCCATTCCTGACATGCCAGCAGGAGCAAATGTACGTAACAGGAGATTGGGAGAAGTTGGAATTTAAGCCCAATTTGGCAGGTTCTTCCAATGTACATATTGGATTGTGAGCCTGAGACATGAAGTAATTGAGCAAGTTGTGGTAAGGTCAGCTTCAGAATAATTGCCTGGTGGGACACATGGCTTCAAGAAATGGGATCATGGAACATGAAGAAAATAGACTGGAAATTATTCCTTTGGACCCTTTATCTTGCTGAATGATTGTTATAAATAACTCACTTATTTTTCGTGGAAAATGTCTTGTTTCTCAGAAATATCAGAAATATGCCATTTTTCTTAGTCAGGTGCTTGTGCCATTGGCTTCATCTCCCCTTCAGCCTATAGTGGAAACATCTGAAAATAATCTATTCTATTTATAAAGTTCCTTCACCAATTTTCTAAACATGGCTTTTGCCAGGGACCTGAGCCATAATATTTGATTGGCGTTATGGCTGATAATACATGGTCAGGGACTGGGATAAGCCAGATTCAGGTTACTGAGGCACGCCGTTCCCCTGTAGGCACTCCAGCTGCCACCCCAAGTCACTTTGAACTTGACTATTGGAGAGATCTGGTTTCTGCAAAGACACTTGACTGTGAACATCCTGACTCACTTTTTCCCAGGTACAGTACTCCTCAGGTGTTACACTTCATAGCTCATGAATATGGCAGTAGCAATAGCACTTAAACTTATATTCTGTTCATAATGCTTTACTGCACTCTCTAAGAAGTTTGCAGAATGAGCATATTGCCTCCAACAACCTGGGTCCTGACCTTGGAAAAATGGAAGATTAAATTAAAGTGGTGGCCTTAAAGTCTACCTCTGCCCACAGACTTGGGGCCACAAAGTTTAATATCTAGTCTCGGCTGACAAATAAATTTATATATATGATTGGGTGAATGTGAATGACTGGTTTTAAGAAATTTGGGGTTTTAGGATGTTTTTAAATCTAGATTTCCAGATGCTGTACTTTTTTCTTCATGTGAGTTGCCCTGAGTCTGAGCAGAAAGGAGGCATAGAAATCGAATCGAATCGAATCGAATCGAATCGAATCGAATCAAATCAAATCAAATCAAATCAAATCAAATCAAATCAAATCAAATCAAATCAAATCAAATCAAATCAAATCAAATCAAATCAAATCAAATCAACATATATGTTGAAAGCTGTGCACATGTATGTTCTCACATTGTTGATGCTCAATGAATTGGTAGGGAACCTACGTAAATCCCACCTCTGATATAAAGAAAGTAGCAAGAAAAATACTACCATCTGCTATAAAATTGCCTTCCCTAGAATTTCATGTGGGAGGTTTTACTACTGCAATGAAAGTCCTTACTAGGGCTGATGGAAGAATACTATGAGATATTTTATTGTGACCCATTGAAATTCTGACTGTAAAAGTTTATTGACTGAATAAAATCATAATTGATTTATACAATTCACACGATATTTTAGTCCACAAGTCATGGTTTACAACCATCATTACCCAAATTGCTAAAACCAAACAATCTGCAATGTAATGTGTGAACCAATCTCCTAAGTCCGTAAACCCCAAACTAGCTAAAAATGCTTGAGGATTTCATCTGTCCAAAGAAATCATCCTGATCATAGTTCCTAGACAGATAGATTTTGTGAGGTGAGCAACCTTGTCTCCTATAGGGATTTTGGATCACAAATCCCATCATCTCTGAGCAATGGTAAATCAGGGGCTATAAGAGTCTGCATCTGGACAATAGTGTCTGCAGGGAGGCAGAAGGAAGGAGCACTGTTTTACCATTGTGACTCTTTTCTATGAGCTTTGAAACATCACTGTCTCCCACAACCAGAGGTCGGCTACTGCCTGGACCAGGGGGAGGGGAACGGAGTGGGATAGCGAAAATGGAGCTCCACCCCAGAGCACCCAATTTGCACTGAAAGATGTTGAAAGAAAATGTAGGGCGCCCTGTGTAAGCCATGCCCACAGTGTGATAGTAAAATTTTTGGTAGCCCTTCACTGCCCACACCCCACACACAAAGAGGAAGAGCTTGCAGTGTGATGTTGCTTTTGTCATTCTGAAGCCTTTGGACACCATTGTAATTAGAAAACATAGATATTTATATTTCCCAGTGAAAGAAAATGCCATTTACTTCTCTGAAATTTGCAACGCAGTTCTCAAATAAAACAATTTCCTAAACATGAAGGATTGTGGGATTGGTGACAGGGAACGTTTGAAACATGTCTCTGCTCCCCGTCAGTCTCTAATCATACCTAGAGGACACTTTAATCATATGGGAACAGTTTGGATCACACGGAGAAAGTTAAATTACATACAGGAAATATTCCTGAATCCAGGAAGTAATTCCTGTACATGAAATTTGTTTTTCTTTTGACAACCCTGTCATCCCTTTCATCAGGGTGGAGTCGGGACAACTTAATGGAGCTGAGCATTTACTGGCCAGATGCCCTTCCTGATGCCTAAGGGGAGTTCACAGCAGATATTTTCTCTTTGTGCCCAGAGAGAAATATCTGCACTACCTCAGAGCCTTCTGATTGTGAGGCGAGAGCTCTACCTCTAGGTCACCATGATAATCAATCCTGTATATGACAAATACATGGGAGGGGGGGTTCATGATAATTGGTGGTGAAATATTATTTCTAACTACTTTCAATTCTAGCAGATAACTTTGTTTAATGAAATGTGCCATAATTTGGCTCAAACCAGCTCTATTTTCATGAGACAAAGCTTAATAAAAATAGCAGTTGCCCCAAATGTTAAGAGTGAAGCAGCAGAAGGAAGTCAGGGAGCACATGACTTTTGCTGAACACCCTCCCCCAAATTTGGAGAAACCAAATAGTTTTTTCCAAGCATCCCCTGAAAAGGATCAAAATAGAATTTTCCTAATATTTCAGGCCATTCTGAGAAACCATAAAATTAAACTTGTAGAATGGCAGCAGGTGATTTTCCTTGTTTTTCCTGAAATATTTTTTTCCATTGTCCAGAAGTCTTTCTCTGCTGCACCAAAATAAATGAAGAACAGATGTTGAAGAATCGTTGCAACACTCGATGCAGAAGATTGATGACTAATGTGCATGTGTTGTCACTTTTGAACAACTTGGCTTTCAATAGGAAAACTTTTTAAAAATGAATCTGGACAAAATGCCAGCAAGAACGCAATTTTTTTCTCCAGAAATGTTCAAGGCGATTAATGAATTGTAGTGCCTCATACAACCTGCAGATGGGAAGATTCAGATCACTGAATCTGCTTGTAGAAAACAGCAGGAAACCAAAATCCAACCATGGCAGAAAACAGCAGAAAGTTCTGGCCCCAGAGATGCTCATCTGGGAAGTAACCCTTTTCTGAGATGGATGCAGGTCAGCCAAAACGATGGAGAATATTTCAGGGTTGTGCTATGAAGTTGGATGATAACTGGTGCTCTAAAATCATGGTCCCCCCACTGATTTAAAGTGTAATTTAGATTGGTTGGTGTTCTGCCGGCTTCTAGTACAAGCCTCCGATGAAAAGGAAATTGGTTCAAAACAGACACACACACTCAGTAGAAGTCCAGTAAATGTTTTTTATCTCAACAAAAGAGAAGCAAAATGCCCTTTTAGAATTCAAAGGGATTTCTTGTATAAACAAGACAGTAATGGATTACAGTCCGATAACAAGGCAAGAAATAAATCAGCAATAAACCAGTACTGTGCAGTTTGGCTCAAATGCTGTTTGTTCCAGATGTGGCAAAAACTTACAAGGATTTTTTTCCTCAAACTCCATGACTCCCAACAACTACAATCAGATAATCTCCACACTGCTCAGCCCGCACACTGCCAATTTAACAGCTGCTATAATTACGTGAGCCCCACCCAATCACAGGTGGATTCTCTATCGCCTGTAATATCTCTTCAATTGGTCTCTTCCATGCATAACTCTGCGCATGCGTGGGTCTAGCAATTCCTCATCTGAATCTACCGAAGATAATGGAGATTGGCTTCCTGGGCTGTCTGCCAAGCCCCCTCTTCCAAGTGTCCCCCACCTTCTTCTTCTTCGGAGGAGGAGGAAACTTCACTACCTGACTCTGTCGGCAATAAAACAGGCCTATGACATGTTGATTTTTCCCCTGCATCCACCTCCACATTCCTTGGGGCAGGAGCTGGGCCAGAGCCAACCACAACAGTTGGTAATAACTTCCCTAACCAAGTGTCCTCCAGATGGGTCTACCACTGTTGTGAGTCTTAATGCTAGCAGTTCAACACCGTCTCCAGTGAGTCAGGCTCTGGGCCAATTAAGAACTTGGCTGAACCTTTCCCCAAACTCCCCAAAGCAAGATTAGGAAACAATCTTTATTTCAGCTGGGAATGAAGTTGCCTAAATAAGTTCAATGCCTTCGGAACAGTGGAGAAATCTAAAAATTTTCCCTACCGGTTCTGTGGGTGTGACTTTTTTGGTAGGCATGGGATCAGGTGACTAGGTGGGCAGGCCAACTTATAAAATGTGGCGAAATTCACTTAACAACGCTCTTGCTTAACAACCAAATTTTGGGCTCAATTGTGGTCATAGGTTCCCTTCCTTCCTTCCTTCCTTCCTTCCTTCCTTCCTTCCTTCCTTCCTTCCTTGTCTCTCTTCTTTCCACTTTCTTTTTCTCTTTCTTTCTTTGCCTCCTTCTCTTTTCTTTTCTCTCTCTCCCTGCCTTCCTTCCTCTTTCTTTCTTTCTTTCTTTCTTTTCTCTCTCTCCTCTTTCTCTTTCTTTCTTTTTCTTTTCTTTTGTTTTCAACATCCAGAGCAATTGGGGGGCCAGTTTGGGGGTGTGGCCAGCCAGCTGTTGCTATCAGTTCAGTGAATTAGGCCACAGGTCCACTAACGGATCTCCTGAACCATTCCAAACCAATAGCATTTTATCCCTGCTTCTGATTGTTAAGGCTCCAGCCCACATTTTATGCTTCTCAGCTGAAAATAATTGCCTTTTTTCCTTCACTTTCAGCAGAGACTCGGGTCTGCAACACTTAATGTTGGAGTCATGTGGCTCTTAGCAGTTGGCATTTCCACCATTTGTGTCTAGAAAACTAGCTCCCAAAAGAGAATACAAGTACTAGGTTTGGGAAAACCACCAGATTAGGCAAGTCCAACTTTGGCAACTTTAAAACTTGTGGACTTCGACTCCCAGAATTCCCCAGCAAGTCCGTACAGCTTGAAGTTGCTGAGGTTGAGAAACACTGCTTGCTTTGAGTGCATTTGTAACAAGTTGCTCAATTTTCAATGAATTTTCAAGGAAGATTTAGGAAGGAGAAGATGTCTCCTATAACATTATTTTCCACCACACAGACTTCTTTTGGCACAGACATCTGGAATCTAGCAGAACTAACACCAGCTGCTTTCAATATTGTGCATAATTGTTAATCATAAACTCTTCTGACAAAGCCATATATCAGCAAAAACAGTCTTCACGAACTACTGATTTTACATGTTCTTTTATTTCTCTCTCTCTCTGTTATAGAAATACAGTGAAGCCAAATGCGCTTTATATTAATTTAATTAGAAAATTGGTGGCTAGAGATTTTAGCAGCTACTAAGAGCAAAAGCAAAGTGATAAGGGAGGGCAAACATTTTTAAAAGGAGCAAAAAGAAGTCACACTCTGAAATTAATTTGAAATTTATTTTCCAGTCTAATTTATTGAAGGAAACAATCAACGAAGAAAACAATTATGACTCAACTTTAGGAAGTGAACGGCAGAGAAATATGCAAATAAAAATAATATCCAAATTATAAATATGCAGACCAACAACAACTTCAACAGCAAAAAAATAATCATTAAAAAGTCAATCATTTGATCTTTTGAAACAAGGGGATTCTCATTGTTCTCAGTCCGGGACAGCTGTGTTGGCTGGGAATGATAACCTTTTTTTTAAAAAAAACCATTTCTGAAAGATTTTTCAGGATGTTCATAACTTCACAACCTCCATCAGAAAGGCAGTTACAAATGGATCCATATGGACACTTTCCACTGTTGGTAAAAACTCAAGAAGGATCTTTTGCTGTTCCTTTTCTTTCACGTATACATGCTATTCTTCTCAAAGGATGAGCTACATTTTGCACATAAAGGAAATATACTGCTCAAAAAAAAATAAAAATAAAGGGAACATTCAAATAACACATCCTAGATTTGAATGAATGAAATATTCTCATTGAATACTTTGTTCTGTACAAAGTTGAATGTGCACAACAGCATGTGAAATTGATTGTCTATCAGTGTTGCTTCCTAAGTGGACAGTTTGATTTCACAGAAGTTTGATTTACTTGGAGTTATATTGTATTGTTTAAGTGTTCCCTTTATTTTTTTTGAGTAGTGTATAAGTGTAATAAAATGTTGTTTAGTTGCTAAGTTGGGCCTGTTCTTCACAACCTCATGGACCATAGCATGCCAGGCTCCCCTGTCTTCCACTAAATTCATGTTCATTGTGCTGATGACATTGTCTAACCAACTCATATATCTGCTTGTCCCCTCCTCCTTTCACTTTCAATCTTTCCAACATCAGGGTGTTTTCCAATGAGTCTTCTCTTCTCATTAGGTGCCCAAAGTATTAGAGCTTTAGCTTCAGTGTCGGTCGTTCCAAAGAACATTCAGGATTGATTGCCTTGCGTAATGATAGAAGAGTTCAAATTTTTTGTATGTAATATGTGATTGAACCAGTAGTGGGCTGCTGCAAGGACCATCCGGTGTGCAGTCCCAGCTGGAAAAATGAAGATGCACATGCATCTCTGCATCTCCAATGCATGCCCGCACCTGCCCGCATGAGATTCAGCTTCTGCAAATGTGCAGGAAGAAAAATCTCACCGCTTTTTGGCATTTTTTTGCTTCTGCGCATGCATGGAAGCAAAGCTATCGCTGAAAATCAGCCAAATCTCGTGCATGTGAGTGTCCTCTCGTGAGATTTTACTTCCTGCGCATGCACAGAAGCCTGAAGAGCAACAGGCAATGGCTGGTGTGCCCGGATAGATGATGATGATGATGATGATGATGATGATAATAATAATAATAATAATAATAATAATAATAATAATAATAATAATAATAATTTATGAGATTTGTATGCCGTCCCTCTCCGAAGACTTGGCTCTGCGTGCCACTTCCAGCAAGCGTGTCATAGGTTCACCATCACAGACTTAAGCAATACTCAGGGAACTAAGGCGAAACATAATGATAATGATAATGATAATGATAATGATAATGATAATGATAATGATAATGATAATGATAATGATAATGATAATGATAATGATAATGATAATGATAATGATAATGATAATGATAATGATAATGATAATGATAATGATAATGATAATGATAATGATAATGATAATGATAATGATAATGATAATGATAACAATGATAACAATGATAACAATGATAACAATGATAACAATGATAACAATGATAACAACAACAACAACAACAATAATAATAATAATAATAATTTATGAGATTTGTATGCCGCTCCCCTCCGTGGACTACTTCACCAAAATGGTGGATGACACACATTATCAATTTATGGCAGAATAAGATCTAATATTTCAACCATTTCTGTACTTTCCCCAGCACATGCCACCAGAAAGCAATTATGATTAGCAAATACTGGAATGGAATAAAGTGCATGGAGGGATTTGTGTTCTTGTGTACTCCAGGGATTAAAAAAAATATCTCAATCAAACTTTTCCTGCTTCTTTTGCCTTCTCTTCCAAGTTCAACTGATGGATATTTGAGTACTGCTGCACCTCTGTGGATACTACTATCCAAATATTGGTGCTTCATAATAAATAAAAGATGACTCTGTACATCCTTTGCATATAATTGGTTTACAATAATTTCTCACGTATTTTTAATTCTGATGATCCAAGTTTTTTTAATTCTAGTGACCTCATTTTAGGTTTTATTTTTTCTCTTGGTGAGAAATGACTAAGAACCAGAAACTCTTCCTAACATACTACAGTTCTATTTTCTGTCCAACCTGAACAGAAAATTCCATGCTTAATCACTTAATGCACAGTTGAGGCCATACTTGGATGCTTGCAAGTTCTTTGACCCATTTCAATCAGAGTTTTGAACAGGTCACTTTACTGAAACAGCCTTAAATCATGTATTAAATGAAATCTTAGTGGCTAAGGCTCAGTTTAATCCTCCTTGATCTCTCTGCTACCTTTGACAGTTTAGACCATCAGATTTTGTTAGCACGTTTGACGAATAATGGGGAGAGCCCTCTCTTGGTTTACATCATTTGTGACCGGTCAATCCTTCTCAGTCATATTCTGAGGACTATCATCAAATGTAGTCCCTATTACAACTGGGGCCCCACAAAGTTCTATGTTGGAACCTCTCCTTTTTTCGCTATATACATTTCCCTTGGGTGTACTTGTTTCAGATTTGGGGTTTCAGCATCATTCTCATGCTGATGACACTCAAATCTTTCAAAGTTTCAAACTACTTGATGCCATGGTGTGGAACTCTGTAACAACTTGTTTAACTACAGTACAGGGCGGGGGGGGGGACAAAAAAAGGGGAACACCTTGAAAAATCATCAAAATATCTTTTAATATGGTGCTGGTACACTTTTTGCGGCAAATACAGCCTCAATTCCCTGAGGTATTGATTCATACAAATTGTGAATTGTTTCCAAAGGAATTTTAGCCCATTCTTCAGTTAAAGCACCCTCCAGTTCTTTTAGAGATGGTGGTGGTGGAAATCGACTTCTTACTTGAATCTCTAAAATCAACCATAAATGCTCAATAATGTTGAGGTCTGGTGATTGTGGTGGCCAGATGAGATGCTGAACTTCATTAGAATGTTTCTCATGCCAAAAGTGGCCTATGACCATTTTTCACACTTACGACTACTGCATCATCTCAATGTCCATGTGATTTATATTTGGATGTGTGACAACTGACTCATATTTATGAGGGTTGCAAAGTCCTGGAATCATGTGGTCACCTTTTCCGACCTTCTGGCAAGCAAAGTCAATGGGGAATCCAGATTCATTTAACAACCGTGGTTGCTAATTTAACAACCATAGGGATTAATTTAACAACTTAGGTAAGAAAAGTCATAAAATGGGGAAAAGCTCATTCAACAATTTTCTCACTTAACAACATAAATTTTGGGCTCAGTTGTGTCATAAATTGATGATTATCTGTATTTCACTTTAAATTACTTGCTAGATTTATCCATTAAAAAAAAAAGCAAAACCAGTTCAGTTTCACAGGCAATAATAATTAATCTCGCACCCATTTCTTATGCAAACATTAGCATAAATTGGAACATCTGTTTGAAATCTTTATTCACACTCCAAAAACGGAAGGTTATTTTCATGAACCATAATGAATTATTTCTGTGCCTTGATGAACTACACATCATTTGTTTGTTTGCTTGTTTGCTTGTTCTTGGTGGTGAAAGGTGTTTGACACACACTGAAGAAACATGTAAATAAAATAAAAATTAAAAAAAATCCGAATTCTGAATCACTTTACAGTTTTCTCACAGTGAAAAGACGCCTTGTGGAAAAACAGTTAAACAGAGTCAAATGCCTGAAGAGACAGAAATGTCTCATAAGTCAAATTATGAATTAAAGAACAAGATCTTGCTAAAAACAGACATAGGCTTATGGAATTAATGGAATCAAAATGGGATTGGAAGTCAAGATAGATTTATAAGTTATCCCTACTTCAGTTGAATGGCTTCTTTTCCTTAAATGGGTACAGAATATGAATTTTGGAGCGAGACTTTTGTGTGTGTTGTGTGTGTGTGTGTAAACTGTATGGTGTGTCATCTCCGTTCAGCTTTTTTACAGTGAAATGAAAATCTTCATGGACCTGGATTCTTGCAATGCCCTTATATGATATACCAGTGATGGCCAACCTTTCTTGGTTAGCATGCCAAAAGTGTGTGTGCATGTGTTTGTGTGCTAGCATGCATGAATGTGCCCACACTCTTTCCCTCCCCTTACATGTGTAACCCCTGCGCTGTCCTGCATGTATGTACAATCCCCCCTGTCCCTGCACATGTGCATAGGCCTCACTGAAGCCTGGGATGTGAAAAACGGGCAAACTGGAAGTTCGAAAAAATGGACTTCCAGTTTGCAAGTTGTGCTGGTTTTTGCACTCCGGGGCTTCAGAAAGCTTCCACAAACCCTCTGGAGTGCAAAAACCAGCACAACAGGTAAACCAGAAGTTTATTTTCCAATGTCCATTGGGCATTTTGTTTGCATTCTGGAGCTTCAGGGAAGCTTCCTTTAAGTGTCCAGAGGGCAAAATGACTTTTCCCAAGGTGGAAAATCAGCTGGCCAGTGCGCATATGCGCCCTGGAGCTGACAAAGGGCAATGTCTTGTGTGTCTTCCTATATGACTCTGCATGTCACCTGTGATACGCATGTCATAGGTTCACCATCAGGACCCTAGACAATTAAGTTTCCACTATCAGCTGGTGCTCAATCAGGTTCAAGAATAGAATAGAATAGAATAGAATAGAATAGAATAGAATTTTTATTGGCCAAGTGTGATTGGACACACAAGGAATTTGTCTTGGTGCATATGATCTCAGTGTACATAAAATAAAATATACTTTTGTCAAGAATCATGTGGTACAACACTTAATGATTGTCATAGGGGTCAAATAAGCAATGAGGAAGCAATATTAATAAAAATCTTAGGATATAAGCAACAAGTTACAGTCATACAGTCAACATGGGAAGAAATGGGTGATAGGAATGATGAGAAAAACTAGTAGAATAGAAGTGCAGATTTAGTAGAAAGTCTGATAGTGTTGAGGGAATTATTTGTTTAGTAGAGTGATGGCGTTCGGAAAAAAACTGTTCTTGTGTCTAATTGTCTTGGTGTGCAGTGCTCTGTAGCAACGTTTTGAGGGTAGGAGTTAAAACAGGAATAGCATTTCCCTTTTTTTTTTTTGGAAATGTTTTTATTAGTTTTCAAATATATTTTAAAACAAACAAATAAATACCAGCAAAAGACAGACAAAGGAAAGAAAACAACAACAAACAAACAAAAAAAATGTGATATCAGCAAACATTCAGTATTTCTGCATTGCTACATCAGATATGTCATTTAATCCTATAATAATATACATATTAATTAATTACAGTAAGATTCGTATTTCCTAATCTGTTGTCTCCAAAACTCAGGGATATTCCATTACATCTCCTTTCAGATTAAAAAAAAAATACATTCAATATTATCCATCGTAGTGATGTTTTGGGTCTCCTATGAGAGTTTGAATTGGAGGTAACATTTTACAGTGATCCCATTTCTTCCTGACTGTGCAGTTCCAGTTGGGGTTTGTGGGTAGGAGAACCATACTCACTGGTTGCTTCAAGTGGTTCTTTTCTTCTCTATTTAAAATGTATATAAAGCTCCAGATCAGGCTAGGTCAATGACCTCTGGCATCAGGAGTGGAACCATCACTTGGTGGTCTTCCTAGACCAGTGAAGGCGAAATCTTTTTGGCTTGGGTGCCAAAAGGGTGCATGCACGCACAATAGCATGCATGTGCATGCCCACACCTATAATGCAATGCACACAATCCCCACGCTGTCCCCCTGTGCATCTGCACAGACTTTACTGAAGCCTTCGGACTTCCAGTAAGCCTGTTGGGCTGCTTTTCACTATCCCCAGGGTTCAGGAGGCTTTCCTGAAGCCCGGGGAGAGCGAAAATGGCTGAAAATGTTCTGTCGGGCTCTCTAGCAGACTCCTCCCAAAAATTCACAGGTACAAATTTCAGACACACATACGTTTGAAAATTCAAAACAATGTTCTTTATAATGAAAATTCACTTAAACTAAGCCCTCTTTTGGTATAGCAAAGAGCACTCGTCTCCAAACAAACTGGTAATTTGTACAAGTCCCTTATTAGTTCTGTGATACTTAGCTTGCAGCTGTCAGGCAATTCACAGTCCTTATTCTTTCACAAAGTGAAACACACTTTGCTCTGGTTTAGTTTCAAAGCGGGGAAAAATCAGCACACAAAAGGTCAAAGTCAGTAAAGCAGTCACGAAACACACCGATCAGATAATCCTCCACAATGGCCAAACCCACAGGCTGCTATTTATAGCAGCCTCACTAATTACTGCAGCCCCACCCAACCACAGGTGGCCTCATTTTCTTTGATAATAATCTCTCAGTTGTTGTTGCCTATGCATCGCTCTCCACATGCATGGCTGTAATTGATCTCCTTCTGAGCTGTCTGCCCCACTCTCCTCTTCCCTGTCACTCATGTCTTCTTGGTCAGAGGAGCCTTCATCAGCAGATTCCACCGGGGGGGGGGGGCAAAACAGGCCTGCAGCATGTGGATGTCTCCCCCACATCCACAGTCCTTGGGGCAGGAACTGGGCCAGAGCTAACCACAACAGAAAAGAAGGCTGAAAATCAGCTGACTAGCACACTACATGTGTGCTGGAACTGGCATCATGTGCCCTCAGATATGACTCTGCGTGCCACTTGTGGCACTTGTGCCATAAGTTTGCCATCACTGGGACAGACCATCTAGCAGTACTTTTACCAATTGAAGGATGATTTTCTTAATAATAAAAGAAGAAAGGAAAGGGGGGAAAACTACTTGTATCCTCTTGCACAATGTTTGATCAAAGCATTATGAATTCCAATTTACATTGGGGTTCATAATTGGAATATAAATTACTGCAAAATTTTACACCAGAACTCAATCTTTTCTCCTTTCTATTGAGCCCTGACAATAATTGTATGTTCCACCCTCTCATAAGTATTACATTGTAATAAGGAAGCCAATTTAATGTAACCTGACAACATAATATTTTCTCGGAAAAAGCAAAGGGATTACTTCCAAGAAGGCATGAATGGAACAGTACATCACAGTTGCTTAGATTGGACTTTCAGCTGTGTTCTTTGAATTGTGCTTCTGTACTTTTTTTCCCTGAAAGTAAAATTTATTAGATTCACCAGAGACCAACTGTAGAGTAGATTTATGTCATCTTGATGTTATTATATAATTCTTCTCCTAACTGTGTTTTTGTATTATGCAGAAATAGATGAGAAGAGAATGAACAACAACTCCCAAGATGAAGTAAGTTAATTGCAACTTATAAAGTAAATGACTGTTGCATTGTCTGAGAAACATTCAGAAATGTCTTTATTCTTTCCTTCTTGTACTGCAGCAGAGATATTAATTCTTAAATTGTCTGTTGGGATATACAGGGGGTAGAAGACACAGTCAGCTCAATGACATTTATTAAATCACTTATTTATTATTAATAAATGTCATTTATTAAATAAAGTCAGCCTTCTGATCCTACAATATATTGCCCTCTAAGGTCTTTGCATGGCTGGTTTGGCTTTGGCTTAATTTGATCAGTTTATTAACGGCTGGAGAGAATGCCAGAAAAATCAGCTCCATCTTTATTTCTACAGACTCAGAATAGATATTTGAACTGAGACCAGAGGCTCATGAATAGACACCTATCCTAGGGCCATGATGGTGAACTTATGCCCCCCGTGCCTGAAGTGACATGCGAAGCCGTATCGGCTAGCACGTGCCTCTTCCGGATTTCTCACTTGTATGCATGCGTGATAATCAGCTGTTTCTTGCACATGTGGTTGTGCCATAAACCAGAACAGCTTGTCTTTGGCTTTTAATTGTACGCATGCCTGCCGGCCAGCTGATCATCATGCACACAGGCGCATCAATAACTGGGAAACAAGCTGCCAAGTGGATATGCGCACCCCAGGAAATGAACTTCCGATTTCTGGCGCATGCATGCCCACTTGCCAGATTCTGTTCCAGAGTGCACAGACTTCCTTTTCGGCACTTGGTGCCAAAAAGGTTTGCCAAAACTACTGTATCTTAGGGTAATCACATTTGAGATGCAAACATTTAGTCAGCCACTAGGTGGCAGCAAGGATTTGGATTTTTCTGTATCTCTTTGTTGGCATCTAATGATTATCTGCAACCATGACATCAAAATTAATTTGAAATTATGGGGAGGGGAATAGGGAGGGAATATCTCAGATCAGTTAGAGATGATAAACATTGTCTGATCCCCCAAAATCGTCATCCTTCCAATAATTACTAAAAAGATTTCATCCTCATCGTCATTTTAGCCATTATCTATCCACTGCAGGAGGAAGGCCTCTTCTGCATGTTTTCAATACAGTCCTGAGTTTTCTTCTGTGAATTAGGCCTGCAATATAAATAAAATAAAAATAACAAGAATTAGTGGGCAGGATACATATTTGCTGAAAATTAAATCACAAATAATTATTGTTATTATTCTGTAAAAAGATGGTGACTGCAAAAAAGTTAGTCGCCTGTTCAGTTTTCTAGCCATCTTGCCCTCCTTCCAGGATATTTCATTCTGTTCCTATATTTTCTCCCTTCATCAATACTATATGTACAATCCTCATTAGACAATTTGGATGATATTTATCCAGGGGTGGGCTACTGCCCAGACTGGGGAGGAACACAGTGGGGTAGCGAAAATGGAGCTCCACCCCAGAGCACCCAATTTGCACTGAAAGATGTTGAAAGAAAATGCAGGGTGTTCTGCATAAGCCACACCCACAGTCTGGTAGTACAAATTTGGGTAGCCCTTCACTGCATTCATCCTTGTTTAGTGGACTTCTTAAATAACAAATCTTCCACCAAGTTGATTAACATCTTCCTTTTGTGCATCCTTAATGCTGTTTTAATTATGCAAGGATTTATGCTTGTCTCCAAATTTTGAAAATTGAAAAAAAAAAGAGAAAATAGAGGAAAGAAAAATAATTATCCAGACAATACAATGTCAATCCTGAAATGGGTTTTCCCATCTTTCTGTCCTCTATACAGTATGTTCCAGATCAATTTAATTTTTTACTGAAAATTAAAATAGGCCAGGGTTACTTTTAATAGCAAGAAACTTTATCGATTCTTTTCAAATTTAGGTACAAACATTTAAAAGCACTAAATGATGACAATCAACGTCCCATCACAATGAGTATGGTTAGCACTCTCTGACTGCATCCAATAATTTATTCATACAAAACATCTTTCCATCCATTAACATTATTATGAGCCATTTTACATTTTGCAGAACAGCTTATGGAGCTGCTGAATCTTCCTTGATTCAAAGGGACATGCTTAAAATATACACCACAACCCCTACACAACCCCTGGAGCTCTGTTATCAGCTGCAGAGGCCTTTCCCAAAGGTCTTTCTTGAGGGCCTCTCTTGCCGACCACAGAGTTCCAGATCAATCTGGAACTCTGTTATCAGCTGCAGAGGCCTTCAGAAAAGCTTTGCTGGCTGCAGAAGAAATGGGCCAAATTGTGCG